>NC_137348.1:44294511-45002011 GCF_965287045.1 Carcharhinus amblyrhynchos
CTCTTAAGGAAATAAGACAGGTGGGATGAAGAGATTAAGAAGGTATATGGTATACTTGCCTTTATTAGTTGAGGCATAGAGTTTAAGACTAAGGACGTTATGCTGAAACTATATAAAACATTGGGTTAGACCACAGCTAGAGTGTTGTGTGCAGTTCTGGAATCTACATTATGGGAGGGATGTGCTAGCACAGAAAAGGGTGTTGCCTGGGCTGGAGTTTTAGTTACAAAATGAGATCGGATAGACTGGGGTTTCTGTCCTTTCAGCAGAGGGAATGCATAATTGAGATGATTGATGGGCATAGATAGAGTAGATGGGAAGAAACTTTTCCTCTTTTATGGAGGGATCAGTGGGTAGGGGGTACAGAAGAAGGTAAGGGGTAGGAGGCTTAGAGGGGATGGGAGGAAAAATCTTTTCATCCAGATAATGGTGGGAGTCGAGAACTCACTGCCTGAAAGGCTGGTGGAGGCAAAGACTCATCTAACATTTAAGATGTATTTAGATGTGTACTTGCGATGCTGCATACAAGGCTATGGACCAAGGGCTAGGAAATCGGATTAGAACAGTGAGCTGGTTGTTTTTGGCCAGTGCAGATATGATAGACTGAAGTGACTTTTTCTATGTCAAAGACCTCTATAGCTCTACGGTTGGACTTAGGACACTACGAAGAACAAAGAAAAGTACAGCACAAACATCAGGCCCTTCAGCCTTCCAAGCCTGTGCTGATCATGATGCCTGCCAAAACTAAAACTGTACACACTTCCGGAGTCCGTATCCATCCATTCCCATCCTATTCATGTATTTGTCTAGATGCCCCTTAAATCCCACTAACATACCCGCTCCCACCACCTCCCCGGGAGGCGGGTTCCAGACATTCCAGACATTATCCTCTGCGTAAAGAACTTGCCTCGCACATCTCCTCTAAACTTTTCCCCACACACCTTAAACCTATGTCTCCTAGTACTTGGTCTTTCTACCCTAGGAAAGAGACTCTGACTATCCACTCTGTCCATGCCACTCATAATCTTGTAAACCTCTATCAAGTCACCCCCAGCCTCCATCGTTCCAGTGAGAACAAACTGAGTTTATCCAACCTCTCCTCATAGCTAACACCCTCCAGACCAGGCAACATCCTAGTAAACCTCTTCTGTACCCTCTCTGAAGCATCCACATCCTGCTGATATTGTGGCGACCAAAATTGTACACAATATTTCAAATGAGGCCGAACTAAGGTTCTGCACATCTGCAGCCTGACTTGCCAATTTGTATATTCAATGCCCCAACTGATGAAGGCAAGCATGCCTTATGCCTTCTTGGCTACCTTATTCACCTGCGTTGCCACTCTCAGTGATCGGTAGACATGTACACCTAGATCCCTCTGCACGTCAATACCGCTAAGTGTTCTACCATTTACTGGATGCTACATACATTGGACCTTCCAGAATGTATTACTTCACATTTGTGTGGATTAAACGCCATCTGTCATTTCTCTGCCCAAGTCTCCAACCGGTCTTTATCTTTCTGCATCCTCTGACAATCCTCTTCATTATCCACAATCCCATCGATTTTTGTGTCAGCTGCGAACTTATTATCAAACCAGCTACATTTTCTTCCAAATCATTTATATATATTACAAACAACAAAGGGCCCAGAACTGATCCCTGTGGAACACTGCTAGTCACAGACTTCCATTCAGAAAAATACCCCTCTACTTCCACCCTCTGTCTTTTCTATGCCCAAGCCAGTTCTGTATCCATCTTGCCAGTCTCCTCTGATCCTGTGTACCCTTCAAACCAGTCTACCATGAGGTACCTTGTCAAGGGCTTTGCTGAATCCATGTATACAACATCCACTGCCTTTCTCTCATCTATCATTTTCGTCACTTCCTCAAAAAACCCAATCAAGTTAGTGAGGCACGACCTCCACCTCACAAAACAATGCTATCTACCACTAATAAGTCCATTTGTTTCCAAATGTGAGTAAATCCTATCCCCAATAATCTTTTCCAATAAGTTCCCTATCACTGACATAAGGCTCACCAGCCTATAATTTCCTGGATTATCCCTGAATAATTATAATTTCCTGGATTATCCCTGGATAATTATAATTTCCTGGATTATCCCTGCTGCCCTTCTTAAACATTGGCTATCCTCCAGTCCTCTGGAACTGCACCTGTAGCCAATGATAATACAAAGATTTCTGTCAAGGCTCCAGCAATTTCCGCTATTGCCTCCTTCAGTATTCTGGAGTAGATCCCATCAGGCCCTGAGGATTTATCTATTTTAATGCTTTTTAAGTTGCCCAATACCTCCTCCTTTTTGATAACATGATCCAGAATATCTACACACCCTACCCTAGGCTCCTCATCCATCAAGTCCCTCTTTTGCTGAATACTGAGGCAAAGCGTTAATTCAGTATGTTCCTCATTTGATCTGGTTCCATGCAGAGATTCCCACCACTATCCTTGAGCGGGCCAACCCTTGCCCTGGGTACCCTCTTGCCCTTTACATACCTTTAAAATGCCTTAGGATTTTCCTTAATCCTGTTTGCCAAGGACTTTTCATTGCCCCTTTTAGCCCTCCTAACTCCTTCCTTAAGTTCCTTCCTACGTTCTTTTTACTCTTCAAGAGCTTCATCTTTTAGACTTTATGAATGCTTCCTTTTCCTTTTTGACAAAGCTCATAATATCCTTCGTTATCCAGGGTTCCTGATACTTGTCACACGTATCCTTCATCCCCACAGGTACATGCCGCTCCTGAATTCCAATCAACTGACATTTGCAAGTCTCACACATGTCAGATGTTGATTTCCCCTCAAACAGCCTCCCCCAGTCTGCACTTTCCAGATCATAAGAACATAAGAACATAAGAAATAGGAGCAGGAGTAGGCCATCTAGCCCTTCGAGCCTGCCCCGCCATTCAATAAGATCATGCATGATCTGTTGTAGCTCAGTTCCACTTTCCCGCCCTCTCCCCATAACCCTTAATCCCCTCTCTTATCAAGAACCCATCAACCCGCTTCTTAAAAATATTTAGCGAGGCAGCCTCCACCACTTCAACGGGCAGAGAATTCCAGAGATTCACCACCCTTTGAGTGAAGAAGTTCCTCCTCAACTCCGTTCTAAACCGCCTCCCCTTTATCTTGAGGCTGTGCCCCCTAGTCCTACTGTCTTTTTTGAGCGGGAAGAGTCTCTCCACCTCTATCCTATCCATCCCATTCATCATCTTATACGTCTCAATGAGATCTCCCCTCATTCTTCTAAACTCTAACGAGTACAAGCCTAGTTTATTCAGCCTCTCCTCATAGCTCAATCCCCTCAACTCCGGTATCAGCCTAGTAAACCTCCTCTGCACTCCCTCCAGGGCCAAAATATCCTTGCGCAGGTGCGGCGCCCAAAACTGCACACAGTACTCCAGCTGCGGCCTCACCAATGCCCTATACAGCTGCAGCAAGACCTCCCTACTTTTATATTCAATCCCCCTCGCTATGAAGGCCAGCATCCCATTCGCCTTCCTGACCACCTGCTGCACCTGCAAGCTGGGTTTTTGCGACTCATGCACTAACCTGTGAGATCCTGCCTAACGTTGTAGTAATCTTCTCCCAATTTAATACCTTTGCCCGATGATTGCACTTGTCCTTATCCAGAAGCACCTCAAAACTTTTGGAATTATGATTACTGTTCCCAAAATGCTCTCCTACTGAAACTTTGGTTACTTGGCCGGGCTCATTCCCCAACAGCAGGTTTAATTTTGCTCCTTCCCAAGCTGGGCTATTTACGTACTGTTTCAACAAATCCTCCTGGACACGCCTTACAAATTCTGCCCCATCCAAGCCTCTAGCAGTAAATGAATCCCAGTCAATACAGTGAAAGTTAAAATCACCCACCACAACAATGTTTTTGCATCATTCCAAAATCCAGATCTGTCTGCGTTTATGTTCCTCTATCTCCTGCTGGCTGTTGGGAGGCCTTTAAAAAAACCTCCAGCATTGTGACTGCACCCTTCAAGTTCCTGAGCTGTACCTATATTGCCTTGCTCCGAGGTGTCCTCCCTCAGGCTGTGATATTCTCCTTCATCAGTGATGAAACTCCCCGCCCCTTTTACATCCCCCTCCCATCCTGCCTGAAGAATCTAAAGCCTGGAATGTTTAGCTGCCAATCCTGTCCCTCTTTCAACTAAGTCTCTGTAATAGTACCAACATAGTTCTAAATGCTAACCCTGAGGAACTCCAGCATTGTTAGATATGAAGTTAGCTGTGTGCCAGGAAACAGATCCATAGAATCATAGAAACCCTACTTGCAGAAGGAGGCCGTTCAGCCCATCGAGTCTGCTCCGACCACAATCCCACCCAGGCCCTACCCCCCATATCCCTACATATTTACCCGCTAATGCCTCTAACCTATGTATCTCAGGACACTAAGGGGCAATTTTAGCACGGCCAATCAACCTAACCCCCACATCTTTGCACGTGTGGGAGGAAATCGGAGCACCCGGAGGAAACCCACGCAGACATGAGGAGAATGTGCAAAGTCCATTCACACAGTGACCCGAGCCAGGAATCAAACCCAGGTCCCTGGAGCTGTGAAGCAGCAGTGCTAATCACTGTGCTACGGTGCTGCCCATGATGAACAATTGTTTTGCAGGCTGGGCCCTCAGCTGTACACCCTCGAGCAACCAGTTAAATGAGAAGATTGAGTGGAATTGACATTTGCTGACAGGACAAAGGTTGGAAAGTAAAGTGCGTGTAGCCCTGAAAGAGGCTGCAGAGGGATATGTACAGGTTAAGTGATTGGATAAAAGGTGGAAAAAGGCATACGATGTGGAAAAGTGGGAAATTAGCAACTTTGGTAAGAGTAGAAAAGCTGAATATTTTTGAAAGGTGAGAGACTATTCAGTAATGGCATTGAGAGGGCTTTGGGTACCTTGTGCATGAATCACAGAAATGGAGATAACTTTTAAAATATGCACAGATTGATTTGAGATTAACATTCTAAAATCCTCCAATCATGGGAGCTCCTCCTGAACACCACGTTGCTATGGCTCTCTGTCGGGATGTTTCAACAATCTCCCATTTTCAGAATGTTTGCTTTAGTACAGCGAGTAATTAGGAAAGCAAATGGTTTGTTTGCCTTTACTGGAAGGACCTTGGAGTATTGCAATCAGGAAGTCTTGCTGAAATTATACAGCACTTTTGCAGATCACCTGCAAAATACTGAATTTTTGAATACTGAAATATTGAATACTGTGCACAATATGTAGACAGTCCAACTAGGGACGGGGCCGTACTGGGCCTGGGCCTCGGAAATGAGTCCAGCCCTGGTCAACTTTTCAGTAGGGGAGCAGTTTGGGAACAATGACTATAATTCAGTAAGCTTTAAGGTAATGATGGATAAAAATAAGTGTAGTCCTCAGATGAAGGTGCTAAATTGGGGCAGGAACTGAAGAATGTAGATTGGGGGCAGATGTTTGAGGGCAAATCAATATCTGGCATGTGAGAAGCTTTCAAGTGTAAGTTGATAGGGATTCAGGACCGGCACATTCCTGTAAGGAAGAAGGATAAGGATGGCAAGTTTTGGGAACCTTGGATAACGAGAGATATTGTGAGCCTAGTCAAAATGAAAAAGGAAGCAATTGTCAAAGCTATGAGGCTGGGAACACATGAAGCAAGTGTGGAATACAAGGAAATTAGAAAGAAACTTAAACGAGGAATCAGGAGGGCTAAAAGGAATCATGAACAGTCATTTGCGAGCATTAAGGAAAACCCCAAGATTTTTTTATACATATATAAAGAACAAGAAGGCAGCCAGGGAGAGGGTTGGCCCACTCAAGCACAGGGGAGGGAATCTATGTCTGGAGCCAGAGGAAATGGGCAAGGTATTAACTGGGTAGTTTGCGTCGGTATTCACCAATGGGAAAGACTTGGTGGATGACAAGTCGGAGAAGGACGTGTAGATAGTTTGGGTCATGTTGAGATCAAAAAGGGGATATTGGGGGTCTTCAGAAACATTTAGATAGACAAGTCCCCAGGGCCTGATGGGATATACCCCAGAATACTGAGAGAGGCAAGGAAGGAAATTGAAGAAATCTTTGTATCCTCACTGGATACAGGGGAGGTCCCAGAGGATTGGAGAATACCCAATGTTGTTCCTTTGTTGAAGAAGAGTTGCAAGGATTATCCAGGTAATTACAGAGCGGTGAGCCTTACTTAGTGGTAGGGGAATTATTGGAGAGGATTCTTTGAGACAGGATTTACTCCCACTTGGAAATAAGTGGACGTATTAGCAAGAGGCAACATGACTTTTGGGAAAGGGAGGGTTTGTCTCACTAACTCAGCATGTTGGTGAGAACATTGAATACAGGAGTTGGGACGTCTTGTTGAAGTTGTACAAGACGTTGGTAAGGCCACACTTGGAGTCCCGTGTACAGTTCTGGTCACCCTATTATAGAAAGAATATTATTAAACTAGAAAGAGTGCAGAAAAGATTCACTAGGATGCTACCGGGACTTGATGGATTGAGTTATAAGGAGAGGCTGGATAGACTGGGACTTTTTTCCCTGAAGCATAGGAGGCTGAAGGGTGATCTTATAAAGGTCCATAAAATAATGAAGAGCATAGATCAGTTAGATAGTCAATATCTTTTCCCAAAGGTAGGGGAGTCTAAAACTAGAGGGCATTGGTTTAAGGTGGGGGGGGAGACATATAGAAGTGTCCAGAGGGGCAATTTTTTCACACGGAGGGTGGTGAGTATCTGGAACAAGCTGTCAGTGGTAGTAGCAGAGGCAGGTACAATTTTATCTTTTAAAAAGCATTTAGATAGTTACATGGGTAAGATGGATACAGAGGGATATGAGCCAAATGCGGGCAATTGGGATTAGTTTAGGGATTTAAAAAAAAGGCAACATGTTTCCATGCTGTAAACGTCTATGACTCTATAACTTTCAAGGAATGATGGAGATGATTGACGAGGGTAGGGCAGTGGATGTTGTCCACATGGACTTCAGTAATGCCTTTGACAAGGTCCCTCATGGCAGACTGGTGCAGAAGGTGAAGTTGTACAGGATCAGAGGTGAGCTGGCAAGGTGGATACAAAACTGGCTCAGTCATAGAAGACAGTGGAAGACTGCACTTCTGAATGGAGGGCTGTGACAAGTGGTGTTCCTCAGGGATCAGTGCTGGGACCTTTGCTGTTTGTAATATATATATAAATGATTTGGAGGAAAATGTAACTGGTTTGATTAGTAAGTTTGCAGACGATACAAAGATAGATTTGTGGATAGCGATGAAAACCATCGGGACACAGCAGGATATAGATCAGTTGGAGGCTCAGGCAGAGAGATGGCAGATGGAGTTTAATCCAGACAAATGTGAGGTAATGTATTTTGGGAGGTCTCTCATGGCAGAACACTCAAGAGTATTGCTAAGCAAAGGAATCTGGCTGTACAGATGCACAGGTCACTGAAAGTGGCAACGCAGGTGGAGAAGGTAGTCAAGAAGGCATACGGCACGCTTATCTTCACTGGCTGGGGTATAGAGTTTAAAAATTGGCAAGTCATGTTGCAGCTTTATAGAACCTTAGTTAAGCCACACTTGGAATACAGTGTTCAATTCTGGTCGCCACACTACCAAAAGAATGCGGAGGTTTTGGAGAGGGTACAGAAAAGATTTACCAGGATATTGCCCTGGTATGAAGGGCATTAGCTATGATCATGCAAACCATCCTCCCATCCATTGACTGTCTACACTTCCCACTGCCCCGGCAAAGCAGCCAGCATAATTAAAGGCCCCACCACCGCAGACATTCTCTCTTCCACCTTCTTCCGTCAGGAAAAAGATACAAGAGTTTGAGGTCACGTACCAACTGACTCAAGAACAGCTTCTTCCCTGCTGGTATCAGACTTTTGAATTAAGTTGATCTTCCTCTATTCCTTAGCTATGACTGTAATACTACATTCTGCACTCTCTCTTTTCTATAAACAGTATGTTTTGTCTGTACAGCGCGCAAGAAACAATACTTTTCACTTTTTTCTAATACATGTGACAATAATAAATCAAATCAAATCAAAAACTAGATTATGAGGAGCATGGACATACTGGATAGTCAGAAGCTTTTTCCCAGGATGGAAGAGTCAATTACTAGGGGGCATAAGTTTAAGATGCGAGGGGCAAGGTTCAAAGGAGATGTACAAGCTAAGTAGTAGGTGCCTGGAACTCGCTGCCGGGGAAGGTAATGGAAGCAGATACGAGCATTGCTCCTTCTTCAGGTGAGTGAAGAGTAGGAGCAGTGCTCCAAAAGCTTGTGCTATCAAATAAACCTGTTGGACTTTAACCTGGTGCTGTGAGACTTCTTACTATGCTTACCCCAGTCCAACGCCAGCATCTCCACATCTCGACAAATACAGGGATAGGATTGGAATAGAGTGATATGGTCCTCGGAAGGGTAGAGGGTTTTAGGTCAGTCGGGCAGTAGTTGGTGCAGGCTTGCAGGACTGAGGGGCCTGTTCCTGTGCTCCAATTTTCTTTGTTTTAGTCTCCTTACCCAAGGAAGAATATTCTTGCCTGAAGGGGAATGTTGAAAGTAATCATACTGAATGATTAAACAGGCTGAGGGCAGCATACGGCTCGCTTCTGCTCTAAAGTTCTTAACAGTTAATGAAGCGCAGAGGCAGAAAGCTATGGAGAGACAAACCTGGATGGCGAGGGACCGATCGGTTCACATTGTAGTAACGATAAAAGAGATCCTTCCACAGAAATTCATCGCGGGACACTCCATACCATTGTCTGCAGGTGGTGCCAGCAGCAAGAACATCCTGGTATTCCAGTTTCAGGAAGACGTCAAGAAGGATGGTATCAGGCAATCGGGGGAGGCCCCCTCCATCCATCCTACCATTCTGAGCTCATGGGCACTGAATAAAAAAAACACCGTGAAAGAATGAAGCAGCAAGATATTGTTTCAAGGGGCTACGTGATGCTGAGGAACGGACAAACCTTTGATCTCACTCAGGTTCTTCCAGAAGCCCTTGAAAGTTTCAATAAGATTGTTCAGGAATTTGGCAACATTACTAATATTTTACTGATTGTACAAATCTAACAAAATGACTAGAAAGGGATTCAACCCACATTTAATCTACACTGAAACCCTTCATTGCAGAGTGTTCAACCTATCAATGCCTCTCATCATTTTATAAATTTCTATCAGGTCGCCCCTCAGCCTCCGTCTTTCCAGGGAGAACGATCCCAGTTTATTCAATCTCTCCTCATAGCTAATACCCTCCATACCAGGCAACATCCTGGTAAACCTTTTCCGTACTCCCTCCGAAGTTCCATGTCCTTCTGGTAGTGGGGTGAGCAGAACTGGACACAGTATTTCGGCCAATGAAGGCAAACATGTCACATGCTTTCTTTTCACCTGCTTCCACTTTGAAGGATCTGTGGATCTTTACTCCCAGATCTCTTTGTGTGCCTATGCTCCTGGTGGTTCTGTCATTTATTTTATAGCTTTCACCTGAATTGGACCTACCAAAATGCATCATTTTGCATTTGTCCGGATTAAATTCTACCTGCCATTTCTTCACCCAATTTTCCAGTCTATCGATATCCTGCTGCATTCTCTGACAATCTTCATCACTATCCACAACTCCGCCAATCTTAGTATCATCTGCAAACTTGCTAATCAGACCAGCTACGTTTCTTCCAAGTCATGGGCTGCACGGTAGCACAGTGGTTAGCAATGCTGCCTCACGCACCAGGGACCCGGGTTCAATGCCAGCCTCGGACTGTCTGAGTGGAGTTTGCACATTCTCCCTGAGTTTCCTCTGGGTGCTCCAGTTTTCTCCCATGGTCCAAAGATATGTGATTAGGTGGACTGACAATGCTAATTTGCCCCTTAGAGTCAGAGGGATTACAAGGATCCCATGGGTGGGATTGTTGTCAGTGCATGCTTAATGGGCTGAATGGTCTCCTTCTGCACTGTAGGGTTTCTATGATTTATAGAAATTACAAACAACAGAGGTCCTAGCACTGATCCCTGCAGAACATCACTAGTTAAAGACATCCATTCAGAAAAACACTCTTCCACCACTGCCCTGTGTCTTCTATGGCCAAGTAAAAAGTCTGACAACACCAGGTTTTAGTCCAACCGATTTATTTGATAGTAAACGCGCAAGCTTTTGAGGTTTCCCTCTTCGTCAGGTGAATGGAGAGTTCTGGCCTGAGACAGAGCATATAAAGCACAGACAGTTTAGAGGTTACTGATTAGAATGCAAATCCTTACACCTAACCTGCTGTTCAAGACCTGAAGTGGCCACTTTAGGACTTGAACAGCAGGTTAGGTGTAAAGATTCACATTCTAATCAGTAATCTCTAAATTGTCTGTGCTTTATATGCTCTGTCTGAGGCCAGAACTCTCCATTCACCTGACGAAGAGGGAAACCTCAAAAGCTTGTGCGTTTACTATCAAATAAATCGGTTGGACTAAAACCTGGTGTTGTCAGACTTTTTACTGTGTTTACCCCAGTCCAATGCCGGCACATCCACATCATGTCTTCTATGGCCAAGCCAGTTCTGAATCTATCGAGCTAGTTCACCCTTGATCCCGTGAGATATAACTTTTTGCACCAGTCTGCCATGAGGGACCTTGTCAAATGCTTTACTGAAGTCCATGTAGACAACATCCACAGCCCTTCCATCCTCAATCATTTTTGTCATCTCACCTTCTCAAAAAATGCAATCAAAAAAGTGAGACATGACCTCCCTCATATAAAGCCATGCTGTCTGTCGCTACTAAGATCAGTTCCAAATGTGTATACATCCTATTCCAAACAATCTTCTCCAACAGTTTCACAATCACGGATGTCAAGCTCCCTGGCCTATAGTTACCCCGGCTATCCTTGTTACTTTCTTAAATAATGGGACAACATTTGCTATTCTCCAATCCTCTGGGACCTCATCAGTGGCAAACAAGGAAAGAAAATTTGTGTTAGATGCCCAACAATTTCCTCTCTCATCTCCCTCAAGAATCTGGGATAGATGCCATCTGGCGCTGGGGATTAGTCTATCTTCACGCTTTTTAATACACCAAATACTTCCTCCCTCATAATGATAACTTGCTGTAGAGGGTTTACATACGTGTCTCTCTCCTTTGTGAATACCGGTGCAATGTACTCTTTGGTTCTACACAAAGTTTCTCTCCTTTGTCCTTGAGTGGACAAAATCTTTCTTTAGCTACCCTCTTGTTCCTAATAAATCTATAAAATGTTTTGAGATTTTCCTTAATCCCGTCTGCCAAGGACATTTTGTGACTCCCTGTTTGAGGTCTTTTCCCTGTGTTCTTCAAGTGTATCATCTGTTCAGTTGCCTGGACCTTGTATGCATCTTTGGTCGGCACAGTGGTTGGCACTGCTGCTCACAGCACCAGGGACCTGCGTTTGATTCTGGCTTGGGCCAGTGTCTCTGAGGAGTCTGCATGTTCTCCCCGTGTCTGCATGAATTTCCTCCCACAGTCCAAAAGGCGTGCTAGTTAGGTGCACTGGCCGTGCTTAATTCTCCTCAGTGTACCCCAAAAGGGTGCCGCAGTGTGGTGACTAGGGAATTTTCAGAGTATTTCATTGCAATGTTAATGTAAGCCTACTTCTGACAATAATAACAAGTAAACTTGAAAACATTTTCTTTTCGACAAGTCTTGCAATTTCCCTGGTCATCCACAGTTCCCAAAACCTGCTCTGAATCCGACACCAATATACAATAACGATAGACTCGTTCTGTCCAGTACTGTACCGCAGCGTGAAATAGCCACAGACACGCCCTACCCAACGCTGGACTTCAGTGTTATACAGTCTAATAAGACCCATCCCCTCCTAGTGTTATACCCCAGTGTGAGAAATCAACAGACCAGTCCCCACCAGTACTGTACCACAGTGTTATACAGCGACAGACCCGTCCCCCTGTACCCCAGTGTTATACAGCGACAGACCCATCCCCCTGTACCCCAGTGTTATACAGCGACAGACCCATCCCCCTGTACCCCAGTGTTATACAGCGACAGACCCGTCCCCACTAGTACTGCACCCCAGTGTTATACACTGACAGACCCGTCCCCGCCAGTACTGTACCCCAGTGTTATACAGCGACAGACCCGTCCCCACCAGTACTGTACCCCAGTGTTATACAGCGACAGACCCGTCCCCGCCAGTACTGCACCCCAGTGTTATACAGCGACAGACCCGTCCCCGCCAGTACTGCACCCCAGTGTTATACAGCGACAGACCCGTCCCCGCCAGTACTGTACCCCAGTGTTATACAGCGACAGACCCGTCCCCGCCAGTACTGTACCCCAGTGTTATACACTGACAGACCCGTCCCCACCAGTACTGTACCCCAGTGTTATACACTGACAGACCCGTCCCCGCCAGTACTGTACCCCAGTGTTATACAGTGACAGACCCGTCCCCACCAGTACTGTACCCCAGTGTTATACAGCGACAGACCCGTCCCCACCAGTACTGTACCCCAGTGTTATACAGCGACAGACCCGTCCCCACCAGTACTGTACCCCAGTGTTATACAGCGACAGACCCGTCCCCACCAGTACTGCACCCCAGTGTTATACACTGACAGACCCGTCCCCACCAGTACTGTACCCCAGTGTTATACAGTGACAGACCCGTCCCCACCAGTACTGTACCCCAGTGTTATACACTGACAGACCCGTCCCCGCCAGTACTGTACCCCAGTGTTATACAGAGACAGACCCGTCCCCGCCAGTACTGTACCCCAGTGTTATACAGCGACAGACCCGTCCCCGCCAGTACTGCACCCCAGTGTTATACAGCGACAGACCCGTCCCCGCCAGTACTGCACCCCAGTGTTATACAGCGACAGACCCGTCCCCGCCAGTACTGCACCCCAGTGTTATACACTGACAGACCCGTCCCCGCCAGTACTGTACCCCAGTGTTATACAGCGACAGACCCGTCCCCACCAGTACTGTACCCCAGTGTTATACACTGACAGACCTGTCCCCACCAGTACTGTACCCCAGTGTTATACAGCGACAGACCCATCCCCACCAGTACTGTACCCCACTGTTATACAGCGACAGACCCGTCCCCACCAGTACTGTACCCCAGTGTTATACAGCGACAGACCCGTCCCCACCAGTACTGTACCCCAGTGTTATACAGCGACAGACCCGTCCCCACCAGTACTGTACCCCAGTGTTATACAGTGACAGACCCGTCCCCACCAGTACTGTACCCCAGTGTTATACACTGACAGACCCGTCCCCGCCAGTACTGTACCCCAGTGTTATACAGAGACAGACCCGTCCCCACCAGTACTGTACCCCAGTGTTATACAGCGACAGACCCGTCCCCACCAGTACTGTACCCCAGTGTTATACAGCGACAGACCCGTCCCCACCAGTACTGTACCCCAGTGTTATACAGCGACAGACCCGTCCCCACCAGTACTGTACCCCAGTGTTATACAGTGACAGACCCGTCCCCACCAGTACTGTACCCCAGTGTTATACAGCGACAGACCCGTCCCCACCAGTACTGTACCCCAGTGTTATACAGCGACAGACCTGTCCCCACCAGTACTGTACCCCAGTGTTATACAGTGACAGACCCGTCCCCACCAGTACTGTGCCCCAGTGTTATACAGCGACAGACCCGTCCCCACCAGTACTGTACCCCAGTGTTATACAGTGACAGACCCGTCCCCACCAGTACTGTGCCCCAGTGTTATACAGCGACAGACCCGTCCCCACCAGTACTGTACCCCAGTGTTATACAGCGACAGACCCATCCCCACCAGTACTGTACCCCAGTGTTATACAGCGACAGACCCGTCCCCCTGTACCCCAGTGTTATACAGTGACAGACCCGTCCCCACCAGTACTGTACCCCAGTGTTATACAGCGACAGACCCGTCCCCACCAGTACTGTACCCCAGTGTTATACAGTGACAGACCCGTCCCCACCAGTACTGTACCCCAGTGTTATACAGTGACAGACCTGTCCCCACCAGTACTGTACCCCAGTGTTATACAGTGACAGACCCGTCCCCACCAGTACTGTACCCCAGTGTTATACAGTGACAGACCCGTCCCCACCCGTACTGTACCCCAGTGTTATACAGCGACAGACCCGTCCCCACCAGTACTGTACCCCAGTGTTATACAGCGACAGACCCGTCCCCACCAGTACTGTACCCCAGTGTTATACAGTGACAGACCCGTCCCCACCAGTACTGTACCCCAGTGTTATACAGCGACAGACCCGTCCCCACCAGTACTGTACCCCAGTGTTATACAGTGACAGACCCGTCCCCACCCGTACTGTACCCCAGTGTTATACAGCGACAGACCCGTCCCCACCAGTACTGTACCCCAGTGTTATACAGCGACAGACCCGTCCCCACCAGTACTGTACCCCAGTGTTATACAGCGACAGACCCGTCCCCACCCGTACTGTACCCCAGTGTTATACAGCGACAGACCCGTCCCCACCAGTACTGTACCCCAGTGTTATACAGCGACAGACCCGTCCCCACCAGTACTGTACCCCAGTGTTATACAGCGACAGACCCGTCCCCACCAGTACTGTACCCCAGTGTTATACAGTGACAGACCCGTCCCCACCAGTACTGTACCCCAGTGTTATACAGTGACAGACCCGTCCCCACCAGTACTGTACCCCAGTGTTATACAGAGACAGACCCGTCCCCACCAGTACTGTACCCCAGTGTTATACAGCGACAGACCCGTCCCCACCAGTACTGTACCCCAGTGTTATACAGCGACAGACCCGTCCCCACCAGTACTGTACCCCAGTGTTATACAGCGACAGACCCGTCCCCACCAGTACTGTACCCCAGTGTTATACAGCGACAGACCCGTCCCCACCCGTACTGTACCCCAGTGTTATACAGCGACAGACCCGTCCCCACCAGTACTGTACCCCAGTGTTATACAGCGACAGACCCGTCCCCACCAGTACTGTACCCCAGTGTTATACAGCGACAGACCCGTCCCCACCAGTACTGTACCCCAGTGTTATACAGTGACAGACCCGTCCCCACCAGTACTGTACCCCAGTGTTATACAGTGACAGACCCGTCCCCACCAGTACTGTACCCCAGTGTTATACAGTGACAGACCCGTCCCCACCAGTACTGTACCCCAGTGTTATACAGTGACAGACCCGTCCCCACCAGTACTGTACCCCAGTGTTATACAGCGACAGACCCGTCCCCACCAGTACTGTACCCCAGTGTTATACAGTGACAGACCCGTCCCCACCAGTACTGTACCCCAGTGTTATACAGAGACAGACCCGTCCCCACCAGTACTGTACCCCAGTGTTATACAGCGACAGACCCGTCCCCACCAGTACTGTACCCCAGTGTTATACAGCGACAGACCCGTCCCCACCAGTACTGTACCCCAGTGTTATACAGCGACAGACCCGTCCCCCTGTGCCCCAGTGTTATTCGGGACTGTCTTTGCCTATTTGATTTGTTCTGAGGCTTTGGGCCTTACCAGTGCGGCTTGTTTTGTTGAGCGCCGAGCTCTGGATGGACAGACCGATTTGCCGATCGCCGGCGGTTCGATGGTTTGTCAGCGCGCGGGCGGGCGCATTAAATCTGTGTTTAACTGACCACAAAATATACAGAAATGAAGCGGGCGGGTGGAAATTTCACCGTGCCGCACTGTCAGAGGGTCAGTGCTGAGGGAGTGCCGCACTGTCAGAGGGTCAGTGCTGAGGGAGTGCCGCACTGTCAGAGGGTCAGTGCTGAGGGAGCGCCGCACTGTCAGAGGGTCAGTGCTGAGGGAGCGCCGCACTGTCAGAGGGTCAGTGCTGAGGGAGCGCCGCACTGTCAGAGGGTCAGTGCTGAGGGAGTGCCGCACTGTCAGAGGGTCAGTACTGAGGGAGTGCCGCACTGTCAGAGGGTCAGTGCTGAGGGAGCGCCGCACTGTCAGAGGGTCAGTGCTGAGGGAGTGCCGCACTGTCAGAGGGTCAGTACTGAGGGAGTGCCGCACTGTCAGAGGGTCAGTGCTGAGGGAGCGCCGCACTGTCAGAGGGTCAGTGCTGAGGGAGCGCCGCACTGTCAGAGGGTCAGTGCTGAGGGAGTGCCGCACTGTCAGAGGGTCAGTGCTGAGGGAGTGTTGCACTGTCAGAGGGTCAGTGCTGAGGGAGTTCCGCACTGTCAGAGGGTCAGTGCTGAGGGAGTGCCGCACTGTCAGAGGGTCAGTGCTGAGGGAGTGCCGCACTGTCAGACGGTCAGTACTGAGGGAGTGCCGCACTGTCAGAGAGTCAGTGCTGAGGGAGTGCCGCACTGTCAGAGGGTCAGTGCTGAGGGAGTGCCGCACTGTCAGAGGGTCAGTACTGAGGGAGTGCCGCACTGTCAGAGGGTCAGTACTGAGGGAGTGCCGCACTGTCAGAGGGTCAGTACTGAGGGAGTGCTGCACTGTCAGAGGGTCAGTGCTGAGGGAGCGCCGCACTGTCAGAGGGTCAGTGCTGAGGGAGCGCCGCACTGTCAGAGGGTCAGTGCTGAGGGAGCGCCGCACTGTCAGAGGGTCAGTACTGAGGGAGTGCCGCACTGTCAGAGGGTCAGTGCTGAGGGAGTGCTGCACTGTCAGAGGGTCAGTGCTGAGGGAGCGCCGCACTGTCAGAGGGTCAGTGCTGAGGGAGTGCCGCACTGTCAGAGGGTCAGTGCTGAGGGAGTGCCGCACTGTCAGACGGTCAGTACTGAGGGAGTGCCGCACTGTCAGAGAGTCAGTACTGAGGGAGCGCGGCACTGTCAGAGGGTCAGTGCTGAGGGAGTGCCGCACTGTCAGAGGGTCAGTGCTGAGGGAGTGCCGCACTGTCAGAGGGTCAGTGCTGAGGGAGTGCCGCACTGTCAGAGGGTCGGTCCCTCCTTCATACTGAGAGCCCTCAATCTTGTTGTGAGACACCTCTGTGCTGGTTAGTGGATGACGGGGTTGGATGGCTCGTTGACTGGACAGCTGCTTCGTGATTAATAGTGAAACCAACAACACAGTTTCAATGCCCATCCTGCCTGAGGTTATTCATGAAGCCCAACCTTCTCAACCTCATCCCTCCTCCGAGGCATGGTCACCCTCTGCTTAAATAACCAGCAATCAGCTCTTTCTCAAAGTGGAGAGTAGCTTATAGTCCTTTGGGACAGTGGTAAGATTTCATTTTTGTCTCAAATGGATAGATTCAGAACAGATTTATCTACTCTCTGGGACTTATTTGTGACAGACAGCATGGATTTGTAAGGATAAAGTCGTGCCTCACCAACTTGAATGAGTTTTTCGAGGAAGTGACAAAGATGATAGATGAGAGAAAGGCAGTGAATCTTGTATATTCGGACTTCAGTAAAGCCATTGACAAGGTTCCTCATGGTAGACTGGTACAAAAGATGAAGAGACAGAGAAGAGCTGGCAAGATGGACACGGGATAGGCTTGGCCATAGAAGACAAAGGGTCACAGTAGAGGGATGTTTTTCTGAATGGAAGGCTGTGATTAGTGGTTCTACAGGGATCAGTTCTGGGCATACATGTCCACCAATCACCGAAAATGGCAGCACAGGTGGATAAATGGTGGTCAAGAAGGCATTTGGCATGCTTGCCTTCATCAGTCAGAGCATTGGTTATAAAAATTGGCAGGTCAGGCTGCAGCTGTACAGACCTGAGTTAGGCCTCATTTAGAATATTCTGCACAATTCTGGTGGTCACACGACCAGAAGGATGTGGATACTTTGGAAAGGGTACAGAAGAGGTTTACCAGGATGTTGCCTGGTCTGGAGAGTATTAGCTATGAGGAGAGGTTGGAGAAACTCGGTTTGTTCTCACTGGAATAACGGAGGTTGAGGGGTGACCTGATAGAGGTTTACAAGATTATGAGTGCCATGGACAGAGTGGATAGTCAGATGCTCTTTCCTGGGGTAGAAAAGTCAAGTACTAGGAGACATAGGTTTAAGGTGCATGGGGAAAAGTTTAGAGGAGATGTGCGAGGCAAACTTTTTATATAGAGGGCAGTGAGTGTCTGGAACGCACTGCCTGGAGAGGTGGTGGGAGCGGGTACGGTAGTGGCATTTAATGGGCATCTAGACAAATACATGAATAGGATGGGAATGGAAGATCCGGATTCTGTGAATGCATATGGTTTTAGTTGAGGCAGGCATCATGATTGGTGCAGGCTTGGAGGGCCAATGGGCCTGGTTTCCGTGCTGTACTTTTCTCTGTTCTTTATATGCTGAGCACCCATTGGAGGCTGTGCCTTAATCTCACCTCGGTGAGAGAGATAGGGAGAAAACACCTCTTGCCTTTTGCAGTCTTCTGGAGAGAGATTCCTACTTTGTCCGCTGTAAATAATCAGCATCGCAATCAGAGTTGAAGTGTAAAACACAACCTTCAGTAGAGACTTGATATAAAGTACATTTCTGAAGGTACAATATTGTCACAGCATTTGCTCAGCAATAGCCTGCTCACGGATGCTCAGTTTGGGTTCTACCAAGGACAGAACCCTTGGGCGGCATGGTAGCACAGTGGTCAGCACTGCTGCTTCACAGTGCCAGGGTCCTGGTTTCGATTCCCGGCTCGGGTCACTGTCTGTGTGGAGTTTGCACATTCTCCTCGTGTCTGTGTGGGTTTCCTCCGGGTGCTCCGGTTTCCTCCCACAGTCCAAAGATGTGTGGGTTAGGTTGATTGGTAATGCTAAAATTGCCCCTTAGTGTCCAGGGATGCGTAGGTCAGAGGGATTAGTGGGTATAATATGTAGGGATATGGGGGTAGGGCCTGGGTGGGACTGTGTTTGGTGCAGACTCGATGGGCCGAAGGGCCTCTTTCTGCACTGTAGGGGTTCTATGATCTACACTGACCCCTGGATGTGAGTCCTGTTTGTCTTGCATCCCTATGTAGGTGGTACTGTATTCAGTGCACATTAACCCTTTGTGTGTCTGGACCCTGAGACTACAACTCCCAGATTACCCATGACTTCGTGGAATATTCTGGACATAAAATGTGAGCCCTGATCTGACTGGCTGTCATATTGGGTAAAGAATTGTGTTACCTGGGCAGAAATAGTTCTCAGGAGAATGGTGTCTGGGAGTCAGAGATTAGCAATGATAAACTGTCAGCCCTGGGTTGTTATTGGCTGGGGTCCCACACCAGCAGCTTGCTGAAGGTGAGTATGGGGGATGACAGGATAAGATTTCCCCACGAGCTGACAGTGTGGCAGAGTTTGCAGAATTTTGCCACATCTTTGTGGAGGACTGGTTGGTAAAACTGCTGGATGATGAAGGTGTGAGATTTTCACACCCCGCCAGGTTCAGCCATTGGGATTTTGTCAGTATTTCCCCTGACAGTGAGGAGGTCTCAGCTTGCTGATTAGTAACTCATTGTTAAAACTGTAACACTCTGCAGCTCCCTCCACTTTCAGCTTTCATTTGAACAGTCTGTGCTGACCTTTTAAACACTGGGTCAATTTGTGGATCTGGAAGCAGGCGGACCTGTTCAGTATTTCCGGAGGGCACTCGAGGCTCCCGGAAAAGACTTTGGATTGTGTGAAACGCAGCTCACAGTCAAACAATTTAGTCGAGTCAAGTTCCGAAGGAGCAAGATATTTTATTTAACGTTCTTGCAAGACCGGGTGTCCAAAAGATAGGCACACCTTACATCGAGTTTAAGCAGGGGTTTTATACTATTTCTACAAGCATGTTAATCAGTTACACAATACATTGTTCTCCCCTAATTGGTGGTCCCTGTCCCATTTATGTGTTGTCATTCCCCTATTGGCTTAAGGTACCCCTAGTTACAGGTTGTGCTGTATGTTGGCTCATGTCCCAAGCCCCTCTGCTCCCCTCTAACCATCTTTTTCTGTTATTGCAAGAGTGCATATTGTAGGGTTGTTTCAATATCCTTACTTGATTAGTTCTTATGAGATTCATCCGTGTTATCAATGTTCCCCGGAGAACTGTTAACAAGTCCAGTTCAGACCGGCTGTATCCAGTCTTCTGCTAACTTAATCGCTGATGTCCCTACTATCTCAGTGACCTTTTATTCCCCTGTAGCTAGAAAATAGACTCAGTTGCAGAAACAACACATCTTGCTTACCATTTGTTTCACAACCTGGACATTTTACATCCCTACAAGATGTGATGTACATGTTTTACTTCACTCTGCACATCTGGTGTTATCCCTACACAATAGGCAGTTTCTTCACTGTCCTTGACTATAGTTCTGTCTAGCTTCAGCAACTTTCATACCCTGTATTAGTGATTAAAACCACGGTTGTTCCCATAATGTGGGTTGGCAATATGCCGAATCGTAGGTTTCTGTCCTGCTTAGTTTGTTCTCATGAGATAACATTCATTCCCCTTCATCCTTGCCCCATCCTGTGTTGTTTAAACTATGTCTGTTTGCTGTTGTACAGTTACAAGATCCTAGTTCTATTTCTCAGTCATAATTTTATGTTTACCACAAATTAGTAGTGGTTAAGCACCTGCCCCTGCAAAGCGTTTATACAGCATATTTCACTTCTCGATTTCCCGCTCTAAGCCTGTCGGCTCATCACCTCAAAAATTGCATCATCCTCCCCTTACAGGATAAACAGACTGGGGGTTCTATCTGTCTGCAGTGCCAATTCCTCAGACGGAGCTGGTTTGATTATAAACTAGGTCAGTGTGCAGTCAGGGACTTGTACCTGCAGCTGCCCTGTCTCCCTGACCAAGCCTGGCTTCTTGAGAATGACCGGCAACGCAGCCACGTTTAATCCTGCCTTAGAGAAGGTCAGTTAAACTAGGATTGACTCGGGCTGACATGGTGACACAGTGGTTAGCGTTGCTGACCTCGCAGCGGCAGGGTTCCCAGGTTCGAGTCCCGGCTTGGGTCTCTGTCAGTGTGGAGTTTGCACGTTCTCCCAGTGTCAGTGTGGGTTTTCTCCCAGAGTCTAAAGATGTGCGGGTTATGTGGATTGGCCATGCTAGTTGCCCCTTAGTATCAGGGGGACTAGCTAGGGTAAATGCATGGGGTTATGGGGATCGGGCCTGGGTGGGATTGTTGTGGTGCAGACTCGATGGGCTGAATGGCCTCCTTCTGCACTGTAGGATTCTATGACTCCCGCATATCACTCCATGGAATGTCTGGGTACATTTTCAAAGATTGGGGTGTAACCTGTCAACTATATTAGAAAAAGCTTCATATGGGAAAATCTAGCCAAAAATGTTTGTTTATTATCATCACAAGTGAGCTTATATTAACACTGCAATGAAGTTACTGTGAAAATCCCCTAGTCATCACACTCTGGCCCCTGTTCGGGTACACGGAGGGAGAATGCACCCTAGCACGTCTTTTGGACTGTTGGAGGAAATCAGAACAACCGGAGGAAACTCACATGGGGAGAATGTGCAGACTCCACACAGACAGTGACCTAAGCCAGGAATCAAACTGAGGTCTCTGGTGCTCTGAGGCAGCAGTGCTAACCACTGATTATAATTCAGTTTTTAAAGTATTCAGCACAAAGTAGCTCACCCAACTCTGACACTCTGACCAGTTGTCAGATTTCACTTCATTAAGTGCTAGTCTTGTTAAACTCAATAATCTTACCCTCTAAAATAAAATGAATGATGCAGCAGTGTACACCTCAATACCAAGTCCATTTTCTCTCCTCTGAGATACCATTTTGCAAAATGTTGTTCTGCATGTCTAATGTGGAAACACATTTGAAATATTTCCTACTGAGTTGATAATGGGTTGTTAAACACTGGGCCAAATTGGCAGTTGCAAAAATAACTAACCAGTGAAGAATTTAAAAAAAAATTGCCAACTTATGACGAATTATTTCCAGCTGCATTCCTGAAATGTTTCTGCAATATTTTAGAAGAATGTGCTTTGAATATAGTGGGTTTTAATTATTTAATATACAAACATGTTGATGGTATTAACCAGCTGGCTGATGGAAAGAATGTTGCCAAAGGAGCAGATTTGAAGTGTTGTGTAATGTGGTCAAATCTACTTTGATTTTTGAAAGATTATTGCACAAATTAGATTCAGGTGGAACAGAACTCCTCTGGTATTCTAACCCTTACCCCATTCGGGGATTCGAACCAGCACCTGATGAGTACATGGGATTTAATGGGATTGGGAGTTGCAAATAGTTCTATGACCTGGTAGGTAGGGATATGACCGGTGTAACTTGTTTGTGCTGTAGTTTTTCTGTGTTCTATGTTCACCGTAACAATGGAGCGCAGTGAAGGTCAGTAAAATCAGCGCAGTCCTTACACTGAGTTAAAGGAGCTACACTGGAGCAACTAGACAATGAACCATTGTCTAATTCATGGAAACATAGAACTTTACAGCACAGTAGGTCCTTTATACCCACACCAGCTAACAAATAGCCATCAGCCTCATTCCAATTCCGGTTTTTGATCCACAGCCTTGTTGGTTACATAAGAACATAAGAAATAGGAGCAGGAGTAGGCCATCTAGCCCTTCGAGCCTGCCCCGCCATTCAATAAGATCATGACTGATCTGTTGTGGCTCAGTTCCACTTTCCCGCCCTCTCCCCATAACCCTTAATCCCCTCTCTTATCAAGAACCCATCAACCCGCTTCTTAAAAATATTTAGCGAGGCAGCCTCCACCACTTCAACGGGCAGAGAATTCCAGAGATTCACCACCCTTTGAGTGAAGAAGTTCCTCCTCAACTCCGTTCTAAACCGCCTCCCCTTTATCTTGAGGCTGTGCCCCCTAGTCCTAGTGTCTTTTTTGAGCGGGAAGAGTCTCTCCACCTCTATCCTATCCATCCCATTCATCATCTTATACGTCTCAATGAGATCTCCCCTCATTCTTCTAAACTCTAACGAGTACAAGCCTAGTTTATTCAGCCTCTCCTCATAGCTCAATCCCCTCAACTCCGGTATCAGCCTAGTAAACCTCCTCTGCACTCCCTCCAGGGCCAAAATATCCTTGCGCAGGTGCGGCGCCCAAAACTGCACACAGTACTCCAGCTGCGGCCTCACCAATGCCCTATACAGCTGCAGCAAGACCTCCCTACTTTTATATTCAATCCCCCTCGCTATGAAGGCCAGCATCCCATTCGCCTTCCTGACCACCTGCTGCACCTGCAAGCTGGGTTTTTGCGACTCATGCACAAGGACCCCGAGGTCCCTCTGCACCGTCGCCTGCTGCAGTTTTTCGCCATATAAGTAATAGTCCTTCCTACCATTCTTCCTACCAAAGTGGACCACCTCACACTTGCCAACATTAAATTCCATTTGCCATTTCCTGGCCCATTCGCCCAGCCTATCTAGATCCTTCTGCAGACTCTCCACACCCTCCGCACAATTTGCCTTTCCCCCAATCTTGGTGTCATCAGCAAATTTCGACACCCTGCACTCGGTTCCCTCCTCCAGATCATCTATATAAATGGTAAATAGCTGAGGCCCCAGCACGACCCCTGGGGCACCCCACTAGTCACCAACCGCCAATCCGAATAGCACCCATTGACCCCCACTCTCTGCCTCCTATTTGACAACCAATCCTCTATCCACGCTAACACCCTACCCCCAACTCCATGTCCCCTGACCTTCTGCAATAACCTCTTGTGAGGTACCTTGTCAAACGCCTTCTGAAAATCCAGAAAGACCACATCCACCGGCTCTCCTCTATCCACTGCCCTAGACACATCCTCATAGAACTCCAGTAAATTTGTCAGACACGACTTCCCTTTAATGAAACCGTGTTGCGTCCGCCCTATCAAGCAATTCCCTTCAAGATGCCTCGCAATTTCCTCCTTAATGACGGATTCTAACATTTTACCTACCACAGACGTTAAACTAACCGGCCTATAATTCCCCGCCTTTTGCCTGGCACCCTTCTTAAACAACGGCGTAACATTAGCCGTTTTCCAATCTTCCGGCACTTCCCCGGAATCCAGCGACGTCTGGAAAATAACCACCAAGGCATCCACTATAACCTCCGCCATTTCTTTCAGAACCCTCGGATGCATTCCATCCGGTCCTGGGGACTTGTCCACAATCAGCCCCTCCAGTCTGTCGAGCACCACCTCTCTAGTAACAGTAATGTCATTAAGACCCTCCATTCCTACCACCTTTCCATCTCTAACACCCGGCAAATTATTCACGTCCTCCTCCGTGAAGACAGAAACAAAAAAGTTATTCAAGACCTTAGCCATACCCCCATCCCCTACCACTAGCTCCCCTTTCTCATCCTCTAAAGGACCAACGTTCACCCTAGCCAGCCTCTTCCTTTTTATATATTTATAAAAACTCTTGCTATCCTTTTTTATATTAAGTGCTAGCCCAGCCTCATAGCTTCTCCTACCCTCCTTTATCAACTTCTTTGTCAATCTTTGTTGACATTTAAACCTTTCCCAATCCTCTTCTCGCCCACTGCTCTTAGCTACTCTAAATTCCTCCGCTTTTAATTTAACACTTTCCTTCACCTCCTTCGTTATCCACGGCTTATTACCTCTCTTCCTACTGTCCTTTTTAACCATCGGAATAAATTTCTGCTGAGCACCAAGAAAGATCTCCTTAAAGATCCTCCACTGCTCCTCAGCAGACCTACCTTCCAACGCACTCCCCCAGTCCACATTTGCCAATTCTTCTCTCATCCTACCGTACTCCCCTCTATTCAAACAAAGGACGCGTGTCCGGGAACCCACTTTCTCCTCCTCCATCTGCACCAGAAACTCCACCATACAATGATCACTCTCTCCAAGAGGATCCTTCACCGCAAGGTCCCTAATTCTACCCGCCTCATTACATAGCACCAGATCCAAGATAGCTCGCTCCCTCGTCGGCTCCAACACACACTGTTCAAGGAAATTATCCCGGCAGCATTCCAAGAACTCCTCCTCGAGCCCACCTCGTCCAACATGGGTCGACCAATCAATATGCAGATTGAAATCTCCCATAACTACTGCCGTCCCATTCCTGCACGCCGCACTTATTTGCGTGTTAACAGCCCGCCCCACCTCCAGATCATTATTCGGGGGCCTATAGACGACACCCACCAGCGTCTTCCTCCCTTTGCTGTTCCTAATCTCCACCCACAACGATTCCACGTTCTGCTCTTTGGCTCCGATATCATCCCTTGCTACCACCTTGATACTATCCTTAATCAGCAGAGCTACGCCACCCCCTCTTTTCTCCTGCCTATCCTTCCTAAACACTTGATAGCCCTGTACATTCATCTCCCAGTCCCTGTCACCTTGCAGCCACGTCTCTGTAATGGCCACCAGATCGTATCCATTTGTGTCGATCTGCGCCACCAGCTCATCCACTTTATTCCGAATGCTTCGTGCATTCAGATAAAGCGCTTTCATCCCAGCCTTCACCTGGACCCTATTTGCCGTAACGCCACCAATTGGGACATCCTCGGCCTCTTCCCTTACCTGTACCCTATCCTTAACTTTAGACCTCGTAACATCACCTACCCTCGCACCCTCCCCCCCCCTAATTAGTTTAAAGCCCTGTCTACAGTCCTCTTTACTCGATTCGCCAACACTCTGGTCCCAGCACGATTCAGACCAACCCCATCCCGCCCGAACAAGTCCCACCTACCCCAATACTGGTGCCAATGCCCCATAAATTCAAACCCATTCCTCCCACACCAATCCCTGATCCACCCATTCACTTCCTTTATCCTGTCAACCCTACGCCCGTCTGCACTCAGTTCAGGCAGTAGCCCAGAGACGACCACCTTGTCGGTTCTACTTTTTAATTCCATTCCCAGCTTCTCATACTCCCTCCCCAGATCCTCAGTCCGCACTTTGCCTACGTCGCCGGCACCCACATGTACTACAACGATCGGGTTCTCACCCTCCCACTCCAGGTTCCTCTGCAGCCCAGCTGCGACATCCTGTACCCGAGCACCAGGCAGACAACACACCCTTCTGTGCACTTTGTCATTGTGACAAAGGACAGTGTCAATACTCTTCACCCCACTATCTCCAATCACTACTACGTTCCTTTTCCCCTTCTCTTTGCCTATGTCCTGCTGCATCACTGTACCGTGTGCAGTTTGCTCACCAACCTCACCTGCCTCGTCCTCTTCCAGACTGGAAGCAAGAACCTCAAACCTGTTATGCAGATTAAGAGGCTGAGGCCTCCGCTCCTCACCCCCCTTCCTCCTCCTCCCAGCAGCCCCCTTTTGTCCCTGACCCTTAGATTTAGCCAGTCTAGGGGCACCCTCTCTCCCCCTGATGAGCCTCAGTGTCTGTAGCTCAGAGGCCAGCTCATCCACCTTGAGCTGGAGCTCCTCCAGCAACCTGCACGAGTGCGTATCCAAGTATTTCCCTCAAAGCCATGATGAATCCCGCCTCTACCACCATTTCAGGCTGTGAGATCCAGATTTCCAGAGTGAAACAATCTCCCCTTGAATCTTCTCTCATCCTTCTACTTCTCAGTCTAAATCCAAGCCACCCAGGCTTCATAATCAGGTGGCATATATCTAGGGTAAGAGAAAGTTCTGGGCTGTTAATTGTTGCCACTCATCATCATTGTTGTGTGCAGTGCATGCAAGCATTTCTTAATGTCACTGGATTGAATCAGAGTGGCTGGGCACTGGCCCCGGTGAGAATGGAGAATGGGGCTGAGAAGAATTATCTACTCAACGTGAAGACAGTGGCCTTTACTCTCACATCAACGCGGTGGGCTCCAACGTGTTCATGGAGCCGCCACCTCCTCGTTCTCCAGCACCATCCTCAACAGAATTTGATTGCACAATCAAGCTCTGCTCTACCCCATTGGCTACAAACTTTAGCTCTGTTTACAGCCAGTCACTTCCGTTGTTTAACATGCAAGCCACGCCGTGCAACAACCTTATTAAGTCTGTACCTCATTCTGGTCCCCAATTCTGTTCAGACTTGCTCCCCTAGTTTATTGATATTGGTAGAATGAGGGATGCGCCTGACAATATGGTTTAGAATTCAGTTTCTGTTAATGTCCCACATGGCTTCATCGGTACCCAGTTAAAATCAGACCTCTACAGTGCAGAAAGAGGCCCTTCAGCCCATCGAGTCTGCACTGAACACAATCCCACCCAGGTCCTACCCCCATATCCCTACATATTATACCCATTAATCTCTCTAACCTACGCATCCCTGGACACTAAGGGGCAATTTCTTAGCATGGCCAATCAACCTAACCTGCACACCTTTGGACTGTGGGAGGAAACTGGAGCACCCGGAGGAAACCCACGCAGACATGAGGAGAATGTGCAAACTCCACACAGACAGTGACCCGAGCCGGGAATCAAACCCAGGACCCTGGAGCTGTGAAGCAGCAGTGCTAACCACTGTGCTACCGTGCTACCCAGTGTAGTT
Organism: Carcharhinus amblyrhynchos; assembly: GCF_965287045.1. NCBI lineage: Eukaryota > Metazoa > Chordata > Chondrichthyes > Carcharhiniformes > Carcharhinidae > Carcharhinus > Carcharhinus amblyrhynchos. The sequence goes on from NC_137348.1 coordinate 44,321,870, forward strand.
AATTGCCTCTCTTCCTGCCTCACTTTGTACAATGGAAATGTTGTAATAAAGAGTCTCCCCTGTGGAGAGAGCTCTTGGAGGAACTCTCTACAATCCAGTCTGAGACTGAGTGGGATCACTGCAGATGATCCAGATGCTGTGACCTACTGCCCTCCTGAACACCTCTCACTGGGATCATCTCAGCTCACTCAGTTCCTGCCTTCTGTTTGTAAATAGAGCTTTGAGTTTGGAAAGGCGAGGTGAGTCAACAGAGCAGAGTTTTGGCTTATTCCCTGCCTTCTTCTGCATTTGCTGTCACTCTGAGGGTCATGTGTGGTGGAAAATATCTGGATGGACCATCCCCCCCACCCCCTCCACAAGACTTACTGCTGAAGACCTTGAACCTACAACTTTATTATAACTGGTGCTGCTCTCCTTTGGGTGAAGAAATATTTGTTTCCTTATTTTCTTCCTAAAACACTTGTCTCCAAATGTAAGGTTCTGCCCATTGTTCTGAATCCCACGCCAGAGAGAATTCTTTCTTTTTATTTAATATAGTGAATCCTTTTAAAAATTTAGGACTTTGATTAAATCACTCCTCAATCTACAATTTCTTCTCATCATTTAAAGTTTTAAACTCTGTCAAGTCCCCAAATGTCATTAAGGAGAAGTTATGAGGGCCAGGATTGCTTTGGTCTTGGCTGGATATAAAAGGTTGTTGGCAATACAGATTAATGTTCTTAATGAGAACATGAAATTTTGGAAGTAAATTAAGAGTCAACCGGTTCGTGTTGGAATGGAGTCATGTTTAGACCGGATGGTTCAGAGCTGATGTGTTCCTGACCCTGCAGGACACAACCGAAACTAATTGGATTTTACAAATAATCCAGCACTTGTCATAGTCAAATTACAGTTGTGACGTTAGTGTCCCTTTAAAAGAGAGGTTTTTTTTAAATCATGCTCGCAACCTGAGGTGATGTTATTGTTAGGAGGAGAAACAAAAACTGTGTGCCGGTCAGGTGACAAGGGTTGTTTTTCATTTTCGTTTTGGCTGCAATGTTAGAGGCAGTCTCAGAAATAAGCTGGAAGAGAAGCTTCTTTTTCTCTCTGTTTCGCTTTGAAAGTTTTACCAGTTAGAACATTGAACAGTCCAGCACAGTACAGGCCCTTTGGCCTTCAATTTTGTGCTGAGCTACGTCCAAACCCAAGATCAAGCTATCCCATTCCCTATCATTCTGGAGTGCTCCATGTGCCTATCCAATAACCGCTTGAAAGTTCTTAAAGTGTCCAACTCCACTATCACAGCAGGCAGTCTATTCCACACTCCAACCACTCTCTGAGAGAAGAATCTACCTCAGACATCCCTCCTATATCTCCCACCATGAACCTTATAGTTATGCCCCCTAGTAACAGCTACATCCACCCGAGGAAATAGTCTCTGAACGTCCACTCTATCAATCCCTCTCATCATCTTATAAACCACTTTTAAGTCGCCTCTCACCCTCCTCTGCTCTAAAGAGAAAAGCCCCAGCTCCCTCAACCTTTCCCCATAAGACCTACCCTCCAAACCAGGCAGCATCCTGGTAAATCTCCTCTGCACTCTCTCCAATGCTTCCACATCCTTCTTATAGTGAGGTGAGCAGAACTGAACACAATATTCCAAATGTGGTCTCAGTAAGGTCCGGTATAGTTGCAGCATAACCCCACGGCTCTTAAACTCAAACCTCCTGTTAATAAACGCTAACACACTATAAGCCTTCTTCACAGCTTTATCCACTTGAGTAGCAACTTTTAGAGACCTGTGGATATGAGCCCCAAGATCTCTCCGTTCCTCCACATTCCTCAGAACCCTGCCGTTGACCCTGTAATCTGCATTCAAGTTTGTCCTACCAAAATGAATCACCTCACACTTATCAGGGTTAAACTCCATCTGCCACTTTTCAGCCCAGCTCTGCATCCTATCAATGTCTCTCTTTCAGCAATTAGCTGAAAGAAAGATTTGTTGCCATGCTGCAGGAAAGAATCTCTGTTTTTGGCGTTTTGGGAAGCTGATGACTACAGGCTGTTCTGAGTTTTCAAGATCATTTGAAATCAGTATTCAACCCAGGGAACTGAATTCCAGGATTATATGAGCTTTAGCCTTTGCAATGATAAATCTGTTTAGAGGGTTTTGCTTATTGGATATTGGTTTTGATATATATATATATATCTTTTTGTTTTGGTTTTGCTTGCAATTGATAAAAGTTCTTGCTAATTTTTTTTACTATACATGTTAACTGTATTCTTAAGTAAACTTTGTTTGATAAAAGCTCCCTGGTAGGTCACTTGAATTACACTTGAAGTGAAACATCTTATGCTTATCCCAGCCAAATTCAAGATGCAAAATTTACGGTTCAGGCAGTCTTCATAACACACTTTGGCGCTTCTGCCCTGAACAATAACGGAGAGATTTGAGCTTGTGATTTCTGAGTTGCTTTAGTCAGTATAACCATAACTGTGTTGCATGATTGTAAAGGTTGTTGGTAGTTAAGTAAATGTTTCTGGACAGCTAGCTGGGATTGTGGTATATGGTTAGACAGTGTAAGTTTTTAAGTTTATTTAATAGTGTCACAAGTAGGCTTATATTAACACTGCAATGAAGTTACTGTGAAAATCCCCTAGTCGCCACACTCTGGCACAGGTACACTAAGGGAAAATTTAGCATGGCCAATTCACCTAACCAGCACGTCTTTCAGACTGTGGAAGGAAACCAGAACAAAGAGCAAAAACAGCCCGGGAAATAGGCCCTTTGGCCCAACGAGCCCGCGCCGCCGTTTTAACATTACCAGTCCCCCCCTCCACTCATGACCCTTATCTATTGTTTTATGGCAATCCACATTGACGGAAACTAATTTAGGGACAATTTATTACCTCCAATCAGCCTAACAGCACATCTTTGGGGTGTGGGAGGAAACCGGAGCACCCGGAGAAAACCCACGCAAGCACGGGGAGAATGCGCAAACTCCCACAGACGCCGGCCCAAATCCATGTGTCTGCACAGCAAACAGTGATAGTCACTGAGCTGTCCCCAGCTAAAATATGTGTGCCCTTCCCATTTAAATGTTCCCCATCCCACTTGTACAGATGCCCTTCCCTCACAAAGACTTCCCAATGGTCTACGAGCACCCGGAGGAAACCCACACAGATATGGGGAGAATGTGCAGACTCCACACAGTTAAAACTGGCTCCCTGGTACTGTGAGGCAGTACAGTCAAAGGTATTGACACTGTTCTCCACAACCAAAGTATGAGTTCAAGCGGCTGTGTTGTCTGTCTGGTGCCAGGGTTTGGGACATCTTCTCACAGCTGGAGAAGATCTTGTAGCACAAACAGTGGGGGGGTGGGGGGCGCAGTCATCATGGCCCATGTAGGTACCAATGACTCAGACAGGACAGAAAAGGAGGTTCTACATAGTCAGTGTGAGGAGTTTGCCACCAAAGTCGGAGGTGTGGTAGATAGTGAGGAGGGGTGTCATAGTTTACAGAGAGACTTGGACAGGTTGCAGAGCTGGGCCGAGAGGTGGCGGATGGAGTTTAATGTGGAAAAGTCTGAGGTAATTCACTTTGGCAGGAATAACAGATGTGTAGAGTATAGGGCTAACGGGAGGACTCTGAATAGTGTGGATGAACAGAGGGATCTAGGTGTATGTGTACATAGATCCCTGAAAGTTGGGAATCAAGTAGATAAGGTTGTTAAGAAGGCATACGGTGTCTAGGCGTTTATTGGTAGGGGGATTGAATTTAGGAGCCGCAGCGTCATGTTGCAACTGTACACAACTCTGGTGCGGCCGCACTTGGAGTATTGTGTGCAGTTCTGGTCCCCACATTATAGGAAGGATGTGGAGGCATTGGAAAGGGTGCAGAGGAGGTTTACCAGAATGTTGCCTGGTATGGAGGGGAGGTCCTATGAGGAGAGACTGAGGGATTTGGGGTTGTTTTCGTTAGAAAGAAGGCGGCTAAGAGGGGACCTTATTGAAACATATAAGATGATTAGAGGTTTAGATAGGGTGGACAGTGATAGCCTTTTTCCTCGGATGGAGAAAGCTAGCACGAGGGGGCATGGCTTTAAATTAAGGGGGGGTAGTTATAGGATGGATGTCAGGGGTAGGTTCTTTACCCAGAGGGTGATGAGGGATTGGAACGCCCTGCCTGCTGCAGTTGTAAATGCGCCTAGTTTGGGGGCATTTAAGAGATCCGTGGATAGGTTTATGGTTGGAAAGGGATTGGTTTAGGTTAGAGGGTCATTGCTTTTTAATTGGTCGGCGCAACATCGTGGGCCGAAGGGCCTGTTCTGCACTGTAATGTTCTATGTCTATGTCTAAATTAAGAACCTAATAGACCAGAATCTCTGGATCATTACCTGAGCCATATGCAAATCAGATTAGGGACTTGAATGTGTGATTCAAATACTGGTGTGGGAAGAGTGGGTTCTGGTTTATGGGGAACTGGCATCAGTACTGGGGAAAGTGGCAACTCGACCATTGGGATGGTCTACCCTGAACCGTGCTGGGACCAGTGTTTCTGTAGATGGGGTTTTAAGTTTAGTAGTGGGGGCAAAGAATATCAAATTTGTGAAGATACGGTAAATCAAAGAGCAGAAACAAGACTAAAAAGAAGGACATTATTACAACAAATGAGAAACAATCTGTGCCAGGTAAGGATAGAGAGTAATCTCAGAGGTTTATGAGTCTCTGGAACTCTCTACGGGTGACACGGTAGCACAGTGGTTAGCACTGCTGCTTCACAGCTCCAGGGTCCTGGGTTCGATTCCCGGCTCGGGTCACTGTCTGTGTGGAGTTTGCACATTCTCCTCGTGTCTGTGTAGGTTTCCTCCGGGTGCTCCGGTTTCCTCCCACAGTCCAAAAATGTGCGGGTTAGGTTGATTGGCCATGCTAAGAAATTGCCCCTTAGTGTCCAGGGATATGTAGGTTAGAGGGATTAGTGGGTATAATATGTAGGGATATGGGGATAGGACCTGGGTGGGATTGTGTTCGGTGCAGACTCGATGGGCCGAAGGGCCTCTTTCTGCACTGTAGGGTTCGATGATCTATGATTCTATGTCTCTCTTCCTGAAAAGTTGGTGAAAGCAGAGTCTTTGAATACTTTTAAGGTAAAGGTGGATAGATTCTCAGTGAACAAGAGAGTGATCGGTGATTGGGAGTGGGCAGGATGAAAATTTGGAGTTAATATCAGATAAGCCATGATCTCATTAAATGGCAAAGCAAGCTCGAGGGGCAGAATGGCCTACACCTGCTCCATCTTCATATAGGTGGTTAAGGTTCAGGGATATGGAGTGTTGAGGGATATGGAGTGTTGAGGGATATGGAGTGTTGAGGGATATGGTGGCACCTGATGGCTTTGAACTTTTACACCACCGGGTTCTTCCAAACTGCCAGTGGAGACCTTTGTGCATTTCACAATCATCTGTCCACAAGTATGTCAAGGAGAGCAGCGATGCCCTGTCTGCCCAAATTACTGCCCGGGACATGAGTAATTTGCTGGGTGTTAGCAATGGAAAGATGGTAGGAGTGGAGGGTCTCAATGACATTATTGTTACTAGAGAGGCGGTGCTCGACAGACTGGAGGGGCTGATTGTGGACAAGTCCCCAGGACCGGATGGAATGCATCCAAGGGTCCTGAAAGAAATGGCGGAGGTGATAGTGGATGCCTTGGTGGTTATTTTCCAAACGTCGCTGGATTCTGGGGAAGTGCCGGAAGATTGGAAAACGGCTAATGTTACGCCGTTGTTTAAAAAGGGTGCCAGGCAAAAGGCAGGGAATTATAGGCCGGTTAGTTTAACGTCTGTTGTAGGTAAAATGTTAGAATCCGTGATCAAGGAGAAAATAGCGAGGCATCTTGAGGAGAATTGTTTGGTAGAGCAGACGCAGCACGGTTTCGTTAAGGGGAAGTTGTGTCTGACAAATTTACTGGAGTTCTATGAGGATGTGTCTAGGGCGGTGGATAGAGGAGAGCCGGTGGATGTGGTCTTTCTTGATTTTCAGAAGGCGTTTGACAAGGTAGCTCACAAGAGGTTATTGCAGAAGGTCAGGGGGCATGGAGTTGGGGGTAGGGTGTTAGCGTGGATAGAGGATTGGTTGTCAAATAGGAGGTAGAGAGTGGGGGTCAATGGGTGCTATTCGGATTGGCGGTTGGTGACTAGTGGAGTGCCCCAGGGGTCGGTGCTGGGGCCTCAGCTATTTACCATTTATATAGATGATCTGGAGGAGGGAACCGAGTGTATGGTGTCGAAATTTGCTGATGACACCAAGATCGGTGGAACGGCAAATTGCGCGGAGGGTGTGGAGAGTCTGCAGAAGGATCTAGATAGGCTGGGCGAATGGGCCAGGAACTGGCAAATGGAATTTAATGTTGGCAAATGTGAGGTTGTCCACTTTGGTAGGAATACTGGTAGGAAGGACTATTACTTATATGGCGAAAAACTGCAGCAGGCGACGGTGCAGAGGGACCTCGGGGTCCTTGTGCATGAGTCGCAAAAACCCAGCCTGCAGGTGCAGCAGGTGATCAGGAAGGCGAATGGGATGCTGACCTTCATAGCGAGGGGGATTGAATATAAAATAGGGAGGTCTTGCTGCAGCTGTATAGGGCATTGGTGAGGCCGCAGCTGGAGTAATGTGTGCAGTTTTAGTCGCCGCACTTACGCAAGGATATTTTGGCCTTGGAGGGAGTGCAGAGGAGGTTTACTAGGCTGATGCCGGAGTTGAGGGGGTTGAACTATGAGGAGAGGCTGAATAAACTAGGCTTGTACTCGTTAGAGTTTAGAAGAATGAGGGGAGATCTCATTGAGACATATAAGATGATGAATGGGATGGATAGGATAGAGGTGGAGAGACTCTTCCCGCTCAGAAAGGACAGTAGGACTAGGGGGCACAGCCTCAAGATAAAGGGGGGTGCGGTTTAGAACGGAGTTGAGGAGGAACTTCTTCACTCAAAGGGTGGTGAATCTCTGGAATTCTCTGCCCGTTGAAGTGGTGGAGGCTGCCTCGCTAAATATTTTTAAGACGTGGGTTGATGGGTTTTTGATAAGCGAGGGGATTAAGGGTTATGGGGAGAGGGCGGGAATGTGGAACTGAGCCACGACAGATCAGCCATGATCTTATTGAATGGCGGGGCAGGCTCGAAGGGCTAGATGGCCTACTCCTGCTCCTATTTCTTATGTTAGCCAGTATATCAGATTTGACCTGGACCAGGCCCTGTTGCAAACCCAGGCTGCAGGATTCGCAACCATTGCAGGGATGCCACATGTGTAGAGGGTTATAGACTGTACCCACATCACCCTCAGGGTCCGGTGAAGAATCCAGGAAGATTCATAAACAGAAAGGGCTTCCATTCAATAAATGCGCAGTTGCTGTGTGACCATCAGCTCAATATTATGCACAGACTCCCCGGCAGTGTGCAGAGCAGCTTCCTATCGAGGAGTTCAGATATCCCGGAGGTCTTTGAGGAGGAGCCCAGAGAGCTGGGATAGCTTCTGGGGGACATGGGGTACCCGCTCTGGACTTGGCTGGTGATCCCCGTGTGGAGCTCTGAGATTGAGGCAGAGACTCAAAATAATGAGGCCCACAGAGCCACCCATTCACTAGTGGAGCAGTGGATAGGGATCCTCAGGATGTGATTTAGGTGTCTGGACCACTCTGGCAGGGCCCTCCAACTTGCCCCCTGATATCATTGCCACATTATGGTGGTGTGCTGTGCCTTGCACAACCTGCTGCAGCAACGAGGAGACCTTCTTGAGGAGGAGGAGGAGGACGTGGAGGCCAACCAACCAGGTGTCGCTGGGGAGGAGACCACTCAACAGGAGGAGGAGGAGGAGGAGCAGGAAGAGGAGGAACAGAAACACCACCCAGACACTGAAGGGCTGGCAGCAGCAAGAGTCAAACATGTGAGGGAGGCTTCCAAAACTGGCTCTGGGCAATAGGAGGCTTTATTGCTGCACGTGGGTTCCCTTCTCCAGCCTCCTGCCTCTCCAGAGTCCTACAACCTCCTGCTACATTGTCACACCAGAGTGTGTGGGGGGCGGAAAGCCTGGGTAGACTTTTTCAGTGAGTTTCTTTAGCGGGCAGGGAGGGTGATGACAGCTGGCCATTGTGATGATGCCCTGGTGTAAAGTAGTCTGACTCCTGCTTGTGCTGTGCATGCACGCTGCCATCTGGGCCCACATCTGGGTAAGGGAGCACTAAACCCCCATACAGGGCCCCGGGATGGTTGAGGTAGGGGAAGGGAGAGAGTCTTTCGTGGGTTCTGGGGATGTGATGGCTGTAAGTCACTGCTAATGCAGGCCACCCAGTGTAGCCAGTGAGTTATTTGAGCACTTTCATTTTCTCAGTGACAGCCCTACTGACATTAATATAAACAGCGACCATCAGGGAAAGAGCATTCCTGTTCGAGGCAAATCTGAGATAGACAGGTGGGTGATGAAAAACATTTATTACTGACAATAAAACTGTCTCATTGATAACATAAACACACGTGAACAAGAAATATTAAAGTGTATAAATACTGTATCTATCTAGTGCTGTCCTTCACCCCCGTGCTACCTTAGTGCCGTTACAGCTTCCTAACCTTACTTGACCTACCGCTATGTCTCAGTGTCTGCCCAGAATATATTTCAGAGGTGGAGGTGGCCAATTGCCAACCTCACTCTGTTACCTGTGATGTACATGGTGGGCGTCCTCTGGAGGTGCTGGACTTTGAGAGTCCTGGCTGGCGTGCAGGTGTCTGGGACATTTCCATGACACTCTCTTCATCCCGCTGCCCCTGAGATGCCCCAGTGTCAGTAAGGGAGGAGTCAGTAGGTGTAACCATAGCCACAGTCTCCTGGGTGGAAGGCCTGGTACAGGCTCGAGCCTTTCCTCAGCATCCTATCGGGCCCCTGGGTCACTCCATAGTGCTTCTGCAGCGAGCTCCAGAAACTCCAGCATCACTTGGGGCTGCCAGTCCTGGAGGACCTCCTGCATTCTAGCCATGGTGGTTAAGCCCTTCGCGATGCCCACCTGAGTCATGGACCACCTGTCAATAGAACATAGAACATTACAGCGCAGAACAGGCCCTTCGGCCCACGATGTTGCGCCGACCAGTTACAAAAACAATGACCCACTAGCCTATACCAATCCCTTTTCGTCCATAAACCTATCCAGAGATCTCTTAAACGCCCCCAAACTAGACGCATTTACAACTGCAGCAGGCAGGGCATTCCAATCCCTCACCACCCGCTGAGTAAAGAACCTACCCCTGACATCCGTCCTGTAGCTACCCCCCCTTAATTTTATTTAATTTAATCCCCTGCTCCAGGCTTCCCACCATGGAGATCACCTTTGTGGTTTTGGCCTGGGAACCACGCAGTACAGGCTGGTCTGCCTTAATTAATAGCACCACCAAGTGCCCTCTGAGACTGGGCCACATTCTCAAAGGCTGCTGCCATAGCACACTGTGTGTTAATGCTGTCCCGCTGGGTTTCCTGCAAGTTCTTGAGCCTCTCAGCCATGGGCCACAGAATTTCAAGAGCCCTGAGTTGTGACTGGGCCGTGGCCCTTAGGGACTCCAGCATGGCCTGACTCAGAGCCTGCTGCTCATGGTGAGAATCCCCTGCTCCAGGCTTCCCACCATGGAGATCACCTTTGCGGTTTTGGCCTGGGAACCACGCAGTACAGGCTGGTCTGCCTGAAAGCTTTGGGACTCCTCCCAACAGCCTCACAGTTGGTCCAGTGTGGCCGTTCAGCCCGTCCTGCACCCCCTGGCTCTGTTGCTGCATCTCCAGAGGCCCAGCATGTAGCCTGGGGCCAGCTGAGTCCGCAGACCCCCGCGTGCCAGAGGCCTCAGACATTCTCTCCTCCACCCCATGTACATCAGCAGATGTGTAATGCGCACCACAGAGTGACGCAGATGTCTCACCACTAATTTGACCCACTGATGTGAGAGTGCTTGGGAAGGAGATTTGCAAGTTGCAGGCTGACGCAAAACTGGTGCTGGCCTCGGACGTCCCTCCACCAGCTCCCTCTGAGTAATCCTCTGAGCTGTCAGGGGCAAGATGGGTGGGAACAGCAGTGGGAACCATAATGCCAGATGGCCTGGGTGTGTTGGGGTCCCTTCCTGCAATGCAGGACACAAGGTTAAGCGCAAGGAAGGGAGAGGAATCTGGGCTGCGTGCAATTTACTTGACATTTTTCCATAATGTAATTTTTCCATAATTGGGTGGCACGGTAGCACAGTGGTTAGCACTGCTGCCTCACAGCGTCAGGGACCCAGGGTCAATTCTAGCCTCGGATCACTGTCTGTGTGGAGTTTGCACATCCTCCCCATGTCTGTGTGGGTTTCCTCCGGGTGCTCCGGTTTCCTCCCACAGTCCAAAGATGTGCGGGTTAGGTTGATTGGCCATGCTAAGAAATTGCCCCTTAGTGTCCAGGGATGTGTAGTTTCGAGGGATTAGTGGGTATAATATGTAGGGATATGGGAGTAGGATCTGGGTGGGATTGTGTTCGGTGCAGACTCGATGGGCTGAAGGGTCTCTTTCTGTACTGTAGGGTTCGATGATTCTATGAATGTGGCGGTTTGGCAGGTACTCACTTCCATACTACACCCTGACCATGCTGTCACTAACGGCCCACATCTCCTCCTCTCCTGCAAGCTCCAGTACCCGCTCCTCAAAGTGGGTGAGGACTCGGAAGTCAGTCTCACCACCCCCTGCTTTCACCCTCTCCCAGTGGTTATGGGCATTCTTCTGTGCGGACAGAAGGACCCACAAAAAATCTGATGGCACAAGTCCTGCAGGGTATCGGGGGGGTTTCCCTCAGAGAGCAATCACTGTGATATTCCTGGGGGTGGGGGGGGAGAGAGGTGCTTGGGGGTCAGGGGTTGGAAGCACGCAGGGTGTTGGGGGGGAGGGATCTGGGGGGCTAATTTAAGGGAAAGATGCTCGATGAGATTAAACACTTTGCTGCCCAGATTAGATCATTCATTTTTTTCCAGCACTTCTTCCGAGTTCTCCTGGACAGTGCCCTGCGAAACTTGGCCACAGCCAGCCAGGCTACATCTGCATCACCTCCCCCAGGACAACATCCTGCTCGGGGGGGTGGGCAGGGGGGGGGTGGTGGATGGTGGGGGGCAGTTTGCCTTGTTACCATGCACAGGAAGGCAAGGCAGCACTTGCAAATGTGCTGATGGTGCAGAGGGGACTTTGTAGCTCTGTGTTGATCAGGGACAGAGGGGACAGAGAGTCATGAGGGGCAACCATCGGGGCCTGGGGATGATGGGGGGGGTGTGTGCCAGGGGGTTCGATGTCCATGGTGGGGGAGCGAGGAGGAGATGTGTCTGGCCTGGGAGGGTTCTCCAAAGAGAGCTGTTTTATTTTTTGCTTTTTCTGCACCTGGGCAGTTTTTGGCTCCAATCTGAGCTGTTGGATCTTTGGCAGATTAAGTAAGTCCTGTTCCACTGCCTCTTGTGGCCAGAAACAGACTAGTCCAAAATTTCAGAGACAGAGTGCATTAGATTGGGCATGAAAACGCACCCCGAAAACATATCTGGAACTCTCCCAGTTTTAGATTAGCTGGACTCTTTGAAAAGATCTTGTAAAATTCTGCCTTTGATGTTAGTGGGTTTCCAAGTTGGCTGAGTAATGACAAAATTCAGACATTACAGGACTCACAAAGCCAGTGTCTCAGTATAAAGATGTATATTTATTTGACCAGCAGCTGTTAGGTAAAGTCTGCAAAGTTACCCATGTAACTATCTAAATGCTTTTTAAAGGACAAAATTGTACCAGCCTCTACTACTACTTCTGGCAGCTTGTCCCAGACACTCACCAACCTCTGTGTGAAAAAATTGCCCCTCTGGATACTTTTGTATCTCCCCCCTGTCACCTTAAACCTGTGCCCTCTAGTTTTAGATTCCCCGATCTTTGGGAAAAGATATTGACTAATTGATGACCTGTGCCCCTCATTATTTCATGGATCCCAATAAAATCAGTCCTCAGCCTCCTACGCTCCAGAGAGAAAAGTCCCAGACTATCCAGCCTCTCCTTATAACTAAAGCCATCGATTCTCGGTAGCATCCTAGTAAATTTTTTCTGCACTCTTTTTCTAGTTTAATAATATCCTTTCTATAATAGGGTGACCAGAACTGTACACAGTATTCCAAGTGTGGCCTTACCAATGTCTTGTACAACTTCAACAAGACGTCCCAACTCCTGTATTCAATGTTCTGACCGATGAAACCAAGTACGCCGAATGCCTTCTTCACCACTCTGTCCGCCTGTGACTTCACTTTCAAGGAGCTATGAACATGTACCCCTCGATCTTTCTGTTCTGTAACTCTCCCCAGTGCCCTACCATTAACTGAGTAAGTCCTGCCCTGGTTCAATCTATCAGAATGCATCACCTCGCGTTTATCTAAATTAAACTCCATCTGCCATTCGTCAGCCCTCTGGCCCAACTGATCAAGATCCTGTTGCAATTGGAGATAACTTTCTTCACTGTTCACTATGCCACTAATCTTGGTGTCATCTGCAAACTTACTCACCATGCCCCCTATATTCTCATCCAAATTATTAACATAAATGACAAATAACAGTGGACCCAGCACTGATCCCTGAGGCACACCGCTGGTCACAGGCCTCCAGTTTGAAAAACAACTCTCTACAACCACCCTCTGTCAAACCAAATGGTGTCTCCAAATAAACAAAACAAACACATAATTCCACATCTGGACAAGTATCCATCTTGTTTAGACAGTGAATAATTTTATTCATAAGCAGTGCTGAGAACCTTATTGCTTGCAATCCCCATTGATAAGAAACTGCACATTCCGAGGTTTCATTGTTTTCTGAGAATGTGGTTCTGCCTGAAAGTTCCCGTCCTTTTAAACCTTACAGCAACTTGCTTTTAGCCAAAGTGCACAATCACTTTACAAATACACAGTTAATACATTTCAAATCAAAATATGCATTTAAATCAGAATCATTTGTTTTAAATCTCTTACTGTAATCACTGTAAACTATTCTCTTGTTAGCTTATAAATCTGATTTAGAGTCAATTAACTCAATGCTGGTAGTTCTGTCAGTGTCTGAAATGCTTAACTGTGGATTGAGGGATATGGTGGGCTGAGGGATATGAGGGTTGCGGTATGAGTGTTGAGGGGTTTGAAGGCTATGGTAGGTTGAGGGGAATGAGGATTGTGGGTTGGTTAGCTCATTTGGCTGGATGGCTGGTTTGTGATGCAGAGCGACGCCAAGAACTCAGTTTCAATTCCCGTGCGGGCTGAAGTTTTTCATGAAGGTCCCGTTTTCTCAACCCTGCCCCTTGCTTGAGGTGTGGTGACCCTCAGGTTAAATCAGATCCAGTCTGGTTCCACCCACCCCCCATGCCCCCCCACCAAACCTCCCCCCCCCCCACCTCCTCAGCAGCCTATGGTTCTCTGGGATTGTGGTGACTTTCATTTCATTTAATTTTCGTGATGTTTGTGGAATATAGTGGGTTGAAGGATATGGAGGGTTGAGGGATATGGAGGGTTGAGGGTATGGAGGGTTGAGGGATATGGAGGGTTGAGGGTATGGAGGGTTGAGGGTATGGTGGGTTGAGGGATATGGAGGGTTGAGGGTATGGCAGATTGAGGGTATGGAGGATTGAGGGTATGGAGGGTTGAGGGATATGGAGGGTTGAGGGATAAGGAAGGTTGTGGGTATGGAGGGTTGAGGGTATGGAGGGTTGAGGGTATGGAGGATTGGGGGTATGGAGTGTTGAGGGTATGGAGGGTTGAGGGTATGGAGGGTTGAGGGTATCGAGGATTGGGGGTATGGAGTGTTGAGGGTATGGAGGGTTGAGGGTATGGAGGGTTGAGGGATATGGAGTGTTGAGGGTATGGCGGATTGAGGGTATGGAGGGTTGAGGGTATGGCAGATTGAGGGTATGGAGGGTTGAGGGATATGGCGGATTGGGGGTATGGAGGGTTGAGGGATATGATCTTAGCCGGAATCAGGGTGAACACTCCGGCTGCAGTATCTTTAATGATAAACCAGGGCTGACCTTTGTCATTTGTAAATATTGCTACTCTGTTGACTGGAATCTGTAAAACTTGTGTGGACAGTCACCGTCCCTGTCTCCAAACCATGGGTTCTCTCCACTTCATTTACTTTTCTGTACTTTGTTTGACGTTTTCCTCGTGTATCCAAGGCTCAAGGCGTCAGAAAGCAAATCGAAGGCTGGAGAGCCCCATAGACAGAATCCAGCCACAGGACAACTTCAACATTCAACAGGTAACAAAAAGACTATCGCATCCTCACAGCCGCAGGGTGTCTGAACATTCTTCACAGCCCATTAAGTGTAGTCAATGTTGTAATGTAGGATTCGCAACAATCAATTTGCACACAGCAAAATCCCACAAACAGTGATATGAAATTGACCAGATAACCTGTTTGTTTGTGATGTTGATTGAGGGATAAATCTGGGTCATAAACTGGGGAGAACTCCTCTTCAATACAACACCATGGAATGTTTTATGTTAACCTGGAAGCACAACAAGGATCTCAGTTTAAAGGCTGAGTTTTGAAAGATGTGTGATGTGACAGTGCCGCACTCTCTGAGTATCGCATTGTAGTGGCAACTAGTAATTTACAGATTCAGATTCTGGAGGGAGACTTCAACCCAGAACCTTCTGACCCAGAGAGTGTGTGTGTGTCTGTGCCTGTCTGACTGTGTGTGTGTGGGCCGAATACTGAGAGAGGCAAGGGAGGAAATAGCTGTGGCCTTGAGAGAAATTGTTGATTCCTCACTGGTTACAGGGGAGGTCATGATGTGGAGATGCTGGCGTTGGACTGGGGTAAACACAGTAAGAAGTCCAACAAGTTTATTTGGTAGCAAAAGCCACCAGCTTTCGGAGCGCTTACTGCTCCTTTCTCATCTGAGTGGGAGTTCTGTCCACAAACAGGGCATATACAGGGGAGGTCCCAGAGGATTGGGGAATAGCCAATTTTATTCCTTTGTTTAAGAAGGGTAGCAAAAATAATCCAGATAATTACAGGCCGGTGAGCCTTACATCAGTGGGAGGGAAATTATTGGAGAGGATTCTTTGAGACAGGATTTATTCCCACTTGGAAATAAGTGGATGTATTAGTGAGAGGCAACAGGGTTTTGTGAAGGGGAGGTCGTGTCTCACAAACTTGATTGCGATTTTTGAGGAAGTGACAAAGATGATTGATGAGGGTAGGGCAGTGGATGTTGTCTACATGGACTTCAGTAAGGCCTTTGACAAGGTCCCTCATGGCAGACTGGTGCAGAAGGTGAAGTCGCATGGGATCAGAGGTGAGCTGGCAAGGTGGTTACAAAACTGGCTCGGTCGAAGAAGACAGAGGTTAGCAGTGGAAGGGTGTGTTTCTGAATGGAGGGCTGTGACAAGTGGTGTTCCTCAGGGATCAGTGCTGGGACCTTTGCCGTTTGTAATATATATAAACGATTTGGAGGAAAAGGTAACTGGATTGATTAGTAAGTTTGTGGACGACACAAAGGTTGGTGGATTTGCGCATAGCGATGAGGATCCTGTGATGAGGACCATCAGAGGATACAAGCAGGATATAGATCAGTTGGAGACTTGGGTGGAGAGATGGCAGATGGAGTTTAATCTGGACAAATGTGAGGTAATGCATTTTGGAAGGTCTAACTCAGATAGGAAATATACAGTAAATAGCAGAACCCTTAAGAGTATCAATAGGCAGAGGGATCTGGGTGTACAGGTACACAGGTCACTGAAAGTGGCAACGCAGGTGGAGAAGGTAGTCAAGAAGGCATACGGCACGCTTGCCTTCATTAGCCGGGGTACTGAGTTTAAAAATTGGCAAGTCACGTTGCAGCTTTATAGAACCTTAGTTAGGCTGCAACTTGGAATATAGTGTTCAATTCTGGTCACCACACTACCAGAAGGATGTGGAGGCCTTGGAGAGGGTACAGAAAAGATTTACCAGGATATTGCCTGGTATGGAGGGCATTAGTTATGAGGAGAGGTTGGAGAAACTTGGTTTGTTCTCACTGGAGCGATGGAGATTGAGGGGAGACCTGATAGAAGTCTACAAGATTATGGGAGGCATGGACAGAGTGGATAGTCCAATAGTCAGTTACTAGAGGGTATAGGTTTAAGGGGCAAGGTTTAAAGGAGATGTACACAGAGGGTGGTGGGTGCCTGGAACTCGCTGCCGGGGAAGTAGTGGAAGCGGATATGACAGTAACTTTTAAAGAGCGGCTTGACAAATCCATGAATAGGATGGGAATAGAGGGATATGGCCCCCGGAAGAGTAATTTTAGTTCAGTCGGGCAGCATGGTCAGTGCAGGCTTGGAGGGCTGAAGGGCCTGTTCCTGTGCTGTAATTTTCTTTGTTTGTTGTGTGTCTGTGGATCTGTGTGTGTGGGTGTGACTATGTGTGAGTAACTAAGAACAAAGAACAACACAGCACAGGAAACAGGCCCTTTGGCCCAACTGTGTGGCTGTGACTCTGTGGTGTGTATGCATATGACTGTGTGGGGCTCTGTGACTGTGTGTGGCTGTGTGTGTGGATCTGTGTGTGTGTTTGTCTGTGTATATCTGTGTGTATGTGTCTCTGTGTCTGTGGGTCTGCGCGGGTGTGTGTGGGTGTGTGTGTGGGTGGGTGTGTGTGTGGGTCTGTGTGGGTGTGTGTGTGTGTGTGGGTCTGTGTGTGGGTGTGTGTGTGGGTCTGTGTGGGTGTGTGTGGGTCTGTGTGGTTGTGTGTGTGGGTCTGTGTGTGTGGGTGTGTGTGTGGGTGTGTGTGGTCTGTGTGTGGGTGTGTGTGTGGGTCTGTGTGAGTATTGACAGTATGAATCTATTTTTCCAGTTCTGGCCAGATTACTAACTCTGAAACATCCTGGAAACTCTTGCAGGATCCAGCTTGTGTCCAACACATCATCAAACAGCAGTGCAGAAACCTGGGAACCAGTCAGTACAGAGTAACACTCTTCACAATGGCATGAATAGACTAGCAGCAGGACCAGGGAGGAAGATGGAATTTAACACAGAGATATATTTTGACCGGAAGCCTGAGGAAAGAGAAATATGAAAAGAAGGAACACTGGGCTGGAGGAACAGGGACTTGGAGTTTAAGTACGAAAATCTTTGAGGAACTTGGTTGAAACTGGGCTGCCTCCTTAGATTAGAGAAGGTAGAGCTCAGAGTTAAAAATGATGACAGGCTTTGGATGAATTAAATGAAGTTGTATTTCAGGCAGGAATGTTGCTTAACAGAGGATAAAGGTTTCATGAGAAGAGTGTAGAGGGAGCTTGCCTCCATTTGTAACCCGTGCTGTTGCCCTGTGAGTGTTTGATGAGACATTTAATATTAGTTTACAGGTGTGTGGCGTCTGATCGCTGTTGGTTCAGAATGTTCTTATCTAAAGATGAACAACCACAAGCTGGAGGCAGTCACTATACGGGTAACCAATCAGGATGGAAATATCCGTATCAATACACTGCAAAAACTGTGAGTACAAAAACTCATTCGTTGAGAACATCCTTTCCAGATATATCACTCTGTCCAAGACCACAGGAAACTATAAATTGTCATGAATGTAGCCCAATCCATCGCGTAAACCAGCCTCCCATCCATTGACTCTGCCTACACTTCCCGCTGCCTCGGGAAAGCAGCCAGTATAATCAAGGACTGTGTTTACTCCATAAATACTCTCTTCCACCTTAGGAAAAAGATACAAAAATCTCAGGATATGTACCAACCCACTCAAAAACAACTTCTTCCCTGCTGCCATCAGACCTTTGAATGATTTTACTATATATTAAGTTGATCTTTCTCTTCACCCTAACTATGATTGTGACACTATATTCTACACACTCTTGTTTACTGCTCCCCTGTGTGCCCTGTGCATGGTGTAATTTCTCTCTATAGCGCACAAGTAACAATAATTTTCACCGCATCCAAATACATGTGACCATAATAAATCAAATCAAATCCAGCAATAAAATCTATCAGTCTCTCATATCTGGAACTTCCCAAAATCCAGCTTTCTCTGAAATCCTGTTCTGTTTATAAATATTTTCTGTTTTCCTTTTTCCAGTGATGGAATCTGTTGGGACATTAAGCAAGATTATCAGAAGGCTGAAACTGTTGGGCGATTCTCCAGGAAAAGTTTGTAAAATATTATTCACATCAACTTCAGACACCTCACCTTATATACCGTATTCCCAGTGATAAGAAATATAATCGTACCTTTTTGCTTCGTATTACAGATCGTGGATTGACTACTGACATTGTTATTGCTGACACAGATTACAGTAATTACGCAATCCTCTTCCTTCAACAGAGGAGGAAAATCACCATCAAACTCTACGGTAAATAAAACTTGGGCTCGTTCCAGGACTAGGTCGGTGACAGTGTGGTGCACCAGTGAGCAGGCAACACACTAACACCGAGCTCTCCAACTCCCCTGTATCGATCTTTATAGATTATATCAAAATTAACACAATGGTGGACAGTAATATAGGTGAGAGAATCAAATTCAGTGACAACATCAGGTACAGCACAGGGTTAGATACAGAGTAGAGCTCCCACTAAACTGTCCCCATCAAACACTCCCAGGACAGGTACAGCACGGGGTTAGATACAGAGTAAAGCTCCCACTACACTGTCCCCATCAAACACTCCCAGGACAGGTACAGCACGGGGTTAGATACAGAGTAAAGCTCCCTCTACACTGTCCCCCATCAAACACTCCCAGGACAGATACAGCACGGGGTTAGATACAGAGTAAAGCTCCTTCTACACTGTCCCCATCAAATATTCCCAGGACAGGTACAGCACAGGGTTAGATACAGAGTAAAACTCCCTCTACACTGTCCCCCATCAAACACTCCCAGGACAGATACAGCACGGGGTTAGATACAAAGTAAAGCTCCCTCTACACTGTCCCCATCAAACACTCCCAGGACAGGTACAGCACGGGGTTAGATACAGAGTAAAGCTCCCTCTACACTGTCCCCATCAAACACTCCTAGGACAGGTACAGCACGGTGTTAGATACAGAGTAAAGTTCCCTCTACACTGTCCCCCCATCAAACACTCCCAGGACAGGTACAGCAGGGGCTTAGATACAGAGTAAAGTTCCCTCTACACTGTCCCCCATCAAACACTCCCAGGACAGGTACAGCACGGGGTTAGATACAGAGTAAAGCTCCCTCTACACTGTCCCCCATCAAACACTCCCAGGACAGGTACAGCACGGGGTTAGATACAGAGTAAAGCTCCCTCTACACTGTCCCCCATCAAACACTCCCAGGACAGGTACAGCACGGGGTTAGATACAGAGTAAAGCTCCCTCTACACTGTCCCCATCAAACACTCCCAGGACAGGTACAGCACGGGGTTAGATACAGAGTAAAGCTCCCTCTACACTGTCCCCCATCAAACACTCCCAGGACAGGGACAGCACGGGGTTAGATATGGGGCAAAGTGCCCTGTTTACAGGCTGAATTATCTAACCAGCAGTGAGTATAATATCTTCCACAATCCCTCGTTAACTATCATCTCGTCTTGCTGTGTAAAGTTGACACCTTATTGTTAGCTGAAATTGAGTGAGTGATGTGTTTGTGCTGTGAGACTTGAATGCTCTTGAATGTTTTAGGAAGTGGTTTAAAGCTGTTTAACCTGATCGGAGAGAAAAGGTAATGTTTAAGGTGCTGCTGAATGGCCCGCTCCTCCCTCCAATGCTGTCTGTTGCCTGGTGTGTTCCCAGGAGTGCTCAGTGTAACCTGCATTCACTGTGGGTGAGTGGTGTGTGTCGGAATGTAACTGGTGACAACTTTGTATTGGATGTAATGTGACCAATAGGAACAAGGTGTAAGGGTCAACTAACCCAGTAAACCATGGAGCCAATTACAGAGGGATGTAATAGTCAGCTGACCAGCTAACTGACTATAAATAAGGAACTATGTGGAATTGTGGGGAGTTTGGAGTGGCCTAGGGCGAGGCCCCAAGTTTGGAGTAATGATGTTTTTTATTTATTGAACCCTTTCTTTGATTTATAAGTTGGGGTAAGTTTTGTTGTATTTTCATCAGCTGCATTTTGAAAAGTTCCTTCTGAAGGAACAGTGTCACATTCTGCGCTAAAATGGATTTGGGATAACCATGGATAGACTTATCCATCTTAATATTTTATTTCTTTGTTTCCAGGGAGAGAGATCGATGTTAATGAGGCCGTCCAGCTGAAATTCCGTCAACTTGTCCTCAACAGCAACATTCCGGAAATATTTATCTACAGGTTCCCTCAATATGGTCAGAGTCACCCCAGTAACAAGACTGGGTTTTCAGTGAAATAGTCACATTTCTCTCACTCCTAGATCCAAGAATATGCACAGATTCAGGCAATAACTCTCTCATCGCATGCTTCAAATTTGACCTTGCAATGGTTCATTGCCGACTCCATTTGTTACAGCTGTACCAGATGGAGTTTAAGATATGTGGAGTCTGCAGATTACACTAATATGGGTTTGGGTTGCTCCTTGGGGAATTTGAAGCATTTGGAAAAACACAGCACATTCTTTTGTGTTGCAGAGTGAAAGAGCTGAATCATATGCCTATTGATGGATTTAACTGCTTGACAGATTGAAGGAAATGGGGATGCGTGATTAAACAGTGTGAGAGTAGGAATAGGCTAGAGATTGGACATTTCTTCATTTCCCAGGGGCCGTCTGTAACATGTGCTGCCAGTAATTCTGCTGTGTGCTGACTCATGAGGGAGCTGGACTGGTCTCTGACTGAGAGCGTGATCACACGCTTTGCAGGATTGACTGTCAGTGTATGGGGAGTCAATGTGAGCTAGTTTTGATTGCCTCAGGGGGACGGAGATCTGCGTACCCATTTTAACCCTAGATCTTTTCTGCTTATGCCTGTGTGCAGAAACTCTTTGGTCAATAATGCTCAAAAACAACACGAGGGTGAGGCAGAAGTGATGGTTGAATGAATTGATGGACAGACAAGGAGATATAGAACATAGAACATTACAGTGCAGAACAGGCCCTTCGGCCCACGATGTTGCGCCGACCAGTTAAAAAGCAATGACCCTCTAACCTAAACCAAACCCTTTCCATCCATAAACCTATCCACGGATCTCTTAAACGCCCCCAAACTAGGCGCATTTACAACTGCAGCAGGCAGGGCATTCCAATCCCTCACCACCCTCTGGGTAAAGAACCTACCCCTGACATCCGTCCTATAACTACCCCCCCTTAATTTAAAGCTATGCCCCCTCGTGCTAGCTTTCTCCATCCGAGGAAAAAGGCTATCACTGTCCACCCTATCTAAACCTCTAATCATCTTATATGTTTCAATAAGGTCCCCTCGTAGCCGCCTTCTTTCTAACAAAAACAACCTCAAATCCCTCAGTCTCTCCTCATAGGACCTCCCCTCCATACCAGGCAACATCCTGGTAAACCTCCTCTGCACCCTCTCCAATGCCTCCACATCCTTCCTATAATGTGGGGACCAGAACTGCACACAATACTCCAACTGCGGCCGCACCAGAGTTTTGTACAGTTGCAACATGACGCTGCGGCTCCTAAATTCAATCCCCCTACCAATAAACGCCAAGACACCGTATGCCTTCCTAACAACCCTATCTACTTGATTCCCAACTTTCAGGGATCTATGTACACATACACCTAGATGATGATGATCTGAGAAATGTGAATTTAAGAGCAGGACCCAATGGGGATGAAAAAGCACCAAAGGTTTGCTATAGACACATCTGAAATACAAAGAGAATGTCATTCCCTTCCATTCCTCAAAACTCCATCCCTCATCCACCCCGTCCCTCACCTCCTCCAATGTAACCTCACACCACCCATCCCACGTCTCCTTTCTTTCTCTTATTCATTCATGGGATGTGGGTGTCGCTGGCTGGTTGGCATTTATTGCCCATTCCTGAGGACAGTTGAGAGTCAACCATATTGCTGTGGGCCTGGAGTTACATGTAGTCAGACTAGGTAAGGACGGCAGATTTCCTCCCCTAAAGGACATTAGTGACCAGATGGGTTTTTAATGTTGATCAGTAATGGTTTCATGGTCGTCAGTAGACTTTCAATTACAGATTTTTATTGAATTCTAATTTCACCATCTGCCATGGTGGGATTTGAACCCAGGTCCCCAAAGCATTCCCCTGAGTCTCTGGATTACTAGTCCAATGACAAAATCACTGCCTCCCCTAAACCCTTACCACCGCCCCCCCCTTCTTCCCTTCCTCCTCCAATCCACATCACCTCTATCTCCCACCCCTCCACCCATCACCACCTTCATCTCTCATCCCTTCCACCTCTAACCTTGTCCACCCTCATCTCCACCACCTCTCCATCCCTCAGTCCCTCCACTCCTCACCCACTCCATCTCATACCCTCTCTATCCGAGTATTCCATTCACCCTCATCCATCACACAGCCTATTGGACGTATGTGTTAGCAGTGAACCCCTTATTAATCTTTGTGGAATTTGAATTTTAACCAGCATGAGAAATGTTAGCCCTGTAGTAATGTTGATTTCTTTGTCTCTTTCTCAGGTTTCTGCAATGTTGCCGATGAGTTCCATCAGCTTGGTAAGTTAGTCCGTGGTATAGAAGGGGTTTTCTCAGTCGAAAGGCCATGGCTGCCAAGCAAAGATTTAGTGCTTATGTTACTACCAAACCCAGCTCTATCTTCAGCTGCTTCCTCGCTTTCAGTTGTCACTCCTTGTTTGCCTGAACTGTTCCCATTCCTGAGCAAACCTGCTCTCGAATCCCATATTGACCCAATTGTATCTGCTCTAGAATCCCATATTGTTCCAATCGAACCTGCTCTAGAATCCCATGTTGTTCCAATCAAACCTGCTCTAGAATCCCATATTGACCCAATTGTATCTGCTCTAGAACCCCATATTGTTCCAATCGAACCCGCTCTAGAACTCCATATTGCCCTGATTGAGCCAGCTCTCCTCTGACCCCATGAGCCTTTGAGATAAGTGTTTGTGAGGTCTTGTTTTCGGTTCCATTAGTCTGAAGTGGTCTTTGTATTTATCCTTAGGCTAACCAATTCTTTAATGACTCTGAGAACTAGTTATAAATATAATGTAAAGAGTACAAGCTAGGAGTTTCTCTATGCTGGCTAGTACATATAGCTCTGATCAACATTCTCCCCGTGTCTGCGTGGGTTTCCTCTGGGCGCTCAGGTTTCCTCCCACAGTCCAAAGATGTGCAGGTTAGGTTGATTGGCCATGCTAAAAATTGCCCCTTAGAGTCCTAAGATGTGTAGGTTAGAGGGATTAGGGGGTAGATATGGGGTAGGGCTTGGATGGGAATGTGGTCACTGCAGACTCTATGAAATTTTAACTCCACAATGATACTGGGAGCGGGTCATGTGCTCTTTTACTTCACTTTACACAATCCCATGTTACGCCTAGATGTACCAGACCCTTAT
The DNA here is from genome assembly GCF_965287045.1 of Carcharhinus amblyrhynchos. Lineage (NCBI taxonomy): Eukaryota > Metazoa > Chordata > Chondrichthyes > Carcharhiniformes > Carcharhinidae > Carcharhinus > Carcharhinus amblyrhynchos. The sequence continues at coordinate 44,345,341 of NC_137348.1, forward strand.
ACTACACTACACTCCTCTAATTCTGGACTCTTGTACCTCCTGATGGAGCACACCCGAATGATAGGGAGTGGGATAGCTTGATTTTGGTTTTGGACAAAGCTCGGCACAACATCGAGGGCAGAGGGGCCTGTACGGTGCTGTACTGTTCTATGTTCAGTGTGAGATTCGGTCTGATAAAGCTGCCCTGAAGGGCCTTGGGTCTTGTCACTGTGAAGTTTGCTATGTTAATAGGAGGTGGGAACTATAAATGGAGAAGACACCAAGTGAAAGCTTAGTTAACAGGTAAGTCCCTGAGTAAAGTGTAACATTCCTAGTAAATTGGAAGCACCCCTGGGTAAACAGGTTTTTATTGATTTGATTAAATGTTGATCATTTTGAGTTTTTTTTTGTGATAGATGACGATTTTGGAAAATCTTGAAACTAGAAGCTGTGAACCAAGTCAGCTGAGAAACGATGGCAGATTTGATTGGTCTGCCTGTTTTGGACTTATACAACATCGGCTTTTCTGTCCTGTCAGTTAATGAATAAAGTCATTTGGCTACAAATCCTGCTTGTCTTCTGCTCTCCTGTCCTCCTGTCCACACCTCGCCACTGCCCACTTGTCTAAAGTGGAAACCATCTGCGTGCTTTGCTGACAGTGGAACTGTCTTTGCTGCTCAGCTTTCCTGTTTGTCAGGAGACTGTACAGTTAGCAGCTGCTCGGGGCTGTCAGGGAAAGGCACGCAATTAGAAATTGGGTTCAGCTTTGTGTGGGGATCCAATGACTTACTCTTGGGATGAGGCCTAAGGTTCAGCTCACCTTAATAATGACATTGAGCTTCAGGGGCCCGTTGTGCCTCCAGTGGCAGCTTGCAGAATTTGACCATACATTTGGACTTCACTTCATTGCTGGCACTGCCCCATCCTTGGGGTGGTGTGTGAAGCAGTGTCGGGGTGAGCTGGAGAGTGAGACTTTGGTAAAGATTATTTTGTTACTGTAGCAGGAGGGGAAATCTGATTAGAGGGAAATAAAAAATGGAGTTGCAGAAAAGATGGGGACATAAGAACATAAGAAATAGGAGCAGGAGTAGACCATCTAGCCCCTTGAGCCTGCCCCGCCATTCAATAAGATCATGGCTGATCTGAAGTGGATCAGTTCCACATTCCTGCTTTCTCCCCATAACCCTTAATTCTAAACCCTTAACCCTACCAAAAACCTATCTACCCGTGACTTAAATATATTCAGCGAGGCAGCCTCCACCACTTCAACGGGCAGAGAATTCCAGAGATTCACCACCCTTTGAGTGAAGAAGTTCCTCCTCAACTCCGATCTAAACTGCCCCACCCCCTTATCTTGAGGCTGTGCCCTCTAGTCCTACTGTCCTTTCTGAGCGGGAAGAATCTCTCTACCTCTACCCTATCCATCCCTTTCATTATCTTATATGTCTCTATAAGATCCCCCCTCATCCTTCTAAACTCCAACGAGTACAGACCCAGTCTATTTAGTCTCTCTTCATAGTCCAACCCCCTCATCTCTGGTATCAGCCTAGTGAACCTCGTCTGCACTCCCTCCAAGGCCAATATATCCTTGCGCAAGTGCGGCGACCAAAACTGCACACAGTACTCCAGCTGCGGTCTCAGCAGTACCCTGTACAGTTGCAGTAAGACCTCCCTGCTTTTATATTCTATCCCCCTCGCTATAAAGGCCAGCATCCCATTCGCCTTCTTGATCACCTGCTGCACCTGCAGACTGGGTTTTTGCGATTCGTGCACAAGGACCCCCAGGTCCCTCTGCACCGTAGCATTCTGCAGCTTTTCACCCTTTAAATAATAATCCCTCCTACTATTATTTCTGCCAAAGTGGATAACCTCACACTTGCTAACATTATACTCCATCTGCCAGGTTCTCGCCCACTCGCTCAGCCTATCCAGATCCCTCTGCAGTCTTTCCACACCCTCCACGCAATTCACTTTTCCACTCATCTTCATGTCATCAACAAATTTCGTCATCCTACACTCAGCCCCCTCCTCCAGATCATCTATATAAAAGGTAAACAGTTGAAGCCCCAGCACCGATCCCTGCGGCACTCCACTAGTCACCGACCGCCAGCCAGAATAGCATCCATTGATACCAACTCTCTGCTTCCTATTAGACAGTCAATCCTCTATCCACGCTAACACCTTACCCTCAACTCCGTGCACCCTAACCTTCTGTAGCAACCTTTTGTGAGGCACCTTATCAAACGCCTTTTGAAAATCTAAAAACACCACATCCACCGGTTCCCCTCTGTCTACCGCACTAGTCACATCCTCATAGAAATCCAATAAATTCGTCAAACAAAACTTCCCCTTAATGAATCCATGCTGCGTCTGCTCTATCAAACCATTCTTTTCTAGGTGCCTCGCTATTTCTTCTTTGACGGATTCTAGCATTTTTCCAACTATCAACTACTATTTTTCCAACTACTTTTTCCAGGACAGATTTGGAGGATTTTGGAGAGGGAATGGGATGTGAGAGCAGGGTCAGTGGTAATGAGCTTTCTAAGGATAAGTTCTCTTCTCATTTCTCCACATCTTAGGTCTTGTGCTTTTCTCTCCAATTACTCACAGGAATGTCCATTCACAATTTCATGTTGTCTGACATCACCATTCTCTTTCTCCTTCTTGTTCCATATCCCTCAAATCTTCCTTTAGTCATTTAGCCCTCATGCTTTACAGTACAGTCAATCTCACCTTGTTGATGATATTCACTAAACACCTTCCCTCTACCATCCTGAGAACTTCTTCAATCTTCTCTCTGACTCCTCCATCTTTCTCACATTTCAGAAAGGCTTTCTGCTCTTTGAATATCCACTTTTCTCAAAGTTTACATTTCAGCTCTGTGCACTCAATCACACTGCTGACCATTCTTTTCTTCAACCTGTCCTCTTTCCAATGATGGGCAGTTCTTTGTTTGGAGAATGTATTCTCCACTGTTACTATTCCAACTCAATGATAGGAACCAGCTGTTCACAAAATACATGATGTGGGTATGCCGGCGTTGGACTGGCGTAAACACAGTAAAAAGTCTGACAACACCAGGTTTTAGTCCAACCTATTTATTTGATAATATACTCACAAGCTTTCGGGGTTAGTCCCTTCGTCAGGTGAATGGAGAGTTCTCTCCATTCACCTGACGAAGGGACTAACCCCGAAAGCTTGTGAGTATATTATCAAATAAATAGGTTGGACTAAAACCTGGTGTTGTCAGACTTTTTACCACAAAATACATCCCAGGTACTTAAACGGTGAAATCTGTTTGGGTCACTGACTATTCTATCTTGACCTCCATTCTCTGATCATTATTTCTTGTCGTCTTCATAACTTTCATCTTTTTTACATTAATTTTCATTTGGGTAAACCTTTCATCTCTTTATTAATTACAGCTGTTAACATCTGCAGAGTTCCTGCTTTGCGGGTTGTCTGTAACACAGCTTCACTAACCGATCCTCTATTTTGACACCCTCTCTGGATCCTTTTATTATGATTCCACACGAATGTGAAAGAGAAACAGAAGGTTTTGAATGGGTGATGGCACATTAAAGAAAAAACAGAACGGGACTACGTCTAACATCTAATCCAAACAACAGCACCAGTAACTGTGCAGTGCTCCCTCAGTGCGCAGTGACCACCTGCCTCATGGAACTGAAATCCCTGGAGTGGGATTTGAACCCACTTCTGATTCAGAGCTGAGGGTAGTACTATTGAGTGAAGTCTGACACATCAAAGTAAGGAGCATCAGCCTGGGCTAAATTCTAAAGGTCATGTTGAAATGAGTTATTCATAGAATCCCTACAGTGACCATTCGACCCAATCTGACAACAATCCCATCCAGGCCCTACCCCTGCACCACCATGGCTGTAAATTGGGAGAGGGGAGTGTGCAGAGGGACCTGGGTGTCCTTGTGCACCAGTCACTGAAGGTAAGCATGCAGGTGCAGCAGGCGATAAAGAAGGTAAATGGTATGTTGGCCTTCATTGCGAGAGGTTGAGTACAGGAGCAGGGATGTGTTGTTGTAATTATACAGGGGCCTTGGTGAGGCCACAGCTAGAGTACTGTGTGCAGTTTTGGTCTCCTTTTCTGAGGAAGGATGTTTTTGCTCTCGAGGGGGTGCAGTGAAGGTTTACCAGGCTGATTCCGGGGATGGCGGGACTGATGTATGAGGAGAGATTGACTGGGTTAGGATTGTTTTCACTGGAGTTCAGACAAATAAGGGGGGATCTCATAGAGAAATTTGAACAGGACTAGATGGGGTGGATGCATGAAGGATGTTCCCGATGGTGGGGGGAGTCCAGAACCAGGAGTCACAGTCTGAGAATTCAGGGTAGACCATTTAGGATGGAGGTGAGGAGATATTTCTTCACCCAGAGAGTGGTGAGCCTGTGGAATTCATTAGCACAGGAAGTAGTTGATGCCAAAACATTGAATGTATTCAAGAAGTGGTGAGATATAGCACTTGGGGAGAATGGGATCAAAGGTTATTAGGAAAAAATAGGATTAGGCCAATGAGATGGATGGTCAGCCATGTTCACGATGGATGGCAGAGCAGGCTTGAAGGGCCAAATGGCCTCCTCCTGCTCTATGTTTTGCATCCTCTCCTCCCCTATGTACTCTGTGAATGGTATGTTTTGTACAGTGTGCAAGAAACGATATATTTCACTGTATACTAATACATGTCACCATAATAAATGAACGCAAAACTACTTGCTGCGTGTAAAACTTGTTCTTCAGGACACTGTCCTGTCAGTATCAATGATTTGTGCACACATACTGACTCATCTCTGTTTTTATACCTCCTTTACAATTACATCTTTTAGTGTACTTTGTCTCGCCTCATTCTTCCTCTCAGAATGTTTCATTTCACAGGTTTCCGTTTTAAAATTCACCATCAATGTTTGTCCATTCAAACAGAAAAGCATTTGTCCTCGACAAACCCAGAGAATGCCAGAGTGGGCCGTTTTCCTGTCTGAAAGATAAGCATTCAGCTGTTTCCCATCATCCATCCAATTTTGTATTCCATCTGCTACTTTCTCTTTTATTCTATGGTTTTTAAATTTGTTGGAAAGCCTGACATGTGACATTTTATCAAACACCCTTTGGAACTCCAGGTAAATCACATCAACATTACCCTCATCAGCCCTCTCTGATCCCACAACAAAAATTTCAAATCAATTTAGTTCAACAAAATTTGCCTATAACAAATCCACACTGGATTTCCTTAATTAAACCACTTATCCAGGAGGCAGTTATTTTTGTACTGGATTGTACATTCTGGAATCTTCCCCATCGCCAAAGTAAAACAAACTGGCCTGCGATTACTGGGTTTAATTTACACCCTTTCTTAATAAGAGTGTAATATTTGCAATTCTGCAATGCTCAATATCCAAGCAGGAATGGAATCAAATGGTCAGACTCTGTAATTTCCATTCTTATTTCCTTCAGGATCCTTACATGCATTTCATTCACCGTGGCAGCATCTTATTCATTAGAAACAATAAATCAAAAGTACTCTGAGGACCTCAGCCATATCGTCTGCACCTGGTCAACTCCAAACCTCCTCTCACTATCACTCCCTATTTCTGGGTCAGTGAAAGTATAAAAGAGGAGAACAAGAACCCAGAGTGATGTCTGGGTGTGTGGAAGGAGTTGCTGGAAGCTGGATAATATTAGACCAAACAATGTGGTGTAAAGTATGGAGTTTGCATGACTTCAGTTAACAGGACGCTCAACTTCGTGTGTTACACAGATCCTCATCTGCCCCATACAGCCTGTTGTTCTTTTCTGTCACGTTATGCAAAACATTTGCAAGCCACAGTTATATAATCTATGGCATTAATCACACGCACATGTTGTTTATCCTGTGAACTGGCACAACCATTCATATTAACAAAAGATCGACGTAACAAATCGAGAAAAATCTCCAATTCATTCAGTTAAACAACATTTTCCTCCACTGTCTCTGGTAAATATGAAGCAATGACTCTCTCTGGGGTACGGGTCCCACACACACTGACTCTCTCTGGGGAACAGTTCCACACACACTGACTCTCACTGGGGTACAGTTCCACACACACTGACTCTCACTGGGGTACAGTTCCACACACACTGACTCTCACTGGGGTACGGGTCCCACACACACTGACTCTCTCTGGGGAACAGTTCCACACACACTGACTCTCACTGGGGAACAGTTCCACACACACTGACTCTCACTGGGATACAGTTCCACACACACTGACTCTCACTGGGGTACAGTTCCACACACACTGACTCTCACTGGGGTACGGGTCCCACACACACTGACTCTCACTGGGGAACAGTTCCACACACACTGACTCTCACTGGGGTACAGTTCCACACACACTGACTCTCACTGGGGGACAGTTCCACACACACTGACTCTCACTGGGGTACAGTTCCACACACACTGACTCTCACTGGGGTACAGTTCCACACACACTGACTCTCACTGGGGGACAGTTCCACACACACTGACTCTCACTGGGGTACAGTTCCACACACACTGACTCTCACTGGGGGACAGTTCCACACACACTGACTCTCACTGGGGTACGGGTCCCACACACACTGACTCTCACTGGGGTACAGTTCCATACACACTGACTCTCACTGGGGTACAGTTCCACACACACTGACTCTCACTGGGGTACGGGTCCCACACACACTGACTCTCTCTGGGGAACAGTTCCACACACACTGACTCTCACTGGGGTACAGTTCCACACACACTGACTCTCTCTGGGGAACAGTTCCACACACACTGACTCTCACTGGGGTACGGGTCCCACACACACTGACTCTCTCTGGGGAACAGTTCCACACACACTGACTCTCACTGGGGTACAGTTCCACACACACTGACTCTCACTGGGGAACAGTTCCACACACACTGACTCTCACTGGGATACAGTTCCACACACACTGACTCTCACTGGGGTACAGTTCCACACACACTGACTCTCACTGGGGTACGGGTCCCACACACACTGACTCTCACTGGGGAACAGTTCCACACACACTGACTCTCACTGGGGTACAGTTCCACACACACTGACTCTCACTGGGATACAGTTCCACACACACTGACTCTCACTGGGGGACAGTTCCACACACACTGACTCTCACTGGGGTACAGTTCCACACACACTGACTCTCACTGGGGGACAGTTCCACACACACTGACTCTCACTGGGGTACGGGTCCCACACACACTGACTCTCACTGGGGTACAGTTCCATACACACTGACTCTCACTGGGGTACAGTTCCACACACACTGACTCTCACTGGGGGACAGTTCCATACACACTGACTCTCACTGGGGTACAGTTCCACACACACTGACTCTCACTGGGGGACAGTCCCACACACACTGACTCTCTCTGGGGTACAGTTCCACACACACTGACTCTCTCTGGGGTACGGGTCCCACACACACTGACTCTCACTGGGGTACAGTTCCACACACACTGACTCTCACTGGGGTACAGTTCCACACACACTGACTCTCACTGGGGGACAGTTCCACACACACTGACTCTCACTGGGGTACAGTTCCACACACACTGACTCTCACTGGGGTACAGTTCCACACACACTGACTCTCACTGGGGTACAGTTCCACACACACTGACTCTCACTGGGGTACGGGTCCCACACACACTGACTCTCACTGGGGTACGGGTCCCACACACACTGACTCTCACTGGGGTACGGGTCCCACACACACTGACTCTCACTGGGGTACGGGTCCCACACACACTGACTCTCACTGGGGTGCGGGTCCCACACACACTGACTCTCACTGGGGTACGGGTTCCACACACACTGACTCTCACTGGGGTACGGGTTCCACACACGCTGACTCTCACTGGGGTACGGGTCCCGCACACACTGACTCTCACTGGGGTACAGGTCCCACACACGCTGACTCTCACTGGGGTACGGGTCCCACACACGCTGACTCTCACTGGGGTACGGGTCCCACACACGCTGACTCTCACTGGGGTACAGTTCCACACACACTGACTCTCACTGGGGTACGGGTTCCACACACACTGACTCTCACTGGGGTACAGGTTCCACACACACTGACTCTCACTGGGGTACGGGTCCCACACACGCTGACTCTCACTGGGGTACATTTCCACACGCACTGACTCTCACTGGGGTACAGTTCCACACACACTGACTCTCACTAGGGTACAGTTCCACACACACTGACTCTCACTGGGGTAAGGGTCCCACACACACTGACTCTCACTGGGGTACGGGTCCCACACACACTGACTCTCACTGGGGTACGGGTCCCACACACACTGACTCTCACTGGGGTACGGGTCCCACACACACTGACTCTCACTGGGGTACAGTTCCACACACACTGACTCTCACTGGGGTACGGGTCCCACACACACTGACTCTCACTGTGGTACGGGTCCCACACACACTGACTCTCACTGGGGTACAGTTCCACACACACTGACTCTCACTGGGATACGGGTCCCACACACACTGACTCTCACTGGGGTACGGCTCCCACACACACTGACTCTCACTGGGGTACATTTCCACACACACTGACTCTCACTGGGGTACAGTTCCACACACACTGACTCTCACTGGGGTACAGTTCCACACACACTGACTCTCACTGGGGTACGCGTCCCCCACACACTGACTCTCATTTGGCTACGGGTCCCACAGACACTGACTCTCACTGGGGGACAGTCCCACACACACTGACTCTCACTGGGGAACAGTTCCACACACACTGACTCTCACTGGGGTCCCACACACACTGACTCTCACTGGGGTACGGGTCCCACACACACTGACTCTCACTGGGGTACAGTTCCACACACACTGAATCTCACTGGGGGACAGTTCCACACACACTGACTCTCACTGGGGTACAGTTCCACACACACTGACTCTCACTAGGGTACAGTTCCACACACACTGACTCTCACTGGGATACGGGTTCCACACACACTGACTCTCACTGGGGTACGGGTCCCACACACACTGACTCTCACTGGGGTACGGGTTCCACACACACTGACTCTCATTTGGCTACGGGTCCCACAGACACTGACTCTCACTGGGGGACAGTCCCACACACACTGACTCTCACTGGGGTACAGTTCCACACACACTGACTCTCACTGGGGTACAGTTCCACACACACTGACTCTCATTGGGGTACGGGTCCCACATACACTGACTCTCACTGGGGTACAGTTCCAGGCACACTGACTCTCACCGCGGTACAGTTCCACACACTGACTCTCACTGGGGTACGGGTTCCACACACACTGACTCTCACTGGGGTATGGGTCCCACACACACTGACTCTCACTGGGGTACGAGCCCCACACACACTGACTCTCACTGGGGTACGGGTCCCACACACACTGACTCTCACTGGGGTATGAGCCCCACACACACTGACTCTCACTGGGGTACGGGTCCCACACACACTGACTCTCACTGGGGTACGGGTCCCACACACACTGACTCTCACTGGGGTACGGGTCCACACACACACTGACTCTCACTGGGTACGGGTCCCACACACACACTGACTCTCACTGGGGTACGGGTCCCACACACACACTGACTCTCACTGGGGGACAGTTCCACACACACTGACTCTCACTGGGGTACAGTTCCACACACACTGACTCTCACTGGGGTACGGGTTCCACATACACTGACTCTCACTGGGGTACGGGTCCCACACACACTGACTCTCACTGGGGTACAGTTCCACACACACTGACTCTCACTGGGGTACAGTTCCACACACACTGACTCTCACTGGGGTACGGGTTCCACATACACTGACTCTCACTGGGGTACGGGTCCCACACACACTGACTCTCACTGGGGTACGGGTCCCACACACACTGACTCTCACTGGGGTACGGGTCCCACACACTGACTCTCATTGGGGTACAGTTCCACACACACTGACTCTCACTGGGGTACGGGTCCCACACACACTGACTCTCACTGGGGGACAGTTCCACCCACACTGACTCTCACTGGGGTACAGTTCCACACACACTGATTCTCACTGGGATGCAGTTCCATAAGAACATAAGAAATAGGAGCAGGAGTAGGCCATCTAGCCCTTCGAGCCTGCCGCGCCATTCAATAAGATCATGGCTGATCTGTCGTGGCTCAGTTCCACTTTCCCGCCCTCTCCCCATAACCCTTAATCCCCTCTCTTATCAAGAACCCATCAACCCGCGTCTTAAATATATTTAGCGAGGCAGCCTCCACCACTTCAACGGGCAGAGAATTCCAGAGATTCACCACCCTTTGAGTGAAGAAGTTCCTCCTCAACTCCGTTCTAAACCGCCCCCCCTTTTTCTTGAGGCTGTGCCCGTAGTCCTACTGTCCTTTCTGAGCGGGAAGTGTCTCTCCACCTCTATCCTATCCAACCCATTCATCATCTTATAGGTCTCAATGAGATCTCCCCTCATTCTTCTAAACTCTAACGAGTACAAGCCTAGTTTATTCAGCCTCTCCTCATAGCTCAACCCCTCACTCCGGTATCAGCCTAGTAAACCTCCTCTGCGCTCCCTCTAAGGCCAAAATATCCTTGCGTAAGTGCGGCGACCAAAACTGTACACAGTACTCCAGCTGCAGCCTCACCAGTGCCCTATACAGCTGCAGCAAGACCTCCCTACTTTTATATTCAATACCCCTCGCTATGAAGGCCATCATCCCATTCGCCTTCCTGACCACCTGCTGCACCTGCAGGCTGGGTTTTTGCGACTCATGCACAAGGACCCCGAGGTCCCTCTGCACCGTCGCCTGCTGCAGTTTTTCGCCACGTAAGTAATAATCCTTCCTACCATTATTCCTACCAAAGTGGACCACCTCGCACTTGCCAACATTAAATTCCATTTGCCATTTCCTGGCCCATTCGCCCAGCCTATCTAGATCCTTCTGCAGACTCTCCACACCCTCCGCACAATTTGCGTTTCCACCAATCTTGATGTCATCAGCAAATTTCGACACCATACACTCGGTTCCCTCCTCCAGATCATCTATATAAATGGTAAATAGCTGAGGCCCCAGCACCGACCCCTGGGGCACCCCACTAGTCACTATCCGCCAATCCGAATAGCACCCATTAACCCCCACTCTCTGCCTCCTATTTGACAACCAATCCTCTATCCACGCTAACACCCTACCCCCAACTCCATGCCCCCTGACCTTCTGCAATAACCTCTTGTGAGGTACCTTGTCAAATGCCTTCTGAAAATCAAGAAAGACCACATCCACCGGCTCTCCTCTATCCACCGCCCTAGACACGTCCTCATAGAACGCCAATAAATTTGTCAGACACGACTTCCCCTTAACGAAACCGTGCTGCGTCTGCTCTATCAAGCAATTCCCCTCAAGATGCCTCGCTATTTCCTCCCTGATGACGGATTCAAGCATTTTACCTAAAACAGACATTAAACTAACCAGCCTATAATTCCCTGCTTTTTGCCTGGCACCCTTCTTAAACAACGGCGTAACATTAGCCGTTTTCCAATCTTCCGGCACTTCCCCAGAATCCAGCGACGTCTGGAAAATAACCACCAAGGCATCCACCATCACCTCCGCCATTTCTTTCAGGACCCTTGGATGCATTCCATCCGGTCCTGGGGACTTGTCCACAATCAGTCCCTCCAGTCTGTCGAGCCCCGCCTCTCTAGTAACAGTAATGTCATTAAGACCCTCCACTCCTACCACCTTTCCATCTCTAACACCCGGCAAATTATTCATGTCCTCCTCCGTGAAGACCGAAACAAAAAAGTTATTCAAGGCCTCAGCCATTTCCCCATCCCCTACCACTAAGTCCCCCCTCTCATCCTCTAAGGGTCCAACGTTCACCCGAGCCAGCCTCTTCCTTTTTATATATTTATAAAAACTCTTACTATCCTTTTTTATATTAAGCGCTAGCCCAGCTTCATAGTTTATCCTTCCTTTCTTTATCAACTTCTTTGTCAATCTTTGTTGATATTTAAACCTCTTTGTTGATATTTAATTCCAACATTACTGATTTTTTATTATCACAACCAGTGAAGTTGACATTTTATATTCACTGTCGATGTTGATTAATATCCAGCTGGTCTAATTTGCACTTTCCTGCTCAGTGCCCAGGGAAAAGTTATTTCCGCAGAGACCAGACGTTTGTGAGATGTGGATCTGATTATGTGTGTGTGCTGAGATGGTTTTGAGACTGGGTCCTGTTTGTTGTGTGAATCTATGCGTGTTGTGCTTAAACCCACTTCCAGCCAGTGTCGTGTGAGGAATAATAATTAATTTGGTATGTTGTGGTTTACTGTTGAGCTGTGCGAGTCTCTCCTTTATAAATTCAAGCTCCCAGCTGGGACTGAGTCAGAAGGGTCTCTGAGAGTGTGTGAAACGCAGCAGTAACAGCAACAATGAACAAGATGGTTTTGTGTGCCACTCTGGCACTGCTCTGTGTTGTCCTGGTGTCCGGGGAAATCCAAGTGCAGGATTATTTTGACCTCGAGCAGGTACTTTCAGGGTTCTGGGATTGACTGCATTTCTGATTTGTCATTTCTCTCCCTCTCTCCGAGTTATCTTTCAGATCAGTATTAGTTTTGTCTCTTTAGTTACTCCTCCTGTCCCTCATCCAATCAAACCCTGAATTCTCCCCTGCCCTCACTCAGAGTGAGGCGGAGAAATGGGTGGGAAGGAGTGGAGGATGGACTGGGAAGGAGTGGAGGATGGACTGGGAAGGAGTGGAGGATGGGGTGGGAAGGAGTGGAGGATGGACTGGGAAGGAGTGGAGGATGGACTGGGAAGGAGTGGAGGATGGACTGGGAAGGAGTGGAGGATGGACTGGGAAGGAGTGGAGGATGGGGTGGGAAGGAGTGGAGGATGGGGTGGGAAGGAGTGGAGGATGGGGTGGGAAGGAGTGGAGGATGGGGTGGGAAGGAGTGGAGGATGGACTGGGAAGGAGTGGAGGATGGACTGGGAAGGAGTGGAGGACACTGCACCACGAGGGGCATCTGAGCCACAAGAACTGAAAACGAGGGCAATGATGCGAGAGTGAAGAATGGGGTGATCAGTGAGGGGGTGAGTGGGTGGGTGAGGGAATAGGATGAGGGGGAGGAGAGGTTTGTGTTCAGGGTGTGATCCCATTCCGCTGCCCTGGTTCACTTTGCTGTCTGTATTTGTGTTGTAGGAGGCTGTGAATTGAAGTGGGTCCCTCCTGATTTTGAGCACATATTGAAGCTTAGAATATCGATTCCAGGTTTGAATCTCTCAGGAGTGATGTTAGTTTGACAGATTTTGTACAGTTTTAGCTGCCTGGCATTATCAAGGTGAGGGCAGCTCTGGGGCAGTAACTGAACCTGGTGTGCAGGTGGGTGAAGCATGTGCCGCCCATGCCCACTGCTTCCGGGTTTAACTGACCAATGATCCTTGGCATCTTCATTTCCATGGCAGCAGGAAAAGTTCACCCTGGCCTTGGTGTCACCTTGTCATCGACCTGTTCATCCAAGCCCCCTCTGATCATCCCCACCCCATACCCAACTGGGACCCCTAATCACCATTTATCCTCTAATCCCCCCCTCCCCAATCCCCCCCTCACCGTCTGATCGCCCCCTCCCCAATCCCCCCCTCACCCTCTAATCCCCCCCTCCCCAATCCCCCCCTCACCCTCTAATCCCCCCCTCCCCAATCCCCCCCTCACCCTCTGATCACCCCCTCCCCAATCCCCCCCTCACCCTCTGATCACCCCCTCCCCAATCCCCCCCTCACCCTCTGATCACCCCCTCCCCAATCCCCCCCTCACCCTCTGATCACCCCCTCCCCAATCCCCCCTCACCCTCTAATCACCCCCTCCCCAATCCCCCCCTCACCCTCTGATCACCCCCTCCCCAATCCCCCCCTCACCCTCTGATCACCCCCTCCCCAATCCCCCCTCACCCTCTGATCACCCCCTCCCCAATCCCCCCTCACCCTCTGATCACCCCCTCCCCAATCCCCCCTCACCCTCTAATCACCCCGTCCCCAATCCCCCCCTCACCCTCTAATCACCCCCTCCCCAATCCCCCCCTCACCCTCTAATCACCCCCTCCCCAATCCCCCCTCACCCTCTGATCGCCCCCTCCCCAATCCCCCCTCACCCTCTAATCACCCCCTCCCCAATCCCCCCTCACCCTCTAATCACCCCGTCCCCAATCCCCCCCTCACCCTCTAATCCCCCCCTCCCCAATCCCCCCCTCACCCTCTAATCACCCCCTCCCCAATCCCCCCTCACCCTCTGATCACCCCCTCCCCAATCCCCCCTCACCCTCTAATCACCCCGTCCCCAATCCCCCCCTCACCTTCTGATCGCCCCCTCCCCAATCCCCCCCTCACCCTCTGATCACCCCCTCCCCAATCCCCCCCTCACCCTCTAATCCCCCCCTCCCCAATCCCCCCCTCACCCTCTAATCACCCCCTCCCCAATCCCCCCTCACCCTCTAATCACCCCCTCCCCAATCCCCCCCTCACCCTCTAATCACCCCCTCCCCAATCCCCCCCTCACCCTCTGATCGCCCCCTCCCCAATCCCCCCCTCACCCTCTAATCACCCCCTCCCCAATCCCCCCCTCACCCTCTGATCGCCCCCTCCCCAATCCCCCCCTCACCCTCTAATCACCCCCTCCCCAATCCCCCCCTCACCCTCTAATCACCCCCTCCCCAATCCCCCCCTCACCCTCTGATCACCCCCCTCCCCAATCCCCCCCTCACCCTCTAATCACCCCCCTCCCCAATCCCCCCCTCACCCTCTGATCACCCCCCTCCCCAATCCCCCCTCACCCTCTGATCGCCCCCCTCCCCAATCCCCCCCTCACCCTCTAATCACCCCCCTCCCCAATCCCCCCCTCACCCTCTAATCACCCCCCTCCCCAATCCCCCCTCACCCTCTGATCGCCCCCTCCCCAATCCCCCCCTCACCCTCTGATCACCCCCTCCCCAATCCCCCCCTCACCCTCTAATCACCCCCTCCCCAATCCCCCCTCACCCTCTGATCGCCCCCTCCCCAATCCCCCCTCACCCTCTAATCACCCCCTCCCCAATCCCCCCTCACCCTCTAATCACCCCGTCCCCAATCCCCCCCTCACCTTCTGATCGCCCCCTCCCCAATCCCCCCCTCACCCTCTGATCACCCCCTCCCCAATCCCCCCCTCACCCTCTAATCCCCCCCTCCCCAATCCCCCCTCACCCTCTAATCACCCCCTCCCCAATCCCCCCCTCACCCTCTAATCACCCCCTCCCCAATCCCCCCCTCACCCTCTGATCGCCCCCTCCCCAATCCCCCCCTCACCCTCTAATCACCCCCTCCCCAATCCCCCCCTCACCCTCTGATCGCCCCCTCCCCAATCCCCCCCTCACCCTCTAATCACCCCCTCCCCAATCCCCCCCTCACCCTCTAATCACCCCCTCCCCAATCCCCCCCTCACCCTCTGATCACCCCCCTCCCCAATCCCCCCCCCTCCCTCTAATCACCCCCCTCCCCAATCCCCCCCTCACCCTCTGATCACCCCCTCCCCAATCCCCCCTCACCCTCTGATCGCCCCCCTCCCCAATCCCCCCCTCACCCTCTAATCACCCCCTCCCCAATCCCCCCCTCACCCTCTGATCACCCCCCTCCCCAATCCCCCCCTCACCCTCTGATCACCCCCTCCCCAATCCCCCCCTCACCCTCTGATCACCCCCTCCCCAATCCCCCCTCACCCTCTGATCGCCCCCCTCCCCAATCCCCCCCTCACCCTCTGATCTCCCCCTCCCCAATCCCCCCCTCACCCTCTAATCACCCCCTCCCCAATCCCCCCTCACCCTCTGATCGCCCCCCTCCCCAATCCCCCCCTCACCCTCTAATCACCCCCTCCCCAATCCCCCCCTCACCCTCTGATCGCCCCCTCCCCAATCCCCCCCTCACCCTCTAATCACCCCCTCCCCAATCCCCCCTCACCCTCTGATCGCCCCCCTCCCCAATCCCCCCCTCACCCTCTAATCACCCCCCTCCCCAATCCCCCCCTCACCCTCTAATCACCCCCCTCCCCAATCCCCCCTCACCCTCTGATCGCCCCCTCCCCAATCCCCCCTCACCCTCTGATCACCCCCTCCCCAATCCCCCCTCACCCTCTGATCGCCCCCTCCCCGATCCCCCCCCGGTTATTATCTTTGTGCTGGAGACAGACTGGAATGGCGAGGTTGGATTGAATGTCTCATTTCCATCTATTTTCTCAGTCATTTGACCTTAGCGGAAATTTGCTGACAGGGAGAAGTAGGGAATGATTCTGATATAAGAATGTGACACCATTCCTCTGTCTGTGACCTGCTCTGACCTCCCGGTGCTGGAAACTGGGATGAGTCTCGTTCAATCTCTGTGGATGAGCCTGGACACGATGGGCTGACTGGCCTTCTTGTGATCTGTGTCTCTGAATCTGATTTCATTCAGTGAGATGGGACCTAAACCTTGAGATGAACAGGTATTTTAAGTGTCAGTCTATATAACCTGGGCTAACTTTTTGATTGGTTTCTGAAGAGTGTCTGTGATCTTGTTCGATTCACCTTTTGGTCGTGACTCTCCCCCCAGGCCCGAGTGTAACTTGATGGCAATGGAGTTTTTAAATTCAACAATCCCAAAACATAAAGTGTCAGTGATTGTACCTAATATCAATGATTCTCTAATGTCAAAGACCCCCATTTCTGTTTAGTTTGTAGGGAAGTGGTACATTATTGGAATGGCTTCTGATGCACAATGGTTCACTACAAGGAAGCACAAATTTACAATGAGCACAATTCTTATGAAGCCTGCCGAGAATGACAAAGTCGAGACGATTTTGACGAAAGTAAGGTAAGGTTAATAAAGTTAAATATGGCTCCAGTGAAAACTTCAGAGAGAACAAAGCAATAACCAGAATTCTTCAGCCCACAATGTTCACTTTCAATGAATGTACCCACTTAACTTCAGAAGCTGCTTAGAAATGAATATCTGAATATAAATTCCTGAAAATGGAATTTAGAACATGGAACATTCCAGCGCAGTCCAGGCCCTTTGGCCCTCGATGTTGCTCCGACCAATCTAATGACCCTCTAACCTAAACTATTCCAATGTTATCCATATGCCTATCCACTGACCATTTGAACGCCCTTAAAGTTGGCGAATCCACAACTGTTACAGGCAGGGCATTCCACGTTCTTACTACCCTCTGAGTAAAGAACCTACCTCTGACATCTGTCCTATAATTATTAATGCAACCAAGAATCAACATTAAGAATTTTCGATAGATGTCAGAGAGAAATAGCTTGATTCATGACCATCCCTTTTCATACATGCAGGGACAGATCACTGGGGAAACGGGAAATAGTAAGTCAGCGGGACAGAGGATGTGGTCAGTCTAATCCCACTTTCCTACTCACTCCCTTTATTATTCTACCCAGTCCAACCTCCCTCTTGCCTCACTTCCAGCACCCATTAATATTTCAGCCAGTCTAATCCCACCGTCTCCTTATTCTCCATCCTCTTTAGTGTCCTACTCTCCCCTCACTCCCTGTACCCTTTAATAAACTAACCAGTGTAACCCGACTCTTCCCCTCAATCTCCATGATGGTACAATAGTTGGCACTGCTCCCTCACAGTGCCAAGGATCCACATTCAATTCAGCTTGGGTCACTGTCTGTGACAGTGTGCACATTCTCCCCGTGTCTGCGTGGGCTTCCTCCGTGCGCTCCAGTTTCCTCCCACAGTGTGAAAGACACGCGAGTTAGGGTGCATTGGCCGGGCTAAATTCTCCCTCAGTGTAACCCGAACAGCTGCTGGGGTGTGGTGACTAGGGGATTTTCATAGTAACTTCATTGCAGTGTTAGTGTAAGCCTATTTGTGACACTAATAAACAAAAAAACATATTCTTTAATACCCCACCCAGTCTAATCTCCCTCTCCCACTCACTGCCCACACTCTTTAATATCCAATCCGGTCTAATCTCCCTCTCCCACTCACTCTCCACAATCTTTAGTATTCAACACAATTTAATTTCACCCCTCTTTAAAATTAATTTCAGGATGTGGGTGTTGCTGGTATTAATTGTACATCCCTAATTGCCTTGGGAAAATGGTGGTGCTACACTGCCTTCTGAAATGCTGCAGGCCCTGTGGTGCTGTTTATAGAATAGAGTTTCGAATTGCACGGTGTAGAAGGAGGCCATTCGGCCCATTGAATCTGCACTGACTCAGCATTTTACCCAGGGCCTACATACCCACACCCTGCCCAATCCCATAACCCCTAATCCACTACACAATTTGGAACACCAAGAGGCAATTTAACAAGGTGAATCTATCTAACCTGCACATCTTTCGACCAGCAACAGTGAAGGAATATTTGTGAATCCTGTTCCCTCTATAGGACTAGACAGACCAATAAGATTCTGTTCCTCATATTTAATAATGATAACACTGATTACAATATGGTTTCAGAATAAAAGTCACCATTAGCTTTAGGGTTTAATAAGAACCTTCTGAATTTTCACAGTATGTTAATAATGTATTTCTATTTTTCAGGCGTGGAAAGTGTTTGCAGATAATCATGCCCTACATGATGACAGAACAGGATGGACACTTTGTATTTCACAGTGACCGTTAGTGACCACTTTAATATCTGCTTCTCTGAGGTTTCACTTTAGTCACAGCTGCCTTTCTTTGGTAATTGAGGCGTTTGTTCCTGACTGATTTTCCAGTCCTGAAGTGGGCGAGGGGTGGACCATGGAAAGGTTCATTGACCTCAGGTGGGATTTTCCAGTTTCAGGGCAAGCGTGGCTGGAAAATCCCACCCCAACTGTCCAAATTCAAACCCTGACTCACAAATTTATTCAGAAACAAATTGGGCCTTAGGGACAGAAGAGGAAATTTAAAACACCCGCTCAGATTTGGGACAAGAGACGGTAATTCAGCTCCTTCAGCTGAGTACCTGGGATCAGGAAGAGGTCATTCACCTCCTCAAACCTGTTACATTGGGACAGGAGGAAGCATTCAATCTTTCAAACTTACTTTACTCTAACTTCATTTACTCATAATACCTGAGTTAAATTTATGAATTATTATTTATATTAATCAGCTGGTTTATTCTCATTAAATAATTCCATTAAATACAAGGCTTTGATGAATCCATAGAATATGTAGAGTAGAAATTCAAATCCCCACAGTGTAGAAAGAGGCCATTCAGCCCATTGAGTCTGCACTGGCTCTCAAGTTCTTATCCAGACTCATCCCCCCACCCTATCCCCATAACCCTACGCATTTAGCATTGTCTATCCACCTAGCCTGCATATCTTTGGACTGTGGAAGGAAACCAGAGCACCGGAGGAAATCCACGCAGACACGGAGAGAAGATGCAGACTCTGCACAGACAGCGATCCAAGCCAGGAATCAAACCTGGGTCCCTTGAGGTGTGAGACAGCAGTGCTAACCAGTGGGCCGCTGTGCCACCAAATGGATCTGTATACTCGTTAAATCATTGTTCTTGTTAAGTTAATGGATTTGTGCAGTCATTAATGTTTTGTGCTCTTATTAAACATAAACTTTCCACTCTTACTTAATACATGGATGAGTATTCCTGTTGGAAAATTAGATTTTAACTTTAGCCAGTAGATGGATTTGCATTTTTATTAAATATATCAATTCGTACTCACACTCACTAAATATGAGTATACATTTAAATAAATCAGCTAGTACTCATGCTAAATAAAAGAACTTTTAATCGAGGGATTGAGTTTAGGCGTTGGGAGGTAATGCTGTAACTTTATAAGACCCTTGTCAGACCCCACTTGGAGTACTGTGCGCAGTTCTGGTCGCCTCACTACAGGAAGGATGTGGAAGCTATTGAGAGGGTGCAGAGGAGATTTGCAAGGATGTTGCCTGGACTGGGAGGCATGCCTTATGAAGATAGGTTGAGGGAGCTCGGTCTCTTCTCCCTGGAGAGACGAAGGTTGAGAGGCGACCTGGTAGAGGTTTATAAGATATTGAGAGGAATAGATAGGGTGGATTCTCGGAGGCTATTTCCCAGGGCTGAAATGGTCGCTACAAGAGGACACAGGTTTAAGGTGCAGGGAAGCAAGTTCAGAGGAGATGTTAGGAGTAAGTTTTTCACTCAGAGGGTGGTGAGTGAGTGGAATCGGCTGCCGTCGGTGGTGTTAATGGGATTGGGAGTTACAGATAGTTCTATGGCCTGGTAGGTATGGATATGATCGGCGCAACTTGTGGGCCGAAGGGCCTGTTTGTGCTGTTGTGTTCTATGTTCTAACCTCTCCCGGACTCTGCCTCTTTTTCCCCCAGCCCTGCTCTCTGTCACACTCACTCTATTCAAAATCTCTCTCTGTGGCACAGCTACAACACTAATATCTAAATGTCCTTGTTCAGGTTGGAAGTGCGACAATGAAGTGTATGTGGTAGAAACCAACTATGATGAATATGCTTTGGTCCATAGCACTATCATCAAAGGCTCAGACGTCAGGACTCTGGTGAAACTGTACGGTAAGAAATGTTGATTATTATCTCTCCTCCATTAAGTATGAGTAAAGTCTAAAAATGAATCAAAGTCCAGGGAACACCGAAAATGTATAGAACGGATAATCCTCCGATTTAACCGGCAAACTGAAAGCTGCACGCTAGCCGCTGGTTTGTGTAATATATTGGGTCAGTTGCTGCATTGCGACAGGTGGATTGGAGGGAGCAGCAGAACTTTTCCTTGATAAACAAGGTGAAATTTTGGAGAGCAGAGAAACTGCATCGCAGAGTTGTGAGAATGTGCAATACATTTCCACCGTTAAATGTTGAGGCAACAACATTGTCGATTCAAATGGGCAGCTGCATGAAAGAAAATCAGAAACAAAAGTGATCAGGATAGACTTTAACACACTGACTCTCACTGGGGTACGGGTCCCACACACACTGACTCTCACTGGGGTACGGGTCCCACACACACTGACTCTCACTGGAGTACAGTTCCACAACACTGACTCTCACTGGGGTACAGTTCCACACACACTGACTCTCACTGGGGTACGGGTCCCACACACACTGACTCTCACTGGGGTACGGGTCCCACACACACTGACTCTCACTGGGGTACGGGTCCCACACACACTGACTCTCACTGGGATACGGGTCCCACACACACTGACTCTCACTGGGGTACGGGTCCCACACACACTGACTCTCACTGGGATACGGGTCCCACACACACTGACTCTCACTGGGGTACGGGTCCCACACACGCTGACTCTCACTGGGGTACAGTTCCACTCACACTGACTCTCACTGGGGTACGGGTCCCACACACACTGACTCTCACTGGAGTACAGTTCCACACACACTGACTCTCACTGGGGTACGGGTCCCACACACACTGACTCTCACTGGGGTACAGTTCCACACACACTGACTCTCACTGGGGTACGGGTCCCACACACACTGACTCTCACTGGGGTACAGTCCCACACACACTGACTCTCACTGGGATACGGGTCCCACACACACTGACTCTCACTGGGGTACAGTTCCACACACACTGACTCTCACTGGGATACAGTCCCACACACACTGACTCTCACTGGGGTGCAGTCCCACACACACTGACTCTCACTGGGGTGCAGTCCCACACACACTGACTCTCACTGGGGTACAGTTCCACACACACTGACTCTCACTGGGGTACAGTTCCACACACACTGACTCTCACTGGGGTACAGTTCCACACACACTGACTCTCACCGGGGTGCAGTCCCACACACACTGACTCTCACTGGGGTGCAGTCCCACACACACTGACTCTCACTGGGGTACAGTTCCACACACACTGACTCTCACTGGGATACGAGTTCCAAACACACTGACTCTCACTGGGGTACGGGTTCCACACACACTGACTCTCACTGGGGTACAGTTCCACACACACTGACTCTCACTGGGGTACGGGTCCCACACACACTGACTCTCACTGGGTACAGTTCCACACACACTGACTCTCACTGGGGTACGGGTCCCACACACACTGACTCTCACTGGGGTACAGTTCCACACACACTGACTCTCACTGGGGTACGGGTCCCACACACACTGACTCTCACTGGGTACAGTTCCACACACACTGACTCTCACTGGGTACAGTTCCACACACACTGACTCTCACTGGGATACAGTTCCACACACACTGACTCTCACTGGGGTACAGTTCCACACACACTGACTCTCACTGGGATACAGTTCCACACACACTGACTCTCACTGGGGTACAGTTCCACACACACTGACTCTCACTGGGGTACAGTTCCACACACACTGACTCTCATTGGGGTACAGTTCCACACACACTGACTCTCACTGGGGTACGGGTCCCACACACACTGACTCTCACTGGGGTACGGGTCCCACACACACTGACTGTCACTGGGGGACAGTTCCACACACACTGACTCTCACTGGGGTACGGGTTCCACACACACTGACTCTCACTGGGGTACGGGTCCCACACACACTGACTCTCACTGGGTACAGTTCCACACACACTGACTCTCACTGGGGTACAGTTCCACACACACTGACTCTCACTGGGGTACGGGTCCCACACACACTGACTCTCACTGGGTACAGTTCCACACACACTGACTCTCACTGGGGTACAGTTCCACACACACTGACTCTCACTGGGATACTGTCCCACACACACTGACTCTCACTGGGGTACAGTTCCACACACACTGACTCTCACTGGGGTACGGGTCCACACACACTGACTCTCACTGGGGTACGGGTCCCACACACATTGACTCTCACTGGGGTACGGGTCCACACGCACTGACTCTCACTGGGGTACGGGTCCCACACACACTGACTCTCACTGGGGGACAGTTCCACACACACTGACTCTCACTGGGGTACAGTTCCACACACACTGACTCTCACTGGGGTACAGTTCCACACACACTGACTCTCACTGGGGTACGGGTCCGCACACACTGACTCTCACTGGGGTACGGGTCCACACACACTGACTCTCACTGGGGTACGGGTCCCACACACACTGACTCTCACTGGGGTACGGGTCCACACACACTGACTCTCACTGGGGGACAGTTCCACACACACTGACTCTCACTGGGGTACAGTTCCACACACACTGACTCTCACTGGGGTACGGGTCCACACACACTGACTCTCACTGGGGTACGGGTCCCACACACACACTGACTCTCACTGGGGTACAGTTCCACACACACTGACTCTCACTGGGGTACGGGTCCACACACACTGACTCTCACTGGGGTACGGGTCCACACACACTGACTCTCACTGGGATACGGGTCCCACACACACTGACTCTCACTGGGGTACGGGTCCACACACACTGACTCTCACTGGGGTACGGGTCCACACGCACTGACTCTCACTGAGGTACGGGTCCCACACACACTGACTCTCTCTGGGGGACAGTTCCACACACACTGACTCTCACTGGGGTACAGTTCCACACACACTGACTCTCACTGGGGTACGGGTCCACACACACTGACTCTCACTGGGGTACGGGTCCCACACACACTGACTCTCACTGGGGTACGGGTCGCACACACACACTGACTCTCACTGGGGTACAGTTCCACACACACTGACTCTCACTGGGGTACGGGTCCACACACACTGACTCTCACTGGGGTACGGGTCCACACGCACTGACTCTCACTGGGGTACGGGTCCCACACACACTGACTCTCACTGGGGTACGGGTCCACACACACTGACTGTCACTGGGATACAGTTCCACAAACTCCGCTGAGCTCAGAAGAAAATTTGATTCCGAAATGATCAACTTTTTAAAAGCCCACAGTGCTACAATAGCAAACTGGGCGTGGGCCAAACAGGCTCGTGGTCGCAACTCCAGAGTTTTGTTGACTGGAAGTCTCACCCTCGTGGACTGTCAGCCCATTTGATTTTGTGCTTTGTCTCCCTGTCACTGTCCAGCATTCTAATATTTATTTGTTTATTTTGGGTTGCCCACCATTTTTTTATTGATCTATTTTTTGACGGCTTTGTTCACTATCTAACATCACTCTAGACAGATTGGGGCCATTAATTGTTAATTAATTGGACAGTTCTGGCCCTGATCAGGTTATGAGTGTGAGATTTTGTGTGTTTCTTACCCACTCCCTGGGTTTTGGGGACCATGTCAGGGTGTGTGGGAAGAAGGTGGGCTGGGAACCTGGTAATATTTGACATGACACTCATCCTCCCAACCTCTAAAGCCCGGCTGGTGGGAGGGTAGGGGTGCTGCAAAGTCCAGCTCACTGTGGTTATTGTCCATGGGCGCTGTTGAGTTCAGTTTCAGGGGCAGTCACGGCCACTCTGCATCATTGCTGGTTTTATGGATACAAAATCTCAAAGGACTTCAGACTGGATCGGCAGTGAATCCGGATAGGATACAGGTTCCATGGTCACGGAGTAAGAAATCACAAAGACTGATGTGTAATGGTTCCAAAAACACTGGGAGGAATTTAATAAAAAAACACTAAGTGTTGAACGAGCTTTTCAATGTTGGGGAGAGGAGAAAAATGCACTGATTTTTTGAGCGAGCTGTCAGTCACAATCATACAACACTTAGTTTAAAATAGTGGCAGGGTGTGATTCTCACCAGCAAGTGAGGAGGGGGGTTGGCATGGAGCCTAAGCTCGTTATGAAAGCCAACTGCTGACTCTAGGGGAGCTATTGCACAGGCACCCTGATCTCCCAGTGCTTTGGGAGATCTCCTGGTAGACCCCCTAATGTCCCCCCCCACCGCACCCCACGGACATCGGGACCCACCGCTGATCAGTCCCTGTGCCGGATTCTATCCCACACCGTAACCCTCAGACAATGCCCCTCCCCCACAAACCCAGACATCGCCACTCCCACCAATCACCATGCCTATAGCGTTCCCACCCCACCTGATTGCTGCCCCCACCAATCAACCCCCCCCAATTGCCGACCTGACAATCAAACCCCGATGCCTCCCAACTGCTGTCCTCACCAATCAACTGCCACTCCTCTGCATTGCTCCCCACTTCACTCTCCTCACTATGGAACTCCATCCTACACCCCCCTTGCCATGGCTCCATGCCTTCTCAGGCTCCATCCCCCCCTCAGGCCCCACCCCCCCCCTCAGGCCCCACCCCCAGGCTGCATCCATTCAGGCTCTGCCCCATTGGCTCTGCCCCGGCACTGCTAGGGTACTCAGTGGACAGTGCCTGGGTGGCCAATGGGCAGTGTCAGGGTGCCAAGCCGGCACTCCCAGGCTTGCACTGCCTATGGGACACTGCAAGGCCTGCCCTCACCACCTGGTGGGCTCCAATGGCCTCAAGTCCCACCGACGACACTATCACGTCTCTTCCCTTTTGGTGGGAACATACACGATTCTCACCAGTGAAGGTACAAGTGAGCTCAGCCGATGGTGTCTGTGACTCATTAATGATATTTAAATAGTTGCATGAATATTCAAATCAGTTACGTGCCCTTTCTGGGTGTGAAGCTATTTTGCCAGACAATCCGTGCCGGTAAGATTGAGGAAGGTGCAAAAAGGAGTATGATCCTGATTTTTCCGTTCTTGCTCGATTTTACCGGCTCGCATCACTGATCGACCAGCAAGACGAGCTGGTAAAATCACAAATCAGTGATTATTTTGGGTACCGATTACACAGAGACTGAGGTAAAGATAGAATTAGGGGATTGTGTGTTTTCTTTTACTTGATACAGGGTTGTGTGACATGTATAATACTCAATTACAGGGACATGGAGTGATGTTTTAATGCTCTCCATTGTTGCAGGTAGAGGTCAGGAACTGAGACCAGAAATTTTGGAGAGATTCAGACAGTACAGTCTGGCACATGGACTGGAGGAAGAAAACATTGTCACCTTTGCAAAGCAAGGTAAATTCACAGCAGATAAACAGCAGTGACCGTCTGCAGTCTGATGGAGTTTGAAGTGGGAACTCCTGATCACACACTGGAAAAACTGGAGATTAATAAGAGTTAATAGTAAATTTGCTGATCTGGTTCTTGTTTTTATCATCGGATCACAGGCACTGAAGGAGTTCTTTCTGTCCACCCTCCAGTAATCAATGGGTTTCACTGCTTGGCTCTTTCCCCAGAGACCACCAAACTTGTCCTTGCCAAGTAATTTACCAATGTTCCTCAGGAAAGACTCTCTTGTATTTGCTTCAGTAAGAAGTCTCACAACACTAGGTTAAAGTCCAACAGGTTTATTTATTAGCATGAGCTTTTGGAGTGTTGCTTCTTTGTCAGGTGAGTGCAGGATTTGTTTCACAAACGGCATATTTCAACACAAACTCAATTTACAAGATAATAGTTAGAATGCAAGTCTTTACAGCTAATCAAATCTCAAAGGTACAGACAATGTGATTGGAGAGAGCGTTAAACACAGGTTAAAGAGATGTGTATTGTCAGGACAGTTAGTGAGATTTTGCAAGCCCAGGCAAGTCATGAGGATTACAGATAGTGTGACATTGTGTGATAGTCTGCACTGTTGGGTTCTATGATCTATGATCTATGACATGAACCCAAGATCCCAGTTGAGGCCGTCCTCATGTGTGTGGAACTTGGCTATCAGTCTCTGCTCAGCGGTTCTGCACAGGTCTGTGCGGTTTTTCACCTTCCCAGAAGACAAACATGGGACAGAGTACCCTTCGTCATCCAGTACTTCCCCGGAGCAGAGAAGCTATGACATCTTCTCCAGAGCCTTCAATGTATCATTGATGAAGACAAACATCTCACCAAGTCCTTCTCCACACCACTTGCCTTCAAACAACTGCACAACCTCAAACAGACCATTGCACGCAGCAAACTACCCAGCCTTCAGGAGAACAATGACCACAACACCACACAACCCTGCCACAGCAACCTCTGCAAGATGTGCCGGATCATCGACATGGATACCATCATCTCACGTGAGAACACCATCCACCAGGTACACGGTACATACCCTTGCAACTTGGCCAATGTTGTCTACCTGATACGCTGCAGGAAAGGATGTCCCGAAGCATGGTACATTGGGGAGACCATGCAGACGCTACAACAGCGGATGAATGAACATCGCTCGACTATCACCAGGCAAGACTGTTCCCTTCCTGTTGGTGAACACTTCAGCGGTCACTTGCATTCGGCCTCTGACCTTCGGGTAAGCGTTCTCCAAGGCGGCCTTCACAACACACAACAGCGCAGAGTCGCTGAGCAGAGACTGATAGCCAAGTTCCGCACACATGAGGATGGCCTCAGCTGGGATCTTGGGTTCATGTCACACTATCTGTAACCCCCATGACTTGCCTGGGCTTGAAAAATCTCACTAACTGTCCTGTCTAGAGACAATACACATCTCTTTAAACTGTGCTTAACCCTCTCTCCATTCACATTGTCTGTACCTTTAAGACTTGATTAGCTGTAAAGACTCGCATTCCAACCATGATCTTGTAAACTGAGTTGGTGTTGAGATATGCCCTGTTTGAGAACACAACTCCTTGCTCATCTGATGAAGGAGCTGAGACTCCAAAATTTTGAGCTACCACAGAAGTCTATTGGACTTTAATCTGGTGTTGTGAGATTTCTTACTGTGACCACCTCAGTCCAACCCCGACATCTCCACATCACATATTTGCTTCAAGAATGAAAAAGCTTACTCTAATAAAAACAAATATTCTCATCTTTGCCATTTCCCTTAACAATTTTCTTTCATTTGGTTTCATAACATTATTCCCACATTTCAAGTGGTTTACCCTGGATACAAATGTATGTTTGTAATTTCACACTTTGCTTGTTCACGATCATAATTCAGTCAAGTACCCTCAGGAGACAGGAAATGTGGAACTGGGCTCCTGTCTGTGGAGCAGAGGAGGAAACATTGGGACAGAGATGGGGACAGACATATCTCTCTTTGTGTAATTGGTCTTGAGGCTTGTGTTTGGGATTGTGTGAATAGAATTTCATTCAAAATCAACCCAAAGCTCATTTACCCTGGAGGGACAGTGTAGAGGGAGCTTTACTCTGTATCTAACCCTGTGCTGTACCTGTCCTGGAAGTGTGTGATGGGGACAGTGTAGAGGGAGCTTTACTCTGTATCTAACCCCGTGCTGTACCTGTCCCGGGAGTGTTTGATGGGGGACAGTGTAGAGGGAGTTTTACTCTGTATCTAACCCCGTGCTGTACCTGTCCGGGGAGTGCTTGATGGGGGACAGTGTAGAGGGAGCTTTACTCTGTATCTAATCCCGAGCTGTACCTGTCCCGGGAGTGTTTGATGGGGGACAGTGTAGAGGGAGCTTTACTCTGTATCTAACCCCGTGCTGTACCTGTCCTGGGAGTGTTTGATGGGGACAGTGTAGAGGGAGCTTCACTCTGTATCTAAGCCCGTGCTGTACCTGTCCTGGGGGTGTTTGATGGGGACGGTGTAGAGGGTATCTAACCCTGTGCTGTCCCTGTCCTGGGAGTGTTTGATGGGGGGACAGTGTAGAGGGAGCTTTACTCTGTATCTAACCCCGTGCTGTCCCTGTCCTGGGAGTGTTTGATGGGGACAGTGTAGAGGGAGCTTTACTCTGTATCTAACCCTGTGCTGTCCCTGTCCTGGGAGTATTTGATGGGGGGACAGTGTAGAGGGAGCTTTACTCTGTATCTAACCCTGTGCTGTCCCTGTCCTGGGAGTATTTGATTGGGGGACAGTGTAGAGGGAGCTTTACTCTGTATCTAACCCTGTGCTGTCCCTGTCCTGGGAGTATTTGATGGGGGGACAGTGTAGAGGGAGCTTTACTCTGTATCTAACCCTGTGCTGTCCCTGTCCTGGGAGTATTTGATGGGGGGACAGTGTAGAGGGAGCTTTACTCTGTATCTAACCCCGTGTTGTACCTGTCCTGGGAGTGTTTGATGGGAACAGTGTAGAGGGAGCTTTACTCTGTATCTAACCCCGTGTTGTACCTGTCCTGGGAGTGTTTGTTAGGGCAATCTGGAAATGTCTGCATGTACACCCTGCACCCCATTGATGAAGACCCTATGGATTGGATAGAAATCCTGCAAATCCCATTAAAATCAATCCCTTCCTTTTCCTTATAGCTTCAGACTCAGTTCCTCATTCACTGGTAAATGTGGATCTAGATCTTGTTTTGAAGGTGTGGGTATATGAGAGTCTTAGTGTTTTAAATCACAGAAACAGGCCCTTTGGCCCATTGTGTCCGTGGCAGCCATCAAGCACTTCTCTATTCTAGCCCCATTTTCTGGCACATTGTCTGTTGCTTTGTACACTGAGGTATTTCAAGCACTAACCTAAATACTTCTTAAATGCTGTGAGGGTTCCCACCTCTATCACCCTTTCAGGCAGTGGTTCCAGATTCCTAGCACCTTCTGGGTGAAAAAGATTTTCCTCAAACCTCCTTGAAATCTTGTGCTCCTTACCTTAAATCCATGCCCCTCACTATTGATCCCTCTACTAAAGGAAATTTTTCCTTCCTATTTACCCTACCCACATCCCTCATAATTTTATACACCTTGATCATGTCTCCCCTCAGGCTTCTCTGCTCTAAGGAAGATATTCCCAGTTTATCTAGTCTTTCTTCCTGGTTAAAACCAGGCAGCATTCCTGGTGAATCTGCTCTGCACCGGAACTCTTCATAGTGCAATCACATCCTTCCTACAGTGTGGCGACCAGAACTATGCACAATACTCTAGCTATGGCTTAACCTTGACAAAGGCATGCTGACTATCTTTGATTAATCCTTGCTTCTCCAAGTGGAGATTAGTTATTTCCCTCAGAATTTTTTTCCAATGATTTCCCTACTGCTGAAGTTAGACTAACTGACCTGTAATTATCTGACTTATCCCTGCTGTCCTTCTTGAACAAAGGTATCACATGATTCATTTTGGTAGGACAAACATGAATGTGGATTACAGGGTCAATGGCAGGGTTCTGAGGAATGTGGAGGAACAGAGAGATCTTGGGGTTCATATCCACAGGTCTCTGAAGTTTGCCACTCAAGTGGGTAGAGCTGTGAAGAAGGCTTATAGTGTGTTCGCGATTATTAAGGATAATCAAGGATTATTAAGGAGAGGACTAGAGGGCACAGCCTCAAGATAAGGGGGGGGGGCAGTTTAGATCAGAGTTGAGGAGGAACTTCTTCACTCAAAGGGTGGAGAATCTGTGGAACCTGTGGAGGCTACCTCGCTAAATATATTTAAGTCACAGGTAGATAGGTTTTTGACAGACAAGGGGATTAAGGGTTATGGGGAGAGAGCGGGAAAGTGGAACTGATCCACTTCAGATCAGCCACGATCTTATTGAATGGCGGGGCAGGCTCGAAGGGCTAGATGGCCCACTCCTGCTCCTATTTCTTATGTTCTTATTGTTAACGGGGGTTTGAGTTTAAGAGCCATGGGGTTATGCTGCAACTGTACAGGACCTTGGTGAGACCACATTTGGAATATTGTGTGCAGTTCTGGTCACCTCACTATAAGAAGGATGTGGAAGCATTGGAGAGAGTGCAGAGGAGATTTACCAGGATGCTGTCTGGTTTGGAGGGTAGGTCTTATGAGGAAAGATTGAGGGAGCTGTGGCTTTTCTCTTTAGAGTGGAGGAGGATGAGAGGCGACTTAATAGAGGTTTATAAGATAATGAGGGGGATTGATAGAGTGGACGTTCAGAGACTAATTCCTCGGGTGGATGTAGCTGTTACTAGGGGCATAACTATAAGGTTCATGGTGGAAGATATAGGAGGGATGTCCGAGGTAGGTTCTTTACTCAGAGAGTGGTTGGAGTGTGGAATAGACCGCCTGCTGTGATAGTGGAGTCGGACACTTTAGGAACTTTCAAGCAGTTATTGGATAGGCACATGGAGCACACCAGAATGATAGGGAGTGGGATAGCTTGATCTTGGGTTTGGACGTAGCTCGGCACAACATTGAGGGCCAAAGAGCCTGTACTGTGCTGTATTGCCAGTACTGTATTGTGCTATGTTCTATTCACTGTCCTCCAGTCTTCTAGAACCTACTTCCTGGCCAGAGAAAATTTGAAAATTATTGTCAAAGTTCCTACAAATCCCTCCCTTGCCTCACATAGTAACCGAGGATGTATCTCATCTGGGCCTGGGGATTTATTCACTTTTAGGCCTGTTAAAGCCATTAACACCGACTCCCACTCAATGTTAAATTATTCACAGTCCCCGCCCAGGTTTCTATATCTAAATCCTCCTTCTCCGTAATCAGCAAAGATGCAAAAAACTCATTTAAAACCTCCCTTACTTCTTTTGGCTCCACACACTGACTGCCAATTTGGTCCCGAATGGGCCCTACTCTTTCCCTAGTTGCCCTCTTGCCCTTAATATATTAATAAAGCACCTTGGGCTTTTCCTTTATTTTACCTGCCAGTGTTTTCTCATGCCCCTCTTCGCTCTCGTAATTGCTATTTTAAGTATCCTCCTGCACAATTCCACTGTGGATTGATAGATGGAAGTGTGATATTGTCGCCATCATAAGATCATTGTTGAGGGAAGGACAGGACTGGCAACTCAACCTTCCAGAGTCTGGGATCTTTCAGCAAGAGAGAGGAGAGTGTAAAAAAGGGATGTAGCACTATTAATTGAAGAGTCAGTTACTACAATAAGGAGAGATGATATCTTGGAAGGGTCTTCAAATGAGGTTTTGTGGGTAGAATTTAGGCATATAAAAGGGACAGCCACATTTCTGGGACTGTATTATAGGCCCCAAAGAGTCCGTGGGGAATAGAGGAACAGATGTGTAGACAGCTCACTGAGATGTGTAAGAGTAATCATCGGGTAAATATGGTAGGGAATTTCAGCTTCCCCAATATCAATTAGGATAGCTAATAGGTAAAGGGTTTAGAGGGGCCAGGTATCCTGGGGAGTTTTTTGTATCAATGTATAGAAGGCCCAACAAGGGATGTTGTAGTACTAGATCTGGTTACAGGGGACAAAGCCATACAAGTGTTCAATGTGGCAATGGGCGAGCATTTTAGCAATCGCGACCACAACACAGTACGATTCAAGTTTGTTATGGAGAAGAAGAAAGATGGCCTGCAAAAGGTGGCTTTGGATTGGAGGAAGGCAGATTTTATTAAAACAAGGCATAGTCTGGCCAAAATTGACTGGGAGCAGATCCTTGTGGGAAAGTCCCCAGCGGAGCAGTTGGGGGGCATTCGAAAAGATACTGGGAGAGTACAGATCCAACATGTTCCCTGTATGGGGAAATGTAGGAACAATAAGTTCAGGGAACCCTGGATGTCTAGGACAATTCATTACTGAATAAGGAAGGAGAGAAAGGCTTTTAGCAAATCCAAAGGGAACAATTCAGCTGTGGCCTTAGAGGAATATAAGGAGTGCAAGAGGATCTTAAAAAAGCAATTAGAGTAGAGAGAGGGCATGAGAAAGGAGTTGCAAACAGGACTACGGAGAATCTGAAGATATTTTATCAATACATTGAGGGGGAGGAGTTAGCAACGGAAACTGAAGGGCCCATTAGCGACCAAGGGGGGTAATCAGTGTGTGATGCTGCAGAACATTGGAAGGATGTTAAATGAATACTTCTCATCGGTCTTCACTCAGAAAAAGAAGAACATAATTACAGAATTCAGGGAAAGGGACTCAGAGAACCATAAAATCCCTACAGTGCAGAAGGAGGCCATTCAGCCCATCAAGTCTGTAACAACCGCAGTCCCACCCAAATCACTATTCCCGTAAGCCCACACATTTACCCTGCTAATCCCCCTGACACTACGGCCAATTTAACATGGCCAATAAACCTAACCACACACCTTTGGGCTGTGGGAGGAAGCACAGTAAGAATTATCATAACACCAGGTTCAAGTCCAACAGGTTTATTTGGTAGCACAAACCACAAGCTTTCTGAGAGTGGCTTCTTCATCAGGTGAGTGGGAGTTCTGTTCACAGACAGGGCATATATAGACAAAATCTCAATTTATAAAATAATGGTTGGAATGTGAGTCTTTACAGCTATTCAAGTCTTAAAGATACAGACAATGTGAATGGAGAGAGGGTTAAGCACAGGTTACAGGGATGTGTATTGTCTCCAGACAGGACAGTTAGTGAGGTTTTGCAAACCC
The DNA here is from genome assembly GCF_965287045.1 of Carcharhinus amblyrhynchos. Taxonomy (NCBI): domain Eukaryota; kingdom Metazoa; phylum Chordata; class Chondrichthyes; order Carcharhiniformes; family Carcharhinidae; genus Carcharhinus; species Carcharhinus amblyrhynchos. The sequence goes on from NC_137348.1 coordinate 44,378,561, forward strand.
AGGCAAGTCATGGGGGTTACAGATAGTGTGACATGAACCCAAGATCCCAGTTGAGGCCATCCTCATGTGTGCAGAACTTGGCTATCAGTTTCTGCTCAGCGACTCTGTGTTGTGTGTTGTAAAGGTCGCCTTGGAGAATGCCTTTGGTTTTCAGAGGCTGGAGCTCAGAATGAGGGGGGTGTCAAATGGGCTGGAGCCCAGCAGCGCAGGAATTTAGTCTTTAGTCTTTTAGTCTTTTAAAAACTATTTAGACTGTTACATCGGTACGATGGGTATAAAGTGATATGGGCCAAATGTGGGCAATTGGGATTAGCTTAGAGTTTAAAAAAAAGGGCGGCATGGACAAGTTGGGCCAAAGGGCCTGTTAGACTCTATGACAGTGACTCTAATGACTAGATCATTTGTTTTATAGTGATTTTGATTGAGGGATAAATGTTGACCAGGACACCAGCACAAACTGTTGTTTTCTTTTTTAAACCCCACATGGGAAAGTTATACTTTCAACTGAGTGAGCAAATGAAGCTTTGTTTTAATATTTCATCTGAAAGAATATTCTTCTGACAATGCAGCACTCCCTCAGTCCTGCCCAGACTCAAGTCTCTAGTGCAACTCTTGAATCCACAACTTTCTTACTGACAGGGATTGATATCGATTGGAGCGTAGCTGAAAGCTCCACTAGTGTAGATATGAATGGGGTAAAAGAGTCAGCAACAGCTTAAATAACCAAAGGTTTTCTCTGTGATTTATGAAAACTAACTGAGTTTCCTTCTTTTGCTCTCTTTTCAGATGAATGCCAACCCAGCTCTGCTTAGGTTAGTATAGCCAATCTTCTTTCTATTTTTATTGATAAGGTTGGTGGGCTTAGCAGGGAGGGGGCATTGGGTGGCCAGTGATATTACTCTTCCTTGGAGGGATTGTTGAATCAGGGTCTAAAGGTAAAGGTAGAGGAAAACCTGCATTAAGCTAGTCTTGCCTGGCGTATTCATACAAGTTTTTAAAAATTGTTTCACTGGTTGTGGGCGTCACTGGATAGGCTAGTCTTAGTTGCCAATCCTTAGTTGCCCTTGAGAAGGTTGTGGTGAATCCACATGATGTAGGTACACCCACATTGCTGATAGGGAGGGAGTTCCAGGATTTTGACCCAGTGACAGTGAAAGAATGGCCAAGGCAGGATGGTGAGTGGCTTGGAGAGGAACCTCCAGGTGATGGTGTTCCCAGGTGTCTGCTGTCCTTTAGATGTAGAGATTGTGGGTTTGGGAGGCACTGTCTAATGAACTTTGGTGAGTTACTGCAGTGCACCTTGTAGATGATGTACACGGTCTGTTACTGTGCATCGGTGGAGAGAGTGAATGTTGAAAGTGTTGGTAAACACTGCTGTTCATTGATGGTATTTGGAGTCAAAGATCCTAACCTTTGACTTCCGCCACCCTGTGCCCACATTCACCGTGCTGATGTAATTAAATAATAATAATGTACTGGAGAGAAAGTGAACATCCACAGATTGTAGAGATTGTGGAAGCTCCATGAGGGGACGTGCAAATCTGGAACTCCCCAAATGACTCCTGTTTCTGGGAATCAAGTGCAGCTTTGAGGGCTGAGACTGATAGATCTTTTGGAGTAAAGGTTTCGAGGAATATGGAGCAAAGCTGGGTAAATGAAATTTTTGTAAGATTAACCATGATTTCATTAAATAATTGAACAGGTTCAAAGGGCTGAATGGTCTCCTCCTATTCCTTTGGGGATTGGCTTTCCAGAGTGAACCATCAGGGCTAGCTTTTCAGAACTCCTAGGATGAACAAGCAATGCGGATATTGAACTAAATACAATCTCAAATCTCTCTGCAGAACTGAACAATGGAGCCTGTGCTGAAGGAAAGCCCACAGAAGGAATAATCACACTGCCAATCTGCTCTATGCATTTCTCCAGCCACTTTGTACACTGCAGTTACATAGCCAGCTATCAATAAAGCCAATAATAATCATCCACAATCTTTGTCTGAATCCTCGTTTGAGATCTTACTGGGACATTTGTGTGTTCTGTGAAAGGTTCTGAACTTCCTCTCAGAAAAGAGAGAAGGTAGTGATATTGTGCAGTCGCAATGAGCCAGGGAAAAGAAGCAGTAAATAACAAAGCAAGAACTACTTCAGCTATTAAATCCTGGTCAATATTCACATGTTACAGCAGGGTTGATTAGTGTGATTTCTGCCCTGCTGCACTCCAGAACATTCTGATTTCTGTGAAGGATAGAACATAGAACATAGAACATTCCAGCGCAGTACAGGCCCTTTGGCCCTCGATGTTGCACCGACCAGTGGAACCAATCTAATGACCCTCTAACCTAAACTATTCCAGTGTTATCCATATGCCTATCCACTGACCATTTGAACACCCTTAAAGTTGGTGAATCCACAACTGCTGCAGGCAGGGCATTCCATGCCCTTACTACCCTCTGAGTAAAGAACCTAACTCTGACATCCCTCCTATAATTACCACCCCTTCATTTAAAGCTATGTCCCCTTGTGTTAGCCATCACCATCCGAGGGAAAAGGCTCTCACTGTCCACCCTATTCAATCCTTTGATCATCTTGTATGCCTCAATTAGGTCACCTCTTAACCTTCTTCTCTCCAACGAAAATAACCTCAAGTCCCTCAGCCTTTCCTCATAAGACCTTCCCACCATACCAGGCAACATCTTGGTATGATGCTGTACAGGTCACCTCTGTAAAGTGACCATTTCTGATATGTGAGATAGGATGTCAATTCAGGCAACAATCATCAAGAATTCAGGGAGCAAGGCAGCAGACTAAACCTCAGGATGTAACCCCTGGAATACTCCCACTGCCATGTGTGAATGAGCACAGAAATAAAGAGGAAGAAAAATGGGTGTTTTTCCAAATGGCAGTGACTTGTAGGGTACTGCAGGGATAGTACTGGGATCTCAGCTATTCACATTGTATATTAATGATTTAGACCAGTGAACTAAATGTGTTATCTCCAAATTTGCAGATGACACAAAACTGGGAGGGAGGGTGAGCTGAGAAGAAGATGCAAAGATCCTTCAGTATGATTTGGACAAGTTGAATGAGTGGGAAATAGAAACATAGAAACTAGAAGCAGGAAGAGGCCATTCAGCCCTTCGAACCTGCTCCGCCATTCATTTTGATCATAGCTGATCATCAAATTCAATATCCTGATTCCCCCCCATCCCTTGATCCCTTTAGCTCCAAGAGCTATATCTAATTTCTTCTTGACATCAGACATTTTGGCCTCAACTACTTTCTGTGGTAGTGAATTCCACAGATTCACTACACTTTGGGTGAAGAAATTTCTCTTCACCTCAGTTCTAAAAGGTTTACCTCTTATCCTCAAACTATGACCCATAATTCTGGACTTCCTCACCATCGGGAACATTCTTTCTGAATCTACCCTGATCTAATCCTGTTAGAATTAAATAAGTTTCTATGAGATCCCTTCCCACTCTTCTAAACTCCAGTAAATATAATCCTAACCAACTAAATCTCTCCTCATACGACAGACCTGCCATTCCAGGATTCAGCCTGGTAAACCTTCACTGCACTCCCTCTATTGCTAAGACATCCTTCCTCAGTTAAGGACACCAAAACTGCACACAATAATCCAGGTGTGGCTTCACCAACACCCTATACAATTGCAGTAAAACATTTCTATTTCTATATTCAAATCATCTCACTATGAAGGCCAAAATACCAATTGCCTTCTTTACAGCTTGCTGTACCTACAGTTAGTGCCATTGTACTTTCAGTGACTCGTGCTCGGGGATACCAAGGTCTCGCTGCGTATTCATCTCTCTCAATTTACACCCATTCAAATAATAATCTACCTTCATATTATTGTTACCAAAGTGGAGAACCTCACAGTTATCCACATTACACTGCATTCTCCATGCAGATGTCCACTCACTCAGCCTGTGCAAATCACACTGAAGCATCTCTGCATATAAAGACGGCAAATACACATGGAATGCAGGGTAATTTGATAAAGTAGATTCAAAATTGGCTCAGTTGCATGGTAGAGTGAGTAATAACAGGAGGCTGCTTTAATGACTGGAAGCTAGTGTCCACTGGCATAGCACAGGGATCTGTGCTGGGTCCCCAATTATTGGTCATTTATATAAATGACATAGATGGTTATGTGGGGAGTGGGATTAAGTAAGTTTTCAGGTGACACAAAGATTGGCCGGGTGGTTAATGGTGAGGCAGAGTTTGCTGATGACACCACTGTAGTGGGTCAGATCTCAAACAATGACAAGACAGAATACAGGAATAAGATAGAGAATCTGGTGAACTGGTGCAGTGACAATAATCTCTCCCTCAATGTCAACAAAACAAAGGAAATTGTCATTGACTTCAGGAAGCGTAAAGGAGAACATGCCCCTATCTACACCAATGGGGATGAAGTAGAAAGAGTTGCGAGCTTCATGTTTTTGGGTGTCCAGATCACCAACAACCTGTTCTGGCCCCCCATGACAATAGTATAGTTGAGAAAGCCCACCAATGCCTCTATTTTCTCAGAAGTGAAGGAAATTTGGCATGTCAGCTACGACTCTCACCAATTTTTACAGATACACCATAGAAAGCATTCTTTCTGGTTGTATCACAGCTTGGTATGGGCTCCTGCTCTGCCCAAGACTGCAAGAAAATACAAAGGTCATGAATGTAGCCCAATCCATCACGCAAATCAGCCTCCCATCCATTGACTCTGTCTACACTTCCCACTGCCTTGGCAAAGCAGCCAGTATAATTAAGGACCCCACGCACCCCGGACATTCTCTCTTCCACCTTCTTCCTTTGGGAAAAAGATACAAATGTCTGAGGTCATGTACCAACCAACTCAAGAACAGTTTCTTCCCTGCTGCTGTCAGACTTTTGAATGGACCTACCTTGCATTAAGTTGATCTTTCTCTACACCCTAGCTATGACTGTAATACTACATTCTGCACTCTCTCGCTTCCTTCTCTATGAATGGTATGTTTTGAATGTACAGCGCACAAGAAACAATATAGAACATAGAACATATAGAACATAGAACATTACAGCGCAGAACAGGCCCTTCGGCCCACGATGTTGCGCCGACCAGTTACAAAAACAATGACCCACTAGCCTATACCAATCCCTTTTCGTCCATAAACCTATCCAGAGATCTCTTAAACGCCCCCAAACTAGACGCATTTACAACTGCAGCAGGCAGGGCATTCCAATCCCTCACCACCCGCTGGGTAAAGAACCTACCCCTGACATCCGTCCTGTAGCTACCCCCCCTTAATTTAAAGCCATGCCCCCTCGTGCTAGCTTTCTCCATCCGAGGAAAAAGGCTATCACTATCCACCCTATCTAAACCTCTAATCATCTTATATGTTTCAATAAGATCCCCTCTTAGCCGCCTTTTTTCCAACGAAAACAACCCTAAATCCCTCAGTCTCTCCTCATAGGACCTCCCCACCATACCAGGCAACATCCTAGTAAACCTCCTCTGCACCCTCTCCAACGCCTCCACATCCTTCTTGTAATGCGGGGACCAGAACTGCACACAGTACTCCAAGTGCGGCTGCACTAGAGTATATATGGTGAATCTCTGGAATTCTCTGCCCGTTGAAGTGGTGGAGGCTGCCTCGCTAAATGTTTTTAAGACGCGGGTTGATGGGTTTTTGATAAGAGAGGGGATTAAGGGTTATGGGGAGAGGGCGGGAATGTGGAACTGAGCCATGACAGATCAGCCATGATCTTATTGAATGGCGGGGCAGGCTCGAAGGGCTAGATGGCCTACTCCTGCTCCTATTTCTTATGTTCTTATGTTATGTTCTTATTATGTTAATACATGTGACAATAATAAATCAAATCAAATCAAATCCCTGTGTTACGTGGTGCTCCTGTTTCCCTTCTTGGTCCGAAGATGTGTGGTTTAGGTGGATTTGCCCTGCTAAATTGCCCTTAAGTGTCCAAAGATGTGCAGATTCAGTGGGTTGGCCATGGTAAATGCACGGAGGTTATGGGGATAGGTGGGAGTGTGGGCCTGGGTGGGACGCTCTTTCAGAGAGTTGGTACAGACTTGCTGGGTTGAATTGTTTCCTTCTGCACTGTAAGGATTTTATGATTCTGTGATGGGAGCCTTGTGTTCTGCCCTGAGCCTGCTCAGTATGTTGGCTCACTGTTCATCAGCTCTCATGTGCACCTCAATCAAGGTTTTTTTAATGGTTCATGAGATGAGAGTGATATTGTCAAGTTTATTTTCATTGCCCCATCCAGTGGCCATTTGAATGATCAGAATCAGATTTAAGAAAATATTCACCCAGTGACTGCAGATGGACTTTCCAGCTGGAGGCACTGGTCATTAGTCAGCAGTGTGAATTCTGGCTCACTTACAAAGTTTCCTCGCCATCATCTGCGGCCACAGTGAATGGCCCAGCTCACATCAGAGACCACAGGAGGTAGCAGAAAACAGATAGGGTAGTGAGGAACTTCAATCAATTTCAAAATGGTGATGATGAGCAGGATAGTGGCCGATATAGCGTCTGCCCATGCTTAGAATTTTGTTGCTTTTCGAATTAAGTTGAAATGTTCCCTGTGACTCTTTTTCTAAATGATTAACCAACAAAAACAAAAAGTTGAACTCAATGCCTGTCATTTTGCAATGTTAGTCATTGCAACTGTTTGCTTTTCCAAGCCTAGTTTGTTGATCTCAAGGACGTGGATAAAGAGTTTCCCGGTTAGTGACACAAAGACCTTTGAAGTGAAAAGATTGCAGCAATGTGTGAGAGACTGGAGCAAATTTTCCAATTGCATTTCAGAGTTATGTGCCTGTGATGTCAGGGAGAGCCTCGGGGATAAAGGAGCTGTTACTGATAACTCTCTCGCCCCCCCAAAAATAATAGCCAAACCTTCATTTTTGATCTGAGTAAAGGCTGTCTCAGCGCCTGTTAGTGTTCTTAAAGTAAAAATGATAGATTTCTCAACACCATCCTCAAGTTTGTGGGACAATACTGTTTCTATTCTGTAGAGTGAGGTGTTACAGGTCAACACTATTTCTTTTGCAGGATAAAAATGATGTGGAGATGTCGGTGTTGGACTGGGATGGGCACAGTAAGAAGTCTCACAGCACCAGGTTAAAGTCCAACAAGTTTATTTGCAATCATGAGCTTTTGGAGCATTCTCCTTTATCACGTGAATCATCACCTGATGTTGTGAGACTTCTTACCAGAGTTAAAATGGAAAGAGGTTTGAAGACTGCAATGTCATTTTAACCCCTCAAATGCCCTCTTTTGATGTTCATTCCTAGTTAAAGTATTAGTCACGGGTAGGCTTACATTTACACTCAATGAAGTAACTGTGAAAATCCCCTAGTTGCCACATTCCAGCACCTCTACGGGTACACTGAGGGAGAATTTAGCATGGCCAATTCACCTAACCTGCACATCTTTGGATTGTGGAAGGAAACCAGAGCAACCGGAGGAAACTCACACCAACATGGGGAGAATGTGCAAACTTCACAGTCAGTGGCCCGAGCCAGGAATCGAACCCGGATCCCTAGCACTGTGAGGCAGCAGTGCGAACCACTGTGCTACCGTGCCACACCGGTTTGGTGTAGGGTACCAATCCTGTTTTGCTGTTTGGTTTATGGTTAGTTTATAATCTCCACATACTCTGACAGTCCAGTCTGACATAACAACAGGGGCAGTGGGGACAGCCCACTCTGAAAACGGCAACAGGACTCCTAAATTCTCCAACCTCTTGAGCTCAGTTTGTGTCTTTTTGTGTAAAGCATGGAGCGCTGGACAAGCTCAGTAGAAACTGGGTTTTGACTCAGGATCAATGTAGATTTTGCCCTGTTGGTTCTGAAATACCTCTTGCATTTCCTTAATAATTCATGAAAACTGTTTTAAATAATGCTGAAGATTTCTAACCAATTAAATTGGATTTGACGGGGGTGATTTTTCACCAAGAAACGGAGTATCCAACAGATAGGAAAACAGGAGAGTTTCCAATCCAATTTTTTGGAGGATGTTAGTCAGTTGAGTTTCTGGAACTTTGTGCCTCACAGAGTCCGCCGGGGAATTCAGGCCAAGAGTGGGGGAGTTGTGGGGGGTTAATCCCACCTGAGAGGCCAGAATCAGTGGGCTGAGAAGGTGCCTGCACATTCACTGGTCTGTCAGTAAGGAGACCGGCGCACTGGCCACCTCCCACCTTCTGCTTTTCATCCCTCACCATTTCATTGGCACAAGGAGAGAAACAAATCTACAAGGAAATTACAGAGAGGTGCAAAAATAATAGAGTAGTTATAATGGGGGACTTCCATAATCTGAAAATGATAGTAATGTAAAGGAGAGAAAGGGAAAAGAGTTCCTAGAATGTGTTGAGAGAAACTTTCAACATATCCAGTTAATGAGAAAGGAAGCTCTGCTTGACCTGATTCCTGGGAGGGACGTGGATCAAGTGACATTGGGAGAGCATTTAAGCAACAGTGATCATTGTATGCTAAAAGTTTGACTGACTATGGAAAGAGACACAGGACAATCCAGAATAAGAATAATTAACTGGGGGAAAGCCAACATCAACAGGGTAAGAATGGAGCTGGCTTGAATTAATTAGTGTTAAAGGCTGGCAGGAGAAATGGTAGCTAAACAATGGGTTACCTTCAAAGAAGGGATAGTTGAGACACAGTCAAGATATATTCCCTCCAAAGGGAAAGGTCAGATAAACAAAACAGAGTTTCCTCTATGACAAAAGATGTCAGGTAGAAAATTCAATTGACAACCAGGCTGAATATAAGAGATTCAGACAAGAGGTGAAAAAGTAAATTAGAGATGCAAAGCGGCAGAATGAAAAGAGACTGACAGTCAACATAAAAAGAAAATCCCAATGTCTTCTATAGGTATTTATATATATATATAGTATATAGGTAGTAAAAAGAGGAGTAGGGCTGATTATGGTGCAAAAGGGGGACTTATACATGAGGGCATGAGATGACTTTGGCTGATAGGATTAAGGAGAATCCTAAGGCGTTCTATAGGTATGTCAAGAACAGAAGGTTGGTTAGGGCAAGATTAGGGCCAGTTACAGACAGTAGGGGGAAGTTGTGTGTGGAACCGGAAGAGATTGGAGAGGCATTGAACCATTATTTCTCTTCGGTGTTCACGCAGGACGATATGAATGTAGCTGAGGAGGTCACTGGGGTGAAGGGGTGTAAACTAGAAAGTATTGTAGTTGATACAGAGGATGTGTTGGATATTCTAGATGGGTTGAAAATAGATAAGTCCCCTGGTCCAGACGGGATTTACCCTAGGATTCTATGGGAGGCAAGAGAGGTGATTGCAGAGCCACTGGCTCTGATCTTCAGGTCGTCGTTGGTCTCTGGTATAGTACCGGAAGATTGGAGGACAGCGAATGTTGTCCCATTGTTTAAGAAGGGGAGCAGAGACTTCCCTGGGAATTATAGACCAGTGAGTCTTACTTCTGTAGTGGGCAAGGTTTTAGAAAGAATTATTAGGGATAGGATTTATAGTTATTTGGAGAGTAATGAATTGATTAGAGATAGTCAGCATGGTTTTGTAGCGGGAAGGTCGTGCCTTACTAACCTTATTGAGTTCTTTGAGAAGGTGACCAAAGAGGTGGATAGGGGTAAGGCAGTAGATGTGGTATATATGGATTTTAGTAAGGCGTTTGATAAGGTTCACCATGGCATGCTTCTGCAGAAAATGCAGATGTATGGGATTGGTGGTAATTTAGGTACTTGGATCAGGAATTGGTTAGCAGATAGGAGACAGAGGGTGGTGGTTGATGGTAATTATTCATCATGGAGTTCGGTTACGAGTGGTGTGCCTCAGGGATCTGTTTTGGGGCCACTGCTGTTTGTAATCTTTATTAATGATCTGGATGAGGGTATAGTTGGGTGGATTAGTAAGTTTGCTGACACCAAAGTCGGAGGTGTGGTAGATTGTGAGGAAGGGTGTCGAAGTTTGCAGGGTGACTTGGACAGGTTGCAGAGCTGGGCCGCGAGGTGGCGGATGGAGTTTAATGCGGAGAAGTGTGAGGTAATCCATTTCGGTAGGAATAACAGATGTGTTGAGTATAGGGCTAACGGGAGGACTTTGAATAGTGTGGAGGAGCAGAGGGATCTAGGTGTATGTGTACATAGATCCCTGAAAGTTGGGAATCAAGTAGATAAGGTTGTTAAGAAGGCGTACGGTGTCTTGGCGTTTATTGGTAGGGGGATTGAATTTAGGAGTCGCAGCGTCATGTTGCAACTGTACACAACTCTGGTGCGGCCGCACTTGGAGTACTGTGTGCAGTTCTGGTCCCCACATTACAGGAAGGATGTGGAGGCTTTGGAGAGGGTGCAGAGGAGGTTTACCAGGATGTTGCCTGGTATGCAGGGGAGGTCCTATGAGGAGAGACTGAGGGATTTGGGGTTGTTTTCACTGGAAAGAAGGCGGCTAAGAGGGGATCTTATAGAAACATATAAGATGATTAGAGGTTTAGATAGGGTGGATGGTGATAGCCTGTTTCCTCGGATGGAGAAAGCTAGCACGAGGGGGCATGGCTTTAAATTAAGGGGGGGTAGTTATAGGACGGATGTCAGGGGCAGGTTCTTTACCCAGAGGGTGGTGAGGGACTGGAATGCCCTGCCTGCTGCAGTTGTAAATGCGCCTAGTTTGGGGGCGTTTAAGAGATTGGTGGATAGGTTTATGGACGAAAAGGGATTGGTTTAGATTAGTGGGTCAATGTTTTTTTTTAAAAATAAGACTGGTCGGCGCAACATTGTGGGCCGAAGGGCCTGTTCCGCACTGTAATGTTCTATGTTCTATGTTATACATGGAGACAGAGGACATGGCAGACGTATTAACCAGGACAAATCCAATGCAGCCAATTACTGCCCAGTCTACTCTCGACCACCAGTAAAATCGCAGTACCGAACAGCATTACCTGCTCAGCAAAAAATCGGCTCAGTGACGCTCAGTTTGGGTTTCACCAGGGTCACTCAGCTCCTGTCCTTATTACAGCCTTGGTTCAATCATGGACAAAAGAGCTGAATTCCAGACGTGAGGCAAGAGTGGCAGCCCTTAATATCAAGGCCGCATTTGACTCAGTGTGTCATCAAGGAGCCCTAGCAAAACTGGAATCAATGGGTGTCAGGGGGCAAATATTTCATTTGTTCAAGTTATACCTGGTACACAGGAAGATGGTTGTGGTTGTGAAGGGTCAGTCATCTCAACTCCAGGACATTTCTGCAGGAGTCCCTCAGGGTAATGTTCTTGGCCCAACAATTTTTAGCTGATTCATCAATGACCTTCTCTCCTTCATAAGGCCAGAAGTGCAGATGTTTGCCGACGATTGCACAATGTTCAGCACCATTCGTGACCTCAGATACTGAATCAGTCCATGTTCAAATGCAACAAGATCTGGACAATATCCAGACTCGGGCTGACAAGTGACAAGTAACATTCGCATCACACAAATGCCAGGCAATGACCATCACCAACAAGAGACACTCTAACCACTGCCCCTTGACATTCAATGGTGTTGCCATCACTGAATCCCCCAGTGTCAACATCCATTGACCAGAAACTCAACTGGACTCACCACATAAACACAGTGGCTACAACAGCAAGTCAGAGGCTGGGAATACTGAGGCAAGTAACTCACCTCCTGTCTCCCTAAAGCCTATCTACCATCTACAAGGCACAAGAGTGTGATGGAATACTCTTTACTTGTCTGGTTGGGTGCAGCTTCAATAAGACTCAAGAAGGACAAAGCAGCCTACTTGATGAGGGCAAGCATGCTTATGCTTTCTTGACTACCTTATCCACCCTGAGTTGCCACTTTCAGTGAACGGTGGACATGAACACTCAGATCTCTGCTTGTCAGAAAGGTACACTCATTTAACAATGCTGATGATCAGGAAAAATTTGCCATTTGACCCAGAGGTCAATGACTGGGGACAATACATAGAAAGGCTGTGATATTACTCAATTGTAAATGAAATAGTGAAATAAGGAAAGGGTTAGTTTTCTTACAGCCTGTGGCTCACAGACTGACAGTTTAGTGAGACACTCCTGACATTATGCAACTTTCATACGGCAATCTGAGACTAAGGGATCCAGTCTCAGGCTTTGTGACAAGGCTTAGGGTACTGGCAGAACACTTTGGCCCAGAATTAATAGCAAATATAACAGACAGAATGGCCTATGGTATAAATACTTAATAATACAAAAAGGCAAAGACCAAAATCACCTTAGAAAAAGCTATGGAGCTGGCCCAGGTGATTGAGTAGGGCAAGGTTTGGAAGGCGTGACAAACGAGACAAACAGTTTATGACAGAAAATGGCTACGGTGCAAAACAGCCCAGTATTGGGCACAATAGTGCCTGATAGAAAAGGTGTAACAGTGAAGGCTGGAATGTGTTTTTGATGTGGGGGGAAACATACCCAAAAAGTCGATGCAAGAATTATGTGTGCTTCAAGTGCAACAAGAAAGGTCAAAGGCCACACTTGGAATACTGTGTAAAGTTCTGGTCACCCAATTATAGAAAGGGTATTATTAATCTAGAAAAAGTGCAGAAAAGATTTACTAGGATGTTACTGGGACTTGATGGATTGAGTTTTAAGGAAAGGCTGAATAGACTGAGGGGTGACCTTATAGAGGTCTATAAAATAATGAGGGGCACAGATCAGCTAGATAGTCAATATCTTTTCCCAAACGTAGGGGAGTCTAAAACTAGAGGTTTAAGGTGAGAGGGGAGAGATACAACAGTGTCCAGAGGGGCAATATTTTCACAGAGGGTGGTGAGTGTCTGGAACAAGCTGCCAGAGGTGTAGTAGAGGCAGGTACAATTTTATCTTTTAAAAAGATTTAGATAGTTACATGGGTAAGATGGGTATAGAGGGATATGGGCCAAATGTGGGCAATTGGGATTAGCTTTGGGGTTTCAAAAAAAGGGCGGCATGGACAAGTTGGGCTGAAGGGCCTGTTTCCATGCGATAAACCTCTATGACTCTATGACTTAAAATCTTGGTGCAGAGCAACACAATCAGTACAGTCACTGCAACTTAAAACAGCTACTATTAGCTTAAATCTTTTCAACAATTTGGACGAGGAGCCTGACGAGGGATCCGAGTCATTTACCCTAAACCAGATCCAGTTAAGAGCAATGTCTGACAGATAAAACTTTGCTGGTAAATAGCAGGGTGGAGGTCAATACGGGGGCAATGGCCACATTGGTAGGGGAATAGGCATTTTGTTATCTTCAAAAGGAGCTCCAACTATGAACATTACATGAGTCAGGTGCTGTTTTGTCCACATATATTAAAGAGACATTGCAGATTTTAACAGTGGCATATCAGAACCAGACAGTGAAGCTGCCAGTCTTGGTCATCAGTGGTCACAAGCCTTGTTTAATGGCTAATGATTGGTTAAAGCAAATATGTCTGGAAATCTTAAACCTGACGGCTGGAGATTTTCAGGAGCTACTATATAAATATTCCGAGGCTTTCCGAGTTTAATTAGGATGTATACAGGGAGCTAAAACTAAAACCTATCTGGATCAAGAAGTGATGCCTAAATTTTTTCAGGCAGAGATGGGTTCTGCTGTTGGTAGTGTCCTTACACATTTCAGGATCAGCCTGGAACACAGGTATCACATGTAGATACACTTTGCCAGTTACCTTCACTACAAATAGTAACATCAGCACAGGTTTCTCAAGATTTTGGCTCTGCATCTGATAGACGCCTTGCCAGTCTTGGCAAACACAAAGTTGAGGACAGAAAGAGACCCTGTATTATCCAAAGTAAAGAAGATGATCATACAAGTGTGGTGATATGAGAAGTCAAGAATTATTAAAATTCCACCAAAATAAAGAATTGCATGACTCTCATCCAGATCAAAGTATAATGAAGGTCCTAACCAGGAGTTATGTTTGGTGGTGGGGCATTGAAAGGAAATACAAAGGATGGTTAGTCAATGCCCTCATTACAAAGATCAACAGGCATTACCACCACCAGCAAATGTGTCGCCATGTGAGTGGCCACACCCACCATGGGTGAGGCTACATATAGATTTTGCTGGGCCTTTTATGGGTGATATATTTCTTATACTAGTAGATGATGTATGCACCAAGTGGTTAGATGTGTTGTTGATGAAGGCTATAACAGCTACCACTGACAAGTTAAGGAAGATATTCCATGACATTCAGAAAGTGGTGATGTCGGACAATGTGCTTATGGCAGAAAAATTCACAAAATTTCTCCAATCCAATGGTATTCGCCATGTGAGGTCAGTGCCTTACCATCCTGCATCAAATGGGCTGTCAGAGCGGATGATATCGATATTTAAGTTGTCAATTCCTTTATGCACAGCCAGTTTCCTATTATATAACACAACCCCAGATGTAGCAACAGGAGTCATACCAGCAGAGTTACTGATGAAATGTCATTTAAGAACACAATTGGACATGACTTTCCCAAATTTGTTGGGAAGGTGGAGACTAGGCAAGCGTTTTGATTCTGGAAGGAGAAACAGAGTCTTTAAAGTGGAGCATGCAATCTTGGTTAGAAATGTTGCAGCATGCCCTGTATGGGTGGCTGGTAAAATTGTGGAGTCAGCAGGATGGGTTCTCCTACTTGGTGGAGGTACAAGGCTGCACACTTTGGAAACATGTAGATCATCGAAGGAGGAGAGCAGTAATGGACACAGGGAAGCCATGGGCAGCCCATGCGGATAGTTTGAGGATCCCAGGTCAGGTTATTGAGACTTCTGTTGAGAATGTGGGACTAGAGCAATGGATGATTTTGGAGACTGAGTAGCCAGGAGCTGAAGAGGCAGTAGATCCTGGATTAATGAGTTTGCTTTTTTTGTGTGTCCTGTTGGCCCTTTAAATGTACATAGAACATAGAACATAGAACACTACAGCACAAACAGGCCCTTCGGCCCACGAGTTGTGCCGATCACATCAACACCTACCAATCCATAGACCTATCTATAACCCCCAATCCCATGAAATCCCATATACTCATCCAGAAGTCTTTTAAAAGACCCCAGCGAGTTCGCCTCCACCACCACTGACAGCAGCCGATTCTGTGAGAAACACAGCTCACAGTTAAACAATTTAGTCAAGTTCTGAAGGAGCAAGATTTTATTTGACGTTCTTGCAAGACCGGGTGTCTAGCGAAATAGGCACACCTCACATAGATTTACAGCACATTTTATACCTTTTTACAAGCATTGTGATAGCTTTGCAATGTGATGTTCTCTCCTAATTGGTGGTCCCTGTCCCAACTATGTGTTGACATTTTCCTATTGGCTCAAGGTGTCTTAAGTTCCTATCACCTCTACTCCTCATCTAACAATGTCTCCTGTTATCACAAGAGTGCATTAGCAAACTCATCCATCTTATCCAATACTGTTACATGTCCAGTTCAGATTGGTAGTAATCAATCCTTTGCCAACTTAATCACTGCTGTCCCGACTATCTCAGTGACCCCTTCCCCCTTTTATGCTTAGTTGTATAAACACATCTTGCAGACCATTTGCTTTTTATAACGTGGGCCTCTTACATTCCTGCAGGATGTGGTGTATGCTTCACTGCACATCACATCTCTGATGTTATCTCTACATTACAGGCAGTCTTTTTATTATCCCTAAGTATTGCTGTGTTAGCAGCATCGAACCTTATGTCCTACGTTTGTGACTAAACTCACAGTTGTTTCCATAAAGTGGGTTATCAATATGCCTAACAATATCCAATCTATTTGACTTCAAGCTATTTCTCTATGCTCTACAAATATATGTGTTAACAACATCTTTACCTATTGCTCACAATTCCATTCACTCACCACCCTCTGAGTGAAAAACTTACCCCTAACATCTCCTCTGTACTTGCCTCCCCGCACCTTAAATCTGTAGAAGAGCCTACTGAGGCCTAGCACCAAACTGAGGCCTCTGGATCAATTAAACCTTTGATGTGTTTTCTAATGGATTTTCCTATTACCCTTTTTATCTAGAGCCTACTGTACTCTTACTAACCTTGTTCTTCATTCCTTCATAGGTGTATTTCAGATTTTGGAACAAGGAGTGAAGTAACGTGGCCCTTTAAGGCAGCATTTCCCGAGGCCATGTGATTATTAGAGAACCTTATGGATTATCCTGCAGGACGCTGAATCAGTTTAGCAGGAGGGTGAGGGCCATGGGTCAAGGAGGGACTTGTAGCTTGAGCCTGGGAGTCGAGCAGAGCAGTCACATTGTCAGCTATACATTGTTGTATATATATGATTCTGTTTTTGGCAAAAAAAAACTTTCATTGTTTAAAGTCACATTGAGTCGTCCTCGATCTATTACAACTAGGCTTTAATATAGAACATAGAGTTCAAGAACAATGGCATTGATGAACTTGGAAAAGTCACTCATTCAGCCTCAGCTGGAGTATTGTGTCCAGTTCTGGGTGGGACACTTTAGGAAGGGTGTGAAGGGATCAGAGAGAACAGAAAAGATTCACCGGGATGGTTCCAGGGATGAGGAGGTTTTTATAAAAATTGATTTACGGGATTTGGGCATTGATGGCTAGGCAGCATTTGTTGTCCATCGCCATTTTCCCTTGAGAAAGTGATGGTGAGTTTCCTCCTTGAACCCTGCAGTCTCTGAGGTGTAGGTACACTCTGTTGTCAAGTTGGAATTTGATGTTGGTGAAGATTTAAAAAATTTTAAATATGCCAGAGAAAAAAAAATTCTGCGTCCAAGCTGGTGTTTTGTTTCAGTGCTTGGAGGTTTAAAATGTAAAGTACAAAGTACAAGTCCAAGCTAAAACATTTGTATAGAAAGCCAAGCAGTAGTCTTGACAAGACAAGCTTTTTTAAATTTAGCCCAATCAATTTAAAGCAGGCACTCAGCTACCAAGAACTTATAAAATTTGAATTTGATGGTGTTGACAACATCAGACCAATCCTATTGTAGGAAAATTGATAGGTCATCACAGGTATAAAAGAGAGTGCAGGGGAGCAACAGAGGAACTGCCATCTCTCAATCCTCGAAAGGGAGAGAGCAGCTCTCAACTCTGCCAGCTTCAGATATCTCTTAAGAGAACATACCGTCTAACCAGCGAAAGATACCAAATCAAAAATAACTTACAGACAGAGGAATCAACAGAGGAAATCCAAAAGATTCCAAAAGCCACAAACCTGGTTATATTTTTGAGTTTGGCTGAATTCTATTACTATATATTTTTTGGTTAATGAATGAGTATTGTATTTATTGAACAGCATTCCATTAGAATCTTATCTTATTTGGTATGTCACTTGTTTAATGTTCCCTGTTAGTTAAATTAAACAATTGTCAAATGTTTGCGCATTCTCCCCGTGCTTGCGTGGGTTTCCTCCGGGTGCTCTGGTTTCCTCCCACAGCCCAAAGATGTGCTCTTAGGCTGATTGGAGTAACAATTTGTCCCTAAACTATTCTCCCCTGAATTTGGTTTCCAATGGGGGTACCATACACATACACACGGGTCAAGTAGGTGTAAGAAAATGCTTTTAAGATGGCGGCGCGGGCTCATTGGGCCAAAGGGCCTGTTTCCCATGCTGGGTTGTTCTTTGTTCTTTGTTCATTACGAAGCACGTGTCAGGTATTTCTGTTAGTTACCCTCTGAACATTATTGAAGAACACTTCACACCTTCTCGCACACTTTTAACACGTTATAAAATGAGGTATTCCTCTTTGGGGGATTCAGCGTTATTTTTCAAAAGGGGGTCAACCTCTGCATTGTAACAACCCACATTGCTGTTAAGATGTGCATTCCAGGATTTTGATTCAGTGAAACTGAAGGAGTGGTGATGTACTTCCAAGTCAGGATGGTGAGTGGCTTGCAGGAAACCTCCAGGTAATGATATTCCCAGGTATCTGAAGCTCTCATCCTTCTAGACGGTAGCGGTCGCGGGTTTGGAAGTCATTGCCTCAGGATCCTTGGTGAGTTCCTGCAGTGCATGTTGTAGATGGTACACACAGCTATCACTGTTCATCAAAGTTGGAGGAAGTGAATGTTTGTGGAACGGATAGCAACCAAGCAGGCTGCTTTGTCTTGGATAGTGTCAAGCTTCTTGAGTGTTGTTGGAGATGTACTCAACCAGGCAAGTGGGCAGCATTCCTTTACACTCCTGATTTATGTGTTGCAGTTGATAGACAGGCTTTGGAGAGTCAAGGGGTGAGCTACTTCCCACAGGATTCCTGGCCTTTAACCTGTTCTTAGAGTCATTGTCATAAAATGTACAGCACAGAAAAGGCCATTTGGCCCATTGAGTCTGCACTGACCACAATCCCACCCAGGCCCTACCCCCATATCCCTACAATAACTACCAGTAAAGCCATGCTAATCCCATTTTCCAGCACTTGTCCCATATTCCTAAATATTACATTTTAGATGCTCATCCAAATACTTATTAAAGGATGTAAGTTTTCCAGCCTCCACTACTTTCTCAGGCACTGCATTCCAGTGACTCACTATCTCTGAGAGAAGAAATGTTGTCGCAAATCTCTTCTGAATCTCCTGTTTTTGCAGCCACAGTATTTATATAACTGGTGTAGTTCAGTTTCTAGTAACCTTCAGGATGTTGACAGTGAGGGATGGAGTGATGGTAATGCCATTGAATGTCAAGGGGCAATGGTTAGATCCTTTCTTGTTGGAGATGGTCATTGCCTGGCACTTGGGTGATGAGAATGTTACTTGTCACTTGTCAGCCCAAGCCTGGATATTGTCCAGATCTTGCTGCATTTGGACAGGGACTGCTTCAGTATCTGATGACTTGCAAATGGTGCTGAACATTGAGCGAACATCCCCACTCCTGACCTTATGATGGAGGGAAGATCATTGATAAAGCAGCTGAAGATGGTTGGTCCTATGACACGACCCTGAGGAATTCCTGCAGTGATGCCTTTAGAACATAGAACATAGAACATAGAACATTACAGCGCAGAACAGGCCCTTCGGCCCATGATGTTGCGCCGACCAGTTACAAAAACAATGACCCACTAGCCTATACCAATCCCTTTTCGTCCATAAACCTATCCAGAGATCTCTTAAACGCCCCCAAACTAGACGCATTTACAACTGCAGCAGGCAGGGCATTCCAATCCCTCACCACCCGCTGGGTAAAGAACCTACCCCTGACATCCGTCCTGTAGCTACCCCCCCTTAATTTAAAGCCATGCCCCCTCGTGCTAGCTTTCTCCATCCGAGGAAAAAGGCTATCACTATCCACCCTATCTAAACCTCTAATCATCTTATATGTTTCAATAAGATCCCCTCTTAGCCGCCTTCTTTCCAACGAAAACAACCCTAAATCCCTCAGTCTCTCCTCATAGGACCTCCCCACCATACCAGGCAACATCCTAGTAAACCTCCTCTGCACCCTCTCCAACGCCTCCACATCCTTCTTGTAATGCGGGGACCAGAACTGCACACAGTACTCCAAGTGCGGCCGCACTAGAGTAGTGTACAGTTGCAACATTACACTGCGACTCCTAAATTCAATCCCCCTACCAATAAACGCCAAGACACCGTACGCCTTCTTAACAACCTTATCTACTTGATTCCCAACTTTCAGGGATCTATGTACACACACACCTAGATCCCTCTGTTCATCCACACTATTCAAAGTCCTCCCGTTAGCCCTATACTCGACACATCTGTTGCTCCTACCAAAGTGAATTACCTCACACTTCTCCGCATTAAATTCCATCCGCCACCTCTCGGCCCAGCTCTGCAACCTATCTAAGTCTCCCTGCAGACTATGACACCCTTCCTCACAATCTACCACACCTCCAATTTTGGTGTCATCAGCAAATTTACTAATCCACCCAACTATACCCTCATCCAGATCATTAATAAAAATTACAAACAACAGTGGCCCCAAAACAGATCCCTGAGGCACACCACTCGTAACTGTACTCCATGATGAATATTTACCATCCACCACCACCCTCTGTCTCCTATCTGATAGCCAATTCCTGATCCAACTTCCTAGATTACCCACAATCCCATACATCTGCATTTTCTGCAGAAGCCTACCATGGTGAACCTTATCGAACGCCTTACTAAAATCCATGTATACCACGTCAACTGCCTTGCCCCCATCCACCTCTTTGGTCACCTTCTCAAAAAACTCAATAAGGTTAGTAAGGCACGACCTACCCGCTACAAAACCATGCTGACTATTTCTAATCAATTCATTACACTCCAAATAACTATAAATCCTATCCCTAATAATTTTTTCTAAAACCTTGCCCACAACAGAAGTAAGACTCACCGGTCTATAATTCCCGGCAAAGTCTCTGTTCCCCTTCTTAAACAATGGGACAACATTCGCTATCCTCCAATCCTCCGGGACTACACCAGAGACCAATGACGACCTGAAGATCTGAGCCAGAGGCTCTGCAATCACCTCTCTAGCCTCCCAGAGAATCCTAGGGTAGATCCCATCCGGACCAGGGGACTTATCTATTTTCAGCCCCTCAAGAATTTCCAGCACATCCCCTTTATCAACCGTAATACTGTCTATTTTACACCCCTGCAACCCAATGTCCTCCTCAGCTATATTCATGTCCCCCTGCGTGAACACCGAAGAGAAATATTGGTTCAATACTTCTCCAATCTCCTCCGGTTCCACACACAACTTCCCCCTGCTGTCTGTAACTGGCCCTAATCTTGCCCTGACCAACCTTCTGTTCTTGACATACCTATAGAAGCTGAGGGCAGCACAGCAGTTAGTGCTGCTGCGTCACAGCGCCAGGCACCCTGGTTCAATACTGACTTCAGGTCACTGTCTATGTGAAGTTTGTATGTTCTTCCTATGGGTTTCCTCCGGGTGCTCCGGTTCCCTCCCATAGCTCAAAGACATGCAGGTTAGGTGGATTGGCCATGGTGAAAAAAAAAGCCCCTTAGTGTTTCAAGATATGCAGGTTAGATGGACCAGCCATGACGAATGTGTGGGGGAATAAAGTGGGGGAGAGGGATTGGCTAAGAGAATCTGTCAGAGTTGGTGCAATGCTGAATGTCCTCCTTCTGCACTGTAGGGATTCTATGATTGATTTACGACAACTATAGCCATTTTCCTTTGTGCCCGGTATGACTCCAACCAGTGGAAATCTTTCCCCCTCATTCCCATTGACCCCAGTTTTGATTGGGCTGCTTCTTCAAATGCTGCCTTGATGTCAAGGGCAGTCATTCTCATCTCACTTCTGGGATTCAGCTCTTTTGTTCATGTTTGAGCCTAACTCTAAATAAGATAGGAGCTCTTTGGTTATAAAGATTGACCAGAAAAGTTGGGATTATTTTCTTTGGAGAAAAGAAGACCAAAAGCAGGTCAATACTGATAAAGGTATTCAAAATCATGATGGGTCGGGGCAGGGTAGAGAGGGAGAAACTGTTCCCACTCATGAAAGGATCAAGAATGAGATGCACACATTTAAGGTAATTTGTGAAAAAACCAGAAGGGACATGGAGAGAAACTTTTCCACACAGTGCGTAGTTAAGTTCTGGAATACCTGCCTGAGTATGGGGTGGAGGCAGATTCAATCAAGCTTTCAAAAGGGAATTATACCACTGCTTGAAGAGGAAGAATGTGCAGGGTGATAGTAACATTCTGTGATAGTGTGAATTTGAAATTCCCAGTTGGTACCTTTCACACCATGTAATAAGCAACAAATGGGTGACACCCACCTAATCCATTGTCTCTCCCCCGCACACTGCACACACAATAACTGACTTGGCTAAATTCAGGTTGTCTGAATAGTCCTCAGGAAATTTGTTCCTCTCTCAGTCATTCCATCATCTGTGATTAATGATTAACAAGAAACATCAACAGTGGATATTTGACTAACTCTGATCTAAATAACTTGGGATTGGGAAAGCCTCAAGCAGACAGCTCCTTGTTGCTCCAGATCATCAATCTATCCTGTCATTTTGGAACAGTCCAGAGAGGACAGGGAAAATGATCTGTGGTGTTGTGCTGTTGTTTGCTGTACTCGTCCTGCAGACTGGAGCTGCTGTCCCGCTAAATGCAGCCAACGATGATCAACTTCAGGAAAACTTTGACTTGAATCAGGTAATTGGCATCAGTTATAATGCAGCGACTCTGGGTTCCTGGGTTTGGGGAATGTAGGTTTCTCATCTGTCTGTAATTGCCCTTGAGAAGGTGGTGTTAGCTGCCAGCAAGCTGCCACCTTGAACCACTGCAGTCTCTGAGGTGTACAGCCACAGTGCTGTTAGGGACCGAATTCCAGGGACAGAGAAGGATATGTTCCAAGTAAGTTCTACTTCTAAGCAAGTATGGTGTGTGATTAGGAGGGGAACTTATAGGCTATGGTGTTCCAATGCATCTGCTACACTTGTCCTTCTGGGTAGTCAACTGTGAGTTTGGAACATAGAACATAGAACATTCCAGCGCAGTACAGGCCCTTCGGCCCTCGATGTTGCCCCAACCAGTGGAACCAATCTAATGACCCTCTAACCTAAACTATTCCAATGTTATCTATTTGCCTATCCACTGACCATTTGAATGCCCTTAAAGTTGGCGAGTCCACAACTGCTGCAGGCAGGGCATTCCACGCCCTTACTACCCTCTGAGTAAAGAACCTACCTCTGACATCCGTCCTATATTTATCAACCCTCAATTTAAAGCTTTGTCCCCTCATGTCAGCCACCACCATCTGAGGAAAAAGGCTCTCATTGTCCACCCTATCCAATCCTCTGATCATCTCTGATGACCTTCTTCTCTCTAACAAAAACAACCTCAAGTCCCTCAGCCTTTCCCCATAAGACCTTCTCACCATACCAGGCAACATCTGGGAAACCTCCTCTGCACCCTTTCCAATGCTTCCACATCTTTCTTATAATGCGGTGACCAGAACTGTACGCAATACTCAAAGTGCGGCCACACCAGAGTTTTGTGCAGTTGCAACATGATCTCACGGCTCCGAAATTCAATCCCCCTACCAATAAAAGCTAACACACCGTACACCTTCTTAACAACCTTATCAACCTGGTGCCAACTTTCAGGGATCTATGCACATGTACACCGAGATCTCTCTGCTCATCGACACTACCAAGAGTCTTTCCATTAGCCCAAAACTCTGTAATCCTGATACTCCTTCCAGGAAGGTGCTGTCAAAGGAAACTTGCCAATTTGCTGCAGCTCATCATGTAGATAATACACACTGTTACCATTGTGTGTAACTGAAGAAATAATAGCGAAGTGTTAGACAGGATGTCAGTCAAATGGGCTGCTTTGTCCTGGATGCTGTCAACTTTCTTCAGTGTTGTTGAAACTGCATTCATCCAGGCAAGTGGGGAGAATTCAGGCTTGTGCCTTTTGGATGGTAGACAGGCTTTGGGGAGTCAAGAGATGAATTACTCACTACATGATTGCCAGCCTCTGATTGGCTCTAGTAGCTATGGTATTGCTGTACCAGCTTCTGGTCAATAGTAACTCCTAGAATGTTGACAGTGGGGGATTCAATAATGATAATATCATTGAATGTCAAGATGTGGAGATGCTGGCATTGGACTTGGATGGGTACGGTAAGAAGTCTCATAACACCAGGTTAAAGTCCAACAGGTTTATTTGGAATCATGAGCTTTTGGAGCGCTGTCCCTTTATCAGGTGAATGGAGAAGTAAGTTTCACAAACGTGGCATATATAGACAGAGACACAATTGCGAGATAATCATTGGAATGTAAGTCTTTTCAGGAAATCAAGTCTTTACAGGTACAGACAGTGCGAGTAGACAGAAGGATAGTCGCAGATTAAAGAGGTGCGAAGTGTCTCAAGCCAGGACACTTAGACACATCAATGACATTTTCTTCCTTTGGACTCATGACAAAGTATCAAAGACTACACAACGACATCAACAAGTTCCATCCAGCACCAGACTCACCATAGACTCACCAGATTCGTTTGCATTCTTGGACACACACATCTCCACCAAGGATGGTCACCTCAGCACTTCAGTCTATCACAAACCCACTGATGACCTCATGATGCTCCACTTCTCCAGCTTCCACCTTAAACACATTAAAGAAGCCAACCCCTACAGACAAGCCCTCCATATACACAGGATCTGCTCATATGAGGAGGAACGAAATAGACATCTACAGATGCTGAAAGACACGCTTGTAAGAACAGTATATGGAGCTCAACTCACCGATCGACAGTTCCGACGCGCCACAGCGAAATACCGTACCCATCTCCTCAGAAGACAAACACGGGACACGATCGACAGACTTTGTCGTTCAGTACTTCTCCAGAGCGGAGAAACTGTGACATCTTCTTTGGAGCCTTCATTATGTCATCGATGAAGACAAGGCCATCCCCACACCCCACTACTTGCCTTCAAATATCTGCGCAGCTCCAAACAGACCATTGTTCACAGCAAACTACCCAGTCTTCAGGAGAGCAATGACCACAACACCACACAACCTCTGCAAGACATGCCAGATCATCGACATGGATACCACCATCATACATGAGAACACCATTCACCAGGAACACGGTACATACTCATGTGACTTGGCCAATGTTGTCTAGTTCATACGCTACAGGAAAGGATGTCCCAGGGCATGGTACCCAGTGAGATCATATAGACACTACAACAGATGAATGGACACGGTGCGACAGTCACCAGGCAGGAGTGCTCCCTTCCTGCTGGGGAATGCTTCAGCAGTTATGGACATTCAGCCTCTGATCTTCAGATAAGCGTTCTCCAAGGCGGCTTTTGAGACACATACAATGCAGAATCACCAAGCAGAAACTGATAGCCAAGTTCCGCGGCCTCAACACCTCTCTGACCTGTGATTATCCCTGTCTCCACTCGCACTGTCTGTACCTGAACAGACTCGCATTCCAACCGTTATCCTGCAATTGTGGCTTTCTCTATATATCCCGTGTTTGTGAACCGCATCTCCACCAAGGACAGTCACCTCAGCGCTCCAGTCTATCACAAACCCACTGATGACCTCACGATGCTCCACTTCTCCAGCTTCCACCTTAAACACATTAAAGAAGCCAACCTGAAGATCACCTGATGAAGGAGCAGTGTCTGAAAGCTCGTGATATCAAATAAATCTGTTGGATTTTACCTTGGTGAGGCTTCTTATTGAATGTCAAGGGGAGGTGATGAGATTCTCTCTTGTTGGCAATAGACATTGTCTGGCAGTTGTGTGGCACAAATGTTATTTGTCACTTATCAGCCCAAACCTGAATGTTGCCCAGGTCATAAATGCTACATTATGCATGAACTGCTTCAGTATCGAAGGAGTTGGAAGTTGTATTGAACACTAGACTCAGGGACTGTAGCTATTGCAGTAGCCATTGGACCTGCCCTTCCATTCCTCTGCAAAATGTTTGAATCTGTAATCATCTCCGAAATCCATATGCATCTTTTCATAAGAACATAAGAACATAAGAAATAGGAGCAGGAGTAGGCCATCTGGCCCTTCGAGCCTGCCCCGCCATTCAATAAGATCATGGCCGATCTGTCATGGCTCAGTTCCACTTTCCCGCCCTCTCCCCATAACCCTTAATCCCCTCTCTTATCAAAAACCCATCAACCCGCTTCTTAAAAATATTTAGCGAGGCAGCCTCCACCACTTCAACGGGCAGAGAATTCCAGAGATTCACCATCCTTTGAGTGAAGAAGTTCCTCCTCAACTCCGTTCTAAACCGCCCCCCCTTTATCTTGAGGCTGTGCCCCCTAGTCCTACTGTCTTTTTTGAGCGGGAAGAGTCTCTCCACCTCTATCCTATCCATCCCATTCATCATCTTATACGTCTCAATGAGATCTCCCCTCATTCTTCTAAACTCTAACGAGTACAAGCCTAGTTTATTCAGCCTCTCCTCATAGCTCAACCCCCTCAACTCTGGTATCAGCCTAGTAAACCTCCTCTGCACTCCCTCCAAGGCCAAAATATCTTTGCGCAGGTGCGGCGCCCAAAACTGCACACAGTACTCCAGCTGCGGCCTCACCAATGCCCTATACAGCTGCAGCAAGACCTCCCTACTTTTATATTCAATCCCCCTCGCTATTAAGGTCAGCATCCCATTCGCCTTCCTGACCACCTGCTGCACCTGCAAGCTGGGTTTTTGCGACTCATGCACAAGGACCCCGAGGTCCCTCTGCACCGTCGCCTGCTGCAGTTTTTCGCCACGTAAGTAATAGTCCTTCCTACCATTCTTCCTACCAAAGTGGACCACCTCACACTTGCCAACATTAAATTCCATTTGCCATTTCCTGGCCCATTCGCCCAGCCTATCTAGATCCTTCTGCAGACTCTCCACACCCTCCGCACAATTTGCCGTTCCCCCAATCTTGGTGTCATCAGCAAATTTCGACACCCTACACTCAGTTCCCTCCTCCACGGCAATCAGACATCAAATTCTGTTCCAACTTCAAGTTTGTTGATGGCATCACTATAGTGGGTTGGATCTCAAACAATGATCAAACACAATACAAGAAAGAGATAGATAAGCAGGTGAACTGGTGCAATGATAATAATCTCTCCCTCAATGTTAACAAAATAGAAGTGATTATCATCAAATTCAGGAAGCGGAGTGGAGGACATGTCCCTGCCTACATCACGGGAATGAAGAGTAAATAGAGTCATAGAGGTTTACAACATGGAAACAGGCCCTTCAGCCTAACTTGTCCATGCCACCCTTTTTTTAAACCCCTAAGCTAATCCCAATTGCCCGCATTTGGGCCATATCCCTCTATACCCATCGTTCCCATGTAACTGTCTAAATGCTTTTCGAAACATAAAATTGTACCCGCCTCTACTACTACCTCTGACAGCTTGTTCCAGACACTCACCACCCTCTGTGTGAAAAAATTACCCCTCTGAATACTTTTGTATCTCTCCCCCCTCACCTTAAACCTATGCCCTCTAGTTTTAGAATCCCCTACTTTTGGGAAAAAATATTGCCTATCTACCTTGTCTATGCCCTTCATTATTTTATAGACCTCTATAAGATCACCCCTCAGCCTCCTACGCTCCAGCGGAAAAATGTCCCAGTCTATTCAACCTCTCCTTATAACTCAATCCATCAGGTCCCAAAACAGTTCTAGTAAATCTTTTCTGCACTCTTTCTAGTTTAATAATATCTTTTCTATAATAGGATGATCAGAACTGTACACAGTTTTCCAAGTGTGGCCTTACCAATGTCTTGTACAACTTCAACAAGACGTCCCAACTCCTGTAGTCAATGTTCTGACCGATGAAACCAAGCATGCCGTATGCCTTCTTCACCACTCTGTCCACCTGTGACCCCACTTTCAAGGAGCTATGAACCTGTACCCCTAGATCTCTTTGTTCTGTAACTCTCCCCAGTGCCCTACCATTAACTGAGTTAAGTCCTGCCCTGGTTCAATCGACCAAAATACATCACCTCGCATTTGTCTAAATTAAACTCTACCTGCCATTCATCAGTCCACTGGCCCAATTGATCAAGATCCCATTGCAATTGGAGATAATTTTCTTTACTGTCTACTATGCTACCAATCTTGGTGTCATCTGCAAACTTACTAACTATGCCTCCTATATTCTCATCCAAATCATTAATAACAGTGGGCCCAGCACTGACCCCTGAGGCAGATTGCTGGTCACAGGCCTCCAGTTTGAAAAACAACCCTCTGAAATCACCCTCTGACTTCTGTCAAGAAGGCAATTTTGTATCCAATTAGATACCTCACTGGATCCCGTGAGATTTAATTTTATGCAACAACCTACCATGCGGTACCTTGTCAAAGGCCTTGCTAAAGTCCATGTAGACAACATCAACTGTACTGCTCTCATCTACCTTCTTGGTTACCCCTTCAAAAAATTCAATCAAATTTGTGAGACATGATTTTCCACTCACAAAGCCATGCTGACTGTCCCTGATCAGTCCTTGTATCTCTAAATGCCTGTAGATCATGTCTCTCAAAATACCTTCCAACAACTTACCCATCGCGGATGTGAGGTTCACTGGCTTGTAGTTCCCAAGCTTTTCCCTGCAGCCCTTTTTAAACAAAGGCACAACATTTGCCATTCTCCAATCTTTAGGCATTTCACCCGTGACTATCGATGATTCAAATATCTCGGCTAGGGGACCTGCAATTTCCTCCCTAGCCTCCCACAATGTCCTAGGATACACTTCATCAGGTCCCGGGGATTTATCTATTTAGATGCGCTTTAAGACTTCCAGTATCTCCTTCTCTGTAATATGTACACAGCTCAAGACATCACTATTTGTTTCCCCAAGTTCCCGAACATCCATAGTCAAGAACTTCAAGTTTCAAGATGTCCAGATCACCAACAGCCCGTCCTGGTGCTTTCACTCCAATGTTATAATTGAGAAATTGTCATGACTGCTACAACTGTTACCAACTTCTACAGATGCACCACAGAAAACATCCTTTCCAGATGTATCAGAGCTTGGTATGGCTCCTGCCCTGACCAAGACTCCAAGAAACTACAAAGAATTGTGAATGTAACCCAGTCCATCACTCAAACCAGCCTTCCATCCATTGGCTCCATCTGCACTTGCCACTGCCTTGATAAAGCAATCAGCATAATCAAGGACCCCTCGCACCCAGGACATTCTCTCTTCCACCTCCTTCCATTGGGAAAAAGATAAAAAAGTCTGAGATCATATCTGCACCAAATGTCTGGAGTTGCAGTGTTTGAGGTCCCGGGTTAGGCAACTGGAGCTGAGGCTGGAGGATTTATTTTTAGTCAGGGAGAATGAGGAGATAATGAATAGGAACCACGGTTATGAGGGGATCCCAGAGCCTGGGGGGGGGGATGGGTAGGTTACAGTTAGGAAGAAGAGGAGTAATGGTCCAAAGGCTATCCCAGAGGTAGTCTCCCAAGATATCAGGGGTAAGGTGACAACTGGGGTAGAAAGGGCAAGAGAGGAAGGCCAGAATGCCTCAGAGAGAAGGAAGGGGGCTGGATGTGAGATAGTGGTGGGGGACGGGAGGGTTAGAGGAATTGATAGGCGGTTCTGTGGGCAAAAGCGGGACTCCAGGATGGTAGTATGCCTCCCTGGAGCAGGGGTACAGGATGTGTCGGAGAGGGTAGAGGGAATCTTGAAGGGCCGAGGGACCCAGGCGGATGTAATTATACATGTAGGAGAGAGGGACATAGAAAGGAAGAGTAGGGGGGAAATACGTACACAGTTCAGGGAGTTGGGAGCCAGGCTGAAGTGTAGGGCCTCCAGGGTGGCGATCTCTGGGCTGCTGCCAGTGCCCAGTAATAGCAGGGATAAAAATAATGAGATCCTGCAGCTAAATGCGTGGCTGAGGGATTGGTGCAGGACTGAGGGGTTTTAGTTTTGTAGACCATTGGGAAGATTTTGTAAGGGAAGGGCACTTGTACAAGAGGGATAGGGAACATTTAAATGGGAAGGGAAAACATATTTTAGCTGGGAGGTTAGCTGGAGTGTTTCAGCAGGGTTTAAACTAATATGGAGGGGGGGTGGGGAGGAGACAGACAGCTCAGTAGGCACTGGGAGCGGGAGTGAGTTGGGTGACAGGGTAAGTCTAGATGATAGGAAAATTTCCCGGGAGAAGGAAAACCCGAGTGGGCCTGAGGGTCTTCAGTGCATCTGTTTTAATGCGAGGAGTGTGATGAGAAAGTCGGATGAACTGAAGGCCTTGATGTTCGTGAGGAATTTAGATGTGGTGGCAGTGACAGAGACGTGGTTAAAGGAAGGGCAGGACTGGCAGCTAAATATTCCTGAGTATAAGTGTTTTAGGTGTGATAGGGGAGGGTTGAAAAGAGGAGGGGGAGTGGCACTCTGAGTTAGGGAGCAGATCACAGCGATGCAGAGGGAGGATAACATGGAGGGGTTGGACATTGAGTCTCTGTGGGTGGAGTTGAGGAATAGGAAGGGAGCCATTACTATGCTAGGAGTGTACTATAGGCTGCCCGATAGTCCGCGGGCAGTGGAAGAGGGTATATGTAGGGACATTTTGGATAAGTGTAGGAAGAATAGGGTTGTTGTAGTGGGAGATTTTAATCTCTCTGGGGTGGATTGGAAGGTGCCTAGAGCTGGGGGTTCGGACAGGGAGGAATTTGTAAGACGTGTATTGGAAGGGTCCTTGGAGCAGTATGTAGATAGCCCAACTAGAGAGGGGGCGATACTGGATATAGTTCTGGGAAATGAGCCGGGTCAGGTGGTTGAGGTTGCGGGAGGTGAACATGTGGCTAACAGTGACCACAACTCCGTCTACTTTCGGATACGAATGGAAAAAGATGAGAGCTGTCCTAAGGGGAGGGTGCTAAATTGGGGGAGGGCTGGATACAGTCAGATTAGGTAGGAGCTTAGGGATACAGACTGGGATAGGCTGTTGGAGGGTAAGTCCACGTTAGGCATGTGGGAGTCTTTCAAGGGAAAACTGCAACGGGTGCAGGAAAGGCATGTGCCGGTTAAGAGGAAGGATGGGAAAGGTAGGATTAGAGAACCATGGATTACTAGAGATATAGAGGACCTGGTCAGGAAGAAACGAGAGGCGTATGTCAGGTCTAAGCAACTGGGAACGGAGAGAGCATTGGAGGAGTACAGAGTGAGTAGGAGGGATCTCAAAAGGGGAGTTAGGAGGGTAAAAAGGGGGCATGAAATGGCTTTGGCAGGTAGGATTAAGGAAAATCCTATGTTAGGAGCAAAAGGGAGGCTAGGGGAAAAATTGATCCCCTCAGGGACAGACGAGGGGAATTGTGCTTGGAGTCTGAGGGAATGGGGGAGATCCTGAATGAATACTTTGCGTCAGTATTCATGAAGGAGAGGGGCTTGATGTCTGGTCCAGTCATCGAGGGAGCAGTAGACCAATTGAAGGATCTTTCGATTATGAGCTGTAGACCAATTGAAGGAACTATCGACTATGAAGTGTTAGGGCTTTTAGGTAGCATTAAAACTGATAAATCTCTGGGGCCTGATGGCATTTCTCCTAGGCTGCTTAGGGAGGTGAGAGATGAAATTGCTGGGCCTCTGACGCGAATCTTTGTCTCTTCTTTGGACACAGGTGAGGTCCCAGAGGACTGGAGGATAGCGAACGTGGTACCGTTGTTTAAAAAGGGTAGGAGGGATATCCCGGGTAACTATAGGCCGGTGAGTTTGACTTCAGTGGTAGGTAAGTTGATGGAGAGGATTCTTAGGGATAAGATGTACGTGCACTTAGAGCGTTGCGATCTGATTAAGGATACGCAGCATGGCTTTGTAAAGGAGAAGTCTTGCCTTACGAATCTGGTAGAATTTTTTGAGGAGGTGACAAAAACGGTTGACAAAGGACGAGCCGTTGCTATTGTCTATATGGATTTTAGTAAGGCGTTTGACAAAGTCCCTCATGCTAGGTTGGTAGAAAAGATTAAGGCTCATGGGACACGAGGCCAGGTATCTAGATGGGTTGAGAACTGGTTTGCTAAGAGACAGAGAGTAGTAGTGGAGGGGTCCTTTTCTAGCTGGAGGTCTGTCACTAGTGGTGTGCCGCAGGGCTCAGTACTGGGACCTCTTCTCTTTGTAGTGTATATAAATGATTTGGAAGAGGGAGTAAGTGGTGTGATCAGCAAATTTGCTGATGACACTAAGATGGCTGGATTGGCGGGCAGTGAGGAGCAGTGTCTGGCAATACAGCGGGATATTGATAGGCTGGTTGATTGGGCAGATACATGGCAAATGGAGTTTAATCCGGATAAATGTGAAGTGATGCATTTTGGCCGGAATAATGTAGGGGGGAGTTATATGATAAAGGGTAAGCCCATAAGGAGTATAGAAACGCAGCGAGACCTGGGGGTGCAAGTGCACAAGTCTTTGAATGTGACAGTACAAGTGGAGAAGGTTGTGAAGAAAGCCTATGGTATGTTAGCCTTTATAGGAAGGGGTATAGAATATAAGAGCTGGAGTCTAATGTTGTAGTTGTATAGAACGTTGGTTAGGCCGCATTTGGAGTACTGCGTCCAGTTCTGGTCGCCTTACTACCAGAAAGACGTAGAGACCCTGGAGAGAGTGCAGAGGGGGTTTACCAGGATGTTGCCTGGTATGGAAGGACTGGGCTATGAGGAAAAATGGAGCAAATTGGGGCTGTTTTCCCTTGAAAGACGGCGACTGAGGGGGGATCTAATAGAGGTATATAAGATTATGAAGGGTATAGATAGAGTAAACAGAGGTAAGCTATTTCCTATGTTGGAGACACACAGTACGAGGGGCCACGGGCTTAAGGTGAGGGGGGAGAGGTATAACACAGATATTAGAGGGAGGTTTTTCACACAGAGGGTAGTGGGGGTATGGAATGCTCTGCCAAGTAAGGTGGTGGAGGCAGGCACACTGGATTTGTTTAAGAGTAACTTAGACAGGCACATGAGTGGGTTGGAGATGGGAGGATATAGGAGATTGTTTTAAATAAAGTTCATAAACAGTGGGACGACCCTGGTAATGGAAAAGGATATGGGATGATAATAATGTTTTTTCTCTTTTTAATTCACAGGTTTTAAGTCGGTCCGCCTTGTTGTCCAACGAGGGGCATACACGCGATGGGTCGTACTGGGGCTGCTCTTGGTTGTTCGAGATTGGCCTAGTGCTTCATGTCGTTAGCGTGTGCCTAAACTGGACCAGATACTGGGCAAGACGACAGCTCAGTGACTATCACTGTTAGCTGTGCAGACACATGGATTTGGGCCAGTGTCTGTGGGAGTTTGCGTATTCTCCCCGTGCTTGCGTGGGTTTTCTCCGGGTGCTCCGGTTTCCTCCCACACCCCAAAGATGTGCTATTAGGCTGATTGGAAGTAATAAATTGTCCCTAAATTAGTTTCCCTCAATGTGGATTGCCATAAAAACAATAGATAAGGGTCATGGGTGGAGGGGGCGACTGGTAATATTAAAATTGCGGCGCGGGCTCGTTGGGCCGAAGGGCCTGTTTCCCGGGCTGTTTTTGTTCTTTGTTCTTTGTTCTTATCATGTGGTACCCGACTCAAGAACAGCTTCTTCCCTGCTGCCATCAGACTTTTGAATGGACCTACCTTATATTAATTTAATCCTTCCCTACATCCTAGCTATGACTGTAACACTCTCTGCACTCTCTCCTTTCCTTCTCTTCTATGTACTCTATGAACAATATGCTCTGTCTGTATAGCACAAGATGTGGAGATGTCTGCGTTGGACTGGGGTAAGCACAGTAAGAAGTCTCATAACACCAGGTTAAGGTCCAGCAGGTTTATTTGGTATCATGAGTTTTCAGAGGGCTGCTCCAGTGATGAAAACTCATTATACCAAATAAATCTGTTGGACTTTAACATGGTGTATGGTGCGAGAAGCAATATTTTCACTGTCCATCAATACATGTGACAATAATAAATTAGATCAAGCGTGATTGCCTCCAATCAGGTTTCTGCCCCGTCAGTTTTGAAATGACTCTTACCAGTGTTACAATGGCAGTCAATGTGCCTGTGATCGACTATTCTCCCCCTCATTATTCTCCAGCCTTTGACACCTTTGACCACATCTCCTCCTCCAATGCTGCTCCAATGTTATCCAGCTATTTTGTTTTCATTCATTCGTGGGAAATGGCACTGCTGGCTGGCCAGCATTTATTGCTCATCTCTAGTTACCCGAGGGCAGTTGAATGTCAACCCCATTGCTGTGGCGCTGGTGTGACATAGAGGCCAGACCAGGCAAGGATGGCAGATTTCCTTCCCTAAAGGACATTAGTGAACCAGATGGGTTTTTCCTGACAATCGTCATCAGTAGATTCTCAATTCCAGATATTATCTTTATTGAATTCAACTTCCACCATCTGTCGTGGTGGAATTCGAACCGGGCACCCAGCACATTCACTGAGTTTCTGCATTAATAATCTAGTGATAATACCACTAGGCCATTGCCTTCCCAGCTGGGTGGCATTGCTTTCACCTAGTTCCATTCTCATCTATCTAATCGCAGTCGGAGAATCACTTTCAGTGGATTCTCTTCCTGCTCCTGCACCATTACTTTTGGTGTCCCTCCTATTCATTTTGTTCTCATCTACATTATAAAGTAATTCACTTTGGTAGGAGCAACAGATGTGTCGAGTATAGGGCTAACGGGAGGACTTTGAATAGTGTGGATGAACAGAGGGATCTAGGTGTGTGTGTACATAGATCCCTGAAAGTTGGGAATCAAGTAGATAAGGTTGTCAAGAAGGCGTACGGTGTCTTGGCGTTTATTGGTAGGGGGATTGAATTTAGGAGTCGCAGTGTAATGTTGCAACTGTACACTACTCTAGTGCGGCCGCACTTGGAGTACTGTGTGCAGTTCTGGTCCCCGCATTACAAGAAGGATGTGGAGGCGTTGGAGAGGGTGCAGAGGAGGTTTACTAGGATGTTGCCTGGTATGGTGGGGAGGTCCTATGAGGAGAGACTGAGGGATCTAGGGTTGTTTTCGTTGGGAAGAAGGCGGCTAAGAGGGGATCTTATTGAAACATATAAGATGATTAGAGGTTTAGATAGGGTGGATAGTGATAGCCTTTTTCCTCGGATGGAGAAAGCTAGCACGAGGGGGCATGGCTTTAAATTAAGGGGGGGTAGCTACAGGACGGATGTCAGGGGTAGGTTCTTTACCCAGCGGGTGGTGAGGGATTGGAATGCCCTGCCTGCTGCAGTTGTAAATGTGTCTAGTTTGGGGGCGTTTAAGAGATCTCTGGATAGGTTTATGGACGAAAAGGGATTGGTATAGGCTAGTGGGTCATTGTTTTTGTAACTGGTCGGCGCAACATCGTGGGCCGAAGGGCCTGTTCTGCGCTGTAATGTTCTATGTTCTATGTTCTATGTTCTACATGGGCAAATGCTGAAAGATATAAAATTCTGAGGGATTGGATGGTATTTAAGGAAAATGAAGTTTAGGCCACAATCAGACCAGTCATGATCTCATTTAATGGGGACAGACTTGATGGGCTGAATGGACGACTCCTGCTGCTATTTCTTATGATTTTATGATCACCAACCAGTACAGGATAAGCAGAAAATGTTGGGAACACTGAAACCATTGTTTTCAGTCCGTATTACAAACTCAAGACCCTGGCCACCAACTCCATTCCTCAAACTATCAATTGTCTGAGCTTGAGCCAGACTCTCCTCAACCTTAGTCTCATATTTGATCCTGAGATGAGCTTCTGACCACATATTCTCGCTGTAATGAAGTCTGCCTCTTTCCACCTCCGTGGGTCACCCGATTTCAATCCTTCCTCGGCTCCTCATTCATCCCATTCTTATCTTGATGATTCCAAGGGGCTCCTGGGCAATGTCTCAGTCTACAACAGCAACAGAAAATGCTGGAAAATCACAATGGGCCTGACAGCATCTGTGGAGAGAGAACAGAGTCAATGGTTCAAGCCTGGATGACCCTTTGTCAGAACTGACAAAGTCAATCTACCTTCCGGAAGCCTGAGGCCATCCAAAACATTGTTATCTGCGCCCTTACTCACACTAAGTTCCTTACACCCATCATTGCTGTGCTCACTGATACATGCTTTTACACCTCACTTTTAAAATTCTCATTCTTGTTTCCAAATCCCTCCATGGTCTTACCCCTCCCTCCTCTTTATAATTCAGCTCCAAAACTCTCCAGGATATCAACATTCTTGTAATTCCTGCATCTTGAGCATCCCCAATTTAAATTGCTCCACCATTGGTGGCTGTGCGTACAGCTGCCTTGGGCTTAGGGATATGGGGGTAGGGCCTGGGTGGGATTGTGTTCGGTGCAGACTCGATGGGCTGAAGGGCCTCTTTCTGCACTGTAAGGTTCTATGATTCTATGGCTTAAGCTCAGTAACCCCTTCAGTAACCCACTCTATCTCTCAGCAACACTTTCCTCTTTTAAGATATTCCTTAAAATCTCCTGTTTGACCAAGTGTTTGATCATTTGTCTGAACATTTCCTGATGAAGCTCAGGGTCAAACTTTGCTGTATCACACTCCTGCACCATCATACAATAACACTGGATTCCAGGTTTTCAGAATGTAGCTTTAACTGTTCTTTTTTTCCCTTAGTTTTTAGGTACATGGTTTGTACTTGGAGCTGCTTGTAACTGTTCCTGGTTCGCAAAATATAAAAACAGATTAACAATTACCAAACTAACACTATCACAGAGTGAGGATCACAACTTAATCGGTGCATTTCAATATGATCGGTAAGAGCAACTGATTTCCAAACTGACAGCAATTAGATTTAAAACCTAACCAGGGATACCATAAATATAAATAAAAATGGTGGGAAAGCAGCATTCTATGTACAGAATCAGAAGTAAAATTTTAGGTCACTGGTATTTCATCAGAACTGATGTCACAGTGTGGAGGCCATAGAACTAAAGTTACAGTGGGTACGCTGTGGAACTGATACAGTGTGTAAGGTGTGGATCTGATGTTACAGTGTGCAGATGGTAGAAGTGATGTTACAGTATGTAGGCTGTGGAACTGATGTTTCTGAATGGAGGGCTGTGACAAGTGATGTTCCTCAGGGATCAGTGCTGGGACCTTTGCTGTTTGTAATATATATAAATGATTTGGAGGAAAATGTAACTAGTTTGATTAGTACGTTTGCGGATGACACAAAGGTTGTTGGATTTGCAGATAGCGATGGGGACCATTAGTGGATACAGCAGGACATAGATCGGTTGGAGACTTGGACGGAGAGTTGGTAGATGAAGTTTAGTCTGGACAAGTGTGAGGTAATGCATTTTGGAAGGTCTAATACAGATAGGAAATATACAGTAAATGGCAGAACCCTTAAGAGTATTGATAGGCAAAGGGGTCTGGGTGTACAGGTACACAGGTCACTGAAAGTGGTGATGCAGGTGGAGAAGGTAGTCAAGAAGGCATACGGCATGCTTGCCTTCATCAGCCGGGGCATTGACTTTAAAAACTGGCAAGTCACGTTGCAGCTTTATAGAACCTTAGTTAGGCCCCACTTAGAATATAGTGTTCAATTCTGGTCGCCACACTACTGGAAGGATATGGAGACTTCAAGAGAGGGTACAGAAAAGATTTACCAGGATGTTGCCTGGTATGGAGGGCATTAGCTATGAGGAGAGGTTGGAGAAACTTGGTTTGTTCTCACTGGAGTGACATAGGTTGAGGGGCGACCTGATAGAAGTCTACAAGATTATGAGAGGCATGGACAGAGTGGGTAGTCAGAAGTTTATTCCCATGATGGAAGAATCAATTACGAGGAGGCATAGGTTTAAGGGTGAGCCGCAAGATTTAAAGGAGATGTACGAGGCAGATTTTTTTACACAGAGAGCGGTGGGTGCTTGGAACTTGTTGCCAGGGAGGTAGTGGAAGCAGATACGACAGTGACTTTTAAGGAACATCTTGACAAATACATGAATAGGATGGGAATAGAAGGATATGGTCCCCGGAAGGGTAGGGGGTTTTAGTTCAGTTGGGCAGCATGGTTGGTGCAGGCTTGGAGGGCTGAAGGGCCTGTACCTGTGCTGTAATTTTCTTTATTCTTTGATGTTACAGTGTGTAGCCTGATGAACTGATGTTAGAGTGTGCACACTGTGAAACTGATGTTACATGTGAAGGTTGTGAAACTGATGTTATAGTGTATATCTTGTGGAACTGATGTATATTTTATTCATTTGTGGGACGTGGACGTCACTGGCCAACATTAATTGTCATCCCAAGTTGGCCTTGAGAAGTCGGCGGTGAATTGAATGGTTTGATGGGTCTTTTCAGAGGGCAGTTGAGGGTCAGTCTGGGTTATATGTAGAACAGGAAAGGGTGGCAGATTTGCTTCCCTAAAGAACAAGGTAAAACAGATGGGTTTTTCTGACAATTAATAATGGTTCCATAGTCATCAGTAGATTCTTAATTCCAGATATTTCTTTACTGAAATTCATGTTCCATCATCTCCATGGCGGGATTCAAACTTGGGTTTCCAGAACTTTAGCTGAGTTTCTGGATTAATAGTCTAATGATAATACCACTAAGTCCGTGTACATCCCCCTATATGACAGAGACAACACTAGATCACCCTGCATTACAGATTCATCACCAGCTTGACACGTTCAATTTTTCACCAGATCTCCCATCATTTGGACTCGATATTGGATCTCCTGTTTTACTGCTGAGTAATCCAGGGGGATCCAATGGTGAATCTGTAACACAGGGGAACCTGGTGCTGAGTTGGTAATACAGGGGATCTGGTTGTGAGTCTGTAATGTGTGGGATCTGGTGGTGAGTGTATAGCATCGAGAAATCTGGCTCTGAACCTGTAATACAGGAGGATCTGGTTGTGACTTGTAATGCAGAGGGGTCAGGTGATGAGTTTTATTCCAGGGGATCTGGTATTGAGTCTGCAATGTAGTGGTAGGATCGGGGGTGGGGTGGGTGGGGAGCTTGCTGTGAGCCTGGAACACGGCGGTTCTGATGATGATTCATTAACGTGGGGGAATCTGTTTCTCAGTCTGTGACTCAGGGGGATCTGGTGGCAATTCACCATTTGATTCACCATTAGATTGCCCAACAATACAGACTCACTAGTAGATCTCCCTTGAATAACAAATTCACATTAATATTACAGGCTTGACACCAGATCTTCCCAGATTAGAATCACCAACATACCCCCGCCGCATTACATGCTCACCATCAGATCTCCCTGCACTACAAACTCACCACCTGATCTCCCTATATTACCAGCTCATCACCAGATTCCCGTGCATTACAAACTCATTACCTGATCTCACTGCATTACAGATTCCCTACCAGATTTCCCTGCATTACAGCCTCACTAATGGATCCCCTCTATTGCAAACTCACCACCAGATCCCTCTATATTGCCGACTTACTGCCAGACCCCCTTACTCACTCACTGCTGCCTAAAATTCAGCCAGTTGATTGCAATGTCAATATCTTTATTATTTTATTATTAGAAATGGAACATGTGTTAACGTGACAGGACAATACGAGATACGGGATCCTCCTGGACATTTTACATTTTCTTCTGGTTCAGGTAGGGTGAAACTGACTTTAAATTCTACTCAATTATAATAGATAAAGAAACACATCAGCTGTCTCAGAATAAACTGGTCAAAAGCTTATTGACAGGGCTGACAGTAAGGAGGTTCTAAGGAAGGTGGAAAATCAGACAGTCTGAGGGGGAAAGGACTGAGGTGTCTGAGCCATCAGCTGCCTGTATTGGGCTAAAGGAAGCAGTTTACAGAAAAAAGCTGGAGAGAGAGAGGAACTGAAAGGTATCACACAGGCTGCTGTTGGAGGCTGGAGATGGTTATGGACTTCAGAAAGGGCACAGAAAAATTAAAAGGTAAGTGTGATTATTTGAAATGAGCTTTTAAGGAACTGGTGCCAATTTAGTTTTGCATGGTGTTGGTGAGAAGTGATTGGGAAAAGATATTGACTATCTAGCTAATCTATGCCCCTTATTATGTTATAGACCTGTATAAGATCACCCCTCAGCCTCCCACACTCCAGGCAAAAAAGTCCCAGTCTATCCAGC
Source organism: Carcharhinus amblyrhynchos (assembly GCF_965287045.1). Taxonomy (NCBI): domain Eukaryota; kingdom Metazoa; phylum Chordata; class Chondrichthyes; order Carcharhiniformes; family Carcharhinidae; genus Carcharhinus; species Carcharhinus amblyrhynchos. Next base: position 44,418,090 of record NC_137348.1, read on the forward strand.
CTCTCCTTATAACTTAACCCACCACTGCCAGAATCAGCTTTTGGTTTTGTGAAGGATAGGTCGTGCCTCACAAACCTTATTGAGTCCTTTGAGAAGGTGACCAAAGAGGTGGATAAGGGTAAAGCAGTTGACGTGGTGTATATGGCTTTCAGCAAAGCGTTTGATAAGGTTCCCCATGGTAAGCTGCTGCAGAAAATACGGATGCGTGGGATTGAGGGTGATTTAGCAGTTTGGATCAGGAAATGGTAAGATACTTGGTAGTGTGGTTGAGCAGAGAGATCTCGGTGTTCATGTGCATAGATCCCTGAAAGTTGGCACTCAGGTTGATAAGGTTGTTAAGAAGGCGTACGGTGTGTTAGCTTTTATTGGTAGAGGGATTGAATTTTGAGCCGTGAGGTCACGTTGCAACTGTACAAAACTCTGGTGCGGCCGCACTTGGAGTATTGCGTACAGTTCTGGTCGCCGCATTATAAGAAAGATGTGGAGGCATTGGAAAGGGTGCAGAGGAGGTTTACCAGGATGTTGCCTGGTATGGTAGGAAGGTCTTATGAGGAAAGGCTGAGGGACTTGAGGTTGTTTTCATTAGAGAGAAGAAAGTTAAGAGGTGACTTAATTGAGGCATTCAAAATGATCAGAGGATTAGATAGGGTGGACAGTGAGAGCCTTTTTCCTCGTTTGGTGATGGCTAACACGAGGGGACATAGCTTTAAATTGAGGGGTGATAAATATAGGACGGATGTCAGAGGTAGGTTCTTTACGCAGAGGGTAGTAAAGGTGTAGAATGCCCTGCCTGCAGCAGTTGTGGACTTGCCAACTTTAAGGGTGTTCAAATGGTCATTGGATAGGCACATGGATAACATTGGAATAGTTTAGGGTAGAGGGTCATTAGATTGGTTCCACTGGTTGGCACAACATCGAGGGCCGAAGGGCCTGTTCTATGTTCTATGTTCTGGTAGCATCCTAATAAATCTTTTCTGCACTCTTTTTCTAGTTTAATAATATCCTTTCTATAATAGGGTGAACAGAACTATACACAATGTTCCCAGTACGGCCTTACCAATGTCTTATACAACTTCATCCCAACTCCTGTATTCGGTGTTCTAACCAATGAAACCAAGTATGCCAAATACTTTCTCCACCACTCTGTCCACCTGTGACTCACTCCACTTTCAAGGAGCTATGAATCTGTACCCCTAGATCTCTTTGTTCTATAACTTTCCCTAACACCCTACCATTAACTAAGTAAGTCCTGCCCTGGTTTGATCCACCAAAATCCATCACCTTGTATATATCTAAATTAAACTCCATCTGACATTCATGAGCCCACTGGCCCAATTGATCAAGATCCTGTTGCAGTTGGAGATAACTTTTTTCACTGTCCACTATGCCACCAATCTTGGTGTCATCTGCAAACTTACTAACCATGCCTCCCAAATTCTCATCCAAATCATTCATATAAATGACAAATAACAGTGGGCCCTGCACTGATCCCTGAGGCACACCACTGGTATTGGCCTCCAGTTTGAAAAACAACCCTATACAACCCACCCTCAGTCTTCTGCCATCGAACCGATTTTATATAATTTTGCCTACCTCACCCTGGATCCTGTGAGATTTAACCTTATGCAACAACCTACCATGCAGTACCTTGACAAAGGTCTTGCTAAAGTCCATGTAGACAACATCAACTGCACTGCCCTCATCTACCTTTTTGGTTACCCCTTCAAAACAGTCAATCAAATTTGTGAGATATGATTTTCCATTCACAAAGCCATGCTGACTGTCCCTAATCAGTCCTTGCATCTCTAAAAGTCTGTAGTTCCTGTTCTCAGAATACCTTCTAACAGCTTACCCACTACAGATAGAACATTGAACAGAGAACATAGAACATGACAGCACAGTACAGGCCCTTCGACCTCGATAAGCCCATCTAACCTAAACTATTCCAATATCATCCATATGCTTATCCAATGACCATTTAAATGCCCTTAATGTTGATGAGTCCACTACTATTGCAGGCAGGGCATTCCACGCCTTTACGACTCTCTGAGTAAAGAACCTACCTCTGACATCTGTCCTATAATTATCACCCCTCAATTTAAAGCTATGTCCCCTCGTGTTAGCCATCACCATCCAAGGAAAAAGGCTCTCACTGTCCACCCTATCTAATCCTCTGATCATCTTGCATGCCTCTATTAAGTCACCTCTTAACCTTCTTCTCTCTAACGAAAACAACCTCAAGTCCCTCAGCCTTTCCTCATACGATCTTCCCACCATACCAGGAAATATCCTGGTAAACCTCCTCTGCACCCTTTCCAATGCTTTCACATCCTTCTCATAATGCAGCGACTACAACTGTACGCAATACTCCAAGTGCGGTCGCACCAGAGTTTTGTACAGCTGCAACATAACCTCATGGCTCTGGAACTCAATTCCTCTACCAATAAAAGCTAACACACCGTACGCCTTCTTAACAACCTTATCAACCTGGGTGCCAACTTTCAGGGATCTATGCACATGGACACCAAGATCTCTCTACTCTCTTACCATTAGCCCAGTACTCTGTATTCCTGTTACTCCTTCCAAAGTGAATCACCTCACACTTTTCTGCATTAATGTGAGGCTCACTGGTCTGTAGTTCCCAGGCTTTTCCCTGCCACCTTTAAACAAAGGCACAACATTTGCCACCCTCCAATCTTCAGGCACCTCACCTGTGGCTGTCGATGATTCAAATATCTCTGCTAGGGGACCCGCAATTTCCTCCCAAGCCTCCCACAACATCCCGGGATACACTTCATCAATCCTGGGGATTTATCTATCTTGATGCACTTTAAGACTTTGAAGACCTCCTTCTCTGTAATATGCACACTCCTCAAGACATCACTATTTATTTCCCCAAGTTTCCTAACATCCATGCTTTTCTCAACAGTAAATGCTGATGAGAAATATTCATTTAGGATCTCACCCGTCTCTCATGGATCCACACATAGACAACCTTGTTGATCTTTATGAGGTCCTACTCTCTCCCTAGTTAGTCTTTTGCACTTTATGTATTTGTAGAAGCTCTTTGGATTCTGCTTTGCCTTATCTGTCAAACAATCTTGTGTTCCCTTTTTGTCCTCTGATTTCTCTCTTAAATCTACTCTAAATATGAAGGAAACTTTTAATTGGTTGTATAATACGCTGGAAGATCTGGAGGTTATGAAATTTAAGTTTTTTTTTACTCTGCAAAAATGGACTGATAGTTGCTTTCTGAGAGATTAGAAGTTCTCAAATATTGCATCAAGTGCCTTTTGTGGCTCAATGGCGGCACTCTCAACTCTGAATGAAACCATCATCGGTTCAAGCCTGACAGCAGAGATATGAGTGCATAATCCAGTGCAGTACTAAGGCAGTGCTGCACTATCAGAGATGCTGTCTTTCAGGAAAATTAAATGCAAATACATCTGCTCTTTAAAGTAAAAGATCCCTGAATCTAATCTGAAGAAGAGCAGGGGGAATTCTCCCTGGTGTCTCCTCAATACTTAATCCTCAATCAACAGATTATCCAATCACAATCACATTCCTGTTTGTGGATCTTGCTGTTCACAAAATGGGTGCCGTGTTTTCTAAATGACAACATTAACTACACTACACTCAAGTAATCCTCCAGTAATCAAACTGGAGGGACTGCTGGCATCCACGAAGGAGTCCAAAATGGCAATGGCAAACTCAGCTCTGTTGACTCTGCAATGTTCCCCTTCCTAACATCTGGGGCTTGTACCAAAATTGAGAGAGCTGTCTGATAGACAAGTCAAGCAACAATCTTATATAGACTTACCTTACAGATAATGTGCCAGACACCACCATCACCATCATACTGACAGGTCAGACCCAGCAGGGGTGGCAGGTTCAGTGGTCGGGAAAGAGTTGTCCTGGGAGTTCTCAACATTAACTTTGGATCCCAAGAAGTCTCATGGCATCAGGCCAAACATGTGAAAAGAAACTACTTATTCTTCTTTCCCAAGCGCCCATCCACCCTGTCCCACCGCCGCCCCCCACCGCCCCTCCCCCCACCTCAACTGATAGATCAGTCCTCCTCCATGTTGAAGACGCACTGAGGGTGGCAAGGATGTAGAATGAACTCTGGGTGGGGGACTCGAATGTCCACCATCAAGAGTGGCTCTATCATACCACCAGAGACCGAGCTGAAGGACATAGCTACTAGACTGTGACAGGTGGTGAGGGAAACATCAAAAGGGAAAAAAAAACCTCAACTCATTCCCTACCTGTCACAGATCTATCTGTCCATAACAGACCATAGTCCTTGTGGTGATAAAATCCCATCTTCACATTGAGGATATCCTCCTTCATGTCATGTGGCATTACCACAGTGCCATATGAGATGGATGTCAAAAAGATCTAGCAATTCAAGACTGGGCATCCATGAGGTGCAGTGGGCCATCAGCAGCAGGATTGTATTCAACCACAATTTGTAACCTCATGGTCCAGCATATCCCCCACTCTACCATTACCATCAAGACAGGGGATCAGTTCAGTGAAGAGTTCAGGAGGGCATGCTAGAGCATGTATAGTAAAAATAAGATGCCAACCAGATGAAGCTATAACACAGAACTTCTTCTGTGCCAAACAGCAGAGGCAGCTTGCAATAGGACTAAGTGAGCATACAACCATCGATCAGATCCAAACTCTACATTCCTGCCATATCCAAGTCATTGTAGCACGTTTAGGGTGAATGAGGACTGAGTGCAGCACATGACCCATTCCCAGTTGATCAGAGCAATGGGGACAGCTCCAAGCTTTACATTACATTTGTAACGAGTTCTAAGAGTCAATAAAGTCAAGACAGAAGCATTTGCAACAATCACAGGTGCCAGTCTTCATTTTGTGTGTTAGGGTATGCTCCTTTAAGAGAATGGGTCAGTGACCTCGGACTCAAGCTCCATCATGGGCAGAGCTTGTCTAGCCAATCTTGTGTTGATTGTGCAGGGATAAAGTTATGATAATAAACTGTTCCAGATAATTTACACCACTGACCTTGTGGTTTATTATGAGTGTTAACATCAGACCTCAAACATCATAGTCTTTAGCTAATTCATACCTAGAAACAGCTGAGGACACCGGATACTACAAAACTTAAACACCCTGACAACATTGTGGCAATACTACTGAAGACTTGTACTCCAGAATTTGCCATGCTGCCACGCAAGCTGTCCTAGCCCAGAGAAGTCCTGTACCCAGAAATAGGATAAATCCAACTTACAATCATTAAAAAAATCTGACCTCGCAATGTGAGATGAGAATGACGGCTCTTGACATTTAGGAAACATTCGACTGAGTGTTGCGTCAAGGAGCCTTGGCAAAGCTAACGTCAGTGGGAATCGGAGAAAATTCTCCACTGGTTGCAGTCTTGTTGCACGAAGGAAGGGAGCTGTGGTGTTTGAAAGTCGATCAGCTCAGCCTCAGGACATCACAAGCCTTCCTCATGTTAGTTTCCTTGGCCAAACCACCTTTAGCTGCTTCATCAATGACCTTCCCTCCATCATAAGGTCAGAAGCGGGGATGTTCACTGATGATATCTCAACATTCAAAATCATTCATGACTCCTCAGATTATGAAGCAGTTTATTCCCAGAAGCAACAAGACTTGGATAACATTCAGGCTGGAGCTGATAAGAGGTAATGACATTCATATCACATAAATTCCAGACAACGATCATCTCTGACAAGAGACAATCTAACTGTCACCCCCTTGACATTTACTGGCACACAGGGTGGCACGGTGGCACTCCTGCCTCATAGTGCCAAAGACTCAGGATTGATTCCCAACTTGGGTCACTGTCTGTGTGGAGTTTGCACATTCTCCCATGTGTCTGCGTGTATATTCTCCGGGTGCCCCAGTTTCCTCCCACAGTCCGAGTTAGGTGTATTGGTCTTGCAAAATTCTCCTTCAGTGAACCCAAATAGATGCCGGAGTGTGGCAACTAGAGAATTTTCACAGTAACTTCATTGCAGTGTTAATGTAAGCCTATCTGTGACACTAATAAATAAACTCAAAACTACTATCACTGAATCTCCTAATATCAACATCTGTATGTAACTACTGATTAGAAACTGAACTCTACTAGCCATGTAAATACTGAGCATGATGTGGAGATGCCAGCATTGGACTGGGGTAAACACAGTAAGAAGTCTCACAACACCAGGTTAAAGTCCAACAGATTTATTTGGTAGTAAACATCACTAGCTTTCGGAATGCTGTTCCTTTGTCAGGTGAGTGGAAAGTTCTGAACATAAACAGGGCATATAAAGACACACACAGTTTACAGAATACTGATTAGAATGCAAGTCTTTACAGCTAATCAGTGAATCAAGTCTTAAAGGTGCAGACAATGTGAGTGGAGATAGCATTAGCACAGGATAAAGAGATGTGCATTGTCTCCAGACAGGACAGTAAGTGAGATGTTGCAAGTTCAGGCAAGTCATGGGGGTTACAGATCGTGTGACATGATCCCGGTTGAGGCCGTCCTCATGTGTGCGGAACTTGGCTATCAGTCTCTGCTCAGAGAATCTGTGCTGTCGTGTGTCGTGAAGACAGCCTTAGAGAACGTTGACCAGAAGATCAAAGGCCGAATGCCCGTGACCGCTAAAGTGTTCGCCAACAGGAAGGGAACAGTCTTGCCTGGTGATTGTCAAGCGGTGTTCAGTCATCCGCTGTTGTAGCGTCTGCATGGTCTCCCCAATGTACCATGCCTCGGGACATCCTTTCCTGCAGCGTATCAGGTAGACAACGTTGGCCGAGTTGCAAGAGTACGTACCGTGTACCTGGTGGATGGTGTTCACACGTGAGATGATCTGACATGTCTTGCAGAGGTTGCTGTGACAGGGTTGTGTGGTGTTGCGGTCACTGTTCTCCTGAAGGCTGGGTAGCTTCCTGAGGACAATGGTCTGTTTGAGGTTGTGTGGTTGTTTGAAGCAGGTAGTGGGGGTGTGGGGATAGCCCTGGCAAGATGTTCGTCTTCATCAAAGACATGTTGAAGATTCCAGAGAAGATGTCGTAGCTTCTCCGTTCTGGGGAAGTACTGGACAACGAAGGGTACTCTGTCTGCCGTGTCCCGTGTTTGTCTTCTGAGGAGCTCGGTGCGGTTTTCCACTGTGGCACATCGGGACTGTCGATCGATGAGTCGAGTGCCATATCCTGTTCTTGAGGGCATCTTTCAGCGTCTGGAGGTGTCTATTGCGATCCTCCTCATCCGAGCAGATCCTGTGTACACAGAGGGCTCGTCCGTAGGGGATGGCTTCTTTAATGTGTTTAGGGTGGAAGCTGGAGAAGTGGGGCACTGTGATGTTATCTGTGGGCTTGCGGTACAGTGAAGTGCTGAGGTGACCATCCTTAATGGAGATGCATGTGTCCAAGAATGTAACCGATTCTGGAGACTAGTCCATGGTGAGTCTGATGGTGGGATGGAACTTGTTGATGTCATCATATAGCTGTTTCAGTGATTGTTCACCATGAGGCCAAAGGAAGAAAATGTCATCAATGTATCTAGTGTATAGCATCGGTTGAAGGTCCCGTGCAGTGAAGAGGTCTTGTTCGAGCCTGTGCATGAAGCTGTTGGCATTTTGAGGTGTGAATTTGGTCCCCATGGCTGTTCCGTGTGTCTGAATGAAGAACTGGTTGTTGAAGGTGAAGACATTGTGGTCCAGGATGAAGCGGATGAGTTGTAAAATTGCATCTGGAGACTGGCAGTTGTCGGCGTTGAGTACTGAGGCAGTTGCAGCAATGCCATCGTCATGGGGGATGCTGGTGTAGAGCGCCGAGACATCCATTGTGACGAGGAGTGTTCCTGGTTCAACTGCTCCATGTGTGAGTGTTGAGTGTTGTTCCTCTCTTCAAGAAAGGAAATAGGCATAGGGTAGGGCCTGGGTGGGATTGTGGTTGGTGGAGACTTGATGGGCTGAATGGCCTCTTTCTATGATTCTATGCTCCATGTGTGCTGAGTTTCTGTAGGAAGTCCACGGTGTCGCGACAGTAGCTGGGGGTTCTTTGTACAATGGGTTTCAGGATGCCCTCCGACATAGCCGGAGAGGTTCTCGCACAGGGTCCCGTTGCCTGATACAATGTGACGGCCAGGTGTGTTTGCTTTGTGTATCTTTGGGAGGCAGTAGAGATCTCCAACACGGGGAATACGTGGGATGAGAGAACGGAGGATGCTCTGAAGGTCCAAACAACCAGTTCTTCATCCAGACACACGGAACAGCTATGGGGACCAAATTCACACCTCAATATGCCAACATCTTCATGCACAGTTTTGAACAAGACTTCTTCACCACACAGAATCTTCAACCGATGCTATACACTAGATACATTGATGACATTTTCTTCCTTTGGACTCATGGTGAATAATCACTGAAACAACTATACGACGACATCAACAAGTTCCATCCCACCATCAGACTCACCATGGACTACTCTCCAGAATCAGTTACATTCTTGGACACACGCATCTCCATTAAGGACGGTCACCTCAGCACCTCACTGTACCGCAAGCCTACGGATAACGTCACGATGCTCCACTTCTCCAGCTTCACTGAATCTCCTAATATCAACATCTGTATGTGACTACTGATTAGAAACTGAACTCTACTAGCCATGTAAATACTGAGCACGTTAAAGAAGCCATCCCCTATGGACAAGCCCTCCACATACACAGGATCTGCTCAGATGAGGACGATCGCAACAGACACCTCCAGACGCTGAAAGATGCCCTCATAAGAACAGGATATGGCGCTCGACTCATCGATCGACAGTTCCAATGCGCCACAGCGAAAAACCGCACGAAGCTCCACAGAAGACAAACACGGGACACGGTGGACAGAGTACCCTTCGTTGTCCAGTACTTCCCCGGAGCAGAGAAGCTATGATATCTTCTCCGGAGCCTTCAACATGTCATTGATAAAGCGAGCATCTCGCCAGGGCCATCCCCACACCCCCACTTCTTGCCTTCAAACAACCACACAACCTCAAACAGACCATTGTCTGCAGCAAACTACCCAGCCTTCAGGAGAACAGTGACCACAACACCACACAACCCTGCCACAGCAACCTCTGCAAGACATGTCAGATTATCGACATGGATGCCATCATCTCACGTGAGAACACCATCCACAAGTACACGGTAAATACTCTTGCAACTTGGCCAACGTTGTCTACCTGATATGCTGCAGGAAAGGATGTCCCGAAGCATGGTACACTGGGGAGACCATGCAGACGCTGCGACAGTGGATGAATGAACATCGCTCAACAATCACCAGGCAAGACTGTTCTCTTCCTGTCGAGAAACACTTCAGTGGTCATGGGCATTCAGCCTTTGATCTTTGGGTAAGCATTCTCCAAGGCGGCCACACTGCACACGACAGCGCAGAGTCGCTGAGCAGGGACTGATAGCCAAGTTTTGCACACATGAGGATGGCCTCAATTGGGATCTTGGGTTCATGTCATACTATCTGTAACCCCCCATGACTTGCCTGGGCTCGTCACTAACTGTCCTGTCTGAAGACAATACACATCTCTTTAACCTGTGCTTAATGCTATCTCCACTCACATTGCCTGCACCTTTAAGACTTGATTACCTGTGGAGACTCGCTTTCTAATCAATATTCTGTAAACTGTCTGTGCCTTTATATGCCCTGTCCGCGATCAGAACTTTCCACTCACCTGACTAAGGAACAGTTTTTCGTAAGCTTGTGGTGTTTACTACCAAATAAACCTGTTGGACTTTAACCTGGTGTTGTGAGACTTCTTACTATATGAGCATGTCAGAAACTGGGAATTCTGGGGTGAAGAACTCAATCCTCAATGTTCCAAAATCATTTACATGGCAGAAGTCAGGAGTGTAATGGGATTCTCCCAACTTATCTGGATGTGTGCAGCTCCAATAACACTCAAAAAGCTTGACACCATCCAGATTGAAGTAGTCCATTTGATTGGCACCCCATCCAGAAACATTTAGACCCTATACCACCAAAGCACAGCGAAGGTTGTGTGTACCATCTACAAGATGCACTGCAGCAACTCACCAAGGCTCCTTCAACAGCATGCTCTAAACCTGTTACTTCTGCCAACTAGAAAAAAGAGGGCAACAGATACATGGGAGTTCAATGGGAACTTGGATATAGTTAAAAGTCACAGTGGTGTGTGGCTTGTTGGGAGTTTTAAGATGGTGATATTCCCATGTCTCTGCTGCCCCGCCCTTCCAAATGGTAGTGGTTGTGAGTTTTGAAGGTGCTGTCAAAGGCTACCAGGATACATTGAGCATGGTTTAGAAAGAATAAAGCTTTCTCTACATTGTCTCCATCAAGCATTCCCAGGACACTACAGCACAAGGTTAGATACAGAGTAAAGCTCCTTCTACACTGTTCCCATCAAGCACTCGCAGGACAGGTACAGCACAGTGAAGTTTAGGGAGGGAATTCCAGAGCTTAGAACACAGCAAGCTCGAGGTTCATCTACCGATATAGAGAAATTAAACAAGGATGCTGAAGAGTACAGGATTGGGTCAGTACAAATAATTTGGAGGTTTGGAGGCTGGGAGGAGATTAGAGATAAGGAGGGGTGAGACCAGGGAGTGATTTTAAAACAATGATGAGAATTTTTGTTTGTAGCTCATTTGGGAATCATGTAGTTCAGCAAATACAGGGGTGATGGATGAATCAGACGTAGGGCTAGTTAAGATATGGACAGAATGCTAGGTGTCAACAGAGTACATGTGGAACTTGACATTGTATTTATGAAGAACGTGACCGAGGGGCAGCTTGTAAACAATGACCATGATTGGGGAGTGAGGGACAAGTGGTGCCAAGCTTCGATCCATGGGGGACAACACCAGAGGAGCAGGAAGAGAAGATTTTGCAAGCGTCCGTTGAGATGGGAACCAGGTGAGAGCAGTCCCATCCAGCTGGGTGACTGGAGAAGGGTTGGAGGACGATATGTAGCCAACAGTACCAAAGACAGCAGACAGCTGGAGAATGATGAAGACGGGAAGTTTACTTTTGTCACAGTCACATTAGATATCATTTGTGATTTGCATGAGATGTGTTTCAGTTTTGTGGAAGGGGTGAAAATCTGACTGGAGAGATTCAAACATGGAGTTCCAGGAAAGATGGGAACAGACTTGGGAGACAATAACAATTTAACAATTTTGTTTAGGAAAGAGAGGTTGTGGGTGGGTAGTTTGCAAGGACGGAGTGAACAAACCAAACAAAAAAAGTGAATAAACAGCCAATGACTTTGTTTTGCAGCCCATGCAAACACAGCAGATATTCGAGTACCTGAAACCAACTACAACGAATATGCTTTGATACTCTATAGCAGAATGACACATCTAAACCAGACAAAGTCATTGGGTCTGTATGGTAAGTGATTCTACATCAGCTCTTTCACACACCACTTTCTAACATTGATTTCTGGAGCTTGAACTGAATGCTCTTTTCACAGGAAGGACACGGAAGCTCAGAAACGAAATCAAAGAAAAGTTCAAACAATTTGCATTGAAACATGGTCTTCCAGAAGACAAGATTTTATTTCTGCCTGAACGAGGTAAGCACATTATAAGCTCTTGAGTACATTATGAACCTGCAACTCATTCCCAGCTATACACCATCCGAGAGTAAATACCCTGAGTCTTTTGCTTCGATTCTGGCAACCTAAACATTCATTCCCTCTGCCACCAATGCACAGTGGCAGCAGTGTGTACCCTCTACATCAGGGGTCTCCACATGTCTCAGTATGAGGGCCACATTGTTTATTTTACACATTTTCGCAGGCCAAAGAAAAAAATGGTTCTAAAGTTAGGGGGTTACTTTTATAATAGTTATTTTTCTAAAAAAGGTGCCAAAACATTTTAAATTCATTGTGATTGGTGACTGTGTTACAGCAGCACACAGCAATTGGCTGCAGCAGATGTCAATCACAATGTGGGTGTTGCCCTGAGCACATCGCTCTCTGATTGGTCTGAATTACCGCCCTCATTGTTCCCGCTCATTTCAGACAGATGGAGCATCCGATTGGATAAAACAGCTGTCACTCAGTCAATGCAGAGCAACAATTGGATAACAAATGTCTCAATTGCTGATTCGTTTAATGAATTGTCAGTCACAGGACGGCAGCTGTGATTGGACAATAGGCCAGTAAAGAGGGCGGGGATTCCCATGGGTCCATCAGACACTGCACGGAATGGCAGCATATGTCCGGCAAGTGGCTTCCATCCCCGCGTCTGGATCCTGAGTGAACTGCGGGGTTCCGGATGTAGGAATGTTTTCAGCAATCCCGTCCCGCCCCACTGGCTGTGGGCCAGGTGTAGCACGCTGCAGAGTGTGACCCGTGGGCCGTAGTTTGGAGAATCCTGCTCTACATGATGCACTGCAGGAACTCAACAAGATTCCTTTGATAACACCTTTAAAACTCATGGCCTCTACACCTAGGAGAACAAGGGCAGCAGATAACTGGGAACACCACCACCCACAAGTTCCCCACCAAGGCACTCACCATCCTGACTTGGACAAATTTCATCACCGTCCTATCATTGTCGCTGGGTCAAAATCCTGAACCTCCCTCCCTAACAGCACTGCGGCTGTTAGACCACAGGGACTGCAGTGTTTCAAGAAGGCGACTTACACTCACCTTCTCCAGGGCAACCAGGAATGGGTAACAAATGCAGGCTTATCTAGCGATATAATCATCCCATCAGAGATTGTACCATACACTTATCTTGACAGTTTATTATGCTGCTCTTCCACAAACATTTATGAAATTTCAGTTTCAAACATAGAAAGAAAAAAGGAAAGGCGATTGAAAGGGTACAGAGGAGATTTACAAGGATGTTGCCTGGACTGGGAGGCATGCCTTATGAAGTTAGGTTGAGGAAGCTGGGACTCTTTTCCCTGGAGAGATGAAGGTTGAGAGGCGACCTGATAGAAGTTTATAAAATTTTGAGAGGAATAGATAGGGTGGATTCTCAGAGGCTATTTCCCCGGGTTGAAATGGTCGCTACGAGAGGACACAGATTTAAGGTGCGGGGAGGCAAGTACAGAAGTGATGTTAGGGGTAAGTTTTTCACTCAGAGGGTGGTGAGTGAATGGAATCGGCTGCCGTCAGTGGTGGTGGAGGCGAACTCGCTGGGGTCTTTTAAAAGACTTCTGGATGAGTATATGGGGTTTAATGAGATTGGGGGTTATAGATAGGTCTATAGATTGGTAGGTGTTGATGTGTTCGGCGCAACTTGTGGGCTGAAGGGCCTGTTTGTGCTGTAGTGTTCTTTGTTCTATGTTCTATGAAAGAAAAGAAGTTAGAGAGACATAAATAAGAAGGGAAAAGTCAGAGAGAAGTGAAAACAATTGAAATCAGCTCATGTGTTTCTGAGATGCTTTGGAATCATTGAAGTCTGAGTGTTATATTGTAGTTTGGATGAGGAGGTTCGTTCAGGGCCTTTTATCATCCCTGGATTTGAGTGATCATTATGAAATGCTGCTGATATTGGATTGTGTTTGTAGTCATGCTCCTAACAATTTGTCTATTCTAACAGGAGCGTGTCTTCCATGGGAACCCACCCCAGGCACACCTGTCCAGGTGAGTCAATCTTCCATTCACTTTCTAATTATTAGGTCATGATGACGGAGGGTGCTACAAGTTGACTATCCCAGAGTTCAGTGCACGGTAGATTTTACTGTGTGGGGTGTTCAAGGAATTAGTCATGGGAGTTGTACTGATTGAGAAGGCTGGAGCTGTGACTGGAGATGTAAAAAAGACGTTTGATCAGGATGCTGTGGTTAATGCTGTGTATTTGGACTTTGAAAGGGAATTTGACAAAGTACCACACTGCAGCAATTAATTTAACCTCAGCTTTTAGAAACGACGGTATAGGAAGAATTTAACAGTCCCTCACCAGAGCGTGGATTCATTAAGGAAAACCAGCATGGATTTATTTAATTAACTTGATGAAGATTTTTGATGAGGTACCAAAGGATGGATGAGGATAATGTGATGGGAGTGGGGCATTGGGGCTTCCAAAAAGTCTGATGAAGTTTCACATAATAGAATTTCCAGCAAAGTTGAAGCCCATGGCATAAAAGGGACAGTATGGATATGAAGATGGCTAAAGAATAGGAAAAAGAGAGTAATGGTGAAGGGTTGTTGTTCAGACTGGATGAAAGTATACAAGGCAATTCCAAGGATCAGTACAAGGGCCATTACTTTCATGATGTATATTAATGGTGTAGACTTGGGTCTACAGAGAAAACGTTCAAAATTCGCAGAGAACAGAAAACTTTGAAATTTTGTGAACATTGAGGAGGATAGTGATGGGCTTCAAGAAGATATAGACAGGCTGGTGGAACGGGCAGACAAGTGATGGTGAAGTGCAAATGATAGATTTTGGTCGGAAGAATGAGGAGAAGGAACAAACCAAACAAGGATGAATAAAACAAGGGCACAATTTTAAATGTGGTGCAAGATTAGAGGGAGCTGGTAGCATATGGTGAAGGTAAGGGGGAAGGTTGAGAAAGTGGTGAAGAAGGTATCAAGGATCCTGGATTTGAAGCATTGAGAACAAAATCCAGGAAATGATGAACTTTATAAAAATCTGATCTGACTGAAATTTTGGGCAAAATTTAGGACAACCCTCTGCAACTTCATGATGGTGGGGAAGAGTTGGAGAAATAGGTGGAATGCCCCAGCTTTGACTCTCAGAGAAGTTCCACATTTAGAGAGGAGCAGGAAGGACCCATCCTGGGAAATCCATCTGCATACACCAGGATGTTTATTAAAGCTCATTAAACACCAACTGAGAGCATCTATACTTCAGTCCACAGGAATTTAATTGTGATCCACCAGTTGGAAGTTAGTAGGCTGAGGGATTTGAGGTTGTTTTCGTTAGAAAGAAGGTGGCTACGAGGGGACCTTATTGAAACATATAAGATGATTAGAGGTTTAGATAGGGTGGACAGTGATAGCCTTTTTCCTCGGATGGAGAAAGCTAGCACAAGGGGGCATGGCTTTAAACTAAGGGGTGGTAGTTATAGGACGGATGTCAGGGGTAGGTTCTTTACCCAGAGGGTGGTGAGGGATTGGAATGCCCTGCCTGCTGCAGTTGTAAATGCGCCTAGTTTGGGGGCGTTTAAGAGATCCGTGGATAGGTTTATGGATGGAAAGGGTTTGGTTTAGGTTAGAGGGTCATTGTTTTTTAACTGGTCGGCGCAACATCGTGGGCCGAAGGGCCTGTTCTGCGCTGTAATGTTCTATGTTCTATGTTTCCCTTTCCTTTTACACCGTTACTGAAATACATTGAGTGTCTCCTGCACAAGCTGTGCCAACACTGGCCAACGGGGAGGGGATCGATGGAGGCAGGACTAAGGGGGCCAGGGGTGAAATATTGTCTGGGGGAAGCTATAACAAACTGCCCAAAGAATAAGGCACACTGTCGGGGGCGTGTTTAAGTGACTGTCCTGGGAATGAGGCCACAATCTCCAGGCGATATCGGAGGACTGTACATGGTACACAAATTCTGGCCCTGGTCATGGGTGGAAAGAGGCCTCACTGGATAGTTTTGGTCACGCACAGTGTGTAGGGCATGGTCAGTCTACTAGGACATTTGGCCCTGGGGGTTTGATGCATGGTATTGGGAGATAGAGGAAACAGTAGTGGAAGCACTGGGATCTGGTAAGTTGGCCATTGTAAAGTCATGGGGGCATTGGATGGTCTCTGTGTTTGGGGTGGAGGTCTTGGAAACAAAGGATGCAAGTGGCCTCAAGAAGGGGAAGGACCATATTGAGAAAGGACATGGGAACATCAACATTGTAGAGAATGGGGGTGAACACGAATATCAACATGAATAATGTGATGGCATCAAATGTAATGGCTGGAGGCTGAATGGCAACAGGAGGGATGGGAATTAGGAAGCAGTGATTGTGAGGGGCCTCAATACAGCCTTTTTTCAAATATGGGCAGAAGAGGTGAATGCTCGGGGTCAGGTGAGAGTGCCTGCCCTTGACATCAAGGCAGCATTTTGGAGGGAGGGAGTGCAGAGAAGATTCACCAGGCTGATTCTGGAGCTGATGGGGTTAGCTTATGAGGAGAGATTGAGTAGATTGGGCCTGTACTCGTTGCAGTTTAGAAGGCTGAGGGGAGATCTTATAGAGACATATAAGATAATGAAGGGGCTAGATAGGGTAGAAGCAGAGAGATTCTTTCCACTTTGAACTAGGGAGGCACAGCCTCAAAATAAGGGAGAGTCAATTTAGAACAGAGTTGAGGAGGAACTTCTTCTCCCAGAGGGTAGTGAATCTTTGGAATTCTCTGCCCATTGAAGCAGTGGAGGTGACCTCGTTAAATGTTAAAGTCACAGGTTTCTGACCAATAAGGGGATTAAGGGTTATGAGGATCAGGCGGGTAAATGGAACTGAACCACTATCAGATCAGCCATGATTTTATTGAATGGCGGGGCAGGCTCGAGGGGCTAGTTGGCCTACTCCTGCTCCTATTTCTTATGTTCTTATAAGGAACAGGCACTAAGGGCTGTATGTACACAAATATTCAAAAGTAGCAGGACAATGCTGTTAAAAATGCATGTGGGATTGTTTTATTTCATTAATAGAGGACTAACGAAGAAAATCAGGAATAGTGGAGTGAGATGAACTGAGTGGGGTATCCCAGGGACCAGTGCTGTAAAAACCCATTTAACTGAACACATCACATTGTTTGGTTGTATTTGAATATGTTTGTTTCAGACATTCCTTCATTTCAATATTACTACAGTGAATAATGGAGGGGCATGTGATGTGTTGTTTCTGTATGATGTGGGAGCTGGTGGACCCCAGGGTCCTTCCCAGTGACCATGTCTGCAGTAAGTGCAGGTTGCTGGAGGAGCTCCAGCTCAAGGTAGATGAGCTGGCCTCTGAGCTACAGACACTGAGGCTCATCAGGGGGAGAGAGGGTGCCATTGTCAATGGGGTGCAAGTGACATCCACCCCCCCTAGACTGGCTAACTCTAAGGGTCAGGAACAAGAGGGGGCTGCTGAGCGGAGGAAGGAGGGTGGGGAGCGGAGGAAGGAGGGTGGGGAGTGGAGGAAGGAGGGTGGAGGGCGGAGGAAGGAGGGTGGGGAGCGGAGGAAGGAGGGTGGGGACCGGATGCCTCAGCCTCTCAATCTGCATAACAGGTTTGAGGTTCTTGCTTCCAGTCTGGACGAGAACGAGGGAGGTGAGGTTGGTGAGCAAACTGCACACAGTACAGTGATGCAGACGCAGGACATAGGCAAAGAGAAGGTGAAAAGGAACGTAGTAGTAATTGGGGATAGTGGGGTTAAGGGTATTGACACTGTCCTTTGTCACAATGACAAAGTGCACAGAAGGGTGTGTTGTCTGCCTGGTGCTCGGGTCCGGGATGTCGCATCTGGGCTGCAGAGGAACCTGGAGTGGGAGGGTGAGAATCCAGTCGTTGTGATACATGTGGGTGCCGGCGACGTAGGCAAAATGCAAACTGAAGATCTGGGGAGGGAGTATGAAAAGCTGGGAATGGAATTGAAAAGTAGAACCGACAAGGTGGTTATCTCTGGGCTACTGCCTGAACCGAGTGCAGACAGGCGTAAGGTTGATAAGATTAAGGAAGTGATTGGGTGGCTCAGGGATTGGTGTGGGAGGAATGGGTTTGAATTTATGGGGCATTGGCACCAGTATTGGGGTAGGTGGGACCTGTTTGGGTGGGATGGGGTTGGTCTGAACCGTGCTGGGACCAGAGTTCTGGCGAATCGTGTAAATAGGACTGTAGACAGGGCTTTAAACTAATTAGGGGGGGAGGGTGTGAGGGTAGGTGACATTACGGGGTCTAAAGTTAAGGAGAGGGTACAGGTAAGGGAAGAGGCCGAGGATGTCCCAATAATAAAGGGAGTAGGGGGCGTCAGTATGGTTGGTGGCATTCTGGCAAATAGGGTCCAGGTGAAGGCTGGGATGAAGGCACTTTATCTGAATGCACGAAGCATTAGGAATAAAGTGGATGAGCTGATGGCGCAGATCGGCACAAATGGATATGATCTGGTGGCCATTACAGAGACGTGGCTGCAAGGTGACAGGGACTGGGGGCTGAATGTCCAGGGGTATCAAGTGTTTAGGAAGGATAGGCGGGAGGAAAAAGGGGGGGGCATAGCTCTGCTGATTAAGGATAGCATCAGGGTGGTAGCAAGGGATGATATAGGAACCAAAGAGCAGAAAGTGGAATCGTTGTGGGTGGAGATTAGGAACAGCAAAGGGAGGAAGACGCTGGTGGGTGTCGTCTATAGGCCCCCGAATAATGATCTGGAGGTGGGGCGGGCTGTTAACGCACAAATAAATGCGGTGTGCAGGAATGGAACGGCGATAATTATGGGGGATTTCAATCTACATATTGATTGGTCGACCCATGCTGGACGCGGTGGACTCGAGGAGGAGTTCTTGGAATGCTGCCGGGATAGTTTCCTTGAACAGTGTGTGTTGGAGCCGACGAGGGAGCGAGCTATCTTGGATCTGGTGCTATGTAATGAGGCGGGTAGAATTAGGGACCTTGTGGTGAAGGATCCTCTTGGGGAGAGTGATCATTGTACAGTGGAGTTTCTGGTGCAGATGGAGGAGGAGAAAGTGGGTTCCCGGACACGCGTCCTTTGTTTGAACAGAGGGGAGTACGGTAGGTTGAGAGAAGAATTGGCGAATGTGGACTGGGGGAGCGCGTTGCAAGGTAGGTCTGCTGAGGAGCATTGGAGGATCTTTAAAGAGATCTTTCTTGGTGCTCAGCAGAAATTTATTCCGATGGTTAAAAAGGACCGTAGGAGGAGAGGTAATAAGCTGTGGATAACGAAGGAGGTGAAGGAAAGTGTTAAATTAAAAGCGGAGGCGTTTAGAGTAGCTAAGAGTAGTGGGCGGGAAGAAGATTGGGAGAGGTTTAAATATCAACAAAGATTGACAAAGAAGTTGATAAAGAAGGGTAGGAGAAACTATGAAGCTGGGCTAGCGCTTAATATAAAAAAGGATAGCATGAGTTTTTATAAATAGATAAAAAGGAAGAGGCTGGCTAGGGTGAACGTTGGACCCTTAGAGGATGAGAGGGGGGAATTAGTGGTAGGGGATGGGGAAATGACTGAGGTCTTGAATAACTTTTTTGTTTCGGTCTTCACGGAGGAGGGCATGAATAATTTGCCGGGTGTTAGCGATGGAAAGGTGGTAGGACTGGAGGGTCTTAATGACATTATTGTTACTAGAGAGGCGGGGCTCGACAGACTGGAGGGACTGATTGTGGACAAGTCCCCAGGACCGGATGGAATGCATCCGAGGGTTCTGAAAGAAATGGCGGAGGTGATAGTGGATGCCTTGGTGGTTATTTTCCAAACATCGCTGGATTCCAGGGAAGTGCCGGAAGATTGGAAAACGGATAATGTTACGCTGTTGTTTAAGAAGGGTGGCAGGCAAAAGGCAGGGAATTATAGGCCGGTTAGTTTAACGTCTGTTGTAGGTAAAATGTTAGAATCTGTCATCAAGGAGGAAATAGCAAGGCATCTTGAGGGGAATTGCTTGATAGAGCAGACGCAGCACGGTTTCGTTAAGGGGAAGTCGTGTCTGACAAATTTATTGGAGTTCTATGAGGATGTGTCTAGGGCAGTGGATAGAGGAGAGCCGGTGGATGTGGTCTTTCTTGATTTTCAGAAGGCGTTTGACAAGGTACCTCACAAGAGGTTATTGCAGAAGGTAAGGGGGCATGGAGTTGGGGGTAGGGTGTTAGCGCGGATAGAGGATTGGTTGTCAAATAGGGGGCAGAGAGTGGGGGTTAATGGGTGCTATTTGGATTGGCGGTTGGTGACTAGTGGAGTGCCCCAGGGGTCGGTGCTGGGGCCTCAGCTATTTACCATTTATATAGATGATCTGGAGGAGGGAACCGAGTGTATGGTGTCGAAATTTGCTGATGACACCAAGATTGGTGGAATGGCAAATTGCGCGGAGGGTGTGGAGAGTCTGCAGAAGGATCTAGATAGGCTGGGCGAATGGGCCAGGAACTGGCAAATGGAATTTAATGTTCGCAAGTGCGAGGTGGTCCACTTTGGTAGGAATAATGGTAGGAAGGACTATTACTTACGTGGCGAAAAACTGCAGCAGGCGACGGTGCAGAGGGACCTCGGGGTCCTTGTGCATGAGTCACAAAAACCCAGCCTGCAGGTGCAGCAGGTGGTCAGGAAGGCGAATGGGATGCTGGCCTTCATAGCGAGGGGGATTGAATATAAAAGTAGGGAGGTCTTGCTGCAGCTGTATAGGGCATTGGTGAGGCTGCAGCTGGAGTACTGTGTGCAGTTTTGGTTGCCGCACTTACGCAAGGATATTTTGGCCTTGGAGGGAGTGCAGAGGAGGTTTACTAGGCTGACACCGGAGTTGAGGGGGTTGAACTATGAGGAGAGGCTGAATAAACTAGGCTTGTACTCGTTAGAGTTTAGAAGAATGAGGGGAGATCTCATTGAGACGTATAAGATGATGAATGGGATGGATAGGATAGAGGTGGAGAGACTCTTCCTGCTCAGGAAGGACAGTAGGACTAGGGGGCACAGCCTCAAGATAAAGGGGGGGCGGTTTAGAACGGAGTTGAGGAGGAACTTCTTCACTCAAAGGGTGGTGAATCTCTGGAACTCTCTGCCCGTTGAAGTGGTGGAGGTTGCCTCGCTAAATATTTTTAAGACGCGGGTTGATGGGTTTTTGATAAGAGAGGGGATTAAGGGTTATGGGGAGAGGGCGGGAATGTGGAACTGAGCCACGACAGATCAGCCATGATCTTATTGAATGGCGGGGCAGGCTCGAAGGGCTAGATGGCCTACTCCTGCTCCTATTTCTTATGTTCTTATATGTTCAATTGTCTGAAATAAATTCTAACAAAGTTTGTATGAAGTTTGTCTTCTGCTCTGATTAGATGTACAGCTGTTTTTTATTACCAGATTGCATATTATGTAACTGAATCCTAAAGTTCTGTGAGCTTAAACTGGACAAAACATTCTTCACGTTTCTGATCACGATATGATTTCTGATATGTTTACTCCAACTCTCTGTCTGTACAAGGCTCATGCCTGGAGAGCACCAGGAGAAGAGGAGAAAGGATCTGCCTTTGGACAACTCATGAACAGAACACGTGCAGGTGGGAACAGCATGGAATACAGTACTGAATACAACAATGGGTACAAGACTAGTGATATTATTGTGCGCAGAACGGGATACAGTCGAGTATAATAATGAGTATAAGACTGGTGATATTACAGTGAACAGAATGGGATACAGCACTCAGTGAAATATTTTATACAACACTGTGAAAGTAACTGTGAGGACTTCCAGCTTATTCTGTGTAAGGTTTGGAATCTTTAGTAACCCGATCTGTGTTTTGAGGTTTTATGTATCTATTGATAAATTAATCTTGTAACTTTCTTTTATCTGAAGATTTCTGCCACCTGAAACCTGATGCTGGTCCCTGTTTTGGTTTAAGGTTGAGATTTTATTACAACCACACCTCGATGACCTGTGAGAGGTTTAATTATGGCAGTTGTCTTGGAAACGGGAACAATTTTAAATCTGAACGGGAATGTTTGCAGACCTGCAGGCCTGGGGGTCAGAAAACGGATGAATTTTCCCATACTTCTTCAAAGTGTCAGTTCTGGTGGGAATCCCACCACCGGCAGTAAAATGAATATTGAACCTCTTTAGCAATTTCTCTTTCCCATGTGATTGACGCTGTACTCGGGGCAGCTTGGTTCTGATTCACTCGCCCTGGGAAAGTTAGATTTGCAAGCAGTGGGGCGCTCCTTTTAAATGCCTCCCCAACAACATCCCCCCAACACTTGTTCCAAGTCTAGTCAGGGGGAAGCCAGCACAAGATTTTTGGAGAGAGCACTCATCGATGATATGGTAACGTAATAAAATAACACCTCAGGCTTTCCACAATTCTTTTCTTGTTGCACTCATTTTCCAATTCCCACCAAATTTTCCACTGCAGTCGGTGTTCCCTCTGATTGCTAATCAAAGTTTATTTATTAGTGACACAAGTAGGTTTACATTAACACTGCAATGTAGTTACTGTGAACATCCCCACATTTCAGCGCCTGTTTGGGTACACAGAGAGAATTTTGCATGGACAATGCACCTAACCAGCACATCTTTCAGACTGTGGGAGGAAACTGGAGCACCCGGAGGAACCCACGCAGACACGGGGAGAACATGCAAACCCCACACAAACAGTGACCCAAGCCAGGAATCAGACCTGATCCCTGGCGCTGTGAGGCAGCAGTGTTAACCACTGTGCCACCATGCCACCCATATGATGAGGGCTCACAACCACACGCCCCAAACTCAAACAGAGAGTTTTCATCTCCTCGTTTCAACAGTGAATGTACATTCCAGGCAACATTCTGGTAAATCTTTTCTGCACCATTTCCGATGCAACAACATCCTTCTGGTAGTGTGACAGAATTGTACACAACACTCCAAATGCGGCCTAACTGTGTGAATAAAACAGCATGAAAAGTAATTTAAAATCTCCAAAGCTAGAGTTTTGGGTGATTCCGCTGTATTTTAACTAAAAATGGAAACAGCCTCAAATACAGAACCAGACAATGGTACAATCGCACAGCACACAATGACATGTCAAACAGGAGAAAATGTTATGGTGGAAATCAGCATTTACCACTTTTTGGTGAATCCATGTCAATCTTAAAACGAGGACTATAGTATGCCAGTCTGTGTATATCTCTCTGCATACACCAATCTATGTGCTCTCAGTCAGGGTATACCAACGTGTACACGTTCTTGGGTGCAGTATTTCTCAGAGCAGATCTGTTACAAGTTAATGGATTGGGTGACTGCTCCAAACAATTGAAAAAGATGCACAATACTAATGCTGGTTGGATGGGGGAGATTATATTTTCCTCCAAGTTCTGCCCTGATGCTCCCAATGGGCATTGTAATGTTTTTAATAATGATACTAGCCACTCATATGAGATTGTGTAGACACATTGATTTATTTATACAAGATGTTTAGGAATATATTTACAAGGATATGTCTTAAATGCACACCACTCGCAGATGTGTGTGTGTGTGTGTGTGTGTGCGTGTGTGTGTGCGTGTGCGCTCTGCTCACAAGCAGTAAAACTAAAACTTGATTACATGGCACACTTCCTTTCTAGTGAACATCATTCTCAATCACTTGAAGTCATATTAGAACAGCTATGATTATCTTGTACTCAGTTAGTCTTTCTGTGTCTTGATGGAAAATTTCAGAAGGCTATTCTACAATAGAGGTTTCACAGCCTAGTCTAATTGTGTCTTTAATCAATGTTGTAGATTCTCAGCCTGCCCGCTACCTCTGCCTCAATGATTGTCTTTCTAATACAGCTTTGCTTCTCTCTTAAAGCTGCCTGTAGACTGCCGATAGAAGCTGGCCCATGCAAATCCATAGTTGATCTCTGGGCATTTGACTCGGTTATTGGTAAATGTGTTCCCTTCAAGTACGGTGGGTGTCAAGGAAACGACAACAAGTTCCACACCCGGAAAGAGTGTGAGGAATACTGTGATGTCGTTCCGGAAGGTACTGCACATGTTTCTTTAAATCTGTATCCCAGTTGAATCATGTTATGTTTCAGCTAACTCCATCTCCCTGGTCACTTCCATTTCATGGGGTTGAAACAGTAGAATTCACAGTCACCAATCAAATTCTGCTGATAGCTTTCGTCAGATAGTCCGAACACAGGTGTCCAAGGGAAGAAATACAGGCAAAAACCTGAAGCTTTGCACATTTGATGGGATGGAGGCTAAATATTGTTAAAAGGACAGAACAATCCTGAGAGTTAAAGGCAAGATGTGGAGATGCTGGTGTTGGACTGGGGTAAACACTGTAAGAAGTCTGACAACACCAGGTTTAAGTCCAACCAATTTATTTGATAGTAAACACTATCAAACACTATCAAATAAATTGGTTGGACTTAAACCTGGTGTTGTCAGACTTCTTACTGAGTTAAGGGCAAGGACAAGAGAGAAAGAAATTGCTTGATCCTGCATGTATTGTTACACCTGAGGCACTAACCTGTGACGGACTATGAGCTAACTGTTCCTACTCCCTTTTCCAGGAGAGGATGAGCTTCTGGTTGTTCAAAAGAAATAAAAGAAGAAAAAGTTGAAAGCAACAACGGAAATTAAAGAGATGACTTAAGACGATCCATCAGACACATCGCGTGAGCCTGATCCTAATGTCAGAAGGGAGAGAGTTTACACATGTTCAGGCTCAATATTGTGATGGTGCTATCAAACATATTGACCAATAAAATTACTTAATCAAATCAATCATTTGCCTCGAGTGTCTAGAATTGTTAAATATACAATGTTGTAACCCGCCAGGCTGTTAGTGGGAGATTCAGTGATAGTAATGCCATTGAATCATCACAACCATCTTCCTTTGTGCCAGGTACTGCTCCAACCAGTTTGCCCCGATTCCCACTGGGCTTCATCTTTGCTGGGGCTCCTTGATGGTACACACTTGATCAAACGCTGTTTTGATGTCAATGGCAGTCACACTTACCTCACCTCTGTTTGAACCAAGGCTGAATGAGATCTGGAGCTGAATAACCCTGTCAAACCCAAACTGAGCCCTTGAGCAGTCTGTGCACGCGTACAGCAAGACCTAGACCAGATTTGTCCAATCTTATCGCTCAGGAGGTCACATTTGCAAATTTTTCTCACTCAAGGGGCTGATGAGCAAATTTTGTAAAGATAAGGATTGGCACAGCAATAATCTGAATTCCAAAAAAATTGGGGTTTTAAGGAAAGAAACGATTGCTGAGCGAAGTCTAGTATGATCCCCTTCCTGGTTGGATTGCAGTGTTTGTAGTGATTGGTTTGTCAACATACTGTATCAAAAAGCCCTCCTGGACACATCAAACAAATTTCTCTCCATCCGAGCCCCTGGCTGTAAAAGACTCCCAGTTAATACGGGGGGAAGTTAAAGTCACCGACCAAAAATCCCCTCCTTTTCTCACACCTCTTCAGTATCTGATTACACATCTGCTCCCCTGTCTCCTGTGGGATGTTCAGAGGTCTATAATACACTCCCAACATTGTGATTTCACCCTTCCTGTTCCTGAGCTCCACCCACAATGCCTCACTGCAAGATTCCTCCAATGTCTCCTGCTAAAACATAGCTGTGATCTGCTCCTTAATCAGCAAAGCAACTACCTCCCCCGTCCCGTCCCGTCAAAAACAACGATATCCTGGCATGTTAAGGTGCCAGTCCTGTCCCTCAACCACGTCTTCATAATTGCAATTACATGATAATTTCAGGCAGTAATCCTGGCTCTCAGTTCATCTGTTTTACTGGTTATTCTTCTTGCACTGAAGCAAATGATGCACTCTAAACCTGTCCCACTGAGCCCCGTGGCTTCCCTCTGCCTGCTCTTACTCTGCGCTGTTTATCTCAGTTTCACTTTGTTCCCCAGCCCCGACAAAACCTTTGAGGAATACAATGAAAGTAGAAAGGAACTTAAATGAGGAATTAGGAGGGCTAAAAGGGGCCATGACATGTCTTTAGCAAACAGGATTAAGGAGAATCCCAAGCTTTTTATGCATATATTAGGAGCAAGAGGGTAGCAAGAGAAAATTTAGGCTTACTCAAGATCAATGGAGGGAAATTAGCGTGGAGCCACAGTAAGTAGGTGAAATCCTTAATGAGTACTTTGTATCGTAATTCACCAAGGAGAAGGACACGCTGGATAGGCGTGTGAATGCTTTAGAGAATGTCAATAAATCTAAGGAGGAAGTGTTGGGTGTCCCAAATTGCAGTAATGTGGACAAATCCCAGAATAGAGACCTATAGCTTATGGTGTTCAACAGGAATCAGTGCTGGGACCTCTGTTGCTTGTAGTATATATAAATGATCTGGAGGAAAATGTGGGTGGTTTGATTCAGAAGTGTTGTAGGTAAAATACAGTAGTTTTTATTTCAAAGCTCTGGCGTTTATTCAAGAGGTTTGGGAGAAACAGGGACTAGCAGACTTCTCCTAGAACACAAACACAAGTGGGCATTTATACATTATGGGTCTTAATGTCACTCACGATACAAATCCTCAATTCCGGCCAGAACTTCGGGTTTTCCTTCCTTGGTCGTGATTCAGCTCCAGATTTAATCAGGAATCACAATTCTGCAGTCATGACACAGTCTTCAATCTGGTTACGATACAAAATCCTTCTGCAGCAGTACCGGCATCCCTATCTTTGAAGTTACTTGTGCGATCGTGGCTGTCCCAGCAGGACTCTTCCTGTTAAAAGCTGGTATCGTGATCTGCCATCTGTGTAACGATGTCCAACTAACACAAATACGTAAGATTTGCAAAGTCTACAAAATAACAGCCGCATTAAACTATCTGTCTTTATAAAAATGAGAGTTAAAGCATGTAACATGAACAAATAACTTATATTAATGCCAGGAGCAGTATAAGTTTGAGAAGATCAGTCATGATGAAGGGTTATGTTTGTGACATAGTCTAGGTACATAATCCATTAACTCTTTCCCTTCTTCAGGTACAAAATGCATCCACCCTTTCCCTACTTCAATAAGGTTTTGGATGGCATGAAGATTGGCGGAGTTGCTGATAGTGCCAGGGATTGTCAGGGGCAACAGAGTCATAAAGTAAGGAGGCTTACAACATGGAAACTGGTCCTTCAACCCAACTTGTCTGTGCTGTCCCTTTTTTTAACAACTAAGGTAGTCCCAGTTGCCTGCGTTTGGCCCATATCTCTCTATACCAATCTTACGCATGTAACTGTCTAAATGCTTTTTAAAAGCCAAAATTGTACCTGCCTCTATTACTACATCTGGCAGCTTCTTCCAGACACTTACCACCCTCTGTGTGAAAAAATTGCCCCTCAGGATTCTTTTGTATTTCTCCCCTTTCACCTTCAACCTATGCCCTCTAGTTTTAGACTCACCTACTTTTGGGAAAAGATATTGATTACTAGCTGACCTATGCCCCCCATTATTTTATAGACCTCTGTAAGATCACCCCAGTCACCTGTGCTCCAGGGAAAATAGTTCCAGTCTATCCAGCCTCTCCTTATAATTCACACCATCTAGTCCTGGTAGTATCCTAGTAAATCTTTTCTGTATTCTTTGTAGTTTAATAATATCCTTTCTATAATAGGGTGACCAGAACTGTACACAGTATCCCAAGTGTGACCCTACCAATGTCTTGTGCAACTTAAACAAGATGTCCCAACTCCTGTATTCAGTGTTTTGACCAATGAAACCAAGCATGCCGAATTGCCTTCTTCACCACTCCGTACACCTGTAACTCCACTTTCAAGGAGCTACGAACCTGTACCCTCTAGATCTAGATACAAGCATCCTCTGGCTTCTGTCATCAAGCCAATTTTGAATCCATTTGGCTATCTCACCCTAGACAATGTTATGCAAAAACCTACAATGGTACCTTGTCAAAGGCCTTGGTGAAGTCCATGTAGATAACATCAACATCAACAGGATATGGATAGATTGGAGACTTGGGCACAGAAAGAGCAGATGAAGTTCAACCCAAATGCCAGGTGATGTAAATCGGAGGATTAAACTTAGGTCTGCATTATACTGTAAATAACAGAACCCTTAGGAACATTAACCGCTAAGGGAATTGTTTCTTGCGTGCTATATAGATAAAGCATACTGTTCATAGAGAAGGAAATGAGAAAGTGCAGAATGTAGTGTCATAACTAGGGTGTAGAGAAAAATCAACTTAATGCAAGGTAGGTCCATTCAAAAGTCTGATGGCAGCAGGGAAGAAGCTGTTCTTGAGTTGGTTGGTACATGTCTTCAGACTTTTTTATCCTTCTCCTGATCGAAGAAGGTGGAAGAGAGAGTGTCTGCAGTGCGTGGGGTCCTTGATTATGTTGGTGACTTTTCCAAGGCAGTGGGAATTGTAGACAGTGTCAGTGGATGGGAGGCTGGCTTGCGTGATGGACTGGGCTTCGTTCACAGCCCTTTGTAGTTTATTGTGGTCTTGGACAGAGCAGGAGCCATACCACGGTGTGATGCAACCAGAAAGAATGCTTTCCATTGAGTATTTGTAGAAGTTGTTGAGAGTCGTAGCGAACATGCTAAAGGTGTTGGTGAGCTTTCTTAACTATAGCACCGGCACAGAGGGACAAGGACAGGTTGTTGATGATCTGGACACCTAAAAATCCTGAGCTTTTGAGCATTTCTACTTTATCCTCATCGATGTAGAGAGAGGCATGTCTCCACTATGCTTCCTGAAGTTGATGACTATCTCCTTCATTTTGTTGACATTGAGGGAGAAATTATTATCCTGGCAACACTTCACCAAATTCTCTATCTCTTTGCTATAATCCATCTCGTCATTGTTTGAAATCTATGGTGATGTCATCAGCAAACTTGAAAATTGAGTTAGAGGGGAGTTTGGCCACACAGTCATAGTGTATAAGGAGTAGATAAGGGGCTGATCCTTCTGCATCGCCGAAATCTGCAGTCATTCTCCACTTAAGTAATATTCTGCTTTTTTATTCTTCCTGCCAAAGTGAACAACTTCACATTTTTTGCCCACTCACTCAACCTATCGATATGCATTTGCAAATTCAGTACGTTTTTTTCAAAACATACTTTCCTGTCTAACTTTTATCATCTGCAAATTTAGCTATCGTGTCTTGGTTTCCTCCCCTGCTCACCTAAGTAAATAATGAATGTACGTTTTAAAATATTGACATTCCAACACAGGCTCCTATGGGGTTCCACTCATCACATCCTGACAATCAAAGACCCATTTATGCATACTCTCTTTTCTGTCAGCCAGCTAATCTTCAGTCCGGACACGAGCTCCTATTTTTTGCAATAACCTCTGATGCGGCACCTTATCAAATGCTTTCTGGAAACAGCCTCATGCTGTTTGGCAAATTGTCCTGTGTTGCAGCTTCACCAGGTTAACACCACATTTTTAGGTATGCCTTCCCCTCCTGCACACTTCGCTGAATCACCAGTTTGATGGTAATGGGATGTTCCGGCCAATCAGGTTGTGCTGGAATACACATCTGTTTCTGCTGATGGCCCACATCGTGCCATGGCTACCCAGCTATGAGTTACTAGGTCTGTTTGATGTCTATCCCATTTAGCGCAGTGTTAATGCCACACAATATAAAGGGAAATATCAAGGTAACATTTCAACTCTGGATGACTTGAATGGGGTTGAGAAACTTATGAGCCATGATTAAATGGCAGAGCAGATTTGATGGGCCGAATGGTCTAATTCCATTCCTATATCTTATAGAACATAGAACATAGAACACTACAGCACAAACAGACCCTTCGACCCACAAGTTGTGCCGATCACATCCATATACATCCATCCTGCAGCAGTTGTGGACTCGCCAACTTTAAGGGCATTCAAATGGTCAGTGGATAGGCATATGGATAACATTGGAATAGTTTGGGTTAGAGGGTCATTAAATTGTTTCCACTGATCGGTGCAACATAGAGGGCTGAAGGGCCTGTACTGCGCTGTAATGTTCTATGTTCTATACCTACCAAGCCATAGAACTATCTGTAACTCCCAATCCCATTAAATCCCATGTACTCATCCAGAAGTCTTTTAAAAGAACCCTGCGAGTTCGCCTCGACCACCACTGACGGCAGCCTCTGAGTGAAAAACTTACCCCTGACATCTCCTCTGTACTTGCTTCCCAGCACCTTAAACCTGTGTCCTCTTGTAGCAACCATTTCAGCCCTGGGAAATAGCCTCTGAGAATCCACCCTATCCATTCCTCTCAACATCTTATAAACCTCTATCAGGTCGCCTTTCAATCTTCATCTCTCCAGGGAGAAGAGACCTAGCTCCCTCAACCTATCTTCATGAGGCATGCCTCCCAATCCAGGCAACATCCTTGTAAATCTCCTCTGCACCCTCTCAATAGCTTCCACATCCTTCCTGTAGTGAGGCGACCAGAACTGCGCACAGTATTCCAAGTGGGGTCTGACAAGGGTCTTATAAAGTTGCAGCATTACCTCCTGACTCCTAAGCTCAATCCCTCGATTAATGAAGGCCAGTACACCATACGCCTTCTTGACCACATCCTCCACCTGCGAGGCCGATTTAAGAGTCCTATGGATCTGGACCCCAAGGTCCTTCTGCTCCTCAACACTGCTAAGACTCCCACCCTTGATATTATATTCCTTCATCCCATTGGTCCTGCCAAAATGGACCGCTACACATTTATTCACGTTGAAGTCCATCTGCCACTTCTCCGCCCAGTCTTGCATCCTATCTATGTCACGCTGCAACTTCTGACATCCCTCCAGACTGTTCACAACACCACCAACCTTCGTATTGTCGGCGAACTTACTAACCCATCCCTCCACTTCCTCATCCAGGTCATTTATGAAAATGACAAACAGCAAGGGTCCTAGAACAGATCCCTGGGGCACTCCACTGGTGACCGACCTCCATGCAGAAAAAGACCCATCCACAACCACTCTCTGCCTTCTGCAGGCAAGCCAGTTCTGGATCCACAAGGCCAAAGCCCCTTGGATACCATGCCCACTCACCTTCTCAAGAAGTCTTGCATGGGGTCCTTTCAATGTGTTCAGTCACATTTTCAAAGAACTCAGCTAGGCTCGTAAGGCACGACCTGCCCTTGACAAAGCCGTGCTATTTC
Source organism: Carcharhinus amblyrhynchos (assembly GCF_965287045.1). NCBI lineage: Eukaryota > Metazoa > Chordata > Chondrichthyes > Carcharhiniformes > Carcharhinidae > Carcharhinus > Carcharhinus amblyrhynchos. Next base: position 44,448,824 of record NC_137348.1, read on the forward strand.
TGATCATTCTAAACTTCTCTAAGTGCTTATAAATCTTGTCCCTCAGAATCTTCTCCATCAACTTACCAACCACTGAGGTCAGGCTCACCGGTCGGTAATTTCCCGGGCTATCCCTGTTCCCTTTCTTGAAAATAGGAACCACATCCGCAATCCTCCAATCCTCCGGAACCTCTCCCGTCTCCTTTGACGACGCAAACATCATCATCAGGGGCTCTGCAATCACTTCCCTCACCTCCCACAGTAACCTGGGATAATCCCATCCGGTCCTGGCGACTTATCTATCTTGATAGAATTTAAAAGTTCCAACACATCCTCTTTCTTCACGTCCACATATTCAATCTTTTCAGTCTGCTGCAAACCTGTAGTACAACCTCCCAGATCACTTTCCACTGTGAATACCGAGGCAAAGTACTCATTAAGTACCTCTGCCATTTCTTCCGGTTCCACACAGACATTTCCCCCTTCACCTTTTATAGGTCCTATCCCTTCACTTCTCATCCTTTTACTCTTCACATATCTGTAGAAAGCCTTGGGATTCTCCTTAATCTTACCTGCCAAGGCCTTCTCATGACCCCTTCTGACTCTCCTAATTTCCTTTTTAAGCTCCTTTCTATAAGCCTTATACTCCTCTAGATCCTTAACATCTCCCAGCTCCCTGAACCTTTTGTACACCTTTCGTTTCTTCCTGACTAGGTTCATCACAACCTTCGTGCACCATGGTTCCTGCAACCTACCAAAACCTCCTTGTCTCATCAGAACGTTGTCGTGCAGAGCTCCAGATAAACATTCCTTGAAAATCTGCCACCTTCCTTCATTACTTTTCCCCAAGAACGCCTCCTTCCAGTTTATTCATCCAATTATCTGCCTGATGTCTTCATATTTCCCCTTACTCCAGATAAACACCTTCCAAGCCTGCCTGATCCTATCTCTTTCCAATGCTATCGTGAAGGAGATAGAATTATGATCTCCATCCCCGAGATGCTCTCCCACCGAGAGATCCAATACCTGTCCTGGTTCATTCGCCAGCACCAGGTCAAGTACAGCCTCTCCTCTCGTAGGCTTATCCACGTACTGTGTCAGGAAACCTTCCTGAACACACCTAACAAACTCCTCCCCATCCAAATCCCTTACCCTTGGGATATTCCAGTCGATGCTTGGGAAATTAAAGTCACCCATCACGACAACTCTGTTATTTCTACATCTCTCTAGGATCTGTTTCCCTATCTGCACCTCAGCTTCCCTGTCACTATTGGGCGGCCTATAAAAAACACCCAGCAAAGTTATCGACCCTTTGCTGTTCCTAACTTCCACCCACAGAGACTCCGTAGACAGTCCCTCCACGGCATCCACCTGATCAACAGTGCCACTCCGCCACCTCTTTTGCCTCCCTCCCTGTCCTTCCTGAAACATCTGAATCCCGGCACCTGAAGTACCCAGTCCTGTCCCTGAGACATCCAAATCTCTGTAATGGCCACCACATCACATTCCCAAGCAGCAATCAACGCCCTAAACTCATCTACTTTGTTCACTACACTCCTGGCATTAAAATAGATACACCTCAGACCCTCGGTCTGGGCGCTTCCCTTCTCCACCCCCTGTCTAACCTCCCTGTCATACTGTCTACAGTCCTTCTCTACCTGGGAGCTAACCTCCTTGCTCTCAGTCACGTCATCTCTATTCCCTCCCCACAACCTTTCTAGTTTAAAGACCCCCAGTAGCCCTAGCCAATCTTTCCACCAAGATATTGGTCCCCCTGGGATTCAAGTGCCACCCGTCTTTACTGTACAGGTCACACCTGCCCCTAAAGAGGTCCCAATGATCCAGGAACCGGAATCCCTGCCCCTCAGCCACACATTCATTCTCCACCTCATTCCATTCCTGCTCTCAGTCTCCCGCGGCGCAGGCAGCAATCCTGAGATTACTACCTTTGCGTTCCTCTTTCTCAGCTGTCTACCTAATTCCCTATAATCCCTTTTCATGACCCCTTCCCTCTTCCTGCCTATGTCAGCGGTACCTATATGTACCATAGCCTCTTATGGTCTTCTGGACTTTATGGAAAATTTGGGTGGGATTTTATGGCCTCACTTGAGCAAGACTGAAAATTCCTGCCTAAGGTCAATGGACATTTTTGTTGTCCGCCGCCGCTCGCCCAATTCTGGGGTGGGCGGGTCCGGCAGTTGGCTCCATTCTCTCCCCACAGATGCTGTCAGAGCTATTAAGATTTTCCTGCATTTTCTGTTTTTGTTTCAGATTCCAGCATCCGCAATCCACAAATACTGGATAGTGGTCACTCCTACTAATATTGTCATGGACAGGTGCATCTGCAGGAGGCAGGTTGGTGAGGGTGAGGTCTCTACCTGCTGCAGACCCAGTTGAGTAGCTGTGTCCTTTATGACTTGGCCAGCTCGGTCTGTGCTGAGCCACTCTTGGTGATGGATGTTGAAAGTCCCCCATCCATTCTAAACCCTTTTCACCCTCAGAACTCCCTCCAAGTGGTGTTCAACATGGAGGAGTACTGATTTATTAGCTGAGGATACTCGAGGGAGTGTAATCAGCAGGAGGTTTCCTTGCCCATGTTTGACCTGATGCCATGAGATTTCATGGGCTCCAGAGACAATTTTGAGAATTCTCAGGATGACTCCCTGCTGACTGTATACAACCTCAGCTGGGTCTGTTCTGGGACAGGATATAATCAGGGATGCTGATGGTGGTGTCTGGGACATTGTTTCTAAGATATGATTTGGTGTGTATGACTCTGTCAGGGTATTGCTTGACTAGTTTTTGGGACAACTCTCATAGTCCACTATCCCCCATCTGTAAAGAGGAAGTTGTAAGGTTGACAGGGCTGGGTTCTTTCTGATGCCTAGGTCAATGCCAGCTGGTCAATCTTCATTCTTTTTTGACTCTGTAGTTGTTTTACACAACTGACCAACTTGCTCAGCTATTGAAGAGTTAACCACATTACTGTGGGTCTGGAGTCACATGTAGGCTAGACAAAGTGAGGATAGTAATTTTCCTTCCCCAAAGAGACATTAGTGAACCCTAAAATCATACAGCACAGAAGGGGCCCTTCAGCCCATTGAGTCCACACTGACACATTGTTGTTTGTTCATCCATCATCGTTGATGAGGACTTTGACACCATTAGTCATTTTGAGGCTGGTTGCGGTGTGTCCAAAGATAGCTGATCAGGCCAATTCGAGGACGGAATGTCCTGGCACATACTGGACAGACTTGTGTAGACAGTGTAGTTGTTGCGCTGGTGGCTCTGGACATGCGCAGCTCGCGCTTAAGTTGTGCTTCAGCAACACACCTTTCTTCATGAGTTTGATAGCCTTTGTGGATGAGGCAGCGCCAGGTAGGGTGGTTTTGTGCCAGTGTTTCCCAGGTGGTCATGCCAATGTCAAGTGACTTCAGGGAGACCTTGAGCGTGTCTTTGTAACATATCTTCTGCCCTCCATGCGAGCATCTACCTGCAGCGAGTTCCCCAAAAAGTAGCTGCTTGGGTATGTGCTTGTCTGGCATACGGGTGACATGACCTGCCTACCGGGTCAGTGCTCTCATCAGCAGTGTGTGGACTGATGGTAGACTTGCTCTAGAGAGAACTTCAGTGTCTGGTACCTTGTCTTGCCATCTGATGTATAATATTCTGCAAAGACAAGTCATGTGGAAATGATTGAGCTGTCTTGCATGCCTTTGATACACAGTCCATGTTTCACAGGCATGCAGGAGGGCAGCGACATATTAGAAACATCTGAACTCCTACATAGAAACATATCAGGTAGGAGCAGAAGGAGGTCATTTGACCCTTCGAGCCTGCTCTGCCATTCAGTAAGATCATGACTGATCATCCAACTCAATAGCCTAACCCTGCTTTTCCCCCATAACCTTTAACCACTTTGCCCCAAGTGCCATATCCAGCCGCCTCTTCAATGCACTCAATGTTTTGACATCAACTACTTTCTGTGGTAATAAATTCCACAGGCTCACCACTCTTTGGGTGAAGAAATGTCTCCTCACCTCTGTCCTAAATGGTCTATCCTGAATCCTCTTGATAGAGGCCAGAGGGTAGTTGTAGAGAGTTTTTCAAACTGGAGGCAAGTGATCAGCTGTGTGCCTCAGGGATCAGTGCTGGGTCCACTGTTATTTGTCATTTACATTAATGATTTGGATGAGAATATAGGGGATATGGTTAGTAGGTTTGCAGGTAACTCTAAGATTGGTGGCATAGTGGACAGTGAAGAAAGTTGTCTCCGATTGCAACGGGATCTTGATCAATTTGGCCAGTACTGACAGATGGAGTTTAATTTAGACAAATGCGAGATGATGCATTTTGGAAGATTGAACCAGGGCAGGACTTACTCAATTACTGGTAGAGCACTGGGGAGAGTTACAGAACAAAGAAATCTAGGGGTAGAGGTTCATAGCTCCTTGAAAGTGGAGTCATAGGTGGACAGGGTATTGAAGAAGGCATTCAGCATGCTTGATTCCATTGGTCAGAACACTGAATACAAGAGTTAGGATGTCTTGTTGAAATTGTATAAGACATTGGTAAGGCCATACTTGGAATAATGTGTGCAATTCTGATCAGCCTATTATAGAAAGGATATTATTAAACTAGAAAGAGTGCAAAAAAATTTACTAGGATACTTCCAGGACTTGATGGATTAAGTTATCAGGAGAGGTTGGATAGATTGGAACTTTTTCTCTGAAGCGTAGGAGGCTGAGGGATGATCTTATAGGGGTCTATAAAATAATGAGGGGCATAGACAAGATAGATAGTCAATATCTTTTCCCAAAGGTAGGGGAGTCTAAAACTAAAGGGCATAGGTTTAAGGTGAGAGGGGAGAGATACAAAAGTATCCAGAGGGGCAATTTTTTCACACAGAGGGTGGTGAGTGTTTGGAACAAGCCGCCAGAGGTAGTAGTAGAGGCAGGTACAATTTTGTCTTTTAAAAAGCATTTAGTTAGTTACATGGGTACGATGGGTATAGAGGGATATTGGCCAAATACAGGCAATTGGGATTGGTTTTGGGGTTTTAAAAAAAAGGGCGGCATGGACAAGTTGGGCTGAAGGGCCTGGTTCATGCTGTAAACCTTTATAACTATTTTTACCTCTCCCACTTGCCTTAAGATTTCCTTCTGTAGGTTAGTATAAATTCATTGTCTGATTACTCTCCTGTGAAGCATGTTGTATTGTGTTAAAGATGTGAAATAAATATAAGGTGTTGTAATACATAGGAAGAATAGTTATTGCTAGTTAATTCCAGATGGGAAAAAAAATTCTTTCTGGAGAACAATGTGGAGCCTGGGTCCTTTTTCCAGAAGAACCCCAATTAATTCCATAATTTCACAAACTTTTTTAAACAATGGAATAGTGTGAATTTGAAATTCCCAGTTGGTACCTTTCACGCCATGTAATAAGCAACAAATGGGTGACACCCACCTAATCCATTGCCTCTCCCCCGCACACTGCACACACAATAACTGACTCGGCTAAATTCAGATCGTCTGAATAGTCCTCAGGAAATTTATTCCTCTCTCAGTCATTCCACCAAGCTGTGATTAATGATTAACAAGAAACATCAACAGTGGATATTTGACTAACTCTTGATCTAAATAACGTAGGATTGGGAAAGCCTCATGCAGACAGCTCCTTGTTGCTCCAGATCATCAATCTATCCTGTCATTTGGAATAGTCCAGACAGGACAGGGAAAATGAGCTGTGGTGTTGTGCTGTTGTTTGCTGTACTCCTTCTGCAGACTGGAGCTGCTGTCCCACTAAATGCAACCAACAATTATCGAGTTCAGGAAAACTTCAATTTGACTCAGGTAATTGGTGTTAGTTATAATGCAGCGACTCTGGGTTCCTGGGTTTGGGGTAGTTGTAGTTTCTTTTATTCATTTGAGAAAATGCGCTGGAGTAGGTACAGAGGCGATTCACCAGGATAATGCCTGAGGTGATGTATTTGAGCTATAGGGAGAGAATGGATAGGCTTGGATTGTTTTTGCCAGAGCGGAGAAGGTCGAGGGAAGACATGATTGAGGTTTACAAAATTGAGGGGTAAGGCCAGGGTGAATAGGAAGCAACCTGTTGATAGGGTTAGGGTTAACCCTAATAACTGACAATAACTGACTCTATTAACCCTAACCCTTGGTGAGAATCTGGAATGTACTGCCTGGGAAGGCCGTGGAGGCCAGAAACCTTACAACCTTTAAAAATATTTGGATGAGCACTTGAAACATCGGGTAGGATTTTACAGCCTTGCTCATCCTGAAACTTCCCTTGCATGTCTCCTTTAAAACTTTCCACCATGTCCCTTAAACTAATGTCCCCATGAGTCAATGGGCATTTTCTGCATTGTACAATGTTAGCATTCCTTGTCTTTCCCTAATTGAGAAGGTGGTGTGAGCTATCTTCTTGAACAACTGCAGTCTCTGTGATGTACAGCCACAATGTTGTTAGGGAGTGAGTTACAGGATTTTGACCTAGAGACAGCGAAGTAAATGGAATGCAGTTCTAAGTAAGGATGGTGAGCGATTTGAACAAAGAACAAAGAACAGTATGGCACAGGAACAGGCCCTTCGGCTCTCCGAGCCTGTGTCGATCATGATGCCTGCCTGAACTAAAACCGTATACACTTAGAGAGTCTGTATCCTTCCCCATTAATATCCTATTCATGTATTGTCTAGATGCCCCTTAAATGCCACTATCGTACCTGCTCCCACCTCTTCCCTTGTGTAGTGTGTTCCAGACATTCACCACCTTCTGTGTAAAAAATCTTGCCTTGCATGTCTCCTTTAAAACTTTCCACCATGTCCCTTAAACTAATGTCCCCTAGAATTTGACTTTTCTACCCTAGGAAAGAGAATCTGACTATCCGCTCTGTCCATGCCACTCATAATCTTGTAAACCTCTATCAGGTCACTCTTCAATCTTCGTCGTTCCAGTGAAAATAAACTGAGCTCTTCCAATCTCTTCTATTAGCTAATACCCTCCAGACCAGGCAACATCCCAGTAAACCTCTTCTGTACCCTCTCCAAAGCATCCACATCTTCTGGTAGAATGGTGACCAGAATTGTACACAATATTCCCGATGAGGGCTAACTAATGTTGTGTACAACTGCAGCATGACTTGCCAATTTATAAATCGGAGTATCGAGTATAAAATTTGGAGTGTTATGGTAAGATTGTATAAGGCCTTATGAAGCCAAATTTAGAGTATTGTGTACAGTTTTGGTCACCCAGTTACAGGAAGGATGTAAATAAGGTTGAAAGAGTGCAGAGAAGGTTCACAAGGATGTTGCCGGGACTTGAGAAGCTGAGTTACAGAGAGATTGAATAGGTTAGGACTTCATTCCCTGGAGCGCAGCAGAATGAGGGGAGATTTGATAGAGGTGTATAAGATTTTGAAGGGCTAAAAGACTTGAGGTTGCTTTGGCAGACAGAGTGAAGGAAAATCCAAAGAGCTTCTATAGGTATGTAAGGAGCAAAAGGATAGTGAGGGATAAAATTGGTCATCTTGAAGACCAGAGTGGTAGACTGTGCGTGGAACCAAAAGAGATGGGGGAGATATTAAATGGTTTTTTTGCATCCGTATTTACTGAGGAAACGGGCATGGAGTCTATGGAAATCGGGCAAACAGGTAGGAAGGTCATGGAACCGTTACAGATTAAAGAGGAGGAGGTGCTGGCTGTCTTGAGGCAAATCAGAATGGATAAATCCCCAGGACCGGACAGGGTATTCCCACGGACCTTGAGGGAGGCTAGTGTTGAACTTGCAGGGGCCCTGGCAGACATATTTGAAATGTCAGTATGCACGGGGGGGATGCCGGATGATTGGAGGGTGGCTCATGTTTAAAAAAGGTTCCAAAAGAAATCTGGGAAATTATAGGCCAGTAAGTTTGACGTCAGTGCTGGGCAAGTTATTGGAAGGTGTGATAAGGGATAGGATCTACAAATATTTGGATAGACAGGGACTTAATAGGGAGAGTCAACATGGCTTTGTGCATGTAGGTCACGTTTGACCAATCTATTAGAGTTTTTCGAGGAGGTTACCAAGAAAGTGGATGAAGGGAAGGCAGTGGATGTTATCTACCTGGATTTCAGCAAGGCCTTTGACAAGGTCCCTCATGGGAGGTTAGTTAGGAAGATTCAGTTGCTAGGAATACATGGGGAGGTAGTAAATTGGATTAGATACTGGCTCAATGGAAGAAGCTAGAGAGTGGTTGTGGAGGGTTGCTTCTCTGAGTGGAGGCCTGTGACTAGCGGTGTGCCACAGGGGTCAGTGCTGGGTCCATTGTTGTTTGTCATCTATATCAATGATCTGGATGATAATGTGGTAAATTGGATCAGCAAATTTGCTGATGATACAAAGATTGGAGGTGTAGTGGACAGTGAGGAAGGTTTTCAAAGTTGCAGAGGGATTTGGACCAACTAGAAAAATGGGCTGAAAAATGGCAAATGGAATTTAACACAGACAAGTATGAGGTATTGTACTTCGGAAGGACAAACCAAAGTAGAACGTACAGGGTAAATGGTAGGACTCTGAGGAGTGCAGTTGAACAGAGGGATCTGGGAATAAAGGTACAGAATTCCCTAAAAGTGACATCACAGGTGGATACGATCATAAAGAGTACTTTTGGTACATTGGCCTTTATAAATCGGAGTATCGAGTATAAAAGTTGGAGTGTTATGGTGAGGTTGTATAAGACATTGGTGAGGCCGAATTTAGAGTATTGTGCACACTTTTGGTCACCTAATTACAAGAAGGATATTAATAAGGTTGAAAGAGCGCAGAGAAGGTTCACAAGGATGTTGCTGGGACTTGAGAAACTGAGTTACAGAGAAAGGTTGAATAGGTTAGGACTTTATTCCCTGGAGCGTAGAAGAATGAGGGGAGATTTGATAGAGGTGTATAAAATTTTGATGGGTATAGATAGAGTGAATGCAAGCAGGCTTTTTCCACTGAGGCTAGAGGAGAAAAAAACTAGAGGATGTGGGTTAAGGGTGAAGGGGGAAAAGTTTAAAGGGAATATTAGGGGGGGATTCTTCACGCAGAGAGTGGTGGGAGTGTGGAATGAGCTGCCGGATAAAGAGGTAAATGCGGGATCACTTTTAACATTTAAGAAAAACTTGGACAGGAACAGGATGAGAGGGGTGTGGAAGGATATGGTCCAGGTGCAGGTCAGTGGGACTAGGCAGAAAAATGGTTCGGCACAGACAAGAAGGGTCAAAAGGCCTGTTTCTGTGCTGTAATAGAACATACAATGTAGAACATAGAACACTACAGCACAAACATGCCCTTCGGCTCCACTAGTTGCGCCGATCATATCCATACCTACCAGGTATAACTCTCAATCCCATTAAATCCCATGTACTCATCCAGAACTCTCTTAAAAGACCCCAGACCCCTACCACCACCGACGGCAGCCAATTCCACTCACTCACCACCCTCTGAGTGAAAAACGTACCCCTGACATCTCCTCTGTACCTGCTCAGCATCTTAAACCTGTGTCCTCTCGTGGCGACCATTTCAGCCCTGGGAAATAGCCTCTGAGAATCCACCCTATCTACACCTCTCAACATTTTATAAACCTCTATCAGGTCGCCTCTCAACCTTCGTCTCTCCAGGGAGAAGAGACCTAGCTCCCTCAACCTATCCTCATAAGGCATGCCTCCCAATCCAGGCAACATCCTTGTAAATCTCCTCTGCACCCTCAAAATAACTTCCACATCCTTCCTGTAGTGAGGCGACCAGAACTGCGCACAGTACTCCAAGTGGGGTCTGACAAGGGTCTTATAAAGTTGCAGCATTACCTCCCGACTCCTAAACTCAATCCCTCGATTAATGAAGGCTAGCACACCATACGCCTTCTTGACCACATCCTCCACCTGCAAGGCCGATTTAAGAGTCCCATGGACCTGGACCCCAAGGTCCTTCTGCTCCTCAACACTGCTAAGACTCCTACCCTTGATATTGTACTCCCTCATCCCATTGGTCCTGCCAAAATGGACCACTACACATTTATCTGCGTTGAAGTCCATCTGCCACTTCTCCGCCCAGTCTTGCATCCTATCTATGTCATGCTGCAACTTCTGACATCCCTCCAGATTATCCACAACACCTCCAACCTTCATATCGTTGGCGAACTAACTCATCCCTCCACTTCCTCATCCAGGTCATTTATGAAAATGACAAACAGCAAGGGTCCCAGAACAGATCCCTGGGGGACTCCACTGGTGACCGACCTCCATGCAGAAAAAGACCCATCCACAACCATTCTCTGCCTTCTGCAGGCAAGCCAGTTCTGGATCCACAAGGCAACAGCCCCTTGGATGCCATGCCCTCTCACCTTCTCAAGAAGTCTTGCATGGGGAGTCTTATCAAACGCCTTGCTGAAGTCCATGTAAACCACATCCACCGCTCTTCCTTTGTCAATGTGTTCGGTCACATTTTCAAGGAACTCAACTAGGCTTGTAAGGTACGACCTGCCCTTGACAAAGCCATGCTGACTATTTCTGATCATACTAAACTTCTCTAAATGCTTATAAATCCTGTCCCTCAGTATCCTCTCCATCAACTTACCAACAACTGAGGTCAGACTCACCAGTTGGTAATTTCCCGGGCTATCACTGTTCCCTTTCTTGAAACTAGGAATCACATCCACAATCCTCCAATCCTCCAGAACCTCTCCCGTCTCCATCGACGACGCAAAGATCATCGCCAGCGGCTCTGCAATCACTTCCCTCACCTCCCACAGTAACCTGGGATAATCCCATCCGGTCCTGGCGACTTATCTGTCTTGATGGAATTTAAAAGTGTCAACACATCCTCTTTCTTCATGTCCACATACTCAATCTTTTCAGTCCACCGCAAATCTGCAGTACAACCTCCCAGATCATTTTCCACCGTGAATACCGAAGCAAAGTACTCATTAAGCACCTCTGCCATTTCTTCTGGTTCCACACAGACTTTTCCCCCTTCACCTTTTATAGGTCCTATCCCTTCACTTCTCATCCTTTTACTCTTCACATATTTGCAGAACGCCTTGGGGTTCTCCTTAATCTTACCCGCCAAGGCCTTCTCATGTCCCCTTCTGGCTCTCCTAATTTCCTTTTTAAGCTCCTTCCTACAACCCGTATACTGCTCTAGATCCTTAACATCTCCCAGCTCTCTGAACCTTCTGTACGCCTTTCTTTTCTTCCTGACCAGGTTCACCACAACCTTCGTGCACCACGGTTCCTGCAACCTACCAAAACCTCCTTGTCTCATTGGAACGTTGTCGTGCAGAGCTCCAGATAAACATTCCTTGAAAATCCGCCACCTTCCTAATGTTCTTTGGTTCTATAATGCGGAATAAAGAAATGGCTGAGGAATTACATTTGTACTTTGTTTCAATCTTCACAAAGGAAGTCATGAATAATGTGCTATAAGTACTGAGAGAAACACGTTTTAGTGAGGAGCTGAAGGAAGTCAACATTACTAGAGAAATGGCTTTGGGAAATTGATGGGATTGAAGGTGGATAAATTTCCAGGTCCTAATAATCTCCATCCCAGAGTACTTAAGGAAGTGGCCCTGGAAATAGTAGGTCCATTGGTGGTTATTTTCCAAAATTCTTTGGACTCTGGAATAGTTCCTATAGATTGGAGGGTAGCTAATGTAAACCTGGTATTCAAAAAGGGAGGTGGAGAGGAAGCAGGGAATGATTGACCAATGACCCTAACGTCAGTACTGGGGAAGTTGCTGGAGTCCATTATCAAGGATTTCATAACTCAGCATTTGGAAGGCAGTGGGATAATTAGATACAGTCAGCATGGATTTACAAAAGGGAAATCATGTTTGACGAATCTAACGGAATTTTTTGAGGATGTAACTATTAGAGTTGACCGAGGAGAACCAGTGGATGTTATTTATTTAGACTTTCAGAAGGCTTTGACAATGTCTCACATAACAGACAATGTAAAGGTAAAGCACATGGGATTGCAGGTCATGTTTTGAGATGGATAGAAAGCTGGATAGCAAATAGGAAGCAAAGAGTTGGCATAAATGGGTCTTTTTCTAATTGGCAGTCAGTGATATGTGTTTCGCAGAAATTTGTGCGAGGACCCCAACTGTTCACGTTATATATTAATGACTTGGAAGAGGAAACTGAACGTATCATCTCCAAATTTGCAGATGATACAAAGTTGGGTTACAAAAAGAGGTATGAGGAGGTTGCAGAGATGCTTCAGTGTGATTTCGACAAGCTGAGTGTGTGGATATTTGCATGGTAGATGCAGCATAGTGTGGATAAATGTGAGGTTCTCCACTTTGGTACCAGTAATAAGACAGATTATTACTTGAATGGATGTAAATTGAGGAAAGTGGATATTTAACAAGACCTTGGAGTCCTTGTGCATCAGTTGCTGAAAGTAAATGCACAGGTACAGCAAGCAGTAAAGAAGGCAAGTGGTATATTGGCCTTTATAGCGAGAGGATTTGAGTATAGGCATAGGGATAAAAAGAACAAACAACAAAGAAAATTACAGCACAGCAACAGGCTCTTCAGCCCTCCAAGCCTGCACTGACCATGCTGCCTGACTTAGTTAAAACCTCCTACCCTTCTGGGGACTGTATTCCTCTATTCTCATCCTATTCATGTGCTTATCAAGATGCCCCTTAAAAGTCACTACCATACCTGCTTCCACTACCTTTCCCGGCAACGAGTTCCAGGCACCCACTACTCTGTTGAAAAAATTTGCCTCGTACATCTCCGTTAAACCTTGCCCCTCGCACCTTAAACCTATGCCCCCAAGTGAATGACTCTTCCACCCTGGGAAAAAGCTTCTGATTATCCACTCTGTCCATGTCTCTCATAATTTTGTCGACTTCTATCAGGTCTCCCTTCAACTTTTGTTCCTCCAGTGGGAACAAACCAAGTTTGTCCAACCTTCTCCAACTTATAAATCAAAGAAAGGATTTAATAAAGAAACATTATTACTCCAAACTTGGGGCCTCTCCCAAGGCCAATCCAAGCTCCCTACAATTCTACACAGGTTCTTATTTATATTGAGTCAGCTGACTATTACATCATTCTGGAATTGGTTCCATGGTTTACTGGGTCAGCTAACCTTTACATCTTGTTACTACTGGTCACATTACATCTAATATAAAGTTGTCACTGGTTACATTCTAATAGATTCCCTTTAATTTTCAATTATTTTTTCAAAATAATTTAAGACAACCATCCTCCCATATTCTTAATAACTTTCCAGTACCCTTTTCGTAAAACAGTCAGGTACCTGTGGATTTGCACCAAACCCAGTTAAGTTTGGAAACGTTCTTGTTTTCCAGCATTTGTTTAACGCTGGACAAATTAATTCTCAGTCGTTTTTCTGTTATTACTGTTATTGTCCCATAAAGACTGATTGTCAACATAACACTCAATTGGTACTTTCTTAACCAATGTGCCCATAAAAAATAATTCTGTTAATGTGTCAGATAAATATATCCTCATATCCAACGCCTCCACTAACACTAGAGTTTCAATCACCAATATGCTTTTGACTACCCTTTTTATTTGCTTTGCTTCTCAGGTCAAGGGGCAACATTTCTTTCCTTACCTACCAGAAATATTATGACTCCAGCACCACTTGCATGTCCACCTGATAGTTTGGCATGTGAACTAAACACAGCCGACTTCATATCTTCCGGTTCTCCTAGTGCTGGGAATTTAATCACACATTCCTCTAATTTTAGCTTTTTTAATGTTTTATTAGCCTGCAAGGTCTCTGACTGTGGCGCACTTCAACTGAGCTCTAGGACATTATAGCTCCCATCCGGGGAGGGATGGTGGCACAGTGGTTAGCACTGCTGCTTCACAGCGCCAGGGACTCAGATTCAATTTTAGCCTTAGGTCAATGTCTGTGTGGAATTTGCATGTTCCCCCCATGTCTGCATGGGTTTCCTCCAAGTGCTCTGGGTTCCTCCCACAGTCCAAAGATGTGCAGGTTAGGTGGATTGGCCATGCTAAAATTGACCCTTGTGTCAGGGGGATTAGCAGGGGGATTAGTGTGGGTTACATGAATAGGGCCTGGGTGGGATTGTGGTCAGTGCAGACTTGATGGGCCGATTGGCATCCTGCAGGGATTCTATCTGGTCTTGTCTGTGGCCATAGCTAATTCAGCTGTCCTATCATGCTCCTCAACAATTCTATTTCTGTTTCATTGGCCCGTTCCTCACGCTCCATTTTGTTTGCAGATATCAATCCTTCTTTATCATGGGAGCTTCTACTCCTGTTCCTATCATTGGTTTGATTCCTAGCCTTCCTCATTAAACTTTGGCCTCTACTGCTGTGTCTGTTTCTGTCAGGGCTTCTACTCTCAGACCACTGTTCTCTGTTGACACACCTTCAGTCATGGATTTGTGATATTTTCCCAGGTTCACAAATGCTTACTGTCTCATCTTTAGGACTTGGGTCTCACTTTTTTTGTTCCCCTTTTTCCCAAGTTCTTGCCCTCGAACTTGTACTTTCCTGAGGCATTTCCTGCTTTCCTGATTATAGTGGCATCCCTTCATTCACTTGACCCTTTGGGTATGTACCTACTTTGGTACAGTACCACTGCGCCTACTTTGAAATAGCAGCTTCATCCCCTGTTTCACTGGTACTTTGTTGATCATCAGATTCCCTCTCATCTATTGTTGACTCATCTTCAGATTAACTTAGGGTATGTGCAGGTGAGAAACAAGGTGCCTCCTGCACTTCTGCATCTTGCTCGGATGCTCCAAATTCCTACCTAAGTCCCACTACTTTCGGAGAGTGGGCTTGCACTGTCTTGTTACCATGTTGTACTATAACTCCTTTGCCATCCGTTTCTCTCACTTCCCCGGACCCTTTCCACTCTTTTACAGTGGTCCCTATCCCCTTTCTCAAAGTATACTCCCGTTGATTTTATATGACGTCTTCTTAACCATTCTGAAATCTCAGCCTTAATGAAGGCCTTTCTCCCTGGATGCATAGTGTTTAAGATTGCAGAAAACATGGCGCTAATGCTTGTCTCTAGTAGAAACGGGGGAGCATCTGTTAACGGTGATGGTAACTTTGGATTCCTCCCGTATACTAACTGGTATGGACTATAACCCCCCCACCACTTGCAACAGATTTTTCATGTGCACTGCCACGCTAATGCAACCTGGTGGATCCACCAAAATTTTATGCCACATGTCATTTATAACAGCGTGATTCCTTTCACAGAGGCTATTGCTGAATGGACTCTCTGCTGTAGTGTGTATTATTACAACATTTAAATGTTTGCACATATCTTGAAACTTATCATTTACAAATTTGCCCCCATTGTCCGTCAAAAATTTAGATGGTGCTCCCAATCCTATTCCAATCCAGTGGGTCACAATTTTATCTATAATGATCTTTTTATGTTTGTTGTGAATCACCGTGGATATGCTAAACTGGGTGGCCATGTCCACAAAGTGCAAAGGATAGACACCTTTGTTCTTGTCCCACATCTTTAGATCCATTGCCACTGTATCATTGAAATCTCGTGCTAATGGTAGACTCACGACTGGACGCAGGGGTATCCATCTAGAAACATAGAAACATAGAACAGTACAGGCCCTTCGGCTCCCAAAGTCCAAACACAAGATTAAGCTATCCTACTCCCTATCATCCTGGAGTGCTCCATGTGCCTTTCCAATAGCCGCTTGAAAGTTCCTAAAGTGTCCGACTCAGCTATCACAGCAGGCAATGTATTTCATACCCCAGCCACTCACTGAGTGAAGAATCTACCTCGGACATCCCTCCTATATCTCCCACCATGAACCTTATAGTTATGCCCCCTAGTAACAGCTACATCCACCCGAGGAAATAGTCTCTGAATGTCCATTCTATCTATCCCCCTCATCATCTTATAAACCTCTTTTAAGTCACCTCTCGTCCTCTTCCGCTCTAAAGAGAAAAGCCTGAGCTCCCTCAACCTTTCCTCACAAGACCTCCAAACCAGGCAGCATCCTGGTAAATCTCCTCTGCACTCTCTCCAATGCTTCCACATCCTTCTTATAGTGAGGTGACCAGAATTGCACACAATATTCCAAATGTGGTCTCACCAAGGTCCGGTATAGTTGCAGCATAACCCCACAGCTCTTAAACTCAAACCCCCTGTTAATAAACACTAACACACTATAAGCCTTCTTCACAGCTCTATCCACTTGAGTGGCAACTTCAGAGATCTGTGGATATGAACCCCAAGATCTCTCTGTTCCTCCACATTCCTTACAACCCTGCCGTTGATCCTGTAATCTGCATTCAAGTTTGTCCTACCAAAATGAATCACCTCACACTTATCAGGGTTAAACTCCATCTGCCACTTTTCAGCCCAGCTCTGCATCCTATCAATGTCTCTTTGCAGTCTGCAAGAGCCCTCCGCCTCATCCACCACTCCACCAATCTTGGTGTCATCAGCAAATTTACTAACCCACCCTTTAGCCCCCTCTTCCAAATCATTGATAAAAATCACAAATAGCAGAAATAGTCAGAAATAATCACAAATAGTGTATATTTTATGCAAATTCCACAGTAGGCTAGTATTTGTTCTACGAGATCATTCTGTCCTTTGTCCAGTGCACCTGTATCCTGCAGCAGTGCTCTCAGTCTCTGTGGTGCTGGATGACCAAACTGCTTATGGAGTTTCAGAATAATCTTATTGTCTATCATGCTTTGTTTGTTAGCAACACTAATGCGTCGTGAATCTGTTGGACTGAAAATTTTGGTTCACTTGAAGGAAAACAATAATGGCTAGATCTTATAAAATGTATGTCCACGGTTTTCCCAAATACCACAGCTTTATCCTGTTTCAAATCGATGGTCAGCTGAGCTTTCTTCATCGCAGACCTGCTTAACAACAAAGGTTAGACCACTGGAAATGACAGCTGTACTTATAAGTAAACTGATTCCCACAATCCTACAGGGAAGTATCACCATTTTGGAGAATGCTAGCGTGTTCTCATCTCCAAACCTTTTACTTTCTTTCGGTCTTTATGATCAAAAGACCCTAAATAAAAATATAGGCAATCTTGGCCGCAGACAATGGATGTACATCCACTATCTAAAACAGCACAGTTGAAAGAATCTATCATCAGAATGCTTATTATGTGGCTCAACTTTACTGCCACCAAAACAGTCCTTTCCTGGTTCTTATCCTCATCACTGCTGGTTTCCACGTATTCTGTATCATATGTGGTTTCAAAAAATTATTTGTTTTTCTGGATAGTTTACAATTCAGTGATAAGGGGAATCACTTTGGAAACAGTGATTTAGCATTCCTTCAATTTAAGTGTCTTTTATCAGTATTCCATGTGCGTCTTCATAGGTTTTAAGTCGGTCCGCCTTGTCCAACGAGGGGCATACACGTGATGGGTCGTACAAGGGCTGCTCTTGGATGTTCGAGAATAGCCTAGTACTTTGTGTCGTCAGTGTACGCTTAAACTGGACCAGATGCTGGGTAACACGACAGCTCAGTGACTATCACTGTTTGCTGTGCAGACACATGGATTTGGGCCGGTGTCTGTGGGAGTTTGCGCATTCTCCCCGTGCTTGCATGGGTTTTCTCCGGATGCTCCGGTTTCCTCTCACACCCCAAAGATGTGCTGTTAGGCTGATTGGAGGTAATAAATTGTCCCTAAATTAGTTTCCCTCAATGTGGAATGCCATAAGCATAGATAAGGGTCATGGGTGGAGGGGGGACTGGTAATGTTAAAATGGTGGCACGGGCTCGTTAGGCCGAAGGGCCTGTCTCCCAGGCTGTTGTCTTCTTTCCCCATTTTCAACACTTGGTCAGTTATTAATATAACTGTCTCTGTTTAAAGGTCTTCATGTACAATTTTTTTCTGGTATGCGGTTGAGTCATCATTGACTCCTTTGTTCTGGGTGCTGTGGCATTCCAGTCTGTATTAAACAAGGTGGCGGGGAAGAATTGTTTTCCAAAAATCTTTTTTAATGATGCTGCCATTTGATTCAAAAGGGGCTTTGTCCCCTTAATTGTATTCCAGTCATTACTAAAAGAGTATCCCTTTGCGACAGACATGCATTAAGAACTTAAAGACCAATATTGCATCAGGAATTTCCAAATTAAATTTCATTTGCCTGTTATGGCCCCTGTCTAAATCCATGATATACTTTTCCATTGACAGGGTATCTTGTCTCCTAATCCTGTCAAACATCACCCATCCTTCATAATTCTCCAAGAACTCATTTTTTTGGTAAAACTTATCTAAGTATTGTAGCAGGAGCTGTAGCCCTTCTTCATTATTTATGGCATCTGCTGTTCAATTGGAAAATACTTTGCTCCTTATCTTGCTCCTAATTGGAAGTGACAAAGCCAATGCCATATCTTGCTTTTTTTTCCATAGTGAGTGACAATGGTTCACATTTCCGTTTCTGCCTTCCATTGCCGACATGGTTCAGCAACTGAAAAGACAGGGGGATAATCAAATCCCGCTGGTTTACTTCTACTTTCTGCCATGGTTGTAGCACTTTTTCAAAAACAAACACCAAGTTACAATGGATTTTATTCTGCTACCAATGTTTTTTCAGATATAACTCTTCAAATGCAGACAATAAAAATAGAACAAATTTTACTCCAACTTATAAATCAAGGAAAGAGTTAATGAAGTAACACCATTACTCCAAACTTGGGGCCTCGTCCTGGGCCAACCCAAACTCTCCACAATTCTATTCAGGATCTTATTTATAGTGAGTCAGCTGACTATTACATCATTCTGTAATTGGTTACTGGGTCAGCTGACCCTTACATCTTGTTATCATTGGTCACTTTATATCCAATACAAAGTTGTCACTGGTTACATTCTAACAGTGAATTTGTGTGGAATTCACTATCACAGAATGTAGTTGATGACAAAACATTGTCTGATTTCAAGAAGAAATTGGATATTGCTCTTGGGGCTAAAGGAATCGAGGGATATGGGAGAAAGGGGAGATCAGGATATTGAATTCAATGATCAAAATGAATGGCGGAGCAGGCTCGAAGGGCTGAATGCCCTACTCCTGCTTTTAGTTTCTATGCAATACTTTTGTCCTTTAAGATGTTCCTTAAAATCTTTTCTTTGGCCAAGAATTTGGTCATTTGTCTGAACTTTTCTTGATGAAGTTCAGGGTTAAACTTGGCTGCTGCACACTCCTGTGAAATATCTTTATAGAATTACAGAATCCCTACAGTGCAGAAGGATGCCATTCAGTTCATTGAGTCTGCACCAATCCTATAACAGGGCATCTTACCAAGGACCACAACCCTGCCCTTCTTCCCCTATCCCCATATCCTCACACATTTACCCCACAAATCCCCTAACCTACACATCTTGGGATACTATGGAATGATTTAGCATGGGCAATCCATGTAATTGCACATCTTTAGACTGTAAGAAGAGACCAGAGCACCCGGAGGAAACCCATGCAAACACGGGCAGAATGTGCAAACTCCACACATACAGTCATATGAGGTCAGAATTGAACTCAGTGCTAACCACTGTGCCACCATGCCGCCCAGTGTGCTTTAGTCCCTTGGGATATATGTTATATTAAAAGCACTTCATAAATACAAATTCATCTTTTTGAATTTAGTGGACTATCAATCAATCACAATTCATCAACTCTGGATCTTGGGTTTTGAGACTGCAGTTTTAACTGCGTTCTTTTCTTGCAGTTTCTTGGTACATGGTTTTCGATCGGAAATGCCTGCAATTGTCCCGAATTCATTAAGCAAGTTCAGAACGATGCGGCAATTAGCAAGGTAACAATTTCAACCAATGAGGAACGGACTAAAGTCATGGCCGACTTTGTATATGAACGGTAAGACTTATTTATAGTATAATGAAATTGCTGATTTTATCCAAAATGATTTTTGAAAAGGGGAAATTATTTGCAATTCACCAGCGGTACTGCTTGTCCCCTGAGACTACGTAAGTCTGAAAGATTATGGCCAGTGCCTCTACAATTTCACTTCAATACCCAGGGAAACATCTGATCCAGTTCCAATTGTCAACATCTAATACCAACAGTTTATCCAAAACCTGCTATTTATTCACCTCGAACATTTTTAATGACAGACACTACCACTCTGTCACCATGGCCTGTTTAGAATCAACTTCATTGGTTCAGGAAACTGAAGAAGAAAACTTATGTTACAGTGTGTAGGCTCTAGAACTCATCTTACAGTATGCGGGCTGGGGAACTTACATTACAGTGTGAAGGCTGTAGAACTAATGTTACAGTGTGTAGGCTGTAGAACTAATGTAACAGTGTGTAGGCTGGGGAACTTAGTTATAGTGTGTAGCCTGTAGAACTAATGTTACAGTGTGTAGGCTGGGGAACTTACATTACAGTGTGTAGCCTGTAGAACTAATGTTACAGTGTGTAGGCTGGGGAACTTACAAAGCAGTGTGCAAGCTGTGGAACTGACATTACAGTGAATATCCTGTGGAACTGATGTTTCAGTGTGTAACATCTGGAACTGATGTTTCAGCGTATAGGCTGTGGAACAGCTGTTACAGTGTGCAAGCTTTGGAAGTAATGCTATAGCGAGTCGCCTGTGGAACTAATATCACAGTGTGTAGGCTGTGGAACTGATGTTACAGTATGTAGATTGTGGAACTGATTTTGCAGTGTGTACCTGTGGAACGGTTGTTACAATGTGCAGTGGAAATGATGTTACTGTGTGTGGGCTCTGGAACTGATATTACAGTGTGCATACAGTGGGACAGATGTTACAGTGTGCAGCTTGTGTAACACATGTTACAGTGTGCATACAGTGGAAATGATGTTACAGTGTGTAGGCTTTGGAACTCATGTTACAGTGTGTAAGCTGAAGAACTGCCATTACAGTGAGTATCCTGCAGAACTGATGTTTCAGTGTGTAACCTCTGGAACAGATGTTGCTGTGTATAACATCTGGAATTAATGTTTTAGTGTATAGACCTTGGAACAGCTGTTAGTGTACAGGCTTTGGAAATGATGTTACAGTATGTAGACTGTGGAACTGATGTTGCAGTGTGCAGACTTTGGAAGTGATGTTACAGTGTGGAGACTATGGAATTGACGATGCAGGGAGTAGGCTGTGCAACTTATGTTAAAGTGTGTAGGCCGTGGAACTGATTTTACACTGCATAGTCCTTGGAACAGATGTTACAGTATATTTCTTGTGGAACTCATGTTACAGTGCACAACCTGTGGAACTGATCTTAAAGAGTGTAGCCCATGGAACTGTTATTACATGTGCAAACAGTGGAACTAATGTTAAAGTATGTAGGCTGTGAAACTGAGTTTACAGTGCCTAGGCTGTAGAATGGGTGTTGCAGCGTAACAGTTGTGCAACTAATGTTATAGTTTTGTAGGCTGTGCAACTTGTGTTACAGTGTGTAGGCTCTGGAACTCAGGTTACTATGTATAGGCTGTGGAAATGATGTCACAGTGTGTAGGCTGTGGAAATGATGTCACAGTGTGTAGGATGTGGAAATGATGTCACAGTGTGTAGGTAGGGGAAATGATGTCACAGTGAGTAGGTGGGGAATGATATTGCAGCTTGCAGCTGGTGGAACTGATGTCACACCATGTAGGCTGTGGACTGATGTTTCAGTGTGTATTCTATGGAACTGATGTTCAGTATGTAGGATCTGGAACTGATGTTACAGTCAGTAGCCGTGGAACTAATCATAGAACCCTACAGTGCAGAAAGAGGCCATTTGGTCCATTGAGTCTGCACTGACCACAATCCCACTCAGGCCCTACCCCCATATCCCTACATATTTACCTACTAATCCCTCTAACCTACACATCTCAAAACACTAAGGGGCAATTTTAGCATGGCCAATCAACCTAACCTGCACATCTTTGGACTGTGGGAGGAAACCGGAGCACCCGGAGGAAACCCACACAGACATGAGGAGAATGTGCAAACTCCACACAGTGACCCAGGCCGGGAATCAAACCCAGGTCCCTGGAGCTGTGAAGCAGCAGTGCTAATCACTGTGCTACCATGCTGCCCAAATTGTTACAGTGAAACTCATGTTACAGTACACAACCTGTGGAACTGATGTTACATGTGCATACAGTGGAACTGATGTTACAGTGTGTAAGCTGTTCAATTTATGTTACAGTGTATAGGCTGTGGAACTGATGTTACAGTGTATAGGCTGTGGAACTGATGTTACAGTGGGCAGATTGTGGAACTAACGTTACAGTGTGTAGGTCCTGGAACAGATGTCCTGACCATGGAACTGATGTTACAGTGTGTTGGCTGTGGAACTGATGTTACAGTGTGTTGACTGTGGACTGATGTTTCAGTGTGTATGTGATGGAACTGATGTTACAATGTGTATCCTGTGGAACTGATGTTACAGTGTGTATCCTGTGGAACTGATGTTACAGTGTGTTGGCTGTGGAACTGATGTTACAGTGTGTTGACTGTGGAACTGATGTTACAGTGTGTTGACTGTGGACTGATGTTTCAGTGTGTATGCGATGGAACTGATGTTACAGTGTGTTGGCTGTGGAACTGATGTTACAGTGTGTTGGCTGGAGAACTGATGTTACAGTGTGTTGGCTGTGGAACTGATGTTACAGTGTGTTGGCTGTGGAACTGATGTTTCAGTGTGTATGTGATGGAACTGATGTTACAGTGTGTTGGCTGTGGAACTGATGTTACAGTGTGTTGGCTGTGGAACTGATGTTACAGTGTGTTGGCTGTGGAACTGATGTTACAGTGTGTTGACTGTGGACTGATGTTTCAGTGTGTATGTGATGGAACTGATGTTAGAGTGTGTTGGCTGTGGAACTGATGTTACAGTGTGTTGACTGTGGACTGATGTTTCAGTCTGTATGTGATGGAACTGATGTTACAGTGTGTTGGCTGTGGAACTGATGTTACAGTGCGTTGGCTGTGGAACTGATGTTACAGTGTGTTGACTGTGGACTGATGTTTCAGTGTGTATGCGATGGAACTGATGTTACAGTGTGTATCCTGTGGAACTGATGTTACAGTGTGTATCCTGTGGAACTGATGTTACAGTGTGTTGGCTGTGGAACTGATGTTACAGTGTGTTGGCTGTGGAACTGATGTTACAGTGTGTTGGCTGTGGAACTGATGTTACAGTGTGTATCCTGTGGAACTGATGTTACAGCGTGTTGGCTGTGGAACTGATGTTACAGTGTGTTGACTGTGGACTGATGTTTCAGTCTGTATGTGATGGAACTGATGTTACAGTGTGTTGGCTGTGGAACTGATGTTACAGTGTGTTGGCTGTGGAACTGATGTTACAGTGTGTTGGCTGTGGAACTGATGTTACAGTGTGTTGACTGTGGACTGATGTTTCACTGTGTATGCGATGGAACTGATGTTACAGTGTGTATCCTGTGGAACTGATGTTACAGTGTGTATCCTGTGGAACTGATGTTACAGTGTGTATCCTGTGGAACTGATGTTACAGTGTGTTGGCTGTGGAACTGATGTTACAGTGTGTATCCTGTGGAACTGATGTTACAGCGTGTTGGCTGTGGAACTGATGTTACGGTGTGTTGGCTGTGGAACTGATGTTACAGTGTGTTGGCTGTGGAACTGATGTTGAAGTGTCTCGGCTGTGGAATTGATATTGCAGCGTGCAGCCTGTGAAATTGATGTTACAGTGTGCATACAGTGGAACTGATATTACAGTGTGTAGCCTGCTGAACTGAGGTTATAATGCATAGCATCTGGAACTGATATTGAATTGTGTAGGCTGGGGAACAGCTGTTACAGTGTGCAGGCATTGTATGTGATGTTACAGTGCATAGAAGTCTACAAGATTATGAGAGGCATGGACAGAGTGGACAATCAGAAGCTTTTTCCCAGGGTGGAAGAGTCAATTACAAGAGGCCATAGGTTTAAGGTGCAAGACGCAAGGTTTAAAGAAGTTGTACGAGGCAATTTTTTTGCACAGAGGGTGACGGATGCCTGGAACTCGCTGCTGGGGGAGATAGTGGAAGCAGATACAATTGTGCGTTTTAAGGGGCGTCTGAACAAATACATGATGGGAATAGAAGGATATGGTCCCCGGAAGGGTAGAGGGTTTTACTTCAGTTGGGGCAGCGTGTTCGGTGCAGGCTTGGAGGGGCCAAAAAGGCCTGTTCCTGTGCTGTAATTTTCTTAATTATTTTAGTTGGTGTACAGCATGCACCAGTTAATATTTCTTAATTTTAATTGGTGCATGGTGGTGACACTCTAGTGGTGCTGCCTCAGAGGATTCCTCAGTGCCTCCCTCCGAGGTGTCATCCAGCAGGTCGTGGGCAGTTTGCTCCAGAACAGTGGGGGCGGCAGCAACACCCAAAGGGCCGGGCTCCCCAGGGTCCAGAGCTGGATAAAAGAACACACACTGGGGAGAGGGAGGCAAAACTATCCATACAGCTTCGCACTTACTTAGAGGAGGACCAAGGTTGAGGGTGCACTTCTGTTCACTTGCACAGTGTACGCTAACTTGGCTGTCAGTGACTATCTGGTATGGCCCATCACCCCCTGCCAGCTCCATGGCATGCTCCTCCATGTTAGTCAGCTGCCACAGGTCAGGCAGACGACCACCAGTCTGTGTTTCCCGTGCGTTGTGGATTTTCTTTTCCTGTGGGAATGCAAGATGGATAGCAGCATTAACATATTCAAGTGCATAGTGTGCAATGCATGCCTGTGTCTCAGGGATTGTGCTGACGGTTTCAGGGTAAACGGTCACCACTGAAGGGTGTTCGTTGAGGGGTTGGGTGACAGGATCCAGGCCATCCTGGAGACACTAAGGGCCACAGGTAAGTCTGTTTTGGGCATGCTGGAGGCACAGCGTTCGATGGCCATGAATGTTGGGGACACGGGGAGAAACTGCAGGCCATGGCTGGGACTCTCACTGGCATTCTGGAGACACAGCAGGCTGTGGTTGTGAGCCTGAAGAACTTAGCCCAGGCTCAGAGAGCTACTGCTGAGGGGCTCCAGTGCCTGGTTTACTTACAGAATGTTGTAGTGGAGGGGCTCTGGAGCTTGGCCGAGTGTCAGAGAGCCAAGGCTGAGGAATCACACATCATGGGACAGACGCATCTAGGCCTCCAGAACTGGCAGAGCCCAGTGATGCTGGAGCTCAGTCCAGGAACCCTGGAACCCCATGGAGTGCCTCTGGACACCCCAAGAGAGGAGGAAGGGCTTGAGTCTATGCCGGAATCTTCCACACAGGAGATTCTGGATGTCCAGAGACCTTTCCATTGCCCACCGTCCTCACACTGGGGCATCTCAGGGCCAGCAAGATGAATAGGGTGGCACCAAAATAGTGCCATCCGCAAGTCAGCCGGGGCTGTCCAGGTCCCGGCCACCCAGGGGACATCCGCCAAGGGCATCACATGTGTCCCCAACCCTTACAGCTATATGGGCCGGGGTGGCAGCGTGCATTCGGAGTACAGATAGGAGTCAGATTTGAGTTACACCAAGGGCAGGATCCCAGTGTGCACAACAGCGAGTCATTATCATCCTCCAGCCTTCAACCAAGGCTCGCAACCATTGCCAGCCCAGGTACATTAACAGATTCGGATGTGTCTGGGGGATAGGGTGATTGACAGGAGCAGGGAGCTGTGGTGATTTGAGGGCCTGGGTCTGTTTGGAGGGGGAATAGTGGCTGCACTTGCTCCTGGGGTATGATGGATGTATATCGGTTGCACCTCCCTCACTGCACAGCACCAGCTTCCCTTGCTTCCCTTCCCTGCCTGACACTTGCTATTGCCGCCTGTCGTCTTTCCTCCGGCTCTTTGTGTGGTGGGACGCCCCCATGCCCCCATCGCGCCCCCCCCCCCCCCCCCCCGCCCCGACCCCCTCGCTGCTCCTTCTCCTCCTCCTTCCCCCTCCTGCTCCAGTTGGTCTCCTTGCTGCTGGGCAATGTTGTGCAGAGCGCAGCAAAGGGTGATGATGATGCATGAAGCACACACAGGGTCATACTGGAGGGCTCCCCCCCCCAAAGCAGTCCAAACAGTGAAACTGCATCTTCAGCAGGCCAATGCACCCTCAACGACAGACCAGGTGCTGCATGGGCCTCGTTGTAGCGGGTCTCTGCCTTGGTCTCGGGCCTCTGCACAGGCGTCATCAGCCATGACCTTAGCAGGTAACCCTTGTCATCCCGTAGCCACCCCGGAGACGGGGCTGGTCTGGTTGTCCGACTGCTCGATCACAAAACTGTCTGGACATTTCCAAGGGTGGCGTGCATCAATCTGCATGATCTTCAGCTGACAGTCACAGACAATTTAGACGTTCAGGGAGTGGACAGGATTTATTCCCACTTGGAAATAAGTGGACGTATTAGTGAGAGGCAACATGGTTTTGTGAAAGGGAGGTCATGTCTCACTAACTTGATCAAGTTTTTCAAGGAAGTGAGGAAGATGATTGATGAGGGTAGGGCAGTGGATATTGTCTACATGGACTTCAGTACGGCCTTTGATGAGATCCCTCATGGCAGACTGGTGCAGAAGGTGATGTTATATGGGATCAGAGGTGAACTGACAAGATGGATACAGCACTGGCTCATTCAAAGGAGACAGAGGGTAGCAGTGGAAGGGTGCGTTTCTGAATAGAGGGCTGTGACAAGTGGTGTTCTTCACGGATCATTGCTGAGATCTTTGCTGTTTGTAATATGTATAAATGATTTGGAGGAAAATGTGATTGGTTTGATTAGTAAGTTTGCGGATGACACAAAGGTTGCTGATAGTGATGAGGACTATCACAGGATACAGCAGGATATAGATCGGTTGGAGACTTGGGTGGAGATGTGGCAGATAGAGTTTAATCTGAACAAATGTGAGGTAATACATTTTGGAAGGTCTAATACAGATAGGAAGTATACAATAAATGGCAGAACCTTCAAGAGTATTGATAGGTAGAGGGATCTGGGTGTACAGGTACACAGGGCACTGAAAGTGGCAATGCAGGTGGACAAGGCATACAGCATGCTTGTCTTCATTGGCCAGCGCATTGAGTTTAAAAATAGGCAAGTCATGTTGCAGATTTAGAGAACCTTAGTTAGGCAGCAATTGGAATATGGTGTTCAATTCTGGTCACCACAGTACCAGAAGGATGTGGAGATTTTGGAGCAGGTACAGAAAAGATTTACCAGGATGTTGCTTGATATGCAGGGCATTAGCTATGAGGAAAGGTTGGAGAAACTTGGTTTGTTCTCACTGGAACGACAGAGGTTGAGGGGCAACCTGATAGAAGTCTACAAGATTATGAGAGGCATGAACAGAGTGGATAGTCAGAAGCTTTTTCCCAGGGTGGAAGAGTCAATTACGAGGGTGCTTAGGTTTAAGGTGCGAGGGGCAATGTTTAAAGGAGATGTACGAAGCAGATTTTTTACACAGAGTGGTGGGTGCTGGAGCTTGTTGCCAGGGGAGGTAGTGGAAGCAGATATGGTAGTGACTTTTAAGGGTCATCCTGACAACTACATGAATAGGATGGGAATAGAGGGATATGATCCCCGGAAGGTTAAGGAGTTTTAGTTCGGTCAGGCAGCATGGTCGATGCAGGCTTGGAGGGCCGAAGGGCCTGTTTCTGTGCTGTAATTTTCTTTGTTCTTTGGAACCCCTTCCAATTTAAAAATTGCTGCAGCCCTGCACGGGGGGCGCACAAGGCAAAGTGCGTGCCATCCACTGTGCTCTGCACATTCGGAATCCTGGCAATGGGTGCGAAGCCGAGGGACGGGCCTCCTACGAAACCCACGAAATGATCAACACACGCACCTCCCAGCCTGACCTGCCAGAAAAGTTGCGAGTCGCAATAGGAAAATCACAGCCGATAATACACTGTGCATCCTGTGGAACTGGTGTTACATTGCGTAAGCTGTGGAACTGTTTTAAATTGTGCATTTCACAGAACTGATGTTACAATGTGTACACACTGTGGAATAGCTGTTAGTGTCTTGGTAGTGGAACTGATGGTAACAGTGTGTAGGCCATGGAACTGGCATTACAGTGTGTCGGCCACCATTGGATCCCCTTGCATTACAGATTCATCACCAGACCCCCTGCATTGCAGGCTCACATACATATCTCCAATTCCCCCTTGCATTACATACTCACTAATGGATCCTCTGGTATTGCAAACTCACCACCAGATCCCTCTATATTGCTGACTTACTGCCAGGCCCCCTTACTCACTCACTGCTGCCTAAAATTCAGCCAGTTGATTGCAATGTCAATATTTTATTATTTTATTATTAGACATGGAATGTGTGTCAACGCAACAGGACAATATGAGATACGGGATCCTCCCGGATACTTTGCATTTTCTTCTGGTTCAGGTAGGGTGAAATGGACTTTAAATTCTGCTCAATTATAATAAAGAAACACATCAGCTGTCTAAGAATAAACTGGAGAGATTGTCAAAAACTTATTGACAGGGCTGACAGTAAGGAGGTTCTAAGGAAAGTGGAAAATCAGACAGTCTGAGGGGGAAAGGACTGAGGTGTCTGAGCCATCAGCTCCCTGTATTGGGTTAAAGGAAGCAGTTTACAGAAAAAAGCTGGAGAGAGAGAGGAACTGAAAGGTATCACACAGGCTGCTGTTGGAGGCTGGAGATGGTTATGGACTTCAGAAAGGGCACAGAAAAATTAAAAGGTAAGTGTGATTATTTGAAATGAGCTTTTGAGGAACTGGTGCCAATTTAGTTTTGCATGGTGCTGATGAGAAGTGATTGGAATTTGATGTGGATCAAATAGAGTTCTGAAGAAACAGAAGTTTGTGGAAATTAGGGTTCTGATCAGGAAAGTGCCACTCCAGAGACTTTAACTCAAAAAAGCATCAGCTGACTCTTCCAGGCATTTAGAGACGCAAGGACTGATTAGGGACAGTCAGCATGGCTTTGAGAGTGGAAAATCATATCTCACAAATTTGATTGAGTTTTTTTGAAGAGGTAACCAAGAAGGTGTATGAGGGCAGTGCAGTTGATATTGTCTACATGGACTTTCGCAAGACCTTCGGCAAGATACCACGTGGTAGATTGTTGCATAAGGTTAAATCTTACAGGATATAGGGTGAGGTATCTAAACGGATACAAAATTGGCTTCTTGACAAAATAAGTAAGAAGTCTCACAACACCGGGTCAAAGGCCAACAGGTTTATTTGAAAGTAAACACCACTTCTTACTGTGTTTACCCCAGTCCAACGCCGGCATCTCCACTTCTTGACAGAAGCCAGAGGGTGGTTATAGAGAATTGTTTTTCAAACTGGAGGCCTGTGACCAGCGGTGTGCCTCAGAGATCAGTGCATTGATATTTGTCATTTATATTAATGATTTGGATGAGAATATAGGAGTCATGTTAGTAAGTTTGCAGATGACAATAAGATTGGTGACATAGTGGACAGTGAAGAACGTTATCTCCGATTGCAACGGGATCTTGATCAATTGGGCCAATGGGCTGACGAATGGCAGATGGAGTTTAATTTAGACAAATGTGAGGTGATGCATTTTGGTAGATTGAATCAGGGCAGGACTTACTCAGTTAATGGTAGGGTGTTGGGGAGAGTTACAGAACTAAGAGATCTTGGGGTACAGGTTCATAGCTCCTTGAAAATGGAGTCACAGGTGGACAGAATGGTGAAGAAGGCATGCTTGGTTTCATCAGTCAGAGCATTGAAAACAGGAATTGGAATGTCTTGTTGAAGTTGTACAAGACATTGGTACAGCCACATTTGGAATACTGTGTACAACTCTGGTCATCCTATTATAGAAAGGATATTATTAAACTAGAAAAAGTGCAGAAAAGATGCAATGGGACTTGATGAACTGAGTTATAAGGAGAGGCTAGATAGATTAGGACTTTTTTCTCTGGAGCATAGGAGGTTGAGGGATAATCTTATAGAGGTCTATAAATTAATGAGGGGCACAGGTCAGCTGGATAGTTAATATCTTTTCCCAAAGGTAGGGGAGTCTAAAACTAGAGGGCATAGGTTTAAGGTGAGAGGGGAGAGATACAAAAGTGTCCAGAGGGGCAATTCCTTTCACGCAGAGGGTGGTGAGTGTCTGGAACAAGCTGCCAGAGGTTGTAGTAGAGGCAGGTACAATTTTGTCTTTTAAAAAGCATTTAGATAGTTACATGGGTAAGATGGATATAGAGGGATATGGGCCAAATGCGGGCAATTGGGATTAGTTTAGGAGTTTTAAAAAAAAGGGCGGCATGGACAACTTGGGGCAAAGAGCCTGTTTCCATGCTGTAAACCTCTATGACTCTATGACAAGACAGAATCTTTAACATCATGCTTTAACATTACTGGCAGTACCATCACTGGATCTCCCAACATCAATACCTTGGGGGTAATTATTGACCAGAAACTGAACTGGACAAGCCACATAAATATTGTGACTACAAGAGCATGTCAAAGACCGGGAATCTTGTGGTGAGTAGCTCACCTCCAGACTACCCCAAGCTTGTCCACCATCTGAATGGCAGAAGTCAGGAGTGTGATGGAATTCTCTCCACTTGTCTGGCTACAATACACAAGAAGTTTGCCATCATCCAGATTGAAGTAACCCATTTGATTAGCACCTCATCCAGAAACATTTAGACCTATATCATCACTGCACAGTGGAGTCTGTGTGTACCATCTACAAGATGCACTGCAGCATATTCCAAACCTGTTACTTCTACCAATTAGAAAAAAAGAGGGCAATGGACACATGGGAACCTAATGGGAAGAACTTGATATAGTTAAAAATCATGCTGATGTGTGGCTTGAATGGGAGTTTGAAGGTGGTAGTGTTCCCATGTCTCTGTTGCCCCGTTTTGCCAAATGGTAAGGTTGTGAGTTTTGAAGGTGTTGTCAAAAGCTCCCAAGGTACACAGAGCATGATTCAGAAAGAATAAAGTTCTGCTGCACTACTGCCTCAAGGCTCCAGAGACCCGGGTAAAATTCCGGTCTTGGGTTACTGTGTGGAGTTTGCATATTCTCCCCTTGTCTACATGGGTCTCCTCCGGGTGCTCAGGTTTCCTCCCATAGACCAAAAGTGTGAAGATTGGGTGGATTGGCCATGCTAAATTGCCCTTCGGTGTCCTAAGTTGTGTAGGAACTAGGAGGATTAGTGGGGTAAATGTATGGGGTTACAGGGATAGGGCCTGGATGAGATAAAAAGGTGGGTCAGTACAGACGCATTGGACCAACTGGCCTTCTTCTGCACAGTCAGGATTCTATGATTTTATGAGAATATAATGTTTCTATCAAACATTCCCAAGACAGGTACAGCATGGGATTAGAAATAGAACAAAGTTCCCACTACAATGTCTCCATCAAACACTCCCAGGACAGGTACAGCACGGGGTTAGATACAGAGTAAAGCTCCCTCTACACTGTCACCATCAGAACATCCAGGACCAGTACAGTTAAACAGAGAGTGAAGTTCCTTTACACTGTCACCATCAAACACTCCCAGAGATCGAGGGGTACATGTTCATAGCTCCTTGAAAGTGGAGTCACAGGTGGACAGAGTGGTGAAGAAGGCATTCGGCATGCTTGGTTTCATCAATTAGTAAAAAGTCTGACAACAGCAGGTTTTAGTCCAACCTATTTATTTGATAATATACTCGCAAGCTTTCGGGTTAGCCCCTTCGTCAGGTGAATGGAGAGTTCTGGCCTCAGACAGAGCATATAAAGCACAGACAGTTTAGAGATTACTGATTAGAATGCGAATCCTTACACCTAACCTGCTGTTCAAGACCTGAAGTGGCTGATAATGTGAGTGGAAGGAGCACTGATCACAGTTTAAAGAGATGTGTATTGTCTCCAGACAGTACAGTAAGTGAGGTTTTGCAAACCCAGGCAAGTCACGGGGGTTACAGATAGTGCGACATGAACCCAAGATCCCTGTTGAGACCGTCCTCATGTGTGCGGAACTTGGCTATCAGTCTCTGTTCAGCGACTCTGCGCTGTCGTGTGTCGTGAAGGCCGCCTTGGAGAATGCTTACCCGAAGGTCAGAGGCTGAATGCCCGTGACCACTGAAGTGTTCGCCAACAGGAAGGGAACAGTCTTGCCTGGTGACTGTCGAGTGATGTTCATTCATCCGTTGTCGTAGCGTCTGCATGGTCTCCCCAATGTACCATGCTTCGGGACATCCTTTCTTGCAACGTATCAGGTAGACAATGTTGGCCGAGTTGCAAGAGTATTTACCATGTACCTGGTGGACATTATCAGCCACTTCAGGTCTTGAACAGCAGGTTAGGTGTAAGGATTCACATTCTAATCAGTAATCTCTAAACTGTCTGTGCTTTATATGCTCTGTCTGAGGCCAGAACTCTCCATTCACCTGATGAAGGGGCTAACCCGAAAGCTTGAGAGTATATTATCAAATAAATAGGTTGGACTAAAACCTGGTGTTGTCAGACTTTTTACTGTGTTTACGCCAGTCCAACGCCGGCATACCCACATTCATCGATTAGAACATTGAATTCAGGAGTTGGGACGTCTTGTGGAAGTTGTACAAGACATTGGTAAGGCCACTTTTGGAATACTGTGTGCATTTCTGGTCACTCTATTATAGAAAGGATATTATTAAACTCGAAAGAGTGCAGAAAGGATTTACGGGGATGCTACCGGGGCTTGATGGATTGAGTTGTAAGTAGAGGCTGGATAGACTGGGACTTTTTTCTCTGGAGCGTCGGAGGCTGAGGAGTGATCTTATAGAGGTCTACAAAATAATGAGAGGCACAGATCAGCTAGATAGTCAATATCTTTTCCCAAAGGTAGGGGAGTCTAAAACTAGAGGGCATAGGTTTAAGGTGAGAGGGGAGAGATACAGAAGTGTCCAGAGGGGCAATTTTTTTACACAGAGGGTGGTGAGTGTCTAGGACAAGCTGCCAGAGGTACTGCTAGAGGCGGGTACAATTTTATCTTTTAAAAAGCATTTCGTTACATCGGTATGATGGGTATAGAGGGATAGGGGCAAACACAGGCGATTGAGATTAGCTTAGGAGCTTTTAGAAAAAAGAGCAGCATGGACAAGTTGGGCCAAAGGGCCTGTTTCCATGCTGTAAACCTCTATGACTCTATGACACAGTAAGAAGTCTCACAATGCCAGGTTAAAATCAAACAAAGTGCTGGCTCTTTTCTCAGCTCTGCCCATCTGTTTTCGCTCCTTACAGATGTGCCAGACTTGCTGAGATTTTCCAGCACTTTCTCTTTTGGTTTTAGATTCCAGCATCTGCAGTAATTTGCTTTTAAAGTCCAACAGCTTTATTTGGAATCACGAGCTTTCACAGCACTGTTCCTTCATCAAGTGAATGAAGGAGTAGTGCTCTGAAAGCTTGTGGTGAGACTTCCTACTGTGCCCACCCCAGTCCAACACCGGCATCTCCACATTGTGACTTTCAGGACAGGTATAGCACGGGATTAGATACAGAGCAAAGCTCCCTCCACAATGTCTCTGTCAAACACTCCCAGGACAGCATGAGGTTAGATAGAGAGCACATAGAAACATAGAAAGTTGAAGCAGGAATAGGTCTTTCAGCCCTTTGAGCCTTCTCTGCCATTCATTTTGATTATGACTGATCATCAAAATCAATATCCTGATCCCTTTCGCCCCAGCTAAATTAGCTATGTCTAATTTCTTCCTGAAATTTGTGGGATATCAGTGTTGCTGACTGGCCAGAATTTAGTGCCCATCCATAGTTTCCCTTGAGAAGGTGGTGGTTCTTGAATCGTTGCAGTCCATTGTGCTGTGAGTTGACCCAACAATATTGTTAGGGAGGAAATTTCAGGGTTTTGACTCAGCTACTGCGAAGGAATGGTGATATATTCCCAAGTCAGGATGCTGAGTGGCTTAGAGGGAAACTTGCAGGTGATGGTGTTCCCATGTATCTGCTGCCCTTGTTCTTCTAGGTGGAAGCACTCATGGGTTTGGAAGGTGCTGTCTAAGGATCTTTGGTGAATTGCTGCAGTGCATCTTGTAGATAGTACACACTGCTGCTACTGAGTATTGGTGTTGGAGGGAATGAATGTTTGTAGATGTGGTGCCAATCAAACAGGCTGTTTTGTCCTGGATGGTGTCAAGCTTCTTGAGTGTTGTTGGAGTGCATTCATCCAGACAAGCGGGGAGTACTTCATCACATTCCTGACCTCTGCCTTGTAGATAGTGGATAGGTTTTTGGGAGTCAGGAGGTGAATTACTGGCCACAGTATTCCTAGCCTCTGACCTGCTCTTCTGGCCACTGAGTTAATGTGGTGAGTCCAGTTGAGTTTCTGGTCAATAGTAACCCCAATGATGTTGACAGTGGGCGATTCAGTGATGGTAACACCATTAAGTGTCATGGGACAGTGGTTAGAATGTCTCTAATTGGTGATGGTCATTGCCTGGCATTTGTGCAACATGAATGTTACTTGTCACTTGTCAGACCAAGCCTGGATGTTGTCCAGATCTTGTTGCATTTGAACATGGACTGATTCAGTATCTGAGGTCACGAATGGTGCTGAACATTGTGCAATCATTCGTGAACATCCCCACTTCTGACCTTACAACAGAGGGGAGGTCATTAATGAAGCAGCTGCAGATTGTTGGGCCTAGGACACTAACCCTGAGGGATTCCTGCAGAGATGTCCTGAAGCTGATGACTTCACAACTACAACCATCTTCCTATGTACCAGGTATTACTCTAACCAGTGGAGCATTTGCCCCCTGATACTCATTGATTCCAGTTTTGCTCGGGCTCCTTGATGCCACACTCAGTCAACTGCAGCCTTGATGTCAAGAGCTGTCACTCTCACCTCACCTCTGGTATTCAGTTTTTTGTCCATGTTTTGGCCCCAACTACATTTGATGGTAGTAAATTCTACACATTTACCACTCTCTGGCTGAAGAACATTTTCCTCACCTCAGTCCTAAAAGGTTTATCCCTTATCCTCAAACTATGACCCCCTAGATCTTGGCTCCCCCATCACTGTGAATAGTCTCTCTGAATCTGTCCTGTCTAACCTGTTAGAATGTTACAACTTTCTGTGAAATCCCCTCTCATTCTTCTGATCTCCAATTAATACACTCCTAACCGACTTAGTTTCTCCTCACATGATTGACGCTGCGATACGCCACTGGACATTGGCTTCCATTCACTAAAGCAGCCATCTGTCATCACCCTCTATCTCCGATAACTGAGCCAATCTTCAATCTACTTTATCAAATTATCCTGTATCCCATGTGCATTTACCTTCTTTACAAGTCTTCCATATAGTACCTTGTCAAAGGCTTCGCTGAATCCATATAAACTACATCGACTGCACTACCCTTGTCTACACACCTGATCACCTCCTCAAAAAATTCAATCAAATTTGTTCGACATGACTTCCCTTTGACGAAGCTATGCTGACTGTCCGTGATCGTACTTTGCCTCTACAAGTAGAGATAAATTCTCTCCAAAAGCTTCCCTACCGCTAACATGTGATTCACTGGTCTATTCCCTGGTTTATCTCTATAACACTTCTTAAACAGCGGATCCACATTAGTTGTTTGTAATTTTGATGAGACATGTTTTACTTTTGTAGAA
The DNA here is from genome assembly GCF_965287045.1 of Carcharhinus amblyrhynchos. NCBI lineage: Eukaryota > Metazoa > Chordata > Chondrichthyes > Carcharhiniformes > Carcharhinidae > Carcharhinus > Carcharhinus amblyrhynchos. Next base: position 44,484,394 of record NC_137348.1, read on the forward strand.
AGAATTGGAGAGATTCAAACATGGAGTTCCAGGAAAGACAGGAACAGATTTGGGAGACAACAACATTTAAGGATTTTGTTCAGGAAAGGGAGATTGTGGGTGGGGTAGTTTGCAAGGATGGAGTGAACAAATCAAAGAAAATGATTAAACAGCCAGTGAGTTTCTTTTGCAGTCCTTGAAGTCACAACTGATATTCGAGTAACTGAAACCAACTACAACGAATATGCTTTCATATTGTACGAGAATCTGAAACACATAAATCAGACAGAAGCAGGGGCTGTTTATGGTAAGTGATTCTACATCAGCTCTTTCACACACCACTTTCATAATGTTGATTTCTGGAGCTTTAACTGAATAGTCTTCTCACAGGAAGGACACGGGAGCTCAGCAAGGAAATCAAGGAAAAGTTCAAACAGTTTGGAATGAAACTTGGTGTTCCAGAACAGCTGATTTTATTTCTGCCTGAACGAGGTAAGCACGTTATAAGCCTCTGTGCCTGAACCTGTAATTCATTCACAGCTACTCTGGAAGTAAATATCCTTGCAGGGCGCCAGTTTGAGAGCCGGGATTTGGATCTTGAGCATTGGCTGGAGGCACAGCGATGCATCCGCGAGACTTAGAAGTTCCTAGAGAACAAGTTTTTAGATGTGGTCACCCCACAGCTTAAGGAAGTGCGGTCAGAGAGGGAATGGGTGGCCACCAGTCAGAAGAAGAAAGGGCAGTGAGTCAGGAAAGTCCAGTGTGCAACTCACTCAAGAAGTGTTTTTCTGTGCTGGAAAATGGTGAGAGTCTTCTGGGGAATGCAGCTAGAGTCAAGTTCATGGCACTGTCAGCTGCACAATGGAGGAGGAGTAAGATTGGAAGAGCAATAGTGGTCGGAGACTCAACACAAGTGCATTAACTCTGTTTAGACAAACACATCATGAACTAAAATGAGTTAAGATCCTGCAGGCTCATCATTGAGCTGCATGCTTTTTCCTAGACAAATCAACTCCTTGCAACAAGACACTGCCTTTTTCAAGAATCATGATATAAATATATTTCTTAAAATCACAATATCATCATACCTCCCCCTTAAAAAATTGAATCGATAAAATGAAAAGGTGCCTTCAATTTTTTTAAAACCTCTAGTTTTCTCTTGATTAGTATTCTACAAATATGTCTACACATTTTATTACCCTAAGCATGCAGCAGTATAATCCAGTTCAGATTTTCTCTTCCAACACTGAACTTCTGCTTTCATCAAAGTCATGAGAAAGCATCTGTAATCACATTCCCATTTTCTGCCACAAGTATAATTTTTAAATTAAATGGCTGTAGTAATAAATTCCATTTAATAATCTTGCATTCTTAACTTTAAATTTCTCCAAAAACATTGTGATCATTATGATTAGTGTAAACAATCATCTCTGATGAATTGCTGACAATACAAATGGTAAAAAGTTGCAATGCTAACACCAAACTCAATGTCTCTTTCTCAATGGTCAAACATTTATTTTGATGAACATTTAATTTTCTGCAAAAATATCGAATCGGTCTTTCTATCCTCGTGTCGACTTCTTGTAATACTACAGCACCAATGATCACATCACTTGCATCAATGGCCATCTTGAATGGTTTTATATAATTCAGTGTTGCCAACACTGGTGCAGTGATTAACATTGTTTTCAGACTGTCATTGCCTTCTGATATTCAGGCATCCACTGAAATTTCCTGTGCTTTTTCACTAGTCAGTTAATGGAGCAACCACACTGCTAAACTTTGGCACAAATATTCTGTAAAACCTATTCAGGCCCAGGAATTTCAGTATTTCCCTTCTGTTCGATGTTATTGGGAACTCCTTAATAACCTGTGTTTTCACATGCCATGGAGCCACCAGTCCATGTCCAATTATACGGCCTAGGGATGTGACTTGAACTTTTGCAAATTCACTTTAGCCAAGTTCACCACCAAGTCCACCTCCTGGAGTTGACCAAACAATTCTTTCAAATGTTCCTTCCACATCTAATTGAAAACCACCAGATTGTCTATGTACACTGCACAGTTAGCCAGTCCAAAAATGACCTTATAAGTTAGTCTTTGGAATTTTGCTGGTGCATTTTTCACTTCTGTTGCACCTGTTGCATGGTCTGTTTTAACCCTTATACGGTGGACAAAGAATTGTGAATCGACTTTCTGTTTGCACAGTAATATTTATTCACACACACAATTGATATTAATCACCCACACTATCAATACTAAGTTATTTACAGGATACTAAAGTTCAAGTTCAATACTAGATCTTGAATTAACTGTTGCATGAGTGGCAAGTACCCAGGCAGATATTGGCCTTTATCCACGTGTTGGTCTCTGTAATCCTCTGCGTAGTCTGTTCTGACACTCTAGCTCTGGTCTTCCTTCCATTGTTTGTCTAGTGGCTCTCTTTGTGGTGGTAGTTGCTTGTGGTTGTTTGTGAGTGAGACAGAGAGAGAGGAGAGAAAAAGAGATCCTTCCCTTTGTGCAGCACCTTTTATCCCTCATTGGTTTCACACACTTTTGGGCAGTCTCTTGATTGTTGCCAATCAATCGAGCAGGGCTTGATCATCCTGATCAATAAAATCCAATCAGGTATTGCCATGCTGATCTCTGGGTGTAGAAATTTATAGAATCCTACAATGCAGAAGGAGGCCATTCAGCCCATCAAGTCTGCACTGACCACAATCCTACCCAGGCCCTATCCCAATAACCCAATGCAATTACCCGAGCTAGACCCTCTGACACTAGGGGGTAATTTAGCATGGCCAATCAACCTAACTCGAACATCTTTGGACTGTGAGTGTGTACCCAACGGCCATGGTCACATACCTCCCTCCCAAATAAGGGGTTAAGGCGCCAAGGATCTGGTAAACAACTCTGTTTGACCAGAAACTGTCCATTGTCTTTGAGTTGGCCTATGTCCTGTGTATTCGGTTGTCTGAGCTGCAACATGTTTTATCTCTGTTCCTTTAAACTGCAGCCTGTCTGTTTCTGTACTTGGCCAGTTATCCCTGTGTGCTTTGTAAATCGCCATCTTAGGTGGCCCATTTGGTCACATGCCAAACAACATTACTTTAAACTAGTCCTGAACATTTGGTGTCACGAAAGCCGAAATCTTCTTCATTCATTGGGATAAAGGTACTTGCCAGTATTCTTTAAGTCAAGTTTAGAAATGAAATTTGCTTGTCCCACCTTCTAAATATAGTCTTTCAATTGAGGGATAGGATATGAACCTAACTTCAGAACTGCATTTATTTTTCTATAGCCCAACAATCATTGTGAACCATCTGGTTTTGATACCATCAAGTTGGGTGAGCAGAACTCACTGCAACTCACTTCAATGATAACATTTTTAAATATGCTTTCAACCTCCTTTTGAACCTGTGCCAACTTTAGTGGGTGAAGTACATATGGATTTTGTTGAATTGAAACAGCACTACCTACATCATGCACAATTACTTTAGTTCTTCCCAGCTTGTTCCCATATATAGCTCGATGTGATTGTGATAACTCTTTCAGATCATTTTGATTTTCCTCTGGAAGGAAAGTCAGTAATTTAGTCCAATTTCTAATAACTTCCTCATTGTCCAATCTAACGTGAGGAATGTCAAATTCAGAATCATCTGGATTTGTCTCTTCTCTGAGTTATAGTCATAGAGATTTACAGAATGGAAAGAGGACCTGCAACCCAACTTATCCATGCCACCCTTTTTTTAAACCCCTAAGCTAATCCCAATTGCCCGTATTTGGCCCATATCCCTCTATATCCATCTTACCCATGTAACTATCTAAATGCTTTTAAAAAGATAAAATTGTACCCACCTCTACTACTACCTCTGGCAGCTTGTTCCAGACACTCAATAGCCTCTGCGTGAAAAAATTGTCCCTCTGGACACTTTTGTATCTCTCCCCTCTCACCTTAAACCTATGTCCTCTAGTTTTAGACTCAATTACCTTTGGGAAAAGATATTGACTATCTAGCTGATCTATTGATGTGGATAAGCCTACAAGAGAGGCTGTACTTGATTTGGTACTGGGAAATGAACCTGGACAGGTGTCAGATCTCTCAGTGGGAGAGCATTTTGGGGATACTGATCATAACTCTATCTCCTTTACATTAGCATTGGAGAGAGATCGGATCAGAGAAGCTACGAAAGTGTTTAATTGGAATAGGGGAAATATGAGGCTACCAGGCAGGAAATTAGAGGCATAAATTGGAAAGAGGTCTTCTCAGGGAAGAAGAAATGTGGCAAATTTTCAAGCAATATTTGTCTGGAGTTCTGCACAGCAACATTTCGATGAGACAGGGAAGTTTTGGCAGGTTACAAGAACCGTGGTGCATGAAAGCTGTAATGAATTTAGTCAAGAAGAAAAGAAAAGCTTACAAAAGGTTCAGGGAGCTGAGTAATGTTAGGGATCTAGAAGAGTATACGGCTAGTAGAAAGAAACTTATTTAGGAGAGCCAGAAGGGGTCATGAGAAGACCTTGCAGGCAAGATTAAGGAAAACCCCAAGGCATTCTACAAGTATGTGAAAAGCAAGGGGATAAGACGTGAAGGAATAGGACCTAACAAGTGTGACGGTGGGAAAGTTTGTATGGAACCGGAAGAAATAGCAGAGGTACTCAATGAATACGTCAGTACACACAGTGGAAAAGGATCTTGATGGTTGTAGTGCAGACTTGCAGTAGACTGAAAAGCTTGAGCATGTAGATATTAAGAAAGAGGATGTGTTGGAGCTTTTGAAAATCATCAAGTTAGTTAAGTCGCCGGGACTGGATGGGATGTACCCCAGGTTACTGTGGGAGGCGAGGGAGGAGATTGCTAAGCCTCTGGCGATGATCTTTGCATCATCAATGGAGACGGGAGAGGTTCCGGAAGATTCGGTGTCCTTCATTATTGCAATGGAGAGGGATAGGGCCATACAGCAGGGCAAGGTTTATAATTGGGGCAGGGGTAATTATTGATATGATTAGGCAAGAATTAGGGAGCATAAGATGGGAACAGAAACTGTCAGGCATGGGCACAGACGAAAAGTGGAGCTTTTTCAAGGAACAAATACTGCGTGTCCTTGATAGGTATGTCCCTGGCAGGCAGGGAGGAAATGGCCAAATGAGGGAACCATGGTTCACAAAGGAGGTTGAATGTCTTGTCAAGAGGAAAAAGGAAGCGTATATAAGGATGAAAAAACAAGGTTCAGCTGGGTTGCTTGAGTGTTACAAGGTAGCTAGGAATAAGTTAAAGAAAGGGCTTAGGAGAGCTGGGAGATGGCATGAGAAGTCCTTGGTGGGTCGGGTAAAAGAAAATCACAAGGCTTTTTACTCTTACGTGAGAAATAAAAGAATGACCAGGGTGAGGTTAGGGCCAGTCAAGGATAGTAGTGGGAACTTGTGCATGGAGTCAGAAGAGGTGTTGAATGAGGCGAGGTGAGGCGTTGAATGAATACTTTTCTTCAGTGTTCAGAGTAGGGGGGGCCATGTTTTTGAGGAGGAGTGTGTGATACAGGCTGATAGGATGGAGGAGGTAGATGTTCTGAGGGAAGATGTATTAGCAATTTTGAAAAACCTGAGGGTGGATAAGTCCCTGGGTCAGATGGGATATATCCTAGGATAGTTTGGGAGGCAAGGGATGAGATTGCGGAGCCTTTAGCTTTGATCTTTAGGTCCTCACTGTCCAGGGGGATACTGCCAGAGGACTGGAGAGTGGCAAATGTTGTTCCTCCTTTTAAGAAAGGAAATAGGAATGACCCTGGTAATTATAGGCCAGTTAGTCTTACTCACGGTGGTCGGTAAGTTAATGGATAAGGTCCTGAGAGATAGGATTAATGACCATTTGGAAAGATTCAGTTTAATCCAGGATAGTCAGCATGGTTTTGTGAGGGGTAAGTCCTGCCTCATAAATTTGACTGAATTCTTTGAGGAGGTAACTAAGTGTGTGGATGAAGGTAGAGCAGTTGATGTCGTACACATGGATTTTAGTAAGGCGTTTGATAAGGTTCCCCATGGTAGGCTCATGAAGAAGATAAAGAGGTGTGGAATAGAAGGAAATTTGGCCAACTGGATAAGTAACTGGCTGTCTCATTAGAAGACAGAGGGTGGTGGAGGGAAAATTTTCAGACTGGAGGCCAGTTACCAGCGGTGTACCACAGGGGTCAGTGCTGGGTCCTCTGCTATTTGTGATTTTTATCAATAACTTGGAAGAAGGGGCTGAAGGGTGGGTTAGTAAATTTGCTGACGACACCAAGATTGGTGGAGTAGTGGATGAGGTGTGGAGGGCTCTTGCAGACTGCAAAGAGACATTGATAGGGTGCAGAGCTGGGCCGAAAAGTGATAAGTATGAGGTGATTCATTTTGATAGGACAAACTTGAATGCGGATATACAGGGTCAACGGCAGGGTTCTGAGGAATGTGGAGAAACAGAGAGATCTTGGGGTTCAGATCCACAGATCTCTGAAGGTTGCCACTGAAGAGGATAGAGCCGTGAAGAAGGCTTATAGTGTGTTACCGTTTATTAACAGGGGGTTTGAGTTTAAGAGCTGTGGGGTTATGCTGCAACTATAACGGACCTTGGTGAGACCACATTTGGAATATTGTGTTCAGTTCTGGTCACCTCCCTACAAGAAGGATGTGGAAGCTTTGGAGAGACTGCGGAGGAGATTTACCAGGATGCTGCCTGGTTTGGAGGGTAGATCTTATGAGGAAAGGTTGACGGAGTTGGGGCTTTTCTCTTTGGAGCGGAGGAGGATGAGAGGTGAGTTAATTGAGGTTTATAAGATGATGAGAGGGATTGATTGAGTGGACATGCAGAGACTATTTCCTTGGGTGGATGTAGCTGTTACTAGGGGGCATAACTATAAGGTTCATGGTGGGAGATATAGGAGGGATCATAGAGCATAGAACCCTACAGTGCAGAAAGAGGCCCTTCGGCCCATCAAGTCTGCACTAAACACAATCCCACCTAGGCCCTACCCCCATATCCCTACATATTATACCCACTAATCCTTCTAACCTAGATACTAAGGGGCAATTTCTTAACATGGCCAATCAACTTAACCCGCACATCTTTGGACTGTGGGAGGAAACCGGAGTACCCAGAGGAAACCACGCAGACACAAGGAGAACGTGCAAACTCCACACAGACAGTGACCCGAGCCGGGAATCGAACCCAGAATCCTAGAGCTGTGAAGCAGCAGTGCTAACCACTGTGCTACTGTGCCGCCCTAGGGATGTCCTAGATTCTCTACTCAGAGAGTGGTTGGGGTGTGGAATCGACTGCCTGCTGTGATAATGGATTCGGACACTTTAGAAACTTTCAAGCGGTTATTGGATAGGCACATGGAGCACTCCAGAATTATAGGGAGGGGATAGCTTGATCTTGGCGGGCCGAAGGGCCTGTGCTGTGCTGTAATGTTTCTTTGTTTCTATTGGAAAATTGCGGATGTGGTTCCTTTATTCAAGAAAGGGAGTAGAGATAGTCCTGGAAATTATAGACCAGTGAGTCTAACCTCCGTTGGTAAGTTGATGGAGAAGATCCTGAAAGGCAGGGTTTATGAACATTTGGAGAGGTATAGTATGATCAAGCACAGCTTTGTCAAAGGCAGATCGTGCCTTACGAGCCTGATTGAATTTTTTGAGAATGTGTCTAAACACATTTACGAAGGAAGAGCAGTAGATATAGTCATGTGGACTTCAGCAAGGCATTTAATAAGGTGTCCCATGCAAGGCTTGTTGAGAAAGTGAGGAGGCATGGGATCCAAGGGGACATTGCTTTGTGGATCCAGAACTGGCTTGCCCACAGAAGGCAAAGAATGGTTGTAAATGGGTCTTTTTCTGCACGGAAATCAGTCACCAGTGGAATGCCCCAGGGATCTGTTCGAGGACCCTTGCTCTTTGTGACTTTTATAAATGACCTGGATGAGGAAATGGAGGGATGGGTTAGTAAGTTTGCCAACGACACAAATGTTGGTGGTGTTGTGGATAGTCTGGAGGGATGTCAGAAGTTGCAGCGTGACATTGAAAGGATGCAAGACTGGGCAGAGAAGTGGCAGATGGAGTTCAACCCAGATAAGTATATGGTGATTCACAGAGGGTGGTGGGTGTCTGGAATTTGTTGCCGGGGGAGGCACTGGAAGTGGATATGGTAGTGACTTTTAAGGGGCGTCTGAGATGGGAATAGAGGAATATGGTCCCCGGAAGGGTTGAGGGTTTTAGTTAAGTTGGACAGCATGGTCAGTGCAGGCTTGGAGGGCCGAAGGGGCCTGTTCCTATTCTGTAATTTTCTTTGTTCTTTTGTTCTTTGACTTCAAAGCAGCTTTGACAAAGGATCATGTGGACTCGAAACATCAGCGGTACTGTGGCACAGCAGTTCGCACTGCTGCCTCACAGTGCCAGTGATCCAGGTTCAATTCAGGCCTCAGGTGACTGTCTGTGTGGAGTTTGCATGTTCTCCCCATGTCTCCATAAGTTTCCTCTGGGTGTTCCGGTTCCGTCCCACAGTCCAAAGTTGTGTAAGTTAGGTTGGTTGGCCACACTAAATTGACCCTTAGTGTCAGGGGGATTAGTAGGGTGAATTGTGGGATTATGGGAATAAGACCTGGGTGGGATTGTGGTTGGTGTAGATTTGATGGGATGAATGGCCACCTTCTGTACTGTAGGATTCTATAAATTTCTATATCCAGAGATCAGCGTGGCAATACCTGATTGGACTCTATAGATCAGGGTGATCAAGCCCTGATCGATTGATTGGCGATAATCAGAGACTGCCCAAAAGGGCATGAAACCAATGAGGGATAAAAGGTGCTGCACAATGGAAGGATCTCCCTTTCTCTCTCTTACTCACAAACAACAACAATGGTGACCACCACCAGCAACTACCACCACAAAGAGAGCCACCACACCAACGACAGAAGGAAGACCAGAGCCAGAGTATCAGACCAGACCAAAGGACAGACTACAAAGACCAACATATGGATAAAGGCCAATATCTGCCTTGGTACTTGCCAGTTATGCAAAAATTAAGTCAAGGTCTAGTATTGAACTTGAACTTTAGTATTCTGTATATAACTTAATATTGATAGTGTGGGTAATTAATATCAATTGTGTGTGTGAATAAATATTACTGTGCAAACAGAAAGTCGATTCACAATTCTTTGTCCAGCGTATGGCGGAGGTGATAGTGGATGCCTTGGTGGTTATTTTCCAAACGTCGCTGGATTCCGGGGAAGTGCCGGAAGATTGGAAAACGGATAATGTTACGCCGTTGTTTAAGAAGGGTGGCAGGCAAAAGGCAGGGAATTATAGGCCGGTTAGTTTAACGTCTGTTGTAGGTAGGATGTTAGAATCTGTCATCAAGGAGGAAATAGCGAGGCATCTTGAGGGGAATTGCTTGATAGAGCAGACGCAGCACGGTTTCGTTAAGGGGAAGTCGTGTCTGACAAATTTATTGGAGTTCTATGAGGCTGTGTCTAGGGCGGTGGATAGAGGAGAGCCGGTGGATGTGGTCTTTCTTGATTTTCAGAAGGCGTTTGACAAGGTACCTCACAAGAGGTTATTGCAGAAGGTAAGGGGGCATGGAGTTGGGGGTAGGGTGTTAGCGTGGATAGAGGATTGGTTGTCAAATAGGAGGCAGAGAGTGGGGGTTAATGGGTGCTATTCGGATTGGCGGTTGGTGACTAGTGGAGTGCCCCAGGGGTCGGTGCTGGGGCCTCAGCTATTTACCATTTATATAGATGATCTGGAGGAGGGAACCGAGTGTATGGTGTCGAAATTTGCTGATGACACCAAGATTGGTGGAACGGCAAATTGCGCGGAGGGTGTGGAGAGTCTGCAGAAGGATCTAGATAGGCTGGGCGAATGGGCCAGGAACTGGCAAATGGAATTTAATGTTGTCAAGTGCGAGGTGGTCCACTTTGGTAGGAATAATGGTAGGAAGGACTATTACTTACGTGACAAAAAACTGCAGCAGGCGACGGTGCAGAGGGACCTTGGGGTCCTTGTGCATGAGTCGCAAAAACCCAGCCTGCAGGTGCAGCAGGTGGTCAGGAAGGCTAATGGGATGCTGGCCTTCATAGCAAGGGGGAATGAATATAAAAGTAGGGAGGTCTTGCTGCAGCTGTACAGAACATAGAACATAGAACATTACAGCGCAGAACAGGCCCTTCGGCCCACGATGTTGCGCCGACCAGTTAAAAAGCAATGACCCTCTAACCTAAACCAAACCCTTTCCATCCATAAACCTATCCACAGATCTCTTAAACGCCCCCAAACTAGGCGCATTTACAACTGCAGCAGGCAGGGCATTCCAATCCCTCACCACCCTCTGGGTAAAGAATCTGCCCCTGACATCCGTCCTATAACTACCACCCCTTAATTTAAAGCTATGCCCCCTTGTGCTAGCTTTCTCCATCCGAGGAAAAGGGCTATCACTGTCCACCCTATCTAAACCTCTAATCATCTTATATGTTTCAATAAGGTCCCCTCGTAGCCGCCTTCTTTCTAACGAAAACAACCTCAAATCCCTCAGTCTCTCCTCATAGGACCTCCCCTCCATACCAGGCAACATCCTGGTAAACCTCCTCTGCACCCTCTCCAAAGCCTCCACATCCTTCCTATAATGTGGAGACTAGAACTGCACACAATACTCCAAGTGCGGCCGCACCAGAGTTTTGTACAGTTGCAACATGACGCTGCGGCTCCTAAATTCAATCCTATACCGTCGTTTCTAAATGGGCATTGGTGAGGCCGCAGCTGGAGTTTTGGTCGCCGCACTTACGCAAGGATATTTTGGCCTTGGAGGGAGTGCAGAGGAGGTTTACTAGGCTGATACCGGAGTTGAGAGGGTTGACCTGTGAGGAGAGGCTGAATAAACTAGGCTTGTACTCGTTAGAGTTTAGAAGAATGAGGGGAGATCTCATTGAGACATATAAGATGATGAATGGGATGGATAGGATAGAGGTGGAGAGACTCTTCCTGCTCAGAAAGGACAGTAGGACTAGGGGGCACAGCCTCAAGATAAAGGGGGGGCGGTTCAGAACGGAGTTGAGGAGGAACTTCTTCACTCAAAGGGTGGTGAATCTCTGGAATTCTCTGCCTGTTGAAGTGGTGGAGGCTGCCTCGCTAAATATTTTTAAGACGCGGGTTGATGGCTTTTTGATAAGCGAGGGGATTAAGGGTTATGGGGAGAGGGCGGGAATGTGGAATTGAGCCACGACAGATCAGCCATGATCTTACTGAATGGCGGGGCAGGCTCGAAGGGCTAGATGGCCTACTCCTGCTCCTATTTCTTATGTTCTTATGTATAAGGGTTAAAACAGACCGTGCGACAGGCACAACAGAAGTGAAGAATGCACCAGCAAAATTCCAAAGACTAACCTATAAGGTCATTTTTGAACTGGCTAATTGTGCAGTGTACATAGACAATCTGGTGGTTTTCAATCAGAAGTGGAAGGAGCATTTCAAGGAACTGTTTGGTCGACTTCAGGAGGTAGACTTGGTGGTGAACTTGGCTAAGAGTGAATTTGCAAAAACCCAAGTCACATCCCTAGGCCATACAATTGGACATGGACTGATGGCTCCATGGCATGTGAAAATCAGGTTATTAGGGAGTTCCCAAATGCTGCTGATATTGGATTGTGTTTGTAGTCATGCTCCTAACAATTTGTCTATTCTAACAGGAGCGTGTCTTCCATGGGAACCCACCCCAGGCACACCTGTCCAGGTGAGTCAATCTTCCATTCACTTTCTAATTATTAGGTCATGATGACGGAGGGTGTTACAAGTTGACTATCCCAGAGTTCAGTGCACGGTAGATTTTACTGTGTGGGGAGTTCAAGGAATTAGTCATGGGAGTTGTACTGATTGAGAAGGCTGGAGCTGTGACTGGAGATGTAAAAAAGAGGTTTGATCAGGATGCTGTGGTTAATGCTGTGTATTTGGACTTTGAAAAGGAATTTGACAAAGTACCACACTGCAGCAATTAATTTAACCTCAGCTTTTAGAAACGACGGTATAGGAAGAATTTAACAGTCCCTCACCAGAGCGTGGATTCATTAAGGAAAACCAGCATGGATTTACTTAATTAACTTGATGAAGATTTTTGATGAGGTACCAAAGGATGGATGAGGATAATGTGATGGGAGTGGGGCATTGGGGCTTCCAAAAAGTCTGATGAAGTTTCACATAATAGACTTTCCAGCAAAGTTGAAGCCCATGACATAAAAGGGACAGTATGGATGTGAAGATGGCTAAAGAACAGGAAAAAGAGAGTAACGGTGAAGAGTTGTTGTTCAGACTGGATGAAGGTACACATGGCAATTCCAAGGATCAGTACAAGGGCCATTACTTTCATGATGTATATTAATGAGAGAAAACGTTCAAAATTTGCACAGAACAGAAAACTGAAATTTTGTGAACATTGAGGAAGATAGTAATGGGCTTCAAGAAGATATAGACAGGCTGGTGGAACGGGCAGACAAGTGATGGTGAAGTGCAAAATGCTAGATTTTGGTTGGAAGAATGAGGAGAGGTATTACAACACAAGGACACAATTTTAAATGTGTTGCAAGATTAGAATAAGAAGCCCATGGTCAGTGACTTCAGCCTGAATGAGACACAGATCAAGTGAGTATGTTTGGAAATTTGGCTAAAAGTGGGAATTCAACTGGTAAATCTTTTTCAAGTTCAATTTTAAAGCAACAACCTCAAACAAATAACCTCTAATAAGTAAAATATCCTAGTTAACTGTCAGTCAGCTGAACGTTCATGCCTGAATAGATTCGGATTACTGAGACATATAAGATGATGAATGGGATGGATAGGATAGAGGTGGAGAGGCTCTTCCCGCTCAGAAAGGACAGTAGGACTAGAGGGCACAGCCTCGAGATAGAGGGGGGGCGGTTTAGAACGGAGTTGAGGAGGAACTTCTTCACTCAAAGGGTGGTGAATCTCTGGAATTCTCTGCCCGTTGAAGTGGTGGAGGCTGCCTCGCTAAATATATTTAAGACGCGGGTTGATAGGTTTTTGATAGGCAAGGGGATTAAGGGTTATGGGGAGAGGGTGGGAAAGTGGAACTGAGCCACGACAGATCAGCCATGATCTTATTGAATGGCGGGACAGGCGCGAAGGGCTAGATGGCCTACTCCTGCTCCTATTTCTTATGTTCTTAAGTTCTAACAGGAAGCTAAGCAATTGAGTGACTCAACTGGGGAGAACGTGTAAATTCCACACAAACATTCACCCAAGGCGGAATTGAACCTGGGTTCCTGGCAATGTAATAAAGCAGTGCTAGCCACTGTGCCACATGCCCATAGAATCATAGAACCCGACAGTGCAGAAAGAGGCCCTTCGGCCCATCGAGTCTGCACCGAACACAATCCCATATCCCTACATATTTTACCCACTAATCCCTCTAACCTACGCATCCCTAGATACTAAGGGCATTTCTTTAGCATAGCCAATCAACCTAACCCACACATCTTTGGACTGTGGGAGGAAACCAGAGCACCCCGGGGGAAACTCACACAGACAACAGGAGAATGTGCAAACTCCACACAGACAGTGACCTGAGTCGGGAATCGAACCCAGGAGCCTGGAGCTGTGAAGCAGCAGTGCTAATCACTGTGCTACCGTGCCACTACCTGCATTCTCCAACCCATGTGTGGGAGCCATGTCGCCTTAACCAAATTCTGCCCATAGTGTCCAATTATGAAGGGCATAGATAGGGTAAACAGTTGTAAGCTTGTTCCCGGGTCAGAAATGACAAACACAAGGGGTCACAGGTTCAGGGTAAGGGGGACAAGGTTCAATACGGATATGCGGGGGACGTATTTTACACAGAGGGTGCTGGAGGCCTGGAATGCACTACCAAGTAAGGTGGTTAAGGCAGACATGCTACGATCATTTACGACTTACCTAGATAGCCATATGAACAGACTGCGAATAGAGGGATACAAATGGATAGTCTAGTTGGAAACACATGATTGGTGCAGGCTTGGAGGTGGAGGGCCAAAGGGCCTGTTGCTGTGCTGTATTGTTCATTGTTCTTTGTTCAATATCTTGTACAACTTCAACAAGATGTCTCAATTTCTATATTCAATGTTCTGACCGATGAACCTAAGCATGCCGAATGCCTTCTTCACCACTCTGTCTACCTGCGATTTCACTTTCAAGGAGCTATGAACATGTACCCCTAGATCTCTTTGTTCTGTAACTCTCCCCAACACCCCACCATTAACTGAGTAATTCCTGCCCTGGTTCAATCTACCAAAATGCATCACCTTGCATTTGTCTGCATTAAACTCCAACTGCCATTTGTCAGCCCACTGGCCCAATTGATCAAAATTCCATTGCAATCGAAGATAACTTTCTTCACTGTCCACTCATGCCACCAATCTTTGTGTCATCTGAAAACTTACTAACCATGCCTCCTATATTCTCATCCAAATCATTAATATAAATGACAAATAACAGTGGACCCAGCACTGACTCCTGAGGCACATGAAAAGTACATTGTGGAAGAAGCAATGAAGAAGAGCAATCTGAAATAAACATTACAGTTTCAAATAGGGTGAAGGAACAGGCACTAAGGGCTGTATGTACACAAATATTCAAAAGTAGCAGGACAATGCTGTTAAAAATGCATGTGGGATTGTTTTATTTCATTAATAGAGGACTAAAGAAGAAAATCAGGAATAGCGGAGTGAGATGAACTGAGTGGGGTATCCCAAGGACCAGTGCTGTAAAAACCCATTTAACTGAACACATCACATAGTATGGTTGTATTTGAATATGTTTGTTTCAGACATTCCTTCATCCAATTGTCTGAAATAAATTCTAACAAAGTTTGTATGAAGTTTGTCTTCTGCCCTGATTAGATGTACAGCTGTTTTTTATTACCAGATTGCATATTATGTAACTGAATCCTTAAGTTCTGTGAGCTTAAACTGGACAAAACATTCTTCACATTTCTGATCACGATATGATTTCTGATATGTTTACTCCAACTCTCTGTCTGTACAAGGCTCGTGCCCGGAGAGCACTAGGAGAAGAGGAGGAAGGATCTGCCTTTGGACAACTCATGAACAGAACACGTGGTGCAGGTGGGAACAGCATGGGATACAGTACTGAATACAACAATGGGTACAAGACTAGTGATATTATTGTGAGCAGAACGGGATACAGTCGAGTACAATAATGAGTACAAGACTGGTGATATTACGGTGAACAGAATGGGATACAGCACTCAGTGAAATATTTTATACAACACTGTGAGAGTAACTGTGAGGACTGATTCTGATTAACAAAGAATAAACAAAGAACAATACAGCACAGGAACAGACCCTTTGGCCCTCCAAGCCTGTGCAGCTCATGAGCCCAACTGGACCATTAATTTGTATTCCTCTATTCCCAGTCTGTTCATGTGGCTATCCAGATAAATCTTAAATGATCCCAGTGTGTCCACCTCAACCACCTTGCTTGGCAGTGCATTCCAGGCCCCCACCACCCTCTGTGTAAAATACATTCCCCCGACATCTGTGTTGAACCTTGCCCCCTCACCTTGAACTTGTGACCCCTTGTGTCGTCACCTCCGACTTGGGAAAAAGCTTCCCACTGTCTATGCCCTTCATAACCTTATACACCTCTATTAGGTCGCCCCTGACCCTCCGCCTTTCCAGGGAGAACAACCCCAGTTTACCCAATCTCTCCTCATAGCCAAGACCCTCCATAACAGGTAACATCCTGGTAAACCTTTTCTGTACTCTCTCCAAAACATCCACGTCCTTCTGGTAGTGTGGCGACCAGAACTGGATGCAGTATTCCAAATGTGGCCTAACCAATGTTCTATATAGCTGCAACATCATATGCCAACTTTTGTACTCTATGCCCCGTCCAATAAAGGCAAGCATGCCATATGCCTTCTTTACCACCCTCTCCACCTGTACTGCCATCTTTAAGGATCTGTGGCCTTGCACACCCAGGTCCCTCTGTGTGTTTATACTCCTGATGGTTCTGCCATTTATCGTATCGCTCCCCCCCACATTAGATCTACCAAAATGCATCACTTCGCATTTATTTAGATTAAATTCCATCTGCCATTTCTCCACCCAATTTTTCAGCCTATCTATATCCTGCTGTATTCTCTGACAATGTTCATCACTATCTGCAACTCCAGCAATCTTTATGTCGTCAGCAAATTTACTGATCACACCAGCTACATCTTCTTCCAAATCATTTATGTATATCACAAACAGCAGAGATCCCAGTACAGAGCCCTACAGATCACCACTGGTCACAGACCTCCAACCGGAAAAAGGTCCATCAACTGCTACCGTCTGTCATCTATGGCCAAGCCAGTTCTCCACCCATCTAGCTAGCTCACCTTTAATCCCATGAGATTTAACCTTTTGCACCAGCCTGCCATGAGGGACCTTGTCAAACACTTTACTAAAATCCATATAGACGACATCCACGGCCCTTCCTTTGTCAATCGTTTTTGTCACCTCCTCAAAAAGCTCAACCAAATTTGACAGGCATGACCTCCCCCATACAAAACCATGTTGTCTATTGCTACTGAGATTATTCAGTTCTAAATGTGCATACATCCTATCTCTAATAATCGTCTCCAACAATTTCCCGACCACAGACATTAAGCTCACCGGCCTCTTATTACCCGGGTTATCATTGCTACCCTTCTTAAATAACGGGACCACATTTGCTATCCTCCAATCCCCTGGGACCTCACCTGTGTCCAGTGAAAAGACAGAGATTTCTGTTAGAGGCCCAGCAATTTCATCTCTTGTCTCCCTGAGCAGTCTGGGATAGATGCCATCAGGCCCTGGGGATTTGGCTGTCTTAATGTTTCCTAAACACTTCCTCCCTTGTAATTGAGATCTTTTTCTAATGGGTCAACACATCCCTCTGAGACACTCCCAGTCAACACGTCCCTCTCCTTTGTGAATACTAATGCAAAGTATTCGTTTAGGATCTCACCTACTTCCTTGGGTTCTAAACATAATTCCCCTCCTTTATCCCTGAGAGGTCCGATTCTTTCTTTGACAACCCTCTTGCTCCTAACGTATGAATAAAATGTCTTAGGATTCTCCTTAATCCTGTCTGCCAAGGACATTTCGTGTCCCCTTTTTGCCCTTCTAACTCCCTGTTTGAGATCTTTTCTACTTTCTCTGTATTCCTCCAGTGCTCCATCTGTTTTTAGCTGCCTGGACCTTACATATGCCTCTTTTCTCCTTTTTGATTAGATCCATAATTTCACTGGTTATCTACGGCTCGCGAATCCTACCTTTCCTGTCCTTCCTTTTTACAGGCACATGCCTGTCCTGCAGCCCCATCAACTGTTCCTTAAAAGACTCCCACATGCCAGATGTGGATTTACCCTCGAACTGCCTCTCCCAATCAACAGCCACCAAATCCTGCCGAATCCGGCTGTAGTTAGCCTTTCCCCAATTCAGCACCGTACTCGTAGGACAACACTCATCCTTTTCCATTACCATCCAGAATTGTGGTCACTATTTCCCACATCTTCCCCCACTGAAACTTTGATGACCTGACCAGGCTCATTCCCCAGTACTAGGTCCAGTATAGCTCCCTCTCTAGTTGGATTGTCAACATATTGTTCCAAAGAACCTCCCTGGACACATTTTATAAATTCCTACCTGTCCAGACCCCCAGCCCTAAGGGATTTCCAGTCTATATGAGAGAAATTAAAGTCTCCCACTACAACAACCCTATTTTTTCTGCACCTGTCCAGAATCTCCTTACATACCCATTCCTCAACTTTCCGTGGGCTGTTGGGCAGCCTGTTGTATACTCCCAGCATAGTGACTGTGTCCTTCCTGTTCCTGAGCTCCACCCACAGTGACTCATTACATGACCCTTCTAAATTGTCCACCCTCTGTACCGCTGTAATATGCTCCCTAACCAGTACTGCTACTCCCCCACCTCTTCTAGCCCCTCCTCTGTCTCGCCTAAAACACTTATACCCCGGAATATTCAGCTGCCAGTCCTGACCTTCCTCTAACCAAGTCTCCGTCACTGCAACCACATCCAAGTTCCGCGCAAGCATTAAGGCTCTAAGTTTGTCTGTCTTGCCTGTTATGCTCCTTGCATTGAAGCAGATGCACTCCAGACCTCCAGGCCCACTGAGGTCATCCTCCCCCAGAATGCTCTTCCTCTTAGATAGCCTTTGTCCTGGTCCCAAGCTCATCCCCAGCCTCTATGCCTATTGATCCCCACCCCCCTGCCACATTAGTTTAAACCCACCCAAACCACACTAGTTCCAGCTAATGCAGTGTAAGGGTTGGAATCTTTAGTAACCCGATCTGTGTTTTGAGGTTTTATGGATCTATTGATAAATTAATCTTGTAACTTTCCTTTATCTGAAGATTCCTGCCATCTGAAACCTGATGCTGGTCCCTGTTTTGGTCATCACTGGAGATTATATTACAACCACACTTCGATGACCTGTGAGAGGTTTAATTATGGCGGTTGTCTTGGAAACGGGAACAATTTTAAAACTGAACGGGAATGTTTGCAGACCTGCAGGACTGTGGGTGAGAAAACAGATGGCATTTTCCCATATTTCTTCAAACTGTCAGTTCTGGTGGGAATCCCACCACCAGTGCGAAAATTTCATGCTTGTGATTCTACATTGTGTACATTTCCTGTGTTTCAACAGCATATACATTCCTGTATTTCTACACTGGGTACATTCTGGTGTTTCTACAATGAGTGTACATTCCCTGTTTCTACAGTGTGAACATTCCTGTTATTCTACAGTGAATGTATATTCCTGTGCTTCTACAGTGTGAACATTTCTATGTTTCTACAGTGAGTGTACATTCTTGTATTTCCTCAGCGATTGTACATTTCTGTTTCTACAGTGTGTACATTCCTGTATTTCTCATTGTGTACATTCTAGTGTTTGTGCAGCATGTGTGTATTCCTGTGTTTCTGCAGTGTGTACATTCCTGTGTTTGTACAATGAGTGTACGTTCCCGTCTTTTGATAGTGTGTACATTTTTGTGTTTCTACAGTATGTACTCTCCTGTGTTTCACAGTGAGTGCACATTCCTGCGTTTTTACGAGTGGATATTCCCATGTTTCTATCGTGTTTACATTCCTGTGTTTCTATAGTGAGTGTATATTCCTGTGTTTCTGCAGTGTGTACATTCCTGTGTTTGTACAATGAGTGTACATGCCTGTGTTTCTACAGTATGTGTACATTCCTGTATTTCTACAGTGTGTACACTCCCGTGTTTCTACAGTGAGTGTACATTCCTGTGTTTCAACGGCATGTACATTGCTGCCATTCTACAGTATGTACATTCTGGTGTTTCTACAGTGAGTATTCATTCTCTATTTGTACACCTGTCTTTCTACAGTGTATACATTGCTGTTTTTCTACAGTGTGTAGATTCCTGTTTTCTTCTATAGTGAGTGCACGTTCTAGTACTTTTACAGTGAGTGTACATTGCCCATTTCAAAAGTGAGTGTACATTCCCTCTTTCTATATTGTGTGTGCACTCCTGTGTTTCTACAGTGTGTACATTCCCGTGTTACTACAGTGAGTGTAGTAACACGGGAATTCCTGTGTTACTGTGGTGTGTACATTGCTGCCATGCTGCAGTATGTACATTCTGGTGTTTCTACAGTGCATATTCATTCTCTATTTGTACACTGTGTGTACACTCCTCTGTTTCTACAGTGTGTACATTCCTGTTTTTCTACAGTGAGTGTACATTCTGGTATTTTTAGTAGGTGTACATTACCTGTTTCTACAATGAATGTATATTCTCTGTTTCTACAATGTGTGTACACCTGTGTTTCTACAGTGAACATAGAACATAGAACATAGAACATTACAGCGCAGAACAGGCCCTTCGGCCCACGATGTTGCGCCGACCAGCTTTTAAAAAAAAAACAACACTAACCCACTAATCTAAACCAATTCCATTTCGTCCATAAACCTATCCACAGATCTCTTAAACGCCCCCAAACTAGGCGCATTTACAACTGCAGCTGGCAGGGCATTCCAGTCCCTCACCACCCTCTGGGTAAAGAACCTACCCCTGACATCAGTCCTATAACTACCACCCCTTAAGTTAAAGTCGTGCCCCCTCGTGCTAGCTTTCTCCATCCTAGGAAAAAGGCTATCACTATCTACCCTGTCTAAACCTCTAATCATCTTATATGTTTCAATAAGGTCCCCTCTTAGCCGCCTTCTTTCCAGCGAAAACAACCCCAAATCTCTCAGTCTCTCCTCATAGGATCTCCCCTCCATACCAGGCAACATCCTGGTAAACCTCCTCTGCACCCTCTCCAAAGCCTCTACATCCTTCCTGTAATGTGGGGACCAGAACTGCACACAATACTCCAAGCGCGGCCGCACCAGAGTTGTGTACAGTTGCATCATGACGCTGCGACTCCTAAATTCAATCCCCCTACCAATAAACGCCAAGACACCGTATGCCTTCTTAACAACCTTAACAGTGGGTACATTCCTGTGTTTCTACAGTGGGTACATTCCTGTGTTTCTACAGTGCGTACATTTCTGTGCTTCTGCAGTGTGTACATTCCTCATTTCTATAGCGAGTGTACATTCCTGTGTTTCTAAAGTGTGTAGATTCCCATTATTCTAGAGTGAATTTTCATTCCTGCATTTCTACAGTGTGTACATTTCTATGTTTTTCCAGTGAGTGTACAGTCTGATGTTTGTACACGAATGTACATTCCTGTGTTCCTACAGTGTGTACATTCCTGTGTTTCTACAGTGAGTATACATTCCTGTATTTCAACAGTGCGTACATTGCTGCGTTCCTACAGTATGTACATTCTGGTATTTCTATAGTGAGTATTCATTCTCTGTTTCTACATTGTGTGTACACTCCTGTGTTTCTACAGTGATTATACATTCTGGTATTTTTACAGTGAGTGTACATTGACCATTTCTGCAGTGACTGTACATTCTCTGTTTCTATGCTGTGTATACACTCCTGTGTTTCTGCAGTGTGTACATTCCTGTATTTCCACAGTAAGTGCACATTCTGGTGTTTCTACAGTGATTGTACATTCCTGTCTTTCTATAGTGTGTACATTTCTGTGTGTTTCTACAGTGAGTGTACATTCCTCTATTAATACAGTGAATGTACATTCAAGTGTTACTACAGTGAGCATACATTCTTGTGTTTCACAGTGAGTGTGTATTCCTGTGTTTGACAAGTGAGTGTACATTCCTGTGTTTCTACAGTATGTGTACATTCCTGTATTTCTACAGTGTGTACATTCCTGTGTTACCACAGTGAGTGTACATTCCTGTGTTTCTACAGTGTGTACATTCCCGTGTTACCACAGTGAGTGTACATTCCCGTGTTTCAACGGTGTGTACATTGCTGTGTTGCTACAGTATCTACATTCTGGTGATTCCACAGTGAGTGTTCATTCTCTATTTCTACACTGTGTGTACACTTCTGTGTTTCTACAGTGTGTACATTGCTGTGTTTCTACAGCGAGTATACATTCCCTGTTTCTACAGCAAGTGTACATGCCTGTGTTTCTAGTGTGTATATTCCTGTTTTTTCTGTAGTGAATGAACATTCCTGTGTTTCCACAGTGTGCCTACATCCCCATGCTCCGACAGTGTGTAGATCCATGTCGTATACATGGATCTTAGTAAGGTGTTTGATAAGGTTCCCCATGGTCGCTCATGAAGAAAGTAAGGAGGTGCGGGATAGAGGGAAATTTGGCCGATTGGATAAGTAACTAGCTATCTCATAGAAGACAGAGGGTGGTGGTGGATGGAAAATTTTCAGACTGGAGACCAGTTACCAGCGGTGTACCACAGGGATCAGTGCTGGGTCCTCTGCAATTTGTGATTTTTATCAATGATTTGGAGGAGGGGGTTGAAGGGTAGGTTATAAATTTGCTGATGACACCAAGATTGGTGGAGTAGTGGATGAGGTGGAGGGCTGTTGTAGGCTGCAAAGAGACATTGATAGGATGCAAAGCTGGGCCGAAAAATGGCAGATGGAGTTTAACCCTGATAAGTGCGAGGTGATTCATTTTGGTAGGAAAACTTGAATACAGATTACAGGATTCTGAGGAATGTGGAGGAACAGAGAGATCTTGAGGTTCATATTCACAGATCTCTGAAGGTTGCCACTTAAGTGGATAGAGCCGTGAAGAAGGCTTATAGTGTGTCAGCGTTTATTAACAGGGGGTTTGAGTTTGAGAGCCGTGGGGCTATGCTGCAACTAAACAGGAACTTGCTGAGACCACATTTGGAATATTGTGTTCCGTTCTGGTCACCTCACTACAAGAATGGTGTGGAAGCATTGGAGAGAGTGCGGAGGAGATTTACCAGGATGCTGCCTGGTTTGGAGGGTAGGTCTTATGAGGAAAGATTGAGGGAGCTGGGGCTTTTCTCTTCAGAGCGGAGGAGAATGAGAGGAGACTTAATAGAAGTTTATAACATGATGAGGGGGATAGATAGAGTGGATGCGTAGAGACTATTTCATGGGGTGGATGTAGCTGTTACTGGGGGCATAACTATAAGGTTCATGGTGGGAGATATAGGAGGGATGTCCGAGATAGATTCTTCACTCAGAGAGTGGTTGGGGTGTGGGATACACTGCCTGCTGTGATAGTGGAGTTGGGCACTTTAGGAACTGGCAAGTGGTTATTGGATAGGCACATGGAGCACACCAGAATGATAGGGAGCGGGATAGCTTGATCTTGGTTTCGGATAAAGCTCAGCACAACATCAAGGGCAGAAGGGCCTGTACGGTGCTGTACTGTTCTATGTTCTTACAGTGTATATACATTCATGTCTCCGTACAGTGAGTTATAAATTAATGGAATCATTATGACACTGAAGGTGACTATTCACCTGAATAGTCACAGGTGACCTGAAGGTGACCTTTTCCACCTGTGCCACCTTTGAGGGTCTGTGGACTTGCACACCCGGATCCCTCTGTGTGTTTGTAGTCCTGATGGTTCTGCCATTTATTGTATTGCTCCCCCCTGCATTAGATCTACCAAAATGCATCACTTCACATTTATCTGGATTAAATTCCATCTGCCATTTCTCCACCCAATTTTCCAGCCTATCTATATCCTGCTGTATTCTCTGGCAATATTCATCACTATCCGCAACTCCAGCAATCTTTGTGTCGTCCGCAAACTTACTGATCACACCAGCTACATTTTCTTTCAAATCATTTATATATATCACAAACAGCAGAGGTTCCAGTACAGAGCCCTGCGGAACACCACTAGTCACAGACCTCCAATCAGAAAAAGACCCCCCCATGCTACCCTCTGTCTTCTAATGCCAAGCCAGTTCTGTAACCATCTAGCTAGTTCAGTTTTGATCCCATGAGATCTAACCTTTTGCACTAGCCTGCCATGAGGGGCCTTACCAAATTCTTTAATAAAATCCACGTAGACGACATCCATGGCCCTTCCCTCGTCAATCATTTTTGTCACTTCCTCAAAAAACTGAACCAAATTTGTGAGGCTTGACCTCTCTCATATAAAACCATGTTGTCTATCACTAATGAGACTATTCTGTTCTAAATGTGTATAGATCCTATCTCTAAGAATCTTCTCCAACAATTTCCCTACAACGGACGTCAAGCTCACTGACGTATAATTACCCGGGTTATCCTTTCTGCCCTTCTTAAATAACGGGACCACATTTGCTATCCTCCAATCCTCTGGAACCTCACCTGTGTTCAATGAAGAAACAAAGATTTCTGTCAGAGGCCCAGCAATTTCATCTCTTGTCTCTCTCAGTAATCTAGGGCAGATGCCATCTGGTCCTGGGGATTTGTCTACCTTAATGCTTCCTAAAACACCTAACACTTTCTCCCTTGTAATTGCGATTTGTTCTAACAGGTCTACACATCCCTCTGAGACACTACCAATCAACATGTCCCTCTCCTTTGTGAATACTGATGCAAAGTATTCATTTAGGATCTCACTTACTTCCTCGAGTTCTAAGCATAATTCCCCTACTTTGTTCTTGAGAGGTCTGACTCTTTCTTTGACAACCCTCTTGTTCCTAATGTATGTATAAAATGCCTTGGGATTCTCCTAAATCCTGTCTTCCAAGGACATTTCGTGACCCCTTTTTAACCTTCTAACACCCTGTCTGAGTTCTTTTCTACTTTCTCTGTATTCCTCCAGTGCTTCACCTGTTTTTAGCTGCCTGGACTTTATGTATGCCTCTTTTCTCTTTTTGATTAGACCCACAATTGCTCTGTTATCCACAGCTCTCAAATCCTACCTTTCCTGTCCTTCCATTTTACAGGCGCATGCCTGTTTTACACTCCTGTCAACTGCTCCTTAAAAGACTCCCACATGCCAGATGTGAATTTACCTTCGAACAGCCTCTCCCAATCAACAGCCACCAAATCCTGCCTAATCCAGCTGTAGTTAGCTTTCCCCTAATTCAGCATCTTACCCATAAAAACACTCATCCTTTTCCATGTACATGTTCATAGCTCCTTGAAAGTGGAGTCACAGGTGGACAGAATGGTGAAGAAGGCATTTGGCATGCTTGGTTTCATCGGTCAGAACATTGAATAGAGTTGGGACGTCTTGTTGAAGTTGTACAAGACATTGGTAAGGCCACACTTGGAATACTGTGTACAGTTCTGATCACCCTATTATAGAAAGGATATTATTAAACTAGAAAGAGTGCAGAAAAGATTTACTAGGATGCTACTGAGACTTGATGGATTAAGTTATAAAGAGAGGCTGGATAGATTGGGACTTTTTTCTCTGGACGTAAGAGGCTGAGGGTTGATCTTATATAAAATAATGAGGGGCACAAATCAGCTAGATAGTCAATATCTTTTCCCAAAGGTAGGGGAGTCTAAAACTGGAGGGCGTAGATTTAAGCTGAGAGGGGAAGATACAAAAGTGCCCAGAGGGGTAATTTTTTCACACGGAGGGTAGCGCGTGTCTGAAACAAGCTGTCAGAGGTAGTAGTAGAGGCAGTACAATTTTATCTTTTAAAAAGCATTTAGGTAGTTACGTGGGTACGATGTGTATAGAACATAGAACATAGAACATTACAGCGCAGAACAGGCCCTTTGGCCCACGATGTTGCGCCGACCAGTTAAAAAACAATGACCCACTAACCTAAACCAATCCCTTTTTGTCCATAAACCAATCCACGGATCTCTTAAACGCCCCCAAACTAGGCGCATTTACAACCGCAGCAGGCAGGGCATTCCAATCCCTCACCACCCTCTGGATAAAGAACCTACCCCTGACATCCGTCCTATAACTACCCCCCCTTAATTTAAAGCCATGCCCCCTCGTGCTAGATTTCTCCATCCGAGGAAAAAGGCTAAAACTGTCCACCCTATCTAAACCCCTAATCATCTTATATGTTTCAATAAGATCCCCTCTTAGCCGCCTTCTTTCCAGCGAAACAACCCCAAATCCCTCAGTCTCTCCTCATAGGACCTCCCCTCCATACCAGGCAACATCCTGGTAAACCTCCTCTGCACCCTCTCCAAAGCCTCCACATCCTTCCTGTAATGTGGGGACCAGAACTGCACACAATACTCCAAGTGCGGCCGCACCAGAGTTGTGTACAGTTGCAACATGACGCTGCGACTCCTAAATTCAATCCCCCTACCAATAAACGCCAAGACACCGTATGCCTTCTTAACAACCCTATCTACTTGATTCCCAACTTTCAGGGATCCAATGTACACATACACCTAGATCCCTCTGTTCATCCACTATTCAAAGTCCTCCCGTTAGCCCTATACTCAACACATCTGTTATTCCTACCAAAGTGAATTACCTCACACTTCTCCGCATTAAACTCCATCCGCCACCTCTCGGCCCAGCTCTGCAACCTGTCCAAGTCTTCCTGCAAACTATGACACCCTTCCTCACAATCTACCACACCTCCGACTTTGGTGTCATCAGCAAATTTACTAATCCACCCAACTATACCCTCATCCAGATCATTAATAAAAATTACAAACAGCAGTGGCCCCAAAACAGATACCTGAGGCACACCACTCGTAACCGAACTCCATGACGAATATTTACCATCAACCACCACCCTCTGTCTCCTATCTGCTAGCCAATTCCTGATCCAATTTCCTAGATTACCCTCAATCCCATACATCTGCATTTTCTGCAGAAGCCTACCATGGTGAACCTTATCAAACGCCTTACTAAAATCCATATATACCACGTCAACTGCCTTACCCCCATCCACCTCTTTGGTCACTTTCTCAAAAAACTCAATAAGGTTAGTAAGGCACGACCTACCCGCTACAAAACCATGCTGACTATCTCCAATCAATTCATCACTCTCCAAATAACTATAAATCCTATCCCTAATAATTTTTTCTAAAACCTTGCCCACAACAGAAGTGAGACTCACCGGTCTATAATTCCCGGGGAAGTCTCTGTTCCCCTTCTTAAACAATGGGACAACATTCGCTAACCTCCAATCTTCCGGTACTATACCAGAGGCCAACGATGACTTGAAGATCAGAGCCAGAGGCTCTGCAATCACTTCTCTTGCCTCCCAGAGAATCCTAGGGTAAATCCCATCCGGACCAGGGGACTTATCTATTTTCAATCCCTCAAGAATATCCAGCACATCCTCCTTATCAACTGTAATACTGTCTATTCTACTCCCCTGCAACCCAGTGTCCTCCTCAGCTATATTCTTGTCCCCCTGTGTGAACACCGAAGAGAAATATTGGTTCAATGCCTCTCCAATCTCTTCCGGTTCCACACATAACTTCCCTCTGCTGTCTATAACTGGCCCTAATCTTGCCCTAACCAACCTTCTGTTCTTGACATACCTATAGAATGCCTTAGGATTCTCCTTAATCCTATCAGCCAAAGTCTTCTCATGTCCTCTTTTAGCCCTTCTTAACTCACTCTTCAACTCCCTCCTAGCCAATCTAAAGTTTTCTAGTGCACTACCCGAGCCCTCAAGTCTCATCCGAACATAAGCCTCCTTTTTCTTTTTAACCAACGAATCAACTTTTTTAGTGCACCACGGTTCCCTAGCCCTACCAATTCCTCCTTGCCTGACAGGGACATAGAGGCATAAGGGCCATATGTGGGCAATTGGGTTTAGTTTAGGGATTTTAAAAAAAGGCATGGACAAGTTGGGCCAAAGGGCCTGTTTCCATTCTGTAAACCTCTACGACTCTATAACAAGTTTACAGGATGTCCTGGAGAAATATAAGAATGTGTTCAAGGGGACCTGGGTAAGATGAAAGGGGGTCAGATTGGAATTCAGCTGAAGTCAGAGACTCATCCAAGGAGTCTGAAGGCACGTGTGGGGCCACATGACATGCGGTCGAAGGTGGAGGCTGACTTGGAATGATTGTTAAGGATGGAGGCATGGGAATCAGTCACCACCAGCAAACAGGCCACCTTAATTGTGACAGTTTTGAAGGTAGATGACACCAAGAGAATCCGTGTGGTCTTCAAGGTAACTGTTAACCCAGCACTGTGTGCAGATCACTACCCACTTCCTCTGATTGAGGATCTGTTTAGTGGATTGGCAGGGAGGGAAGACTTTTTGAAGATGGACTTGTCTGAGGCCTATCTCCAAATTGGGGTCACAGAAGAGTCATAACCACCCGATGACAATAAGTTATTGGGGGCTTTTCCACTACAAGCATCTTCCTTTTAGCATCATGTTGGTATCAGCCATTTTCCAAAGGGCAATGCTTCAAATTCTAAGCCGGTTTTAATTTGATTTATTATTGTCACATGTATTGGTATATAGTGAAATATATTGTTTCTTGTGCACTATACAGATGGGTATATTTTCATGGGGGGTACCACCAAGTTAGAGCATTTGAAGAACCTTGAAGAGACCCTCAAAAGGTTGCAGGAGCATGGTCTGCAAGTAAAGAAAAAAAAGTGAATTCTGGACGATATTTTCATGGGGGGTACCACCAAGTTAGAGCATTTGAAGAACCTTGAAGAGACCCTCAAAAGGTTGCAGGAGCATGGTCTGCAAGTAAAGAAAAAAAAGTGAATTCTTTAAAGCTTCGATTGAATATTTGGGCTACATCATTGATTCGAGAAAATGGATGACATTATGAAGGCTCCTAGATCACAGAATGTATCACTATTGCAATTGTTCCTATGCTTGCTAAATTATTATGGCAAGTTTGTGCCAGATCTAGCCACCATACTTAAACCATTACACCTACTGCTTGGTAAAAGCCAACCATAGAGATGGACCCAGGAATGTGAAAAGGTTTCCTGGGAGGTAAAACTAGCCTTATGAAGTCTGAAGTGCTAACCCATTTTGACCTGAAGTTGCCATTGCAATTAGCCTGCGATACTTTATCTTCTGGGATTGGCGCTGTATTGCAACAAGCATTGTCCAATGGGGAAGAGAGGCCCAGCAGATTTACATCAAGATCTTTGACAAAAACAGAAGAAAAATATGCCTAGTCGAGAAGGAAGGGTTGAGTACTGTATTTAGGATGAAGAAATTCTCACATTTCCTATACAGCTGGCATTTTGTGCTGTAAAGCGATACCTTCCCACCATTTTCGGCCCATATACTGGAATGCCATCTATGGCAGCAGCATGCTTACAATGACAGGAACTATTTTAGCAGCATACTCCTCCGATATATGCTAGAGATAAACAGAAAATCAAGGCTGCCTCTCCCTGCAGGTAAGAAGTCTCACAACACCAGAAGTCTCACAACACAACAACATCTCCATATCATGTCTCCCAGGAGGAACAGATCTTCCTGACTGGCTTTGAAAATTGTCTATTTTCACCTAGGTGATAAGGCACTGGTATCTGCCACCCTATTATGAAATGCCACAAAATACAACCCAGTAGGAAGGTGCTAGATCAAATGCATCCACGGGCACACGGCAGTGATATGAATGAAGGAATTGCCACAAGCTATTTTTGATGGTTGAGTGTTGACTCGCAGATCAAGGAGAAGGCAGATACTTGTGAATCTTGTGCTGTGGTGCAGAATGTAACTCCGTTGTTGCCCCTCCACCCATCAGAATGGCTTGAAGCTCCCCAGCAGAGGATCCATTTAGGATTTGCGGGTCTGGGGAAGGAAAAATGCTTTTGGTGATGGTTGATGCCCAGTCAAAATGGCCTGAAATAACAATTATGAAGTTAGTACCTGCCATTTACCAGGAAAGTGGATGAAGGGAAGGCAGTGGATGTTGTCTACCTGGATTTCAGCAAGGCCTTTGATAATGTCCCTCATGGGAGGTTAGTTAGGAAGGTTCAGTCACTAGTTATACATGGGGAGGTAGTAAATTGGATTAGAAATTGGCTCAATGGAAGAAGGCAGAGAGTGGTGTGGAGGATAGCTTTTCTGAGTGGAGGCCTGTGACTAGTGGTGTGCCGCAGGGATCAGTGTTGGGTCCATTGTTGTTTGTCATCTATATCAATGATGTGGATGATAATGTGGTAAATTGGATCAGCAAATTTGTTGATACAACAAAGATTGGAGGTGTAGTGGACAGTGAGGAAGGTTTTCAAAGCTTGCAGAAGGAATTGGACCAAGTAGAAAAATGGGCTGAAAAATGGCAAATGGAATTTAACGCAGACAAGTGTTGAGGTATTGCACTTTGGAAGGACAAACCAAAGTAGAATGTACAGGGTAAATGGTAGGACTCTGAAGAGTGCAGTTGAACAGAGGAATCTGGGAATACAGGTACAGAATTCCCTAAAAGTAGTGTCACAGGTGGATAGGGTCGTAAAGAGGGCTTTTGGTACATTGGCCTTTATAAATCGGAGTATCGAGTATAAAAGTTGGAATGTTATGGTCAGGTTGTATAAGGCATTGGTGAGGCTGAATTCAGAGTATTGTGTACAGTCACCTAGTTACTGGAAGGATGTAAATAAGGTTGAAAGAGTGCAGAGAAGGTTCACAAGGATGTTGTCGGGACTTGAGAAGCTGAGTTACAGAGAGAGATTGAGTAGGTTAGGACTTTATTTCCTGAAGTGTAAAAAAATGAGGGGAGATTTGATAGAGGTGTATAAGATTTTGATGGGTATAGATAGAATGAATGCAAGCAGGCTTTTTCCACTGAGGCTAGAGGAGAAAAACCAGAGGGCATGGGTTAAAGGTGAAAGGAGAAAAGTTTAAAGGGAATATTAGGGGGGGCTTCTTCACACAGAGAGTGGTGGGAGTGTGGAATGAGCTGCCAGATAAAGTGGTAAATGCGGGGTCACTTTTAACATTTAAGAAAAACTTGGATGGGTTCTTGGATGAGAGGGGGGGTGGAGGGATATGGTCCAAGTGCAGGTCAGTGGGACTAGGCAAAAAATGGTTTGGCACAGACAAGAAAGGCTAAAAGGCCTGTTTCTGAGCTGTAATTTTCTATGGTTTCTATTTACCTCAAGTCTTTAATTAGTATATATTAGACTTTATACACAAAAGGAGAATCCCAGCTTCTCCACCCAAACCTTGTAACTAAAATTCCTCATCCCTGGAACCATCCTGGTAATCTCCTCCGCACCTTCTCAATGACCTTCACATCCTTCCTAAAGCATGGACACAAATTTCTAATTGTGGCTGGACTAGATCGATATGAAGGTTCAGTGTAATGTCTCTGTTTTTGTACTCTATAACTTGAGTTCTAAAGCTCAAGATTCCATATGTTTCACTAACTTCTACTTTCAAAGATTTGTGCACATCAACCCCCAAGTGCTCTGTTTCCACACACTGTTTAGAATCGGCGATTAAGTTGCTGTTGCCTCTGACTAATCTTTGTGCACCACCTCAGACTCACATATTCCATCCCCCCATTGGCTGCTAGCCTATATTTAATGTATTGTAGTTGATTACTATCATCCTGACCATTAGACACATTAGCAAGTTTAGTATCGTTGACAATTTTTAAAATTTTACTCTGTATTCCAATGTCCAAGTCATTTATATACGTCAAAAAAGCTATAGTCATACAAGATTCTGAAGGGGCTTGCAGTGGGAAAAATCACAATGGTGGCTATCTGGCACATAAAAAAGTTACCTGGGAGAGAGACATTAAGCAGGCACTGACTTTTAGCGCAGACAGCTACTTGAAACTAAAAACACGCAGGACAGACAGTTATTTAAGGTTAAACATGCAGGAATCAGATACTGCAGGAAGCCAGTAGAGAGCTTGAGGCACTTCTAAGATAAGGACAGACCTAGGACAATAAGGAGATTAGCCATAAATGGGAACGGGAATACATGAATGCAGGAAAACCAATTACTGTATGTATAGACCTAAACTAAGTCATTGATAGTCACTGATAGAGGAAATGTGTCCATTCTATGAAACAATGCAATGTTAAATGCCAATGTCTGTATATGTCTGGCTGTAACGATGTGTTAAACTATCGATCCTACTCAACTATAATGATGTGTTAAATGGCTAATGTCCGGACTATACATTGTCTAAAAGGTATAAAAATAAGGTATTATTGAGAGAAGGTAGCTGCCCAGTTCTGCGGAGTGCCAGTGCCTTTTCTCCACAAAGCTTCGTTAAATAAAACTATTGTTGCACCCCCAGTCAGGCTCCGAAGTGGTAGTTTCCCACAACAGGCTTAACAGAGTAGATACTGATGACAACTACTCTGGTTGGTGAATCCAAAACCCAGAGGCACAGGCTCAGAATTGGGGGCTGTCATATTTACCATTCTCCAATTCTGTGGCAGCAGCCCCATATCAGGGAAGTTTGGAAGATTATGCTAAGTCCTTCCATTACTTCCATCTCCAGTTCCTTATCAACCTGGGATGCAAGCCATCTGAACAATGTGATTTATCCACTCCAAGCATGTAAATTTTTCTCATCAATTTTCACCCCATCCATTTTTACCTCAACCATCTCCACTGCTATCGATATTTTGTCAACATTCTCTTCCTTAGTAAATATCGAGACAAAGTACTGATTAAGTATTTCAATTTTACCCTGCATCTCTTAAGCATATATTATACTCTTTGCCCTTAATAGGACCCACTCCACCACTTCCTATCCACATAATGTTCCTTAATGTTAATGCCATTCCATTCTCTTATTCTCTCTTTTCCAGTCTTATTGCCTCTTCATTTCTCTTGTATCTTATTGTATCTTCATTTGAAAAATATTTGTCATGCATCAAATATAGGGGAGACCGTGGCATAGTGGTAACATCATCTGGGGTCTTAGCATGGCAGCTGTGGAATTTAAATTCAATTAATTAATAAATGTGGAACATAAGCTAGTCTCAGTAAGGCCACAAAAATATTATCAGTTGTTGTAAAAACCCAACTGGTTTACTAATGTCCTTTAGGAAAGGAAATCTGCTATCTTGACCTAGTCATTTGACTGCAGACCCACAGTAATGCAGATGACTCTTAATTGCCCCTCTGAAATGGCCTAATTCAACCCAGTTGCACTAAATCACTACTAACTAATCTCACCACCATCATCTTAAGAATAATTTGGGATGGGCAGTAAATGCCAGCAAAACACACATCCCATAAAAAGACACACTTTTTTGCTGTTTCCTAATATTCTCTGTCTCTGTCACAGATGTGTGCATCTCAATCAGAGGATGCAGGATATTGGCTGGAATCTGTGTGTATTCTCAGTTTGGGTACAGTAATCCTTGAATAACTCAATGAGGATACACTCTGTATCTGGTTTGGGATACTGTGAGTCCTCACCATAAGTGATGGTTATATTTCTGAAAATCACTACATCAAGTGAATCACCTTTCTGTGAATCATAGTCTCCCTTTGAAATGAATGTTAGTACTGGAGTTGGATCCACTGGACATTTCTTGCCCAGAAAAAAACTATGTACAAGTTGAAATACTGTGCCATATGTGTGCAGCACTCTGCATCCATTGATAAAAATAACTTGCAAAATAAGTCACTAAATATTAAACAAATCCTGTAAAAATTCAAATTAGATCATAACAACCTCTCTCTCTCTTAGGCAGTACCTTGGGTTTGAGGATGATTTGCTTTCATTCCAGCGTGATGGGTTGGGGAGATGTTTGACCTCTGCAGAGATACTTTGAGGACATTACTAAAGCCTTTCATTGGAGATGGTTTTGAGTGATTTAGAGCCTTAGCCCAAGTACTCTTGCTAAATTGATTGCTCATTCTCCAGCCTCAAGACCTTTTCAAACATCCAACTTCACTGCGAAACTGATGGCTTTTTTTGCAAGCAATAGACACTCTACCAGCACCTACTGACCATTTCTCACTCGCCTTTAGAAGTGATGTTGAAATGTCATCCATACAAAACTGCAAAATTTTATTCAAATTTAAATCTTCCAAATGTTTGCTTGAATAAAACAGCGTGTAAAGTAATTTGACAATCTCACCCAAAACTCTAGCTTTGGATTCCTCTGTATTTTAACTAAAAAATGGAAGCAGCGTTGAATACAGGACAGTACAATCACACAAGACACAATGACATGTCAAACAAGAGAAAATGTTGTGGAGATCGGCATTTATCACTTCCTGGTGAATCCACGTCAATCTTAAAATGAGGACTACAGTATGCCAGTCTGTGTGTGTTTATCTCTCTGCATATACCAACCAGGAGGCCTGTGTGCCTCAGTCATCAGTGCTGGGTCCACTGTTATTTGTCATTTATATTAATGATTTGGATGAAAATAGAGGAGGCATGGTTAGTAAGTTTGCAGATCACACCAAGATTGGTGGCATAGTGGGCAGTGAAAAAAGTTGTCTCCAATTCAACAGGGATCTTGATCAATTGGGCCAGTGGGCTGACAAATGACAGATAGCGTTTAATTTAAACGATTTGGTAGATTGAGCCAGGGCAGGACTTATTCACTTAATGGTAGGGCGCTGGGGAGAGTTACAGAACAAAGAGATCTAGGGGTACATGTTCATACCTCCTTGAAAGTGGAGTCACAGGTGAACAGAGTGGTGAAGAAGACATTCGGCATGCTTGGTTTCATCGGTCAGAACATTGAATACAGGAATTGGGATGTCTTGTTGAAGTTGTACAAGACATTGGTAAGGCCACACTTGGAATTCTGGTCACCCTATTATAGAAAGGATATTATTAAACTAGAAAGAGTGCAGAAAAGATTTACTAGGATGCTACTGGAACTTGATGGATTGAGTTATAAGGAGAGGCTGGATAAACTAGGACTTTTTTCTCCGGAGCATAGGAGGCTGAGGGGTGACCTTATAGAGATCTATAAAATAATGATGGGCATAGACAAAGTAGATAGTCAATATCTTCTCCCAAAGGTAGGGGAGTCTAAAACTAGAGGGCATAGGTTTAAGATGAGAGAGGAGAGATACAAAAGTGTCCAGAGGGGCATTTTTTTCTCACAGAGGGTGGTGAGTGTCTGGAACAAGCTGCCAGAGGTAGTAGTAGAGGTGGGTACAGTTTTGCCTTTTAAAAAGTATTTAGATAGTTACATGGGTATGATAGGCATAAAGGGATATGGGCCAAATGTGGACAATTGGGATTAGCTTAGGGGTTTCAAAAAAAAGGGCGGCATGTACAATTTGGGCTGAAAGGCCTGTTTCCAAGCTGTAAACTTCTATGGTTCTAGGTACTCTCACTCAGGGTATACCAATGCACATTCTTGGGTGCAGTATTTCTCAGAGCAGATCTGTTACAAGTTAATGGATTGGGTGACTGCTCCAAACAATTGAAAAAGATGCACAATACTAATGCTGGTTGGATGGGGGAGATTATATTTTCCTCCAAGTTCTGCCCTGATGCTCCCAATGGGCATTGTAATGTTCTTAATAATGATGCTAGCCACTCATATGAGATTGTGTAGACACATTGATTTATTTATACAAGATGTTTAGGAATATATTTGTAAGGATATGTCTTAAATGCACGCCAATCACAGATCTATGTGTGTGTGTGTGTGTGTGTGTGCTCTGCTCACAAGCAAAAGTAAAACTAAAACTTGATTACATGGCACACTTCCTTTCTAGTGAACATCATTCTCAATCACTTGAAGTCATATTAGAACAGCCATGATTATCTTGTACTCAGTTAGTCTTTCTGTGTCTTGATGGAAAATTCAGAAGGCTATTCTACAATAGAGGTTTCACAGCCTAGTCTAATTGTGTCTTTAATCAATGTTGTAGATTCTCAGCCTGCCCGCTACCTCTGCCTCAATGATTGTCTTTCTAACACAGCTTTGCTTCTCTCTTAAAGCTGCCTGTAGATTGCCGATAGAAGCTGGCCCATGCAAATCCATAGTTGATCTCTGGGCATTTGACTCGGTTATTGGTAAATGTGTTCCCTTCAAGTACGGTGGGTGTCAAGGAAACGGCAACAAATTCTACACCCGGAAAGAGTGTGAGGAATACTGTGATGTCGTTCCGGAAGGTACTACATGCGTTTCTTTAAATCTGTGTCCCAGCTGAATCATGTTATGTTTCAGCTAACTCCATCTCCCTGGTCACTTCCATTTCATGGGGTTGAAACAGTAGAATTCACAGTCACCAATCAAATTCTGCTGATAGCTTTCGTCAGATAGTCCGAACACAGGTGTCCAAGGGAAGAAATACAGGCAAAAACCTGAAGCTTTGCACATTTGATGGGATGGAGGCTAAATATTGTTAAAAGGACAGAACAATCCTGAGAGTTAAAGGCAAGATGTGGAGATGCTGGTGTTGGACTGGGGTAAACACTGTAAGAAGTCTGACAACACCAGGTTTAAGTCCAACCAATTTATTTGATAGTAAACACTATCAAACACTATCAAATAAATTGGTTGTACTTAAACCTGGTGTTGTCAGACTTCTTACTGAGTTAAAGGCAAGGACAGGAAATTGCTTGATCCTGCATGTATTGTTACACCTGAGGCACTAACCTATGATGGACTATGAGCTAACTGTTCCTACTCCCTTTTCCAGGAGAGGATGAGCTTTTGGTTGTTCAAAAGAAAGTGTAGCTGGAAATAAAAGAAGAAAAAGTTGAAAGCAACAACGGAAATTAAAGAGATGACTTAAGACGATCCATCAGACACATCGCGTGGGCCTGATCCTAATGTCAGAAGGGAGAGAGTTTACACAAGTTCAGGCTCAACATTGTGATGGTGCTATCAAACATATTGACCAATAAAATTACTTAATCAAATCAATCATTTGCCTCGAGTGTCTAGAATTGTTAAATATACAATGTTGTATGGCTAAGCTGGAAAATCTCAGCAGGTCTGGCAGCATCTGTAAGGAGAGAAGAGAGCTGACATTTCGAGTCCAGATGACCCTTTGTCAAAGCTGTGATAAAGCAAAGAGCATTGCTCAGGATGTCCTCTCCATAAAAACAGGACAAATCCAGCCCAGCCAATCAGCAGAAAAGTGCTCGATCATGTTAGCGCTATGAAACTACATTTAAACACCAGTAACCTACTCACCGATGCTTAGTTTAGGTTCCACCAAGACCACTCTGTTTCAGACCTATTACAACCTCAGTACAAATATGAACAATAAACCTGAATTTTAGGGGTGAGATGACACGGACTGTCCGTGACACTAAGGCTGCGTTTGAGTGAAGCAGTCCTATCAAAACAAAAGTCAATGAAAATGAGGAGGAAAACTCTCCACTAGTTTTTGAGTGATTCTCAGCTGAACTAAGCTGTAATTGTTCAAGGCCAAACGTCTCAGTTCCAGGTCATTTTTGTAGGAGTTCCTCAGGGTAGTGTCCTAGACCTAATCTTCATCAGCTGCTTCATCAATTGCCTTCTCTCCATCATAAGGTCAGAGGTGGTGATAGTCACTGATGAGTGCACTATATTTAGTACAATTTGTGACTCCTCAGTATTGAAGTAGTTGGCACCCACATACAGCAAGACCTGCACAACATTCAAAGGAACATAGGAACAGGAATAAACCATACATCCATTCAAGCCTGTTCTACAATTCAATTATGTCGTAGCTGAGCATCTACCTCAATGTCATTTTCCTGCACTATCCTCATACCCCTTGATGTCATTGGTATCCAGAAATCTATTGATTTCTGTCTTGAACGTACTCAGTTGAGGCCAGGAGGCCAACAGCAACAGTGAAGGCAACAATAGTAAAAATGCTGGGAATTATGGTCAAGTTCTATTAGACACAGGTGTAGGTCAGAAAGGCTTGCAGTGAGTCACGGCCTGTCCTGTGAGCTGTGATCTGACACTTCCTGTGTTGAGCAAATAAGGATAGCTATTTGGACAATGCTAGACACCCCAGATTCATTGATTGCATATATGGTGAGGCTACGTAATTTACATTCAGCCTAGTATAAACATTTGGAATTTTGGAAGTTTCGATGAAATCACTTTTTTTCTTCTAAACGTCTGGAGAATACAGGCCCACACTCCTCAATCTCTCTTCAAAGGACAGTTACACCATCCCATGAATTGGTCTCATGAACCTCTGCTGCATTCCCTCCATACATGCTTCCTTAGGTAAGGAGACAAAAACAGTACTCAATTCTCTTGGTGCAGCCTACCCAATGTTCTATTCAAATGAAGCAAAACATCTTCTCCTGCAATAAAAGCCAGCAGATACTATTTGCCTTCCTAATGGTTTGCTGCACCTGCATGTTAGCTTTCAGTGACTTAGAAGGACACCTAGCTCCCTTTGGGCATCAACATTTGTCAAACTCTCGCCATTTGCTCCTCCAGTTCTCTGATGAAAGTGGATAACCTTATACTTATCCACATTGTATCCTATCTGCCATGTTCTTAGACATTCACGAAGCTTGTGCAAATCCCCTTGAAGCCTTTTCGCATCACACACACCTCAGACACAAACTTGGAAATATTCCATTTTGTCCCCACATCCAAATCATTGGTATAGATGGTAAACAGCCGGGACTTGTGCAGATAAATGTCAAATAAAATCTGCACAATCTTAGTGCCAAATGATGACCCTGTCCATTAAGAGAGAGACAATCTAACCATCTCTTATTGAACAGCTAACAGCAATACTCCACTGAATCCTCCACCACAAACATTCTGGGAACCATTGAACTGTATCAACCAAATAAACACTGTGACTACAAGAGCTGGTCAAAGGTTGACTATTCGGCAGAGAGTGATTGTCTAAAGCCTGTCAACTATCTGCAAGTCATACATATGACAGAAGTGTGATTGAATACTCTTCCCATCTTTCCAAATGAGTGCTGTTTCACAATATTCAGGTTTGACACCATCTGCGAAAAAGTAACCCTTGTGGCCAGCACCTATCCATTAATTTAAACATTCAGTTCCTTCAGCAGCAATATACAGTGGCAGCAGTGCGAATTGTACAAGATGGGCATATAGCAATTCACCAAAATTCCTTCAACAGCACCTTCCAATTCACAATCTCTAACACCAACAGATACCTGATTCACTTCATTCTCTAGAACTAGATCCAGCAATAACTTCTTCCTTCAGTAAAACAGAAAATGTTGTCAAAACTCAGCAGGTCCGGCAGCCTCTGTGGAGCGAGAAACAGAAAGGGGGATTTTCCTTTCCTATCTGTGACGGAAATTGTAGTGGGCAGCGGGGGACCAACCATGCAAATGTCATTGACCTCGGGCAGGATTTTCCAGTTTTAGGGTGAGCATAGCCAGAAAATCCCGCCCAGAGTTAATGTTTTAAGTCGGTGAGACTTCTTCCTTGACCCTTTTCCTTGCTGTGTTAAAAACATGCAGATTAAACAAAATTCTTCTGAACACACCAGAAATTCTTCACCCTCTTTCCTTTTTTTATGACTGTGATCTTAGACTATATTAAAGTTTCCCATTCTCATTACTCTCAATTCTTGAATATATCTGCAATTTCCCTCAAATTTGTTGGTCCATAGAAGTGTAATGGTACCCCTACAGTTTCTTAACTTTAAACAAATAGATTTGACCTTGCTTGGGCGTTTGTGACATCTTCTCTCTCTAGCTCTGTAATATTCTCTTAAACAACAGCACCACCCCTCCTCCTTTTGTTCTTGAACACCTTGGTTTGGATTTTCAAACAAGTCGATGCTGGTGAAATTTAAAAATAGCAGGCAGGATCTGATCCTGGGATTTCCGTCCCCATTCCCAGCCCTGGTAATCTGTTGGCCTGGCATAAGGGTGTGGAGATAGGCAACTCAAATTTTTAGGGGGCAGGGCCAAATTCTCCAAGGAGAGCCATGATCCAAAGTCTGGATTGGGGAGCATTTTGACTCAGCTAAAAAGTCTTAGCCATGTTCCTAATATGCCCCTTCCAATATCCCTTCAGCCATTCTGTGTTATTTACAAATCCAATCAGCCTTATATGGCAAGTCTGAAATGCTGACGGAAAAGAAATCCATTCAGAAATCTGCTTCAGAAAAAACTGCTGTTCTTGCAACCTCATAAAGATGTCAATCGATCATTTGGAGAAAGATGTAAATGGCCATTTGTCTTTGTTGATGCCAGTTCTCAAATGGCCTCATTATGAATGTTTGGCTGAGTTCCAAGGCTCACAAATGGGTTAATTTAGCAGAGGTTTTGTTTTACTAGTGGAAGTGGAATGTTTGCTTTGGTTGATTCACATCTTTATGAAGTTATATTATGATATTCTTCTTTGTTTTATATTGTCAATGTCTGTATGTTTATTTGGAGGTGTGAATTGAGAGAAAGCTTGTCTTTTTGATACAATGAATGATTCTGTCGGATTTGCACTCCTATTGGGTTGCAAGAAAAGTTTTTTCAACATGGGCACATGGAAGGTGAGTAGGTGGAGGGGTCAAGGCTAGATGGCCTAGCAGCTCTTAAGACAACTGGAAAAAATTCCAGAGAGATGAAACAGGACTTCCAAACAGCCTGTCTTTGCATTCTCCTGCTCACGTGACTGCCTACAAACTTCTTCTGAGGTCAATGGGTCTGCCTCAATCCCAACCCACCTTTACTGAGTGAAAAGTGCACGTTATGGGATCCTTTTTATTGAGGTGGTGGGGAGGCAATGGTATTATTGGTCGGCTATTAATCCAGAAACTCAGCTAATGTCCTGGGGACCTGGATTTGAATCCCACTGCGGTAGCTGGTGGAATTTGATTTCAATAAAAAAATCTGGAATTAAGAATCTACTGATGACCATGAAATCATTGTTAATTGTCGGATAAACCCATCTGGTTCACTAATGTCCTTTAGGGAAGGAAATCTGCCATCCTTACCTGGTCTGGCCTACATGTAAAGCTAGTGGTGGACAAAGCCTCAGCAATGTTGAGTGACAACTACCCCTCCGAAATGGCCTAGCACGCCACTCAGTTGAATGAATCGCTACAAAATCAATAAAAAGGAATTAAATCAGATGGACCACCTGGCTTTGACCTAGGCATCAGAAAAGCCAACAGCAAAAAAAAAACAGCCCTGTTGACCCTGCAAAGTCCTCCTCACTAACATCTAGAGGTTAGTGCCAAAATTGGGAGAGCTGAGTCATGGAGTAGTCAAGAAACAGCCTGACACGGTCAGTCTCACAGAATCATGCCTTATAGATAACACCCCAAACACCACCATTACCATTCCTGTCCCACCGATATGAACAGACCCAGCAGAGGTGGTGGCAGAGTGGTATAGTCAGGGGGGAAGTTGCTCTGGGAGTCCTCAACATTGACACCGGACCCCACGAAGTCTCATGGCTTCAGGTTAAACATGGGCAAGGAAACCTCTTAGTGGTTACCATGCACCGTCCTATTGATCCATGGAGGCTGATGGATCAATACTCCTCCATGTGGAGGGTGGCAAGGGGGCAAAATGTATTCTGGGTGAGGATTTCAGGGTCCACCACCAAATGTGGCACAGCACAACTGATTGAGCTGGTTGGGTCCCAAATGATACAACTGCTCGACTGGGTCTGCGGCAGGTGGTACCAAAACCAGAGGGAAAAACATGCTTAACCTCATCCTTACCAATGTGCTGTCTGCAGATTCATCTGTCGACACAGTATTGGCAAGAGTGTCGACCACACAGTCCTTGTGGAGATGAAGGCCCGGCTTCACACTGAGAATAACCTCCATCGTGTTATGTGGCACTATCACTGTGCTAAATGGGAAAGAATTCAAACAGATCCCGCAACTCAAGACTGGGCAACCATGAGGCGCTGTGGGCCATCAGCAGCACTGGAACTGTACTCCAGCACAATCTGCAACTTCACAGCATATCCCCAGCCTCAACCATTATCATCAAGCCAGGGGATTAACCCTAGTTCAATGGAGAGTGCAGGAGCTGCACCAGGTATACCTAAAAATGAAATGTCAACCTGGTGAAGGACGACACGGTGGCACAATGTTTAGCACTGCTGCTTCACAGCACCAGCGACCCGGGTTCAATTCCGGCCTAGGATCACTGTCTGTGTGGAGTTTGCAC
Source organism: Carcharhinus amblyrhynchos (assembly GCF_965287045.1). Lineage (NCBI taxonomy): Eukaryota > Metazoa > Chordata > Chondrichthyes > Carcharhiniformes > Carcharhinidae > Carcharhinus > Carcharhinus amblyrhynchos. Next base: position 44,525,757 of record NC_137348.1, read on the forward strand.
ATTCTCCCTGTCTCTGTGTGGGTTTGCTCTGGTTTTTCCCCACAGTTCAAAGATGCCTGGGTTAGCTTGATTAGCCTTGCTAAATTGGTCCTAGTGTCAGAGGGGTTAGCAGGTTAAATAATGGGGTTATGGTAACAGGCCTGAGTGGAATTGTGATCAATGGGCCGAATGGCCTCCTTCTGCAATGCAGGAATTCTATGATCCTATACTAAACAGGACTACTTGCATGCCAAACAGCATAAACAGCAAGTCATAGACAGAGCAAAGCGATTCCACAACTAACAGATCAGATCCAAGCTCTGCAGTCCTGCTGCAGAGTGGTGGGCAAATAAACAACTCCCTGGAGAATAAGGCCCCACAAATATCCCCATCCTTAATGACGGAGGAGCCCAGCCCATCAGTGCAATTCTGGTTCCCACAGATTGGAAAAAAGCAAATGTGATGCCATTGTTTAAATCAGGCTGAAGGATTTGCAGCAATCTTCAGCCAGAAGCGCCGAGTGGATGATCCATCTGGACCTAGTCCAGTGATCGCCAGCATCTTGAGCTAGGACAGCCGGATAAAGGTTAAGACTTTGATTGTTTCATATGGGAAAGTGATGTCACAGGAGACTGTGACCTGATTGACTAGAAGGGAATCTGGGCTAAATTTGAAAATATGAGTTACTGATTTAAATTACTGATTTTTATATGATTTCAGATCAGGAGAATAAACAATCAATTTTTTAAAAATTAAGTAAATGGTACAGGAGACTAGGGTATTTAGCTATTAATATTTATAGTGGAAATCTCGCACCTGGGACTGTATAGCTAATCATAACCTAATTTTTCAAGTGTTTTATTTGTAAATAAATTCATTTGTGGTATAAATGTCAGTTAGTGGGGTAAAGTACTTCATCTGTGAGATGTGGGAGAGTGATGAAGCTTCAAGTGTTCCAGACAACTACATCAGCAGAAAGTGCACCAAATTGCAGCTCCTCACAGTTCACATGGTTGGAGCAGCAGTTGGATGCACTTCGAAGTATGAAGGTGGTGGAAAGTGTCATAGACAGGGGCTTTAGAGACATGGTTACGGTCAAGGTGAAGGCAGATAGATAGGTGACCGCTAGGAAGGGCAGGCAGTCAGTGCAGAAATCCCCCTCTCCAACAGAAAGCCACGAGAAAAACTATAAAGAAAAGTAAGATGGATTATGAGAGTAAACTAGCTCAGAATATTAAAAACAGATAGCAAAGTTTCTACAAATATATAAAACGAAAAAGAGTGGGTAAAGTAAACATTGGTCCCTAAGAGAATGAGAAGGGAGATGTAATAACTGGAAATGAGAGAATGGCTGAGGTATTGAACAGGTATTTTGTGTTGGTCTTCATAGTGGAAGACACGGCTAAAATGCCAAAAATTGATGACAGGAAGGCTATGGCAGATGAGGAGCTAGAAACTATCATTATCACGTTGGGCAAGCTAATGGGGCTAAAGGTAGACAAGTCTCCTGGTCCTGATGGAATGCATCCCAGGGTACTAAAAGAAATGACGGGAGAAATAGCAAATACACTAGTGGTAAGTTACCAAAATTCGCTGGACTCTGGGGTGGTTCCCGCAGATTGGAAAACAGCACATGTGACACCACCATTTAATAAAGGAATTAGACATAAGGCCGGTAACTACAGGCCATTTAACTTAACTTCTGTAGTAGGGAAAATGCTTGAATTTATCATCAAGGAAGAATTAGCGAGACATCTGGATATAAATTGTCCCATTGGTAAGATGCAGCATGGGTTCATGAGGGACACGTCATGTTTGACTAATTTGGTGGAATTCTTTGAGAACATCACATGCGCAGTAGACAAAGGAGAACCTGTGAATGTGGTGTATCTGGATTTCCAGAAAACATTTGACAAGGTGCCACACCAAAGACTGCGTGTTTTTTTGGTTGGCAATCAGTGACTAGTGGTGTGCCTCAAGGATCAGTATGGGGACGACAATTGTTTACAATTTACAGAGATGATTTGGAGTTGCGGACCAAGCATAGTGTGTCAAAATTCACAGATGACACTAAGATGAGTGGCAGAAAGTCTGCAAAGGGATACAGATAATTTAAGTGAGTGGGTGAGGGTCTGGCAGATGGAGTACAATGTTGGTAAATGTGAGGTCATCCATTTTGGTAGGAATAACAGCAAAATGGGCTATTATTTAAATGGTAAAAAATTGCAGCATGCTGCTGTGCAGAGGGACCTGGGTGTCCTTGTGCAGGAATCACAAGGAGTTGGTTTGCAGGTGCAGCAGGTAATTAAGAAGGTAAATGGAATTTTGTCCTTCATTGCTAGAGGGATGGAGTTTAAAAACAGTGAGGTTATGTTGCAACTGTATAAGGTGCTGGTGAGGCCACACATGGAGTACTGTGTACAGTTTTGGACTCCTTACTTGAGAAAGGATATACTGGCACTTAAGGGGGTGCAGAGGAGATTCACTAGATTGATTCTGGAATTGAGAGGGTTGGCTTATGAGGAGATACTGAGTAGACTGGGGCTTTTCTCATTGGAATTCATAAGAATGAGGGGAGATCTTATAGAAACATAAGATTATGAAGGGAATACATAAAATAGAAGCAGGGAAGTTGTTCCCACTGCCAGGTGAAACTAGAACTAGGGCGCATAGCGTCAAAATAAGGGGAAGCAGATTTAGGACAGAGTTGAGGAGGAAATTCTTCACACAAAGGGTTGTGAATCTGTGGAATTCCCTGCCCAGTGAAGCAGTTGAGGCCACCTTATTGAATGTTTTTAAGGCAAGGATAGATACATTTTTGAACAGTAAAAGAATTAAGGGTTATGGTGAGTGGGTGGGTAAGTGGAGCTGAGTCCACGAAAAGATCAGCCATGATCTTACTGGATGGTGGAGCAGGCTTGAGAGGCCAGATGGTCTACTCTTACTCTTAGTTCTTGTATCATTTTGGATACTGTTGGAGGGGACGGCCTACCAGAGGAAAGCAGCAGCAGCCAGAGCTGTGGCACCATGACCGGCTCAGTTGTTCAGCAGGGACGATAGAAGAGCAATAGTTATAGGAGACTCTATAGTCAGGGGTGCAGACAGCTGTTTCTGTGGCCGGGAGAGAGATTCCAGGATGGTATGTTGCCTGCCTGGCGCCAGGGCCAAGAACGTCTCTGAATGAGCATGGGACATTTTGAAAGGGGAGGGCGAACAGCCAGAGGTCGTGGTACACATTGATACGAACGACGTAGACAGGAAGAGTGACAAGGTCCTGCAAGAGGAGTTCAGGGAATTAGGTAGTAAGTTAAAAAGAGGACTTCTAGGGTTGTGATCTCTGGGTTACGTCCAATGCCATGTGCCAGTGAGGCTAGGAATAGGAAGATAATGCAACTAAACACGTGGCTAAAGAACTGGTGTAGGATGGAGGGGTCCAGATATCTTGATAACTGGGATCTCTTCCAGGATAGAGGGGATCTGTAAAAGAAGGATGGGCTACACCTAAACTGGGGGGGCACCAATATCCTGGCAGGTAGAGATGCTAGAGTCACTTGGGGGAGTTTAAACTAGTATGGCAGGGGGTGGGAACCAGAGCAGTAGGTCAGCAGGAGAGATAACTGAGGGAGAGACTAAGGCCAGGAAGATTAAGAAGAGCAAGCAGACAGTAGTTGTTGAATACAGCTGGACTGATGGTCTGAAGTGCACATGTTTCAGTGTGAGGATGAGCTTAAGAGTTTGGGTTAGTACTTGGAACTATGATGTTGTTGCTATTACAGAGACTTGGTTAAAAGAGAGGGACAGGATTGGCAGCTAAACATTCCAGGATTTTGATGTTTCAGGCAGGACAGAGGGGGATGTTAAAGGAGTGGGGGAGTTTCATCATGGGAGGACACCGCAGAGGGTTTAAGCAGCGAGGCAATATAGGTAGAGCTCAGGAACAAGAAGGGTGCAGTCACAATGTTGAGGGTTTATTACAGGCCTCCCAACAGCCAGGGGGGAAAGAAACAGACATGCAGACAGATTTTGGAAAGATGCAAAAACAACAGGGTTGTTGTGGTGGGTGATTTTAACTTTCCTTATATCGACTGAGACACACTTATTGCTAGGGATTGGATGGTGCGGAATTTGTAAGGAGTGTCCAGGAGGGTTTCTTGAAACAGTATGTAAATAGTCCAACTCAGGAAGGAGCCATATTAGACCTGGTGTTGCAGAATGAGCGTGGCCAGGTAATTGAAGTTTCATTAGGAGAGCAATTCGGAAACAGTGATCATAAGTCCATAAGTTTTAAGGTGCTTGTGGATAGGGACAAGAGGGGTCCTCGGGCGAAGATATTAAAATGGGTGAAAACTAACTACAACATTAGGCAGGATCTGGAAAGTGCAGACTGGGGGAGGCTGTTTGAGGTTAAATCAACATGTGGGAGTCTTTCAAATGTCAGTTGACTGGAATTCAGGACCGGCACGTACCTGTGGGGATGAAGGATAAGTGTAGCATGTATTGGGAACCTTGGATTACGAAGGATATTTTGAGCCTTGTCAAAAAAAAGGAAGCATTCGTAAGGCCTAAAAGCTTAGGACAGATGAAGCCTTTGAAGAATATAAAGAATGTAGGAAGGAACTTAAGAAAGGAGTTAGGAGAGTTAAAAGGGGTCATGAAAAGTCCTTGGCAAACAGAATTAAGGAAAATTCTCAGGAATTTTATACATATGTGAAGAACCAGGGAAGGTTTGGTCCACTCAAGGATAGTGGAGGGAATCTATGCATGGAACCAGAGGAAATGGGCGAGATACTAAATGAATACTTCGTCTTAGTATTCACCAAAGAGAGGGACTTGATGGATGAGGAGCCTAGGGTAGGGTGTGTAGATATTCTGAGTCATGTCGATATCAAAAAGAGATATTGGGCATCTTAAAAAGCATTAAAGTAGGTAAGTCCCCAGGGCCTGGTGGGACCTACTCAGAATACTGAAAGAAGGGCAGATATTGCTGGAACCTTGACAGAAATCTTTGTATCCTCATTGGCTACAGATGAAGTTCTAGAGGCCTGGAAGAAAGCCAATGTTGTTCCATTGTTTAAGAAAGGCAGTAGGGATAATCCAGGGAATTACAGGCCGGTGAGCTTTACTCAGTACTAAGAAAATTATTGGAAAAAAATTTCAGGGACAGGATTTACTCACATTTGGAAACAAATAGATTTATTAGTGATTGCATGGTTTTGTGAAGGGGAGCTTGTGCCTCACTAAATTGATCAAGCTTTTCAAGGAAATGATGAAGATGATAGATGAGTGAAAGGCAGTGGGTGTTGTATAGAGGGACTTCAATAAAACATTTGATAACATACCTCATGGTCGACTGGTACAAATGGTGAAGTCACATGGGATCACAGGAAAGCTGGCAAGATGGATACAGAACTGGCTTGGCCATAAAAGACAGTGGGTACCACTAGAGGGATGCTTTTCTGAATGGAAGGCTGTGACTAGAGATGTTCCACGGGGATCAATTCTGGGACCTTTGTTGTTCATAGTATATAGAACATAGAACATAGAACATAGAACACTACAGCACAAACAGGCCCTTCGGCCCACAAGTTGCGCCGACCACATCACCTACCAACCTACAGACCTATCTATAACCCTCAATCTCATTAAACCCCATATACTCATCCAGAAGTCTTTTAAAAGACCCCAGCGAGTTCGCCTCCACCACCACTGACGGCAGCCGATTCCATTCACTCACCACCCTCTGAGTGAAAAACTTACCCCTAACATCACTTCTGAACCTCCCTCCCCGCACCTTAAATCTGTGTCCTCTCGTAGCGACCATTTCAAACCGGGGAAATAGCCTCTGAGAGTCCACCCTATCTATTCCTCTCAACATTTTGTAAACTTCTATCAGGTCGCCTCTCAACCTTCGTCTCTCCAGGGAAAAGAGTCCCAGCTCCCTCAACCTAACTTCATAAGGCATGCCTCCCAGTCCAGGCAACATCCTTGTAAATCTCCTCTGCACCCTTTCAATAGCTTCTACATCTTTCCTATAGTGAGGCGACCAGAACTGCGCACAATACTCCAAATGAGGCCTGACAAGGGTCTTATAAAGTTCCAGCATTACCTCCCGACTCCTAAACTCAATCCCTCGATTAATGAAGGCCAGTACACCATACGCCTTCTTGACCACCTCCTCTACCTGCGAGGCCGATTTAAGAGTCCTGTGGACCCGGACCCCAAGATCCTTCTGCTCCTCAACACTACTCAGACTTCTGCCCTTAATAGTGTACTCGTTCATCCCGTTGGTTCTGCCAAAATGGACGACAACACATTTATCCGCGTTGAAGTCCATCTGCCACTTCTCCGCCCAGTCCTGCATCCTATCTATGTCCTGCTGCAACTTTTGCCATCCTTCCAGATCATCCACAACACCACCGACCTTCGTGTCATCAGCGAACTTACTTACCCATCCCTCCACTTCCTCATCCAGGTCATTTATGAAAATGACAAACAACAAGGGTCCCAGAACAGATCCTTGAGGCACTCCGCTGGTGACTGACCTCCATTCAGAAAAAGCCCCATCCACAACCACTCTCTGCCTTCTGCAAAAAGTATAAATATATAAATATATAAAATATATATATAATATATAAATGATTTGGGCAGAAAGTGTAGCTAGTCTGATTAGTAAGTTTGCAGATGACACAAAAATTTGGAGCTGTGGATAGTGAAGAGAATTGTCAGAGGATACAGCAAGATATAGGCCGATTGGAGACTTGAGTGGAGAAATGGCAGATGGAGTTTAATCTGGACAAGTGTGAGATAATGCATTTTGGAAGGTCCAATGCATGTAGGAATTATACAGTAAATGGTAGAACACTTAGGAGTATTGACAGGCAGGAAGATCTGGGCATACATGTCCACTGATCATAGAAGTGGCAACACAGGTGGATAAGGTAGTCAAGAAGGCATACGGCATGCTTGTTTCTTCGGTCAGGGCATTGATTATAAAAATTGGCAGGTCATGCTGCAGCTGTACAGAACCTCAGTTAGGCCTCATTTAGAATATTGTGTACAAATCTGGTCGCAGACTACCAGAAGGATGCGGATGCTTTGGAGAGAGTACAGAAAAGGTTTAGCAGGAGTTAGAAGAACTTGGTTTGTTCTCACTGAAACAACAAAGGTTGAGGGGTGACCTAATAGAGGTTTACAAGATTATGAGTGGCATGGACAGAGCGGATAGTCAGATGCTCTTTCCTGGGTAGAAGAGTCAAGTACTAAGGACATTGGTTTAAGGTGCATGGGGAAAAGTTTAAAGGAGACATGCAAGGCAAGTTTTTTACACAGAGGGTGGTGAATGTCTGGAACTCACTATCCAGGAAAGTGGTGGAAGTAGGTACGATAGTGGCATTTAAAGGGCATCTAAACAAATACATGAATAGGAAGGGAATAGAAGGATACAGACTCTGTAAGTGCATACGGTTTTAGTTTGGGCAGGCATCACGATCGGCACAGGCTTTTAGCACTGAAGGGCCTGTTCCTGTTCTTTATTCAAATCACACACCATCCCTACTCAGAGCTGCATTTCACTTACTTCACTGTCTCTGAGTCAAAATCTTGGAACTCGGGGGGAGCTATACAATAAATGGCAGAACCATCGGGAGTATAGACACACAGAGGGACCTGGGTGTGCAAGGCCACAGATCCTTAAAGGTGGCAGCACAGGTGGAGAGGGTGGTAAAGGAGGCATAAGATATGCTTGCCTTTATTGGACGGGGCATTGAGTATAAAAGTTGGCATATGATGTTGCAGCTATGTAGAACGTTGGTTCGGCCACATTTGGAATACTGCATCCAGTTCCGGTCGCCACACTACCAGAAGGACGTGGAGGCTTTGCAGAGAGTACAGAAAAGGTTTACCAGGATGTTGCCTGGTATGGAAGGTCTTAGCTATGAGGAGAGATTGGGTAAACTGGGGTTCTTCTCTCTGGAAAGAAGGAAGATGAGGGGCAACCTAATAGAGGTGTATAATATTATGAAGGGCACAGACAGGGTGAACAGTGGGAAGTTTTTTTCCAGGTCGGAGGTGACAAACACAAGGGGTCACAAGTTCAAGGTGAGGGGGCAAGGTTCAACACAGATTCCAGGGGAACATATTTTACACAGAGGGTGGTGGGGGCCTGGAATGCACTGCCAAGCAAGGTGGTTGAGGCAGACACACTAGGATCATTTAAGACTTGTCCACGTGAACAGACTGGGAATAGAGGGATACAAACAAATGGTCTAGTTGGGCTTATGAGCGACGCAGACTTGGAGGGCCGAAGGGCCTGTTCCTGTGCTGTATTGTTCTTTGCTCTTTGCTTAACTTGCACCCTAACAGTATTGTGGAAGTACACCACAGAAGACTTTGTTCTTTGTTATCTCAGATGCCAGTCTCCATTCAAGTCGATTTATTCCAGTGTTATTGAGGAACAGCTGTAGACACTAAATATTGCAAAGGCAATGGGGAACATTCTGGCAACAGTACAGAAGACTTGTGCTCCAGAACTTGCCGCTCCTATAGCCAACCTCTTCCAGTACAGCTATAACACTGCTATCTACCCGACAATGTAGAAAATTGCCCAGGTATGTCCTGTAGACAAAAAGGACAAATCCAACCTGCCAATTAACCCCCCATCAGTCTACTCTCAATCATCAGTAAAATGGTAGAAAGGATCATCAACAGTGTTACCTGGCAGCACCTGCTCAGTAATGACTTGCTCAGTGATGCCCAGTCACTCAGCTCCTGGCCTTATTACAGCCTTGGTTCAAACATGGACAAAAGAACTGAATTCCAGAGGTGAGGTGAACGTGTCAGCCCTTGACATCAAAGCCATATTCGAATGAATGTGGCATCAAAGAGCCCTAGCCAAACTAGAATCAATGAGTATCGGGGGCAAACTCTCCGCTGGTTGGAGTCATACCTGGCACATAGAAAGGTAGCTATGGTTACGAAGGTTCAGTCATCCCAACTCCAGGACAGATCTGCAGGAGTCCGTCAGGGTAGTGTCCTAGGCTCAACCACCTTCAGCCGCTTCATCAATAACGTTCCCTCTGTCATAAGGTCAGAAGTGGTGATGTTTGCTGATGATTGCACAATGTTCAGCACCATTTGTGACTCTTCAGATACTGAAATAGTCCACATTCAAATGCAACAAGAGCTGGACAATATCCAGACTCGGGCTGATAAGTGGCAAGTAACACTTGCACCACATAAATGCCAGGCAATGATCATCACCAACAAGAAACACTCTAACTAACGCCCCTTGACACTGAATCCCCCAGTGTCAACATCCTTGGGGTTAGCATTGACCAGAAACTCAACTGGACTCGCCACATAAACACAGTGGCTAAAAGAACAGGTCAGAGACTAAGAGTATTACAGTGAGTAATTTATCTCCTGATTCCCCAAAGCCTATCCATCAACTACAAGGCGCAAGTCAGGATTTTGATGAAATGTTCCCCACTTGCCTGGATGGGTGCAGCTTAAACAACACTCAAGAAGTTTGACACCATCCAGGACAGAGTAGCCCGTTTGATTGGCACCCAATCCACAAACATTCACTCCCTCCACTCAGTAGCAGCAGTGTCTATAAGATGCACTGCAGCAATTCACCAAAGATCCTTAGACAGCATCTTCCACACAACCACTTGTGGGTTTGGAAGATAAGGGCACAGAAACATGGAAACACCACAACTTGCAAGTACATCTCCAAGCCAGTCACCATCCTGATTTGGAAATATGTCACTGTTCCCTCGCAGTCGCTGGGTCAAAATCCTGGAATTTCCTCTTTCACTGTCTTATGAGTCAACCCACAGTACATGGGCTGCAGCATTTCAAGAAGGCAGCTCACCACCACCTTCTCAAGGGCAACTAGAGATGGGCACTAAATGCTGACCAGCCAGCAACACCCATGTCCCATGAATGAATAAAAAAGAGCGAGGCTACTGAGGCAGCAAATCTCCTGACTCAAGATATTGGCCTCGGTAATGAAAATGTGACCTCTTACATTCAGGAACATTTACACCATTCCTGCCCTTTTTGAACTTTCTGTTATAACCACAACATCATATTGCTCCATGTCTATCTCTCCCTCCAACTCACCAATCTTGTTTATCATGCTCTATGTTCTCGTGTACATGCACTGGCCTCTTGAACTGCTCTAATTTTCATGTCTTCACCACAGGTGACATGTCTTCAGCTGCTGTGTGCCAAAGCTCTGGATTTTCCTTCCTACATGTCTCCATCTCTCTCTCCTCCTTTCAGACGTTGCTTCAGAAACACATATCCTGAGAACTCCTTAGGTAAGTTAGTGTTAGTTTTTTTCTTTGATTGCTTTCCTGTGAAGATCTTGGAATGTTGTACTGTGTTAAAGGTGGTAAATTAATGGAAGGTGTTTTAAAATAAACAGTAATAAAATGGCCACTTTAATGGTGGGTTTCCCACCCAGGTCCCTGCCTGCTCCATTCTGGGTCAGGGTGGGCAGGATCACAGAGGGAACCCTACACATGTAATTTCACCCTCCCCCACCACTCAGAACCTGCATGGGGGAGTGTAAAATTCTACTCACAATGCCTGATTTGTCTGAATTCAGATTGTCTGAATTATCCTCAGAGAATTTGTTCCTCTCTTAGTCATTCCATCAAGCTGGGATTAATGATTAACAAGAAACATCAACTGTGGATATTTGACTAACTCTTGATCTAAATAATCTGGGATTGGGAAAGCCTCAAGGCCTGTTGCTCCAGATCATCAATCAATTCTGACATTTTGGAACAGCACAATAAGAAGTCTCACAACACCAAGTTAACTTCCAACAGGTTTATTTGGCAGTACAAACCTGTTAGACGTTAACCAGGTGCTGTGAAACTTCTTATTGTGCTTACCCCAGTACAACGCCAGCATCTCTACATTTTGGAACAGTCAGAGAGGACAGGGAAAATGAGTTGCGGTGTCGTGCTGTTGTTTGCTATACTCTTCCTGCATATTGGAGCTGCTGTCCCACTGAATGCAACCAACAATGATCAAATTCAGGAAAATTGGATTTGTCCTGTACCCCAGGGACATCTCTCTCTCCAGCACTGTATTATTCCCCTAAATCATTACAGTAACACGTCTTCCGTTCTCTCCATCTCTATCTTTCCTGAACACCTTTCTCCATCTCCATAATCACCACATCATATTCCCATGTGGCTATTTGCACCTTCAGCTCACCAACTTTACTTATTGCCCACGCTTCATGCATTTTCATACAATGTAAATCTAATTTAGATGTAACTGCATTCCCTTTTAGTCTGACCTTCACACCTTGCTAAATTCTTATTTCTGGTGTCTCTCTCTCCTGATCCTACGCACTTTATTTTGCTTTCTCGTGCTATATCCTGGTTCCCTGCCACTAGCCAATTTAGCTTAAACCCTTCCCAACACAGGGAAACACTAGCTAACCACCATACAATGAAATTGGGCCTCAGTCTGTTGAAGTTCAACCTCTCTGGTTTCTAGAGGTTGAACCGCCCCAGAACTTGTCTCAATGTCCCAGAAATCCATTGATGCACCATCCTTCCAGCTACTCATTCACGTGTTTATCCTATTTGTAAACTCACTAGTGCATGGCCCAGGAAACCATACAATCTGTATAGTGCAGAAAGAGGCCATTCAGTCTGCACCAACTCCCCGAAAGAGCATCCTACCTAGGCCCACCCCATTGCCTTATCTCCATAACCCTGTGCATTTAGCATGGCTAATTCACCTAACCTACATATCTTTGGACTGTGGGAAAAAAACAGAGCACCCAGAGGAAGCCCATGCAGACATGGGGTGAACGTGCAAACTCCACACTGTGACCCAAAGGTCAGAATCAAAGCTGGGTTGCTGGTGCTGTGAGGCAGCAGGGCTAACCACTGTGCTACCTTGCCATCCCAAGGAATCCATAGATTATTCCTTTGAGGTCCTGCTATTCTTTTTCTAGCTCTGCTTGTAAGATTGCATCCCTCTTTTTATGAAATATTGTTGATATCAATATGAAGCACGTTTGGCGGTTGTTAACCTGCTGCCACCCCATCTCCTGAGTGTTCTGCAGCTGCTCACTGATATCATTGACTCTGGCAGCTGTAGGCATCCTGGATTCACATCTATGGTGTTAGTCGTACAATTTAAGGTCAAGGATAGATAATTGGAGTGTATTCACTAGAAGATTACTTGAGAACACATAAAGAGACTCTTACTGACACTGGCGGTCAATAGTAGAGTTTTACACTTGTAATGTTTCACTTTGGGAATAAATCTAAAACTGAGTGAAAGATTAAGTTCTGAACTCCTCCTTCACCAACTGTCAAAAATTTAACATGACAGCAGAGAACAGATGCCAAAAGGTCAAGGTTGGAAACTAAGAACATGTTTTTCAGATAAAAAATTACAATCCAAGTAACTTCTGTAAAAATAGCTGAAAGCAAGTGTAACTCTCAGGTTTCAAGCAAATTATTGTAGATTCTGGAATCTGAAACAAAAACAGAAAATGTTGGAAAATCTCAGTAGGTCATACAACATCTACAGAGAGAGAATAGAGCCAATGTTTTGAGTCTGGATGACCCTTCGTCATGGTACGATTACCTGTCAATGTTCCCAGAGTCTTAATCTTAACTTGTGGAAGAATGAAGTGAATACATAGGTTATGTTCCTTATGAAAGAGGAACCGTTTTATTGCGCTCCATGTCTAGTTTCATATGTACCTTTACATGGAAGACTGACTTAATAGAAAAGGTATCTCACTACAGACTACATTGGTACTAATAAAGTGGCTTACGCCAGCTGCTTTTCATGGAATTATCACTCTTTGACCTAAGGTTTCTTGTGACTAGTACAATTTCTGATTACTATCATTGCCAAATTCACCATGTCATGAATCACTTCAAGAACCTATAGTCTTGGCATGTCACACCTGAAGAGAAGTAAAATTTGTAGCATAATAATGAGTTGGAATCCCATCCATTAGATTGTGAAGAAGGGTAGTGAGAATATTTGGGATCTTCTGTAAAGTTTCATAGATGAAATGAACAAGGATGATGATCTATTGGATATCTATAAGGCATGGTCAGACTTTGTGATAGATTTTGAAAGATGGTCTGTCATTCCATGGAGGAATATATAATGGACTATAGAAAACAATTTTACACTCCCAGCTTAGAAAAAAAACCTGAAAAAGTAAGGTAAAAATCCCTCTTACCGACAAGCTCTCTTCACTGAATCACCACTCCAACTGCTCTTCTGGAAACAATAAGATTATGAAGATGTCTTATACAAAATATTAATTTATAACCTTATTGGCTGAACCTACAAATTGTCCCAGCCAGATGAAAGGAAAAAAAATGTATATGTATCTCCATCATTTTTTTCTCAATTTCTCAAAATGGACAATGCTTACCCTAAGATCGGAGGCTGAATGCCCTTGACTACTGAAGTGCTCCCCAACTGGAATTGTGGAAGTGCTCGCACAAATTCTTGAATACTGCCGCAGGACTGTTCCCTTCAAGTCAGGGAGCGCTACAGCAGTCAAGGGCATTCAGCCTCCAATCTTCAGTTAAGTGTTTCTAAGTCAGCCTTCATGACACACGACAATGCAGAATTGCCGAGCAGAAACTGATAGCCAAGTTCCGATGCATGAGGATGACCTCAACTGGGATCTTGGGTTCATGTCACACTACTTGTAACCATCACCATTTGGCCTGGGTTTGCAAAATCCTACGAACTGTCCTGGCTTGCGACCTCTTCAACTTATGATTAGCCCTCGCTCCATGCATACCGTTTGTACCTGTAAAGACTTGATTATCTATACTCACATTCAAACCATTCTTCACGTTCTAATATGTAATTATCTTTCAATTGGGTCTTTGCCTACATATGCTGTGTTTGTGAACTAACCTCCATTCATCTGCTGAAGGAGCAGTGCTCCGAAAGCTTGTGGTAGCAAATAGACTTTAATCTGGTGTTGTGAGACTTCATACTGTGCCTACCCCAGTCCAACACCGGTATTTCTATATCTTGATTTGTGTTGAAATATGGTTTGTAAATATATAGAACATAGAACATTACAGCGCAGTACAGGCCCTTCGGCCTTCGATGTTGCGCCGACCAGTGGAACCAATCTAATGACCCTCTAACCTAAACTATTCCAGTGTTATCCATATGCCTATCCACTGACCATTTGAACACCCTTAAAGTTGGCGAGTCCACAACTGCTGCAGGCAGGGCATTCCACGACCTTACTACCCTCTGAGTAAAGAACCTACCTCTGACATCCGCCCTATAATTACCACCCCTTAATTTAAAGCTATGTCCCCTTGTGTTAGCCATCACCATCTAAGTTAAAAGGCTCTCACTGTCCACCCTATCTAATCCTTTGATCATCTTGTATGCATCAATCAGGTCACCTCGTAACCTTCTTCTCTCCAATGAAAATAACCTCAAGTCCCTCAGCCTTTCCTCATAAGACCTTCCCACCATACCAGGCAACATTCTGGTAAACCTCCTCTGCACCCTTTCCAATGCCTCCACATTTTTCTTTTAATGCGGCAACTAGAACTGTACGCAATACTCCAAGTGCGGCCACACCAGAGTTTTGTACAGTTGTAACATGACCTCATGGCTCCGAAATTCAATCCCTCTACCAATAAAAGCTAACACACTGTACGCCTTCTTAACAACCTTATCAACCTGGGTGCCAACTTTCAGGGAGCTATGCACATGTACCCCGAGATCTCTCTGCTCGTCAACATTACTAAGAGTCCTTCCATTAGCCCTATATTCTGTACTCCTGTTATTCTTACCAAAGTGAATCACCTCACACTTTTCCGTATTAAACTCCACCTGCCACCTCTCGGCCCAGCTCTGCAGCTTATCTATGTCCCTCTGCAAACTGTAACATCCATCCATCCTACAACTCCTCCAACTTTGGTGTCGTCAGCAAATTTACTAATCCATCCTTCTACACCCTCATCTAGGTCATTTATAAAAATGACAAACAGCAGTGGCCCCAAAACAGATCCTTGAGGTACACCACTTGTAACTGAACTCCAGGTTGAATATTTCCCATCAACCACCACCCTCTGTCTTCTATCAGCTAGCCAATTCCTGATCCAAACTGCTAAATTACCCTCAATCCCATGCGTCTGCATTTTCTGCAATAGCCTACCATGGGGAACCTTATCAAACGCTTTGCTAAAATCCATATACACCACGTCAACTGCCTTACCCTTATCCACCTCTTTGGTCACCTTTTCAAAAAACTCGTTAAGGTTTGTGAGGCACGACCTACCCTTCACAAAACCGTGTTGACTGTCCCTAATCAATTTATTTCCCTCTCGATAATTATAAATCCTATAAGAGTTACTTAAAGAAAAAGTAATCTGTTAATTGCATAAATGAAGATGAATGTGGGGAGCATTTGGTATAGTGCATACAAAGAGACAATTCCAGGCCAACTGTACTTTCTGTGGCCATGAGGAGTTGGTGTTCCATGTGTATAGAGGTCGTGTGAGATTACAACCCGGGCTTCAGCTCAGAAGGGGTTTCTCATCATGTTTTGGTTGCACTTCAGCCCTATGCTCCTGATTTCTGAGCATCTGGGGTATGTGTGTGTGGGTTGTGGAGGGGGTGATGAGAAAGGAGGAGGACTTCCTCACAACCCTGCTCCTCAGCCCGGCAGAGCTGGCCATTAAGTGTCAGGCAGCAGTTGGTTGAGAGGTTCAACCAACACGACTGATTGCCCCTTTTCTGTGACTACATTTGCATTTGGATGTGTGGAGAGGGAATACATGGCATCCACTGGTATGTTTGAGGCCTTCCACCATCTATAGGCACTGGGGGCTGGAGTATATTGTCAGCCCCAGGAACACCATTTTAAAGTTTCCTTTATTTCTGTTACAGTGCCACACCATGAGCTGTCACCCTTTTGTTTGTTTACTGTTTGCTTAAAATAGAGTATAGACACTTCCAGCTTGACGAGTTTATTTTCCATGTCTAAATAGATTGCGTGAGGTTTCAAATTTCAGCTGCACTTCATTTCCATAGGCCTGATCTTTGGCCACTCAGTGGGGCAGATTGGAGGACTACCACAAGCCTGGCCTGGCCAAGATAGCCAGAAACTGGTCCAGAGAGAAAACTGAGTGTCTGATCCATTTTGTGGTTGTCCACAAAGACGGAAGATACAGAATGCACTGGTACACTGTGACCAGTGGGCATTGTGAAGGCTGGGGTGCATCATTGACACCCAGGCATATTTTGGTTTGAGTACTTTTGAGATTTTATATATAGTTGCACTATAAATGCATACATGTGAGGATACAGCCCTGTCGATGACAGAAGGGTCCTGGAGTTCACAAATGGAGCAGGAAGAGTACCTGATGGGATAGAGGTGGCCCGCCACATTCCTTGATTGGGATACAATGTAAATTTATCTAAAACAATAAGATTTAACACCCTGTTTAATTATTCTAATTCCTTATCTTTGATCTTTACCTCAATATTTAGCTAAAGTCACTTGCTTCCTTTCAGTAATCTCATCTTAACTTCTGTGTTGCTGAAACCCTCAGTCCTGTCCTTATAGTTGTGAAGATAGTGATGTTCTCCTGGTGAGTCTTCCCTACTCTGAAATGTAGAAACTTCAGCTTCACTGACTCCAGGGTCAAGTAACAGTTTCATTTTGACGATCTGATTCTCTTTAACAAATCCAGAGATTAAGAGTGAAACAGTGTCAATGCTAGAATCAGAAACACAAGAGTGAATGCTGCAAAGACTCAGCGGCTCAGGGAGACAACCACACCCAAGCCTTCCACACGGCAATCCGCTGCCCAGGCCCACACTGCCTTTACTGGAAAAGGCAGGGACTTGTTGGCAGGCTGAGGGCTCAGGGAGTGGGAAAAGCGGCCTGACAGCATCCACAGGTCCGGAAAACGCGAGAAAAGGCAAAACGGAAAGCACGAAGGTGGCTCACTCTCCAACACACACCGCCAGCAAAGTGTCTTCACATAAATGGCGCCAGGGTCGGCAGGGAAGCGCCTTCACCAAGATGGCGGCCGCCCAGTGACAGTCAGAGTGAAAAATGCCCGCACCAAGATGGCGGCCGCCCAGTGACCGTCAGTGAAAAATGCCCGCACCAAGATGGCGGCCGCCCAGTGACCGTCAGAGTGAAAAATGCCCGCACCAAGATGGCGGCCGCCCAGTGACCGTCAGAATGAAAAATGCCCGCACCAAGATGGCGGCCGCCCGGTGACCGTCAGAGTGAAAAATGCCCTCACCAAGGTGGCGGCCGCCCAGCGACAGTCAGAGAGAAAAATGCCCGCACCAAGATGGCGCCTGGAAAGGCCGTGCCGGATGCAGAGGCGATGGCGGGTGAAGGGTCATTGGGTATTGTTTCCGCTAGGTCGAGTTCCTGTCTTGAAGAAAGTGGATTCGGGGGAAAACTATCTGGTAGAGTCACGGACATCACTCAGGTCAATCCCCCATATACTCAAAAAAATGAATGGGAGTTTGTACTTTGATGTGAACAGAACTCGAAATTAATAATTGTGAGGGGACAAACCGTACCCCAGTGAGAGTCACTGTGTGTGGAACTGTCCCCCAGTGAGAGTCAGTGTGTGTGGAACTGTCCCCCAGTGAGAGTCAGTGTGTGTGGAACTGTACCCCAGTGAGAGTCAGTGTGTGTGGAACTGTCCCCCAGTGAGAGTCAGTGTGTGTGGAACTGTACCCCAGTGAGAGTCAGTGTGTGTGGAACTGTCCCCCAGTGAGAGTCAGTGTGTGTGGAACTGTACCCCAGTGAGAGTCAGTGTGTGTGGAACTGTACCCCAGTGAGAGTCAGTGTGTGTGGAACTGTACCCCAGTGAGAGTCAGTGTGTGTGGAACCCGTACCCCAGTGAGAGTCAGTGTGTGTGGAACTGTCCCCCAGTGAGAGTCAGTGTGTGTGGAACTGTACCCCAGTGAGAGTCAGTGTGTGTGGAACCCGTACCCCAGTGAGAGTCAGTGTGTGTGGAACTGTACCCCAGTGAGAGTCAGTGTGTGTGGAACCCGTACCCCAGTGAGAGTCAGTGTGTGTGGAACTGTCCCCCAGTGAGAGTCAGTGTGTGTGGGACCCGTACCCCAGTGAGAGTCAGTGTATGTGGGACCCGTACCCCAGTGAGAGTCAGTGTGTGTGGAACCCGTACCCCAGTGAGAGTCAGTGTGTGTGGAACTGTACCCCAGTGAGAGTCAGTGTGTGTGGGACCCGTACCCCAGTGAGAGTCAGTGTGTGTGGAACTGTACCCCAGTGAGAGTCAGTGTGTGTGGGACCCGTACCCCAGTGAGAGTCAGTGTGTGTGGGACCCGTACCCCAGTGAGACTCAGTGTGTGTGGGACCCATACCCCAGTGAGAGTCAGTGTGTGTGGAACTGTATCCCAGTGAGAGTCAGTGTGTGTGGAACTGTCCCCCAGTGAGAGTCAGTGTGTGTGGAACTGTACCCCAGTGAGAGTCAGTGTGTGTGGAACTGTTCCCCAGAGAGAGTCAGCGTGTGTGGAACTGTATCCCAGTGAGAGTCAGCGTGTGTGGAACCCATACCCCAGTGAGAGTCAGTGTGTGTGGAACTGTCCCCCAGTGAGAGTCAGTGTGTGTGGAACTGTCCCCCAGTGAGAGTCAGTGTGTGTGGAACTGTACCCCAGTGAGAGTCAGTGTGTGTGGAACTGTACCCCAATGAGAGTCAGTGTGTGTGGAACTGTCCCCCAGTGAGAGTCAGTGTGTGTGGAACTGTATCCCAGTGAGAGTCAGTGTGTGTGGAACTGTCCCCCAGTGAGAGTCAGTGTGTGTGGAACTGTATCCCAGTGAGAGTCAGTGTGTGTGGAACTGTCCCCCAGTGAGAGTCAGTGTGTGTGGAACTGTATCCCAGTGAGAGTCAGTGTGTGTGGAACTGTCCCCCAGTGAGAGTCAGTGTGTGTGGAACTGTACCCCAGTGAGAGTCAGTGTGTGTGGAACTGTACCCCAATGAGAGTCAGTGTGTGTGGAACTGTACCCCAGTGAGAGTCAGTGTGTGTGGGACCCGTACCCCAGTGAGAGTCAGTGTGTGTGGAACTGTATCCCAGTGAGAGTCAGTGTGTGTGGAACTGTATCCCAGTGAGAGTCAGTGTGTGTGGAACTGTACCCCAGTGAGAGTCAGTGTGTGTGGAACTGTCCCCCAGTGAGAGTCAGTGTGTGTGGAACTGTATCCCAGTGAGAGTCAGTGTGTGTGGAACTGTACCCCAGTGAGAGTCAGTGTGTGTGGAACTGTACCCCAATGAGAGTCAGTGTGTGTGGAACTGTCCCCCAGTGAGAGTCAGTGTGTGTGGAACTGTATCCCAGTGAGAGTCAGTGTGTGTGGAACCCGTACCCCAGTGAGAGTCAGTGTGTGTGGAACTGTCCCCCAGTGAGAGTCAGTGTGTGTGGAACTGTCCCCCAGTGAGAGTCAGTGAGTGTGGAACTGTCCCCCAGTGAGAGTCAGTGAGTGTGGAACTGTACCCCAGTGAGAGTCAGTGTGTGGGACCCATACCCCAGTGAGAGTCAGTGTGTGTGGAACTGTATCCCAGTGAGAGTCAGTGTGTGTGGAACTGTATCCCAGTGAGAGTCAGTGTGTGTGGAACTGTATCCCAGTGAGAGTCAGTGTGTGTGGAACTGTATCCCAGTGAGAGTCAGTGTGTGTGGAACTGTATCCCAGTGAGAGTCAGTGTGTGTGGAACTGTATCCCAGTGAGAGTCAGTGTGTGTGGAACTGTATCCCAGTGAGAGTCAGTGTGTGTGGAACTGTTCCCCAGTGAGAGTCAGTGTGTGTGGAACTGTACCCCAGTGAGAGTCAGTGTGTGTGGAACTGTATCCCAGTGAGAGTCAGTGTGTGTGGAACTGTTCCCCAGTGAGAGTCAGTGAGTGTGGAACTGTACCCCAGTGAGAGTTAGTGTGTGTGGGACCCGTACCCCAGTGAGAGTCAGTGTGTGTGGGACTGTATCCCAGTGAGAGTCAGTGTGTGTGGAACTGTATCCCAGTGAGAGTCAGTGTGTGTGGAACTGTATCCCAGTGAGAGTCAGTGTGTGTGGAACTGTATCCCAGTGAGAGTCAGTGTGTGTGGAACTGTTCCCCAGTGAGAGTCAGTGTGTGTGGAACTGTACCCCAGTGAGAGTCAGTGTGTGTGGAACTGTATCCCAGTGAGAGTCAGTGTGTGTGGAACTGTTCCCCAGTGAGAGTCAGTGTGTGTGGAACTGTATCCCAGTGAGAGTCAGTGTGTGTGGAACCCGTACCCCAGTGAGAGTCAGTGTGTGTGGAACTGTATCCCAGTGAGAGTCAGTGTGTGTGGAACCCGTACCCCAGTGAGAGTTAGTGTGTGTGGGACCCGTACCCCAGTGAGAGTCAGTGTGTGTGGGACTGTGTCCCAGTGGGGGTCGTTGTTTGTCCATCATCGTCGATTAGGACCTTGACACCGTTAGTCATTGAGGTTGGATGCAGTGTGTCCAAAGATGACTGATCAGGTCAATTCGGGCATGGAATGTCCTGGCACATATTGGACAGACTTGTGTAGGCACTGTTGTTGTTGCGCTGGTGGCTCTGGACTTGTGCAGCTTGTGCTTCAGCAATACACCTTACTTCGTAAGCTTGACAGCCTTTGTGGATGAGGCAGCGCCAGGTAGGGCGGTTTTGTGCCACCGTTTCCCAGGTGGTCGTGTCAATGTCAAGCGACTTCATGGAGGCCTTGAGTGCGTCCCTGTAATGTTCCTTCTGCCCTCCATGCGAGCGTCTTTCAGCAGAGAGTTCCCCAAAATGGAGCTGCTTGGGTATGCGCTCGTCCAGCATACAGGTGACATGACCTGCCTACCGGGTCTGCGCTCTCATCAGCAGTGTGTGGACTGATGGTAGACTTGCTCTAGAGAGAACTTCAATGTCTTGGTACTTTGTCTTGCCATCTGAAGCGTAATATTCTGCGTAGTCGTAGATCATAGATCCCTACAGTGCAGAAAGAGGCCCTTCAGCCCATCGAGTCTGCACCGAACACAAAGCCATCCAGGCCCTATTCCATATCCCTACGTATTATATCCACGAATCCCCTCTAACCCACGCATCCCTGGACACTAATTGGCAATTTCTTAGCACGGCCAATCAACTTAACCCGCACATCTTTGGACTGTGAAAGGAAACCGGACTACCCGGAAGAAAGCCACGCAGACACGAACGGAATGTGCAAACTCCACACAGACAGTGACCCGAGCCGGGAATCGAACCCAGGACCCTGGAGCTGTGTAGCAGCAGTGCTAATCACTGTGCTACCGTGCCGCCCCAGATTCATGTGGAAATGATTGAGCTGTCATGCATACCTTTGTTTTCACAGGCACACAGGAGGGTAGTGAGTACCACGGCGCTGTAGACCTTCAGTTTTGTTGCTGGGCTGATTCCTCGACGTTCCCGTACAGTGGAGCGCAGTCTACCAAAAGCAGAACTTGCCTTTGCGATTCTGCAGTTAACTTCTGCATCAATAGTCACTGCTTGGGAGAGGGTGCTGCCAAGATAAGTGAACTGGTCCACTGCCTGTAGTTTCTGCCCTTTGATTGTGATTATGGGTTCTGTGTACGGTGCATGAAGAGCAGGCTGGTGCATGACTTAAGTCTTTTCAATGTTGATGGTGAGTCTAAAGTTGTCACAAGCCGTGGAAAATTTGTCCATACTGATTTGCATCTCTGGCTCTGCGCCAGTATACAGGGCGCAGTCATCGGCAAAGAGGAAATCTCCCAGAACAGTCTCCTTCACTTTGGTAATAGCTTGAAGTCTCCTCAGGTTGAAGAGCTTCCCATGTACTCTGTACTTGAGGCTGATTCCAGCAACACTGTCCTGGAATACATCATTCAGCATGGCAGTAAACATCATGCTGAACAGTGTGGGTGTGAGCACTCAGCCTTGTTTGACGCCGTTGGTGACTGAGAATGCCTCAGAGGATTCTCTGCCATCCAGTACTCTGGCCATCATGGAACTGGTGTACCATCTGAATGAATTTGGGGGGGGTGCAGCCGAACTTTGACATGATCCTCCACAGGCCTTGTCAGCTGACAGTATCGAAGGCTTTCGCGAGGTCAACAAAGGTTGTGTAGAGCTCGCGATTCTGCTCCTGACACTTCTCCTGAAGTTGGCGCGCAGCAAAAATCATGTCAGTAGTCCCACGGCCTTTGTGGAAGCCACAATGTGACTCTGGAAACAGGCCCAGCTCCAGGTGAGTGACCAGACGATTTAGCAGGACTCTTGCGAGGGGTTTTTCCTGTGATGGAGAGCAGTGAGATTCCTCAGTGGTTGTCGCATACTTGGCGATTTCCCTTCGTCTTGTAGAGGTGTACGATAGAAGCATCTTTAAGTTCCTGAGGAATGGATCCTTGCTTCCAAAAGGACAGGAACGACTTGGTGAGCTTCTCGATAAGTACAGGACCAGCAGCTTTGTAGATCTCTGTGGGTATGGCATCTGCCCCTGGGGCTTTGCCACTGGATAGTTGGCTGACAGTTTTCGTGACTTTGGTCACTACTGGTGGGTCATCCATGGTGCTGTTGATATCAACCTGGGGAATCCTGTCTATTGCCTCATCGTTAATAGATGACGGTCGGTTGAGGATGGCTTCAAAGTGTTCAGCCCATCTCTGCAGGATCTGAGCCCTCTCTGTAATGAGAGTTGTACCATCTGTACTCAGGAGGGGGGAACTCCCAAGAGATTGAGGTCCATAGAGAGTGTTGAGGGCTTCATAGAACCGTTTCAAGTCGTTTCTGTCAGCATATCCCTGTATTTCATCTGCCTTGGCGCTCAGCCAGGCATTCTGCATTTTACACAGTTTATTCTGGACTGTCCTGCGAGCACTGGTAAAAGCATTTTTCTTGGCAACTGATGATGGGTTGTTCTGACAGGCCCGATGAACACAGTGCTTTTCAACAAGGAGAGCCAGTATCTCCTCATCATTCTCATCAAACCAATCATGCTGCTTGCGGGTGGAGGGCCCGAGCGTCTTCAGTGCAGATGTATGGACAGCATCCCTGAAGCGTTCCCAGTCATCCTCAGCGCTGCCTGCGAGGTGTAGGTCAGCAAGCTTGATTTCTAAGTCTTCAGCCAGTGCTGGAGCAATGCTGGGGTTCTTTAGCTCGGCCGCATTGATTCTCTTCATAACTTTGCTTCCTTGTGGTCGCCTCTTGGGTCTGATGTGGAGCCTCATTTTGGAGACAATGAGCCTGTGATCTGTCCAGCAGTCAGCACCACACACGGCCTTGGTCACTCTGATATCCTACCTGTCCAGTGCCCCACTGGGGGTTGCTGTGCGCGTGGAACTGGTTCCCCACTGGGGGTCACTGTGGAACTGAATCTCTTTAAGCATCAGTACGTGATTGTGTCCTGGAAGTTTGTGGCAGTCTGGGCATGTTAATTGGTGTTTTCTGTGAAATGAAATGATACAAGGGTGGCACAGTGGTTAGCTCTGCTGCCTCACAACGTCAGGGACCCGGATTCAATTCTGGCCTCGGTTGACTGTCTGTGCGGAATTTGCACATTCTCCCCATGTCTGCGTGTGTTTCCGCTGGGTGCTCTAGTTTCCTCCTACTGTCCAAAGATGTGTGGGTTTGGTTTATTGGCATGGTAAATTGCCCCATAATATCAAGGGCATTAGCAGGGTTTGGGGGGTAGAGCCTGTGTTGGATTGTGGTTGGTGCAGACTTGATGGGCCTAATGGCGGTCTCCTGCACTGTAAGGATTCTATGATTCTGTGACCTGCATATCTTATCTGCGGTTTGAATCCTCTGGGTAGCTGTCATAAAAGTCGTAGACGTTTACAGCGTGGAATCAGGCCCTTTGGCCCACCTTGTCCATGCCTCCCAGTTTTTACCATTCAGCGATTCCCAATTATGCGCATTTGGCCCATATCCCAACAAAGAACAAAATCAGCCCGGGAAACAGGCCCTTCGGCCCAATGAGCCCGCACCGCCATCTCAACACCACCAGTCCCCCTCTCTACCCACGACCCCTGTCAGGTCTGACGAAGGGGCTAACCCGAAAGCTTGCGAGTATATTATCAAATAAATAGGTTGGACTAAAACCTGGTGTTGTCAGACTTTTTACTGTGTTTACGCCAGTCCAACGCCGGCATACCCACATAATGTTTTATGGCCATCCAGATTGAGGGAAACTGATTTAGGGACAATTTATTCCCACCAATCAGCCTAACAGCACATCTTTGGGGTGTGGGAGGAAACCGGAGCACCCGGAGAAAACCCACGCAAGCACGGGGAGAATGCGCAAACTCCCACAGACACCGGCCCAAATCCATGTGTCTGCACAGCAATCAGCGATAGTCACTGAGCTGTCGTCTTGCCCAGTTTCTTGTCCAGTTTAGGCACACACTAACAACATGAAGCACTAGGCCAATCTCCAACAACCAAGAGCAGCCCCAGTACGACCCGTCGCCTGTAGGCCCCTCTTTGGACACGAGGTGGACCGACTTAAAACCTGTGAATGAAAAGAGAAAAAACATTATTATCATACTATACCCATTTACATTACCAGGGACGCCCCAATGCTAATGACCCTTATTTAAAAGGTTCTCCTATATCCACCCATCTCCAACTCAGTCATGTGCCTGTCTAAGTTACTCTTAAAGGACTCTAGCGTGTTTGCCTCCACCACCTTACTTGGCAGAGCATTCCATACCCCCACTACCCTCTGTGTGAAAAACCTCCCTCTAATGTCTGTGTTGTACTGCTCCCCCCTCACCTTAAGTCCATGGCCCCTTGTCCTACGTGCCTCTATCATAGGAAATAGCTTACCTCTGTTTACTCTATCTATACCCTTCATAATCTTATATACCTCTATTAGATCCCCCCTCAGTCGACGTCTTTCAAGGGAAAAGAGCCCCAATTTCTTCAATCTTTCCTCATACCCCAGTCCTTCCATACCAGGCAACATCCTGGTAAACCTCCTCTACACTCTCTCCAGAGTCTCCACATCCTTCCGGTACCAATCTTATCCATGTAACTGTCTAACTGCTTTTCAAAAGACAAAATTGTACTCGCCTGTACTACTACCTCTGGCAACTTGTTCCAGACACTCGCCACCCTCTGTGTGAAAAAATTGCTCCTCTGGACACTTTTTGTATCTCTTCCCTCTCATCTTAAACCTATGCCCACTGGTTTCAAACTCCCCTACCTTTGGGAAAAGATATTGACTATCCAGCTTAACTATGCCCCACATTATTTAGTTGACCTCTGTATGATCACTGCTCAGCCTCCTACTGTGGATATGCCAGTGTTGGACTGGGGTAAACACAGTAAAAAGTCTGACAACACCAGGTTTAAGTCCAACCGATTTATTTGACAGTAAACTCACTAGCTTTCGGGTTTGTCCCAAACTCTCCATTCACCTGACGAAGGGACAAACCCAAAAGCTAGTGAGTTTACTATCAAATAAATTGGTTGGACTTAAACCTGGTGTTGTCAGACTTTTTACTGTGCAGCCTCCTACTCTCCAGGGAAAAAAGTCCCAGTCTATACAGCCTCTCTTTAGAACTGAAACCATGAAGTCCCGGCAGCATGCTAGTAAATCTTTTCTGCACTTTTTCTAGTTTAATAATATCCTTTCTATAATAGGGTGACCAGAACTGTGCACAGTATTCCAAGTGTGGCCTTACCAATGTCTTGTACAACTTCAAGATGTCCCAACTCCTGTATTCAATTTTCTGACCATTGAAACCAAGCATGCTGAATGCCTCCTTCACCTCCCTGTGTACCTGTGACTCCACTTTCAAGGAGCTATGAACCTGTTCTCCTAGATCTCTTTGTTCTATAACTCTCCACAAATTCCTACCATTAACTAAGTCCTGCCCTGGTTCAATTTTCCAAAATGTATTACCTCGCATTTATCTAAATTAAACTCCATCTGCCGTTCATCAGCCCACTGGCCCAATTGATCAAGATCCCATTGCAATTGGAGATAACCTTGTTTCACTGTCCACAGTGCCACCAATCTTGGTGTCATCTGCAAACTCACTAATCATGCCTCCTAAATTCCCATCCAAATCATTAATATAAATGACAAATAACAACGGACCCAGCACCGATTCCCTGAGTCACACCGCTGGTCACAGGCCTCCAGTTTGAAAAACAACTCTCTACAATCACCCTCTGGCTTCTGTCATCAAGCCAATTTTGTCTCCAATTGAGTACCTCACCCTGGATCCTATGAGATTTAACTTTTTGCAAGGTACCATGCGGTACCTTGTCTGTATGGACTTTAGCAAGGTCTTAGACAATGTTGACTGCACTTCCCTTATTTACCTTCTTGGTCGCTACGAGAGGACACAGGTTTAAGGAGCAGATACAGAGGAGATGTCAGGGGTAAGTTTTTCACTCAGAGAGTGGTGGGCGAGTGGAATCAGCTGCCGTCAGTGGTGGTAGAGGCGAACTCGCTGGGGTCTTTTAAAAGAATTCTGGATGAGTACATGGGATTTAATGGGATTGAGTGTTATAGATAGTTCTATGGCGTGGTAGGTATGGATATGATCGGTGGGCCGAGGGGCCTGTTTGTGCTGTAGTGTTCTATGTTCTATGTTACCCCTTCAAAAAACTTAATCAATTCAGGAGGCATGATTTTCCACTCACAAAGCCATGCTAACTGTCTTTGCCTCTCTGAATGCCTGTAGATCCTGTCATTCAGAATATCTTCTAATAACTCACCCACATTAGGATCACCAGCCTGTACTTACCAGGCTTTTCCCTGCAGCCCTCCTTAAACAAAGGCACAACATTTGCCACACTCCAACCTTCAGGCACCTCAACTCTGGCTGTCTATGATTCAAATATTTCTGCTAGGGGACCCACAATTTCCTCCTTAGCTTTCCACAATGTCCTCGGGTATGTTTCTTCTGCTCCTGGGGATTTATCTGCCTTGATGGTGTTTTATGACTTCCAGCAGCTCCTTCTCTGTTATATGTGCACTCCTTGACATCATTATTTATTTCCCCATGTTCCCTAACATCCATATCTTTCTCAACAGTAAATACTGATGAGAAATATTCATTTAGGATCTCACCATCTCTTGTGGATCCGCATATAGATGACCTTGCTGATCCTTAATCCTATTCTTTCCCTAGTCACTCTTTTGCCATTATACAGTTTTTCTTGAGCTATGTGTGAGGTCTCAGTGAGAAAGCCTGGGAACTGTGATGCTGTGGAGCTGTTTACACATTGTCTTTACTTTCACACTGCCTGTTAGTGCAATACCACTTTCCCTGTATTTTGTGTGTTTACCAAGCTGAAATAATGTGATCTTCGGCTTGTTGCAATCGCTGTGCTTTGTTGGGAAATGATAGTGTGGATGTTGTGTTGACTTGAGCAGAGATTTCATTTGCTGTGATTTTCTGCTCACTCTATGTACTCTTGCAGGTTCCTGACCTCACATTTGATGAACTCGGAGTTCTAAAGGGACAAACAAGAACTGGCTCTCTAACCAGCTGCAAAAGTGAGTTTTTCCAGCGAATGCACATAACCCAATGAAAATCTCAGTGGACAGTGTCTCGGAGCTGCTGTTACACTAGACCTGAGCCAGGGTTAGCAAGGACAGGGGGGTCTTTTAGTGGTAGGCAACCCCAGAAATCTCAGCTCTTCTCTGTCCTCTGGCAAGCTGAAATGGAGTTGTGATTTGATGCTGAAGCATTAGTGAGAATCGGAGAATCCCTACAGTGCGAAAGGAGGCCCGTAGAGTCTGCATCTCACCCAGGCCCTATTCCCATAAACCCACAACCCTGCTAATCTCCCTGCCACATTTAGCATGGCCAATCAACCTAACCTGCATATCTTTGGACTGTGAGAGGAAACCCACGTGGACACAGGCAGAATGTGCACACTCCACACAGACAGTGATCCAAGGCCGGAATTGAACCTGGGTCCCTGGAAGTGTGAGGCAACTGTGCTAACCACTGTGCTACCATGCTGCTCAGTACCTGCTCAACAAATTAATTATATCTTTAATTTTTGGTGGAGAAATTAATTTGCTCTTGCAAAAGGAGTGAATTTCTTTATGTAACCTCTGAAATTTGGTACCTCTGCTCCAGTCGTTTTCCAGATGGTTTGGTAATAAATTCAGAGTATGCTGGAACAGTCTGGCAGCATCGGTGGAGAGAGAAACAGAATTCATGTTTCAAGCCCACTATGACTCTTTAGAATTAATCTGCACACTTCTTTGGATTTATTTTTTAATTCTTTTGGTGTATTATCGTGATCATGGGTGACTTCAATCTGCATATAGATTGGGTTAATCCAATGAACACTAATGCTGTGGAGGATAAGTTCCTGGAGTGTAGAAATTGCGTTCCAGAGCATTATGCTGAACTGACCAGAAAAAAGGCTTTTTTAGATCTAGTGTTATGTAATGAGAAAGGGCGAATGAATGACCTTTTTGTAAATGAACCTTTAGAGACGAGTAACTCTAATATGATAGAATTTTACGTTATGTTTGAAAAGGAGATAGTTGGATCTGAAGCCAGGGTGTTTAATTTGAGCAAAGGAAATTATGAAGATGTGAGAGACAAACTGGCTGAGGTGCATTGGGAAAATACATCAACAGGGAAAATGTGACAGTAGATAGACAATGGATAGTCTTTAAAGAATTATTTAAAAGTTTCACAGCAATTATATATTCCTTCAAGGCATAAAGAAAACTGGTTAACAAAGGAACTTAAGGATTGTATAAAATTTGAAGAAAAGGCCTACAAAGCTGCCAGAAAGCCTCAGGATTGAAAGGATTTTAGATTACAGCAAAGGAGGACCAAGAGTCTGAGAAAGACAGGAAGAATAGAAAAAGAATGTGAACTAGCAACAAACTTAACAGATTGTGAAAGTTTTTCTCAGTGTGTAAATGTAACAAATTTGTAGCTAAGACAAATGTGGAGAAATGGCAGAGAAATTAAATGATTACTTTGTGCCTTTCTTCACAAAGGAAAATACAACAAATCTCTCAGAATTAGAGATCCAAAGAACTAGGGAGACTGAGGAATTGAAGGAAATTACTATTAGTAAGAAGGTTGTACTGGAGAAATTAATGGGACTGAAGGTTGATAAGTCGCCAGGACCTGATATCTGAGAATGTTGAAAGAGGTTGTTGTGGAGTTAATGGATGCATTGGTGGTCGTATTTCAAAATTCTCTGGATTTTGGAATAATTTCTGCATGTTGGAAGGTCACAAATGTCATCGCAGGAAGGGAGAGAACATCTTGATTTGCGAATCAGCAATCTTTTTTGTGAACTTGCTGGTGTTTTCTGAGAATTAATAACAATTAATAAAGGGGAGTTGGTGGATACAGTATACTTGGATTTTCAGAAAACTTTTGATAAGGTGCTCCAGAGTAGGTTAATTAGCAAAATCAAAGCTGATGGGATTGGCGCCAGTGTACTGGCATGGATTAAAGATTGGTAAACAGGCAGAAAATAGAATGCAGGAATAAACAGGTAATTCTTTTGGCAGGCTTTAGTGGGGTGCCACAAAAATCAGAACTTGAACCCTAGCTGTTCACAATATATTTAATGATTTGTATATGGGGACTACATGTAGTAATTCCAAGTTCATGGATGACAGGAAGCTTGGTGGAAATATGTGTTGTGAGGAAGATAGAAAGCAGCTCCAGAAGGATTTGGACAGAATTAGTGATTGGGCAAGAACATGGCAGGTGGAATATAATGTGGAAAAATGTGAAGTGATCCAGTTTAGTAAGGGGAACCTACGTGCAGAGTATTTCTTAGATGGTAAGAGATTAGAAAGAGTAGATGTACAAAGGTTGTCCTTGCCTACAAGTCACGTAAGGAAAGCAAGCAGATGCAGCAAGCTGTTAGGAAGGTGAATAGAATGTTAGTCTTTACAGCAAGATAATTGAGTATAGGAGTAGTAAAGCCTTGTTTCAATTGTATTGAAGTTTGGTTAGACTGCACCTGGAGAACTGTGTGCAATCTTGGTCCCCTTACCTCAAAAAGGATATTATAGTTATGGCAGGAATGCAACAAAGGTTCCTGGGATGGTGGGACTGTCCTATAAAGAGACAAATAAAAATTGACCTAATTGAAACCAACAAAATACTTTGAGGGATACAGAGGGTAAATGCAGGTAATATATTTTGCCTGGTTGAGGAGTCCATAACTAAGGGGCGTAATTTCAAAGTAAGAGGAACGTCACTTAGGATTGAGATGAGGAGAAGGGCTGTGGAAGCTCAGTCTTTGGACAAAATAGCATTGTACTGGATGATCAGCCATGATGGTATTGAATGGTGGAGCAGGCTGGATGGCTTGACCAACCTTCCCACTCCGTTCCTATGGCTTGACCAACCGTCCTGCTCCGTTCCCGATGAAACGAACAACCGTTCCAATGAATGTCAGACAAGTAATGCTAGTCTGAATAAATTAAACTCTTCAGCATTTTTTCATTGGTGCTGAGACTGAGGATTCCTCCTGATTCCAGCTACTGTGAATTATTCGTAACAAGGATATGTTCCATTGAGAGTGAAACACTCCATGAGAAAGATGCACCATCCATGCCTAACTAAGGAAGTTGAACATGGTTTCAAATTGAAAGAAAAATTTCTAATGCTGCGAGGTGTTATGATTGGCCAGAAAAATTGGAAACATTTTAGAAAACAGCGAAAGGTGGCCGAAAAAGATATTCGGGGAGAAATTTAGAATCTGAGCGAAAACTGGGAAGGAATATAAAAACAGTAAAACCTTCTACAAGCTTCTGAGCATTCTGCTCAGTTAATCAACTAATCAAACTTAGAGGATCAATATTAATAAAGTAACAACACAAGTAACATTGAATATTTTTTTAACCAGGGTATAGTGAAGAATTCAGTTACCCTCCCTATATTTAATTGACATCAGCTGTAGAGAAGCAGCTGCTCGGTGAGTCCTTATTATCTAATAATTAAGGGAATGGCGAGGCAGCTTTGACCCATGGAATGCACATCCTAGACTGCAGGATGTTTCCTGTGTTCTATATAATCATATGTGCAGGAAGTGTCATCAGCTGCTGTCGCTCAGGCTCCCAGGTTTAAAGCTTAAGCAGCAATTGGTGTCACTGTGGTGTAAGTGTGAGGTTGAGAGCTCTGGATTGCACATTTAGAACATAGAACATTACAGCGCAGAACAGGCCCTTCGGCCCATGATGTTGCGCCGACCAGTTTTTTTTAAAAAAAACACTGACCCACTAATCTAAACCAATCCCTTTTCGTCCATAAACCTATCCACAGATATTTATAGATTTATAGATGTGGTCGCCCCCACTGTTTAATTGAATGTAGCAAGAGAGGGAATGGGTGACCACCAGGCAGTCCAGAAGACATTGTAGAAGAGGAGTTCCCTGAGAGCAAGTGGGTAAGTGGAACTGAACCACTATCAGATCAGCCATGATCTTATTGAATGGCGGAGCAGGCTCGAGGGGCTAAATGGTCTACTCCTGCTCCTATTTCTTATGTTCTTTTTTTTTATGTTCACCCAGAGGAAACCCATGCAGACACGGGGAGAACGTGCAGACTCCGCACAGACAGTGATCCAAACCGGGAATCAAACCAGGGTCGCTGGTGCTGTGAGACAGCAGTGCTAACCTTTGTGCCACCGTGCTGCCTCTACTGTCAAGAGATTTTATAGTTTGGGGAATTAACATGTGCAAGTGAGTATAAAAATCGAGGAGTGAAGCAGATGAATGTGCGGCTAGCGAAATGTGGAGGAGGGAAGGCTTGAGATTCCTGATGTGGAGATGCCAGCATTGGTCTGGGGTAGGCACAATTAGTAGTCTCACAACACCAGATTAAAGTCCAACAAGTTTATTTGGCAGCCTGAGCTTTCGGAGCGCCGCTGATGAAGGAGCGGTGCTCCGAAAGCTCATGCTACCAAATAAACCTGTTGAACTTTAACCTGGTGTTATGAAACTACTTACTAAGATTCCTGGGATTTGAGAAAAAGAAAAATGTCTTGCTGCAGCTGCAAAGGGCCTTGGTGAGACCACATCTGGACTAGTGTGTGCAGTTTTCATCTCGGTAACTAAAAAAGGATATTCTTCCCATAGAGGGAGTGCAGTGAAGGTTCACCAGACTGATTCCTGGGATGAGGAGAGGTTAGGTCAACTTGACCTGTATTCATTGGAATTTGGAAGAATGAGAAGGAATCCTGTTGAAATGTATAAAATTCTGACAGGGTTGGATAGACTGGCCACAGAGGTGATTTCTCTGGCAGAGGTGTCTAAAACAAAGTGTCAGGACGTGGATTAGGCCATTTAGGACTGAGAGGAAGAGAAAACTCTTCACTTGGTGGGTGAACCTGTGTAATTCTCTATCTCAGAAAAGCTGTAGAGGCCAAGTCACTGAATATATTTAAGAAGGATTTCTAGACACCAAAAGTGTCGAGGGGTATAGAGAGAGTGCCGGAGTGTGGTGTTCAGGTAGAGGATTTGTAAATATCAATGAACATATTGAAGGGTGGGGCAGGCTTGAAGGGCTGAATGGCCTCCTCCCACTCCATTTCTCTTTGTTTTCTATGTCACAGTGCTTTGGTGGTAATGCAGAAATTATTGCCCTTGCGGCATGTATTTCAGTTTAAGTTTCAGTTCCTAATATGATTAAATAGGTTCTCTTTCCTACTCTTCCCTAAGTGGTTAATCCCAACAACTGGCCCTATATCTTCAATATTCTAATGAGCCCAGTTAGAGATGTCCCCCTGTCTGGGACCAGGCAAACAAGATACTATGTGGGACACTCACTCGTGCTTACAAAGGATGCTATCATTCCCCCAGTTAGTGAATCCCCTATAACTGTCACATTCTGCTCCTCTCCTGCCCAGGCATGACTACACCCACCATATTTTGAACAGCTTCCTGCTCCGAGATGACATGGGCTGCTTCCTGGCTTTCCTGTCTTTATCTTTACCCTCACAGATAAGATTACATCTGTTGGACTGGAGCAGTTTCAGCATAGCCTCATTGTTTATTTCACAGACGGGCAAGGTAGTTATCACTTGTTACCAATTAGTATTTATTCCTCAATCAATTTGACAATAACAGTTTTTGGTCTTACCATAAGCTGGCTGTGTTTGCCATTTTACGTGACCATATTTCAAAACAAATACTTCACTGGCTGTAAAGCACCTTGGGATATCCTGTGGTCATGAAAAGCACTAGCTAAATGCAAATATTTAGAATCATAGAAACCCCACAGTGCAAAAGGAGGCCATTCAGCCCTTTGAGTCTGCACCGCCCATAATCCCGCTCAGGCCCTACCCCCATATCTCTACATATTTACCCACTAATCCCTCTAACCTACACATCTCAGGATCTAAGGGGCAATTTTTGGCATGGCCGATCAACCTAACCCGCACATCTTTGGACTGTGGGAGGAAACCGGAGCACCTGGAGGAAACCCATGCAGACGCAAGGAGAATGTGCAAACTCCACACAGATAGTGACCCAAGCTGGGAATCAAACCCAGATCCCTGGAGCTGTGAAGCAGCATGCTAACCACTGTGCCGCCTCTTTCTTTCCAAACATTGGACAAAAATTGAAACTTGCTGCCGAAAGCTTACATAACATCATTACAAATTTTGGAGACAAAAAGCTCGTTCCCTCTACAAAGCAAATTCCTATTCTTACCAAGAGAAGTTGTTTGAGGGATAAACATTAGCCAGGACTTCAGATACAAGTTCTCTACTCTTCTTCAAATAACGCCAAGGAATTCTTTACATCCACCCGGCAAACGTATGAGGCTCACTTTATGATCTCATCTCAAAGGTAATAGTGCAGAACTCCCTCAGTACTGCACTAGAGCGGCAGCCTTGATTTTTTTTTCATTCAAGCACCAGAATGAGATTTGAATCTGGGTCCCTGTGATTCAGGGGTGGATGTGCTGCCAAACGAGCCACAAGCATCAAGCTGAGAAACCCCAGCCTGTGTAATGATTGTAGTATCCTTCAACTACCAGAATACAATGCACAACATCACACACTGACACACTTTATCCCAATCAATGTACTCACCACTTAGAAGGGCCAGGCAAAAAGGGAAAGGAGGTGGAGTGGCATTGTTAATGAAGGAGGAACCAAATGCAATAGTGAAGAAGGATAATGATTCGGAATTCATGATGAGGAATCTGTACGGGTGGAAATAAGAAACGTCAAGGGGCAAAAAACATTTTTGGGGGTTGGATTTGAAGAAAGTTGTTAAACTAGGAATCAGAGATACATAAATAAGGGTACAACTGGGAGATTTAATTTTCACATAGATTGGACAAACCAAGCTAGCAATGGTATAGTGGAAGAAGAGTTCCTGGAGTGTGTACGTGATGGTTTTTTAGACCAATAGATTGAGGAACTAACTGGAGAACAGGCTATTCTAGACTGTGCAGTGAAAAGGGACTAATTAAAAATCATGTTGTGTGGGGTCCTTTGTAACCATAATATGATAAAATTCTTCATTAAGATGTAAAGCGATGTAGTTGAATCCAAACTAGAATCTGGGATCTATGAGGGTGTGAGGTGTGAAGTGGTAAAGGATAGATTGTGGAACCTTACTAAAAGGGCTAATGGTGGATAGATAATGGTTCATATCTGAATATCGTGTGCTTGAATTACAAGAATTATTCATTCCCATCAGGAGCAAAGATAAAAGAGGAAAAGTGCTCAATCATGGCTTACAAAATAAATTTTGGATGATGTTAAATCCAAAAAAGGAGACCAATAAAATTGCCAGGAAAAGCAGCAAGTCTGAGGATGGGGAGCGTTCAGCAATAGAGAATAAACAAAGTGAACAAGGGGGGGGAAAAAAGAAAAATTTTTAGAGTAAAATTGCAGCGAATATAGAAACTGACTGCAAAAGCTTCTATAAATATGTGAACAGAAAAAGATTAGTACAGGCGAATGTCCCTTACAGTCAGAAGCCAGGGAAATTATAAGGGAATCAAAGAAGTGGCAGGAGAATTGTTCGTGTACTTCGTTCTGCCTTCATAAGAGAGGACACAATAACCTCCAGGAAATATGAAGGAACCAAGGGTCTAATGAGAGGGTGGAATTGAAGGAAATCAGCATTAGTACGAATATGGTGTATCTGGACTTTCTGAAGACTTTTAAGAGGTTAATGGGTAAAATTAAAACACATGGATAGGGGGCAATGTATCAGAATGGATGGAGAATTGGTGGATGGACTGGAACCAGAGGGAAGTAAATGGATCTTTTTCCGAGTGGCAGGCAGTGGGTACTGCAGGCATCATTGCATGGGTCCCAGCTGTTCACGACATATATGAACAACCAGGCTGAGGGAACCAAATGTAACATTTCCAAGTTTGCTAACAAAACAAAACTAGGCGTAATTGTGAGTTGTGAGGAGAATGCAAAGAGGCTTCAAGGTGATGTGAACAAATTGAGTGAATGTGTAAACAAATGGCAGATGCAGAATAATGTGGATAAATGTGAAGTTATGTATTTCGGTGTAAAAAACAGAAAGAAAGTATTATTTAAACGGTGATACATTGGGAAGTGTGGATGTACAAAGGGACCTGGGTGTCCATGTACACCAGCCAATGGAAGTGGAGAGGCAGATGCAGCAAGCAATTAAGAAGGCAATTGCATCAGGACTTGAGTTCAGAAGTAGGGATATCTTAATACAGTTACACGGGGCCTTGGTGAGACCACAGCTGGAGTATTGCACACAGTTTTGGTCTCCCTCCCTAAGAAAGGATATTCTTGCCATAGGGGGAGTGCAGCAGAGAGTCACTAGGCTGATACCAGGGTTGTGGGATGTCCTTTGAGGAGAAATTGGCTTGACTGGGCCTGTATTCACCAGAGGAGAAAGATGAGAGGAGATCTGATTGAAATGTATAGAATTCTAACCGGGCTGGACAGATGCAAGGAGGATATTTTCTCTGGCTGAGGAATCCAGATGTGGGTATGCCGGCGTTGGACTGGCGTAAACACAGTAAAAAGTCTGACAGCACCAGGTTTTAGTCCAACCGATTTATTTGATAGTAAACGCACAAGCTTTCGGGGTTAGTCCCTTCGTCAGGTGAATGGAATCCAGAACCAGGGGACACAGTCTCAGGATACGGGGCAGATCATTTCGGATGGAGATGAGGAAAACTTGCTTCATTTAAAAGCGAGTGAACCTGTGGAATTCTCCACCACAGTAGGATGTGGAGGCCAATCACTGACTTTATACAAGAAAGAGAGTTTTTTTTTCAGATTTTAATGCAATCAAGGGATATGGGGAGAAAGGAGTAGTATGGCATTGAGATCATGGATCAGCCATGATCATATTGAATGGAGGAGCAGGCACAAAGAGAAGGCTGACACCCACGGAGCTGTACCCCAGGGAGAGACAGCGGTCGGGGAGCCGGGGCCCTGAGGGGGAGGTGGTGCTCACGGAGGCCTGACCCAGGGGGAGGCAGCGCCTGCTGGGCCACAGCCCCCCCAGTGGGCGGGTGCCTGTGATGATGAAAATTGAGCAGTAAAAGTTCAAGGTTTCTGATCTTCAAACAATGCCAGATTCATAATAGATCAACAGTTAATGCAAGAGAAGCACATGCACTGCCTCTGTTGGAACTACATAAACTGCAAACAACGTATGCTGTAGACAGGTCATTAAATCAATAATATCAATGAACATTGCTCTTTCTCTTTCTCATACTGAAAATCCTTCAGATACCAGAATTTCGGACTTTTTTTCAGCTTTCCACCGTATCTAGTTTTTCATTTCAAGGTTTGCCATCTGGCTGGCTGTATCCAGAGTGCCCCAGCAGCAGGCTGGCTGGATATAGAGCAAAGTGAATCAATGCTCAATGTGATCCACCTACCATAGGGACAGAACCTGGCATCAACAGCTTGGATTCCACACTGCATTCGCTCACTGTGAGCTGGGTCACCAAACACAGGTCACCCATCCCCCTTGAAGACTTTCTGAGTACCCAAAAAGTCACAGTGGACACACAAGCAGTGCTGACTGAGTCCAGCCACCTTGATGTTCATTCCTTCCCACTTCAGTTGTGAACCGAGGTTCCTTCCTCAGGTGGAACGTTCTGACCATGCATGGCACAGTTCACCAGTAAATCTCATGTTGCTGATACACAGAATGGACAGCAGCCTAGAAACAGGTCCCTTTCAATCACCGAAACTGATTTTAACAACTGCCTTCCTGTTCAATATATTATTGCTTCCATTGGTTCCTTCTCAGGATCAGATTCGCAGTAACGTTACAGGTTAGCATGGATGATTGCCTACCTATATGCGTCAGAATTAATTATTGAATGAAGACTTTAATTAAATAAGGGCTGGCCTAAGATACAGCAAAGAGTTTACAGTGAGATATCCCGAGTAAACATATTTGTCACCATTTCAAATCTCCCCAGCTCAGAGCTGGAGTTAAAGTTGAAGTTGGAGATACTCTAACAGGGAGGAATTTCTGGACAGTTTTATTCAGAATCACACCTCAGAGCACTGCCTCCCCGGAGTGGTGGAAGTTGGAAATGGTGTTCCACAGGAATCAGTGCTGGGACTATTGCTGGTTACAATTTAGATCAATGATTTGGAGTTTGCGATCTAAAATACCATTTCTAAACTTGTCGGTGACATCAAACTGGAGATAAAGGAGAAGGGGGAGCCACCACTGAGAGGGATTGTAACAGATTACAGGGGATATTAATAAACTTGCAGCACATGAAGCTTCAACACAGATCAAATCATACATTTAGGTAAGAAAAACTGGGGTGAGAATTATTATTCAGAAGGTGAGATGAAAGGGATCTCAAAGTACAAATGCACCGAACAACAACATGTCACTTGTTAGGAAGGCCATAAAATACAGAACCAAGCACTAGCTTCATTTCTAGAATTGAAAAAATAGGAATGTATTGTTGAACCTGTATAAAACCTTGGTTAAATCACACTTAAGAGTTATGGTGGCCATATTGTAAAAAAGACATTGAGGCATTGGAGAGAGTGAAGAGAAAATTTACAGTCATTTTACCAAAAGTACATGGATACACAGATTGAGAAAGGATGAAATCAGAGCAACATGAGAAGGGATATTGGCTCAGATAATCTAGATGTAGAATCTGTCTGAATGGAACTAGGAAGCAACAAGGGGAGGAAAACATTTGTGGAAATTATTTATAGGCCTCAAAACTGAAGTGCAAGGATGGCATTAGACAGAAAATTAGAGATGCATATCACATGCAACAAGGTCGTTACAGTAATCAAGGGTGACATCAATCTACATGTAGATTGGCCAAAACCAAATTAGCAACAATATTATTATAATTTCTGGAGTGCGTACCAGATGGTTATTTAGACCAATATGTCGAGGAATCAACTAGGAAACATGCTATCCCAGATTTGGCATTATTTAATGAGAAGAGGCTAATTAATAAAATTGTCACGTGGAGTCTTTTAGGAAACAGTGACCATACTGTGACAGAAATAGGAATATAAGAACTAGGAGCAGGAATAGCTGACCCCTCAAGCCTGTTCCACCATTCAGTAAGATCATGGCTGATCTTTTCGTGGACTCCACTTACCCACCCGCTCAACCATAATCCTTAATTCCTTTACTGTTCAAAAGTCTATCTATCTATGCTTTAAAAACATTCAACAAGGTAGCCTCAACTGCTCCACTGTTCAGGGAATTCCACAGATTCACAACCCAAATAGCCTCCCTGCTTCCATCTTGTCGATTCCGTTCATAATTTTATATGTTTCTATTAGATCCCTTCCATTCTTCTGACTTCCAATGTGTGTAGTCCCAGTCTACTCAGTCTCTCCTCATAAGTCAACTCTGGAATCAACCTAGTGAATCTCGTCTGCACCCCCTCCAGTGCCAGTAAATCCTTTCTCAAGTTAGGTGACCAAAACTGTACACAGTGCTCCAGGTGCGGTCTCACCAGCACCTTATACGGCTGAGGCATAACCTCCCTGTTTTTAAACTCCATCCCTCTAGCAATGAAGGACAAAATTCCATTTGCTTTCTTAATTACCTGCTGCACTTGCAAACCAACTCCTTGTGATTCCTGCACAAGGACACCCAGGTCCCTCTGCACAGCAGCATGCTGCAATTTTTTACCATTTATATTACAGTCCATTTTGTTGTTATTCCTACCAAAATGGATGACCTCACATTTACCAACATTGTACTCCATCTGCCAGACCCTCACCCACTCACTTAAACTGTCCATATCCTTGTGCAGACTTAGTGTTCTGTGCACACTTTGCTCTATCACTCATTTTAGTGTCATCTGCAAAGCTTTGACACACTACACTTGGTCCCCAACTCCAAAACATTTATATAAATTGTAAACAATTGCGGTCCCAACACTGATCCCTGAGGCACACCACTAGTCACTGATTGCCAACCAGAAAAATACCTATTATCCCCACTTTTTGCTTTCTGTTGGTTAACCTCTGTCCATGCTAATAAATTACCTGTAACACTGTACACCTTTATTTTATGCAGCAGCCTTTTGTGCTGCACCTTGTTGAATGCCTTCTGGAAATCCAGATACATCACATCCACTGGTTCCCCATTGTCCATTGTACGTGTAATGTTCTCAAACAATTCCAGTAAATGTGACCTGCCTTTCGTGAACCCATCTGTATCTTACCAATGGGACAATTTCTATCCAGATGTCTCACTGTTTCTTCCTTGATGATAGATTCAAACATTTCCCCCACTACAGAAGTTAAGCTAACTGGCCTATAGTTCCCTGCCTTTTGTCTATCTCCTTTTTTTTAAACAGTGGGTTTATAATGTTCCTATGCAGACCACATCAAAGGCGGTCAAAGAAAACATTTACTTAGTGTTTTGAAGCTGGATAGATTTCCAGCCTGTGGGTTGCAGCAACAAGAGCTCCTCATATAAAGAGAGAAAGTCTCTGTACTCTTAAAGGATGCTGCTACTCCAACAAAATAATAAAAGAAGAATTACAAATAAAGTTTTCTCTGCTCAGTCACAAGGAAATTGCCAGCTAAGAAGCAGTTTGAAAAAGAATCCAAACGACAGATTCAATTAAAACAAGACAACAAAAGGAATAATACAAATTAATAAGTAAGAATAAGAGGGAAGGAAAGGTTAAGGGGTTAAAGAAAGTACTATGATTTAATAACCAGCACATAGCAGGCTGTACCATAGAGACATTTGAAGAAAATGTGGAAACAGAGATTGCTTACGAAGAGAGATTTCAGTGTTATCTGGCTGCGAACTAAATCCCGAATGAACTTAAGTACTCACTTTCCTTAGCACAGTAGGGCATAAAACCTTTACATTGCTTCAGGACCTGTCCATCCTGAGAAGTCTAGTGAAAAAATCTATGAAGCACTGAACAAGTGTCTGAAAAGTCATTTCTCACTTAAATCTCAAATAATAGTTGCTGAGAAATTCCAATTTCTTCGACAGAGTCAAGAAGAGGACAAAAATATATTGCAATTTGTTACAACACTGAGAAGGTTAATGAAGACCTGCAAGTTCAACCCATGAAGACAGTGCAAGACAGACTTGCTTGTGGACTTTGAAAGGAAGCAATTCAAAGTCCATTGCTCAACTGAAGCTCTTTAATATTAAAACTTGCTGTTGAGATTGTGTTTTCCATGGAATTGCCTATGAATGAAGCTTCCCAAATTGGAGCTGGCTCAAAATACACAAGATGGGAATAGACAGGGAGAAATGCAGCCATGACATCAGGTGGGAGCTTCTCCACTTAAATGTTGGAGTAGAGAAAATAAATGTAGAAGCTGTGACAT
Source organism: Carcharhinus amblyrhynchos (assembly GCF_965287045.1). Classification (NCBI taxonomy): domain Eukaryota; kingdom Metazoa; phylum Chordata; class Chondrichthyes; order Carcharhiniformes; family Carcharhinidae; genus Carcharhinus; species Carcharhinus amblyrhynchos. The sequence continues at coordinate 44,566,545 of NC_137348.1, forward strand.
ACAGCTAAGGCATGTTGAATATGACAGACTTCTCACTGAAGATGTGCAATGCAAGAACATGTCAAGAACTTAAAAAAAGAGGCCCACAAATATCTGATGAAGAAGAAAATTTCCAAGATGATACCGGACTAGAAAAGATTCAAGATCTTAAACTAAGTGTTTTACCCATGATGGGCGATACCCAAAGGTCCTGGATTAATCCAAAGTTCGATAGATAAGGAGTAAAGTTTGAAGTAGGCATGGGAGCTGCTGTAAACACTTACGACTAAAACATAATGCTGTGAATTTATACTGAGGAGGTAGTTTCACTGAAGGGATATATCATTTATACATTTCAAGTAGAAGCAAATGGTCAATCAGCAGAATTGCCTCTGCACATCTCAAAGGAAATTTTCCTGCATTCTTTGGAAGAGTGTGGTTATACAAAATCAAGCTAACCTGGGGAACAATTAGCCAATTGGTTGCCAGCAAGAACACGGGAAGGGGTTTGACAGTATTCTAGGATCCATGACTGGAGTGGAGACAAAACTCAAGATCAAATCTGAGAGCAACCCCAGATGTCTCAAGGCAAGAACTGTGCCTTATGCAATTAAACCGAAGGTAGAAGTGGAACGAGTCAAAAATGGAGTGATTGAGCAGCTCCATTTGTTCCAGTTATTAAATCTGATTGTTCTGTTCATATCTGCAGAGACTTTAAATGACAAATTCAGCATTGAGTCTCAACATTACCTCTTACCATTAATTGTCTTGACAAATACGTGAACATAACATAAGAACATAAGAAATAGGAGCAGGAGTAGGCCATCTGGCCCCTCGAGCCTGCCCCGCCATTCAATAAGATCATGGCTGATCTGTCGTGGCTCAGTTCCACTTTCCCGCCCTCTCCCCATAACCCTTAATCCCCTCTCTTATCAAAAACCCATCAACCCGCTTCTTAAAAATATTTAGCGAGGCAGCCTCCACCACTTCAACGGGCAGAGAATTCCAGAGATTCACCACCCTTTGAGTGAAGAAGTTCCTCCTCAACTCCGTTCTGAACCGCCCCCCCTTTATCTTGAGGCTGTGCCCCCTAGTCCTACTGTCTTTTTTGAGCGGGAAGAGTCTTTCCACCTCTATCCTATCCATCCCATTCATCATCTTATACGTCTCAATGAGATCTCCCCTCATTCTTCTAAACTCTAACGAGTACAAGCCTAGTTTATTCAGCCTCTCCTCATAGCTCAACCCCCTCAACTCCGGTATCAGCCTAGTAAACCTCCTCTGCACTCCCTCCAAGGCCAAAATATCCTTGCGCAGGTGCGGCGCCCAAAACTGCACACAGTACTCCAGCTGCGGCCTCACCAATGCCCTATACAGCTGCAGCAAGACCTCCCTACTTTTATATTCAATCCCCCTCGCTATGAAGGCCAGCATCCCATTCGCCTTCCTGACCACCTGCTGCACCTGCAGGCTGGGTTTTTGCGACTCATGCACAAGGACCCCGAGGTCCCTCTGCACCGTCGCCTGCTGCAGTTTTTCGCCACGTAAGTAATAGTCCTTCCTACCATTCTTCCTACCAAAGTGGACCACCTCACACTTGCCAACATTAAATTCCATTTGCCATTTCCTGGCCCATTCGCCCAGCCTATCTAGATCCTTCTGCAGACTCTCCACACCCTCCGCACAATTTGCCTTTCCCCCAATCTTGGTGTCATCAGCAAATTTCGACACCCTACACTCGGTTCCCTCCTCCAGATCATCTATATAAATGGTAAATAGCTGAGGCCCCAGCACCGACCCCTGGGGCACCCCACTAGTCACCATCCGCCAATCCGAATAGCACCCATTGACCCCCACTCTCTGCCTCCTATTTGACAACCAATCCTCTATCCACGCTAACACCCTACCCCCAACTCCATGTCCTCTGACCTTCTGCAGTAACCTCTTGTGAGGTACCTTGTCAAACGCCTTCTGAAAATCAAGAAAGACCACATCCACCGGCTCTCCTCTATCCACCGCCCTAGACACAAGGGATATGGTCCCCAGAAGGGTAGAAGGTTTTAGTTCAGTCAGGCAGTACAGTTGGTGCAGGCTTGGAGGGTGGAAGGGCCTGTTCTTGTGCTGTAATTTTCTTTGTTCTAATCAAGGACCGATTTGCTGGACTGGCTGCTGGTCAGCAATTCAGCAAGATAGACTTGTCCCAAGTATACCTCCAGAAGAGGATGGCAACTGAATCACAACTGCTGCGAACGATTATTATCCACAAGGAATTGTTCTGCCAGGAGCGCCTACTGTTTGGAATAACATCGACACTGGCCATATTCCATAAATCAGTGGACCAAATTTTAAGTGGCCTCAACAACGTCCAGTGTTACTTAGATGGCATTCTAGTCACAAGCGGAAGTAAACAGGAGTATTTATACAACTTGGAGGAAACACAGCAGCATCTAGTGAAGTACAACCTCCATGTGAAGAAAGAAAAATTTAAATTTTTCAAATTATCCATCAATTATCTAGGTCACATAACAGACAAGGATGGCTTCCACAAAAAACCAAAGAAAATGACAGCAATACTAGTTGTGCCAACACCACAGAATATATCATAGTTGTGATCACTTTTAGGACTAATTGATTATTGTGAGAAACTCATCCCAAACCTTGCAACACTGCTAAAGCCACTTCATATTTTATTGTGTGCCAACCAACAATGGAACTGAATGAAGGAGTGTGAAAGTGTGTACAAAGGAGTTAAAAATGTGCTTAAGCAATCTGAGATATTGGTCCACTTTAATCCAGAGTTGAAAATTCAACTAGCACGTTACGCATCGCCCAGTGGGGTGGGTGCTATTGTATCTCACATTATGGCAACTGGAGAGCAGCCAATAGCGTTTGCATCCTGAACGTTATCAAGCACAGAACAAAATTATGCACAACTTTAGATTGAAATTTTTGGCATTAAACAATTTCACCAATACCTGGATGGTAGACAATTTTAAAATTTATTAGTCACGACTAAGGCTTACTGTTAAGTTACTGTGAAATTCCCCTAGTCACCACACTCTGGCGCCTGTTCGGGTCAATGCGCCCGTCAGCACATCTTTCAGACTGTGGGAGGAAACCGGAGCATCCAGAGGAAACCCACGCAGACACGGGGGGAAAGTGCAAACTCCACACACACAGTGGCCTAAGTGGGGAATCAAACGTGCGTCCTTGGCACTGTGAGGTAGCAACTACTATGCCACCGTGCCACAGATCATTTTTAGTCCATACCTGGGAATTCACTCATTAGTGCAAGCTGTCTACAAAGATAGGCATTTATATTATCAGCGCATAATTAAGAAATCAAGTATCGGAGATCAGAACAGCATGACAACCCAGATGCCTTATTATCGAGACTGCCACTTCAGGACAAAACTGAATCACAAGACAGTTACATTAACATATTGTATTTCTTCCAGGAAGAGAATGTCCCAATAACATTGTCTCAGGTGCAAGAACACAGAAGGAATGTCCCAATAATAGGTAGGGTCATAGACGTGGTTTTAAGAGGAACAACAGAAGAATCCTGAATTCAGACGTTGTATAATGAAGAACTTGAATTAACTTTCCAAAATAGAGCATTGCTCTATTTTGGAAAGTTAATTCATGCTTACAAAATTGAATCCTAGATCAACTGCATGAAGGTCATCCAGGGGTGGTGTCGATGAAAGAACTTGCATGAAGCTATTTTTGGTAACAGGATTTGACTCCCAAATAGAAGAAAAAGTGGGCAGTGTCAGTCATAGAACCATAGTATCCTACAATGCAGAAGGAGGCCATTCAGCCCATCGAGAGTCTCACCGATCACAATCCCACCCAGACCCTATCCCCGTAACCCCAATATTTACCTTAGTTCCCCTGACACTAAGGGGCAATTTAGCATGGCCAACCTTTGGGCTGTGGGAGGAAACCAGAGCACTGGAGGAAACCCACGCATACACAGAACATTGTGTCTTACCAAAACGAAATTGGCGTCCATCAAAACGATTCTCTTATTAATTGTACATTGTAGCTGCTTGGTAACATAACTGATGTTAATCGTGGGTTATCATGAATGTTTAAATGTTTGTTGTTGTACAACTGAAGTAAACGGGGAGGGATGTTATGTACTGTAAAGCAATGCACCACTATGTGATTGGTCACATGATGTGTGTTGATGTTAACAAAGACATTCACAGGATTTTATTTCTCTTCCACGTTAGACTTCTATCTGGCAACAGCTCTTAAATAATTCTGTGTTGAGTTGGTTCAAAACCCACAGTATGGTTAGCACCTTATCATCTTTTGTTTTCTTAGTGCTACCAGTCAAATACACAACATACATCAGCCAAGATTTTGTTAGAACATAAGAAATAGGAGCAGGAGTAGGCCATCTAGCCCTTCGAGCCGGCCCCGCCATTCAATAAGATCATGGCTGATCTGTCATGGCTCAGTTCCACTTTGCCACCTGCTCCCCATAACTCTTAATCCCCTTGCCTATCAAAAACCTATCTACCCGCGTCTTAAATATATTTAGCGAGGCTGCCTCCACCACTTCAACGGGCAGAGAATTCCAGAGATTCACCACCCTTTGAGTGAAGAAGTTCCTCAACTCCGTTCTAAACTGCCCCCCCTTATCTTGAGGCTGTGCCCTCTAGTCCTACTGCCCTTTCTGAGCAGGAAGAGCCTCTCCACCTCTATCCTATCCATCCCATTCATCATCTTATATGTCTCAATGAGATCTCCCCTCATTCTTCTAAACTCTAACGAGTACAAGCCTAGTTTATTCAGCCTCTCCTCATAGCTCAACCCCCTCAACTCCGGTATCAGCCTAGTAAACCTCCTCTGCACTCCCTCCAAGGCCAAAATATCCTTGCGTAAGTGCGGCGACCAAAACTGCACACAGTACTCCAGCTGCGGCCTCACCAGTGCCCTGTACAGTTGCAGCAAGACCTCCCTACTTTTATGTTCAATCCCCCTCGCTATGAAGGCCAGCATCCCATTCGCCTTCCTGACCACCTGCTGCACCTGCAGGCTGGGTTTTTGCGATTCATGCACAAGGACCCCGAGGTCCCTCTGCGCTGTTGCATGCTGCAGTTTTTCGCCACGTAAGTAATAGTCCTTCCTATCATTATTCCTACCAAAGTGGACAACTTCACACTTGCCAACATTAAATTCCATTTGCCAGTTCCTGGCCCATTCGCCCAGCCTATCTAGATCCTTCTGCAGACTCTCCACACCTTCCGCACAATTTGCCGTCCCACCAATCTTGGTGTCATCAGCAAATTTCGACACCATACAGTTGGCTCCCTCCTCCAGATCATCTATATAAATGGTAAATAGCTGAGGCCCCAGCACCGACCCCTGGGGCACTCCACTAGTCACCAACCGCCAATCCGAATAGCACCCATTGACCCCCACTCTCTGCCTCCTATTTGACAGCCAATCCCCTATCCACACTAACACCCTACCCCCAACTCCATGCCCCCTGACCTTCTGTAATAACCTCTTGTGCGGCACCTTATCAAACGCCTTCTGAAAATCAAGAAACAATGGTGAAGCAGGCTCAAGCAGCCGACTCCTGCTCCAAATTTGTATGTTCGTATGACTTTTCTGATGCTCTCCAACAGTTATCAATTTCCTGGTCCTAGTCATTTTCTCTTCATCAACAACTTCCAATCCTTCTACACCTCCATCGCTCACCAGGATGGTCTGAGGGCACTCCATCTCTTTCTTTGATAGAGGCCTAATCAGCACCAGTACAACCCTCTTTGGTCTGTTTGACCTTGTTCTTCACTGAAGGAAGTGATTGGAGTTAAAGATTATGCTGTGAGTACAAGCATCAATCCTGTAGCTGTGCCTATCTTTTTATGGCACGTGTGGAACAATCTTTGTTCCAGGCATATGCAAGTCCCTGCTCTCACCTCTTCTTCCAGTACATTGAAGACTGCATCAGTGCGTGTCCTACTCACCCAGAAATAGAAAACTTCTTGAACTGTGTTTCCTATTTCCATTCACCTCTAATCCTTCACATGGATCATCCTAAAATCTTCCCTTCTCTTCCTCAAATTATTGGGATTGGCTATCAAGAAATATTCATTATGGGCCATAACTTATGAGCTCCAGGGCAGTGTAATTGGAGCGGGCTGTGCTCTAAGTATATGCTGGGGACCAACCCCGATTCACTATTCCACTTCTCACTCCCACCTCATAAAACCACTGACTTTACAACTACATTTCCTCACCTTGCTTCCTGTCAGGACTCCATTCTCTTCTCCTAGTTTCTCTGTCTCTGTTGCATCTGTTCTGATCATGCAACTTCCCATACCTATGCTTCTGATCTCTCATCCTTTTTGCTTATTGTAGGATTCCATGTCATCATGGGGACAGGACACTCTGCTGTGTTCATCCCATTTCATGCTCTCTACTCTCACCCTTTCCCCTCTCTTCCAGAACTATCTCTACCCAAACAAAATCTACATCTTGACCTGCACTATTGTACCAACATTACCCTTAATTAACAGAGTTACCCTTCCACCTTTTTCTAACTTCCTGTCTTTCCTAAATATACTCGAATTAATTCAGGTCCCAATCTTTGTCATGTTGAGGTCTCTGAACCCTCAGAGGCCAGAGTTAGTACCTATGGGACAATGGGAGTGGGGATTAGAAACATAGAAACTAGAAGCAGGAGTAGGCCATTCTGCCCTTTGAGCCTGTGCTGCCATTCATTTTGATCATGGCTGATCATCGAATGTAATATCCTGATTTTTTTTCCCCCTTCCCCCGTTATCCCTTGATCCCTTTAGCCCCAAGAGCTATATCTAAGTTCTTCTTGAAATCACACAACGGTTTGGCCTCAACTTCTTTCTATGGTAGTGAATTCCACACATTCACCACCCTTTGGGTGAAGAAATTTCTCCTCAGCTCAGTTCTGAAAGATGAGAAAAGCTTATCCTCAAACTATGACCCCTAGTTTTGGACTCCCTCACCATTGGGAACATTCTTTCTGAATCTATCCTGTCTAACCCTGTTAGAATTTTATAAGCTTCTGTGAGATCCCCTCTCACTCTATTAAACTCCAGTGAATATAATCCTAACTGACTTAGGCTCTCCTCATATGATTGGGCTACATTGATTTTTCCTGTGAAATAAAATTTTGCAACCTGCAGTTTGAATCCTCTGCGTAGCTATCAGCTGTACAGTTGCCCTTGAGCTACCTGTGAGGTCTCAGTCTGGGGACTGTGATGCTGCTGTGCAGTTGTTTACACATTGTCTTCATGTTCAGACACTCTGCAGTGCAATAACATTTTCCATGTATCTAATGTGTTTACCAAGCTGGAATAATGTGATCTTTGGCTTGTTGTTGCAATCGATATGGAGTGTTGGGAAATGACAGTGTGGATGTTGTGTTGACTTGAGCAGAGACTCCATTTGCTCTGATTTTCTGCCCACTCTGTATGTACACTTGCAGGTTCCTGACCTCACACTTAATGAACTTGGAGTTCTTGAGGGACAAACGAGAACTGACTCTCTAACTAGCTGTAAAAGTGCGTTTTCCAGCAACTGCACATAATCCATTGAAAATCTCAGTGAATAGTGTCTCAGAGCTATTGTTACACTAGGTCTGAGCCAGGGTTGGCAGAGGGCTAGTGGGATGCAGGACAGGAGGGATTTTTTAGTGATAGGCAGACCCCAGAAATCTCAGTTTTTCCCCGTCTTCTGGCAAGCTGAAATGGAGTTGTGATTTGATGCTAAAGCGTTAGTGAGACTGGCAGAATTCCTTATACTGGGAGTATTGCTTGAGTAACTCCAATGGGTTGATAACTCTGACATTGTAAAAGAACCACTCCTAGTGAGAAGTGGCAGCACCAGAAGGAATGAGTTGCTGCATGCTCCAATTTCACATCTGTGTCACAACGGGAACAGTAGCATTGTGGTAATGTTATTCGACTGGTGATCTAGTGACCACGGTTAATATTCAGGAGATACAACTTCCAATCCATGGATATGGAATTTAAATTCAGTTGATTAGTAACAATGGAAGGACTTATCTAGCCTCAGTAATTGTGATCATGAAACTATGGGATTGTTGTAAAAACCCATCTGGTTCAATAATATCTTTTAGGGAAGGAAATCTGCCGTCCTTACCTCGTCTGGCCTACATGAGACTCCAGAGCCAAGACAATGCGGTTGACGGTAATTGGTTTCTCTGAAGTTGCTGACCAAGCTATATCAAACCGCTGCAGAAATTTGAAAAGGGTAAAAGCAGACAGATCAACCTGAGCATCAAAAAAGTTGAAAGCACACCTAGCTCAGTCGATCCTGTAAAGTTCTCCTCAATAATACCTGGCAGCTTGTGCCAAGAGTGGTGTCCTCAGACTGGTCAATCAACAGCCTGATGTAGTCATTCTCATGGAATCATACCTTACAGATAACGTCCCAGACACCAACATCACTGTCCCACCAACAGGACAGACCAACGCGGGTAGCGGGTGGCACATGGTATACAGTCAGGACAGAGTTGCCCCAAGAGTTCTCGACATTATCTCTGGACCTTATGAAATCTCGTTGCATCAGGTCAAACAATCACAAGGAACTTACTACATTTTTTTTAGCTGATAAATCTTTGCTGTTGATTGTTCGGCACCACTTGGAAGAAGCACCAAGGGTAGCCAGGGCAGTGTGTGGCAGCAAGCATGGCAAATGTGTTCCGATTGGCTTTTGAAATCCATCATAAAGAGTGCCTCGGCATCAGCACAACTAAACGAGCTGGCTGAACCTGTACATACCTGCTCGACTAGCCTGCGGCAGGTATGAGGAATTAATCTACTTGACCTTCTCCATGCCAATCCATTTGTCCCAGTACATCTGTCCATAAACCATATTGGTGAGATTGACCATTGCACAGTCCTCAAGAAGACAAATTCCTGTCTTTTAACAAGGGATACCCTCTATTGTAGTGCATAGATCTAACAGCTCAACAATGTACATCCATGATGGGCTGTGGGGCATCAGTAGCAGCAGAATTGTGTTCAACCGCAATCCGTCTGTATTATCATGGTTTGGCATATCCCCCACCATACCATCATCATCAAGCAGGGGATCAGCCCTGGTTCAGTGAAGGGTGTGGTAGGACATGCCAGAAGAAACATCAGGTGTACTCCAAAATGCATTGGCAACCTAGTGAAATTACAGCTCAGGGCTACCTACATGCCAAACATTGGAAACAGCATGCGATAGAAATGATTCCATGATGAATGGGTCTGATCAAAGATTGCTACATCCATTCACGAATAGTGTTGGACCATTAAACAAGTAACAGGTGGGGATCCCACAAACACCGCCATCTGCAATGATTGGGTAGTGCAATACATCAGTACAAAACAGCCAGAGGCACGCAGTAAATGACCCATCTTGGTTTCCTGCTGAGGTCTCCAGCATCACAGATGCTAATTTATAATCAATTGCATTCATTCACTCCATGTGATATCAAGAAATGGCTGAAGGCACTAGATACCGTCAAAGCTGTGGGTGCTGACAACACTGTGGCAATAGTATTAAAGACTCCGCTGCAGACTAGTGTCCCTTCTGAATACTGGCATCTACCTGACAATGTGGAAAATTCCCCCAGTATGTCCTGTCCACAATCTAGTCCAGCCAGTTCCTGTCCAATCGGTCTCATCTCAATCATCAGCAAAGTGATGGAAGGTGTCATCAACAGTACAATAAGGCAGCACTTTTACTCACCAATAACTCATTCACTGATTCTTAGTTTGCATTATGCCAGGGTCATTCAGCTCCTGACCAAATTACAGGCTTGGTCCAAAGATGAACAGAAAGGCTGATCTTTATGCATGGTAGCACAGCGGTTAGCACTGCTGCTTCACGGAGCCAGGGACCCGGGTTCAGTTCCAGCCTTGGGTGACTGTGTGAGCTTTGCATGCTTTCCCCGCGTCTGCATGGATTTCCTCCCACATTCCAAAGATATGCAAGTTCGGTGGATTGGACATTGTGAATTGCCCTTCAGTGTACAAAGATGTGTGGGTTGGGTGGATTAGCCATGGTAAATGCGCAGGGTTATGGAAATAGGGTAGGGGAGATGTTGGCTTGGGTAAGAAGCTCTTTGAGAGTCATTAGAGACTCAACGGGCCGAATGTTCTCCTTCTGCACTGTAGGGATTCTATCGTTCGTGAGGTGGGTGCGACTGCTTTTTCATCAAGGCATCATTTAATTGAGTGTGGTATCAAGGAGCTCCAGCAAAATTGAGGCCTATGATAATCAGGGGGGAAAGTCCGCAGTGGTTGGAGTTATAACGGGTACAAGAAATATGGTTGTGGTTGTTGGAGGTCAAATATCTCAGTCCCAGGGCATTTTTGCAGGAGTTCTCAGAATCGTGTCCTAGGCCCAACTATCTTCAGCTGCTTTATCAATGACCTTTCTTCCATCATAAGATCAAAAGTGGAGTTGTTCACTGATGGTTACTTTGTCCAGTAGCATTTGCAATTTTTGAGATACTGAGGTGATCCATGTCTATATGCAACAAGACCTGGACAACATTCAGGTGTGGGTAGAGAAAAGGCATGTTCATTTGGCAATGACCATCCCCAACAAGAAAGAATCTTACCCTCTCTCCTTGACATGCAACGAACAGTATTAACATCACTAAGTCCCCACCATCAGCCACCTGTAGGTCACATTTCTCCAGAAAATTAAGTGGACTAGCCTTCCATCTGGAACACGGGTCAAGAACTTCATGGAATGCTGTCCGTTTGCTTGCAAGAGTGAAGCTGAACACCCTTCATGACAAAGCAGCCCCTTGATTGCCTTAAACGTTCACTTTGTCACAGATGCTCAGTAGCAGCCGTGTGTAACATCTACATGATGCACTGCAGCAACTCACCAAGGCTCCCTCGACAGCATCTTCCAACCTGCAACCTCGAGCATGTGGAAGGATAAAGGAGGGGAACGTGCCAATCCCCCTCACACACCAGCCTGACTTGGATATTTATTGCCATTTGTTCTATGCCTTGGGTGGAGTGAACACAGTAAAAAGTCTGACATCACCGGGTTTTAGTCCAACCCATTTATTTGATAGTAAACTCACAAGCTTTCGAGGGGACTGCCTCTTCGTCAGGTGAATGGAGAGTTCTGGCCTCGGACAGAACATATAAAACACAGACAGTTTACAGATTACTGATTAGAATGCGAATCTTTACACCTAACCTGCTGTTCAAGTCCTAAAGTGGCTGACAATGTGAGTGGAAGAAGCACTGATCACAGGTTATAGAGATGTGTATTGTCTCCAGACAGTACAGTAAGTGAGGTTTTGCAAACCCAGGCAAGTCCCGTGACTTGCCTGGGTTTGCAAAACCTCACTTACTGTGCTGTCTGGAGACAATACACATCTCTGTAACCTGTGATCAGTGATCAGATAGTGAACACTATCTGTAACCCCCGTGACTTGCCTGGGTTTGCAAAACCTCACTTACTGTACTGTCTGGAGACAATACACATCTCTGTAACCTGTGATCAGTGCTCCTTCCACACACATTGTCGGCCACTTTAGGACTTGAACAGCAGGTTAGGTGTAAGGATTCGCATTCTAATCAGTAATCTCTAAACTGTCTGTGCGTTATATGCTCTGTCCGAGGCCAGAACTCTCCATTCACCTGACGAAGAGGGAAACCTCGAAAGCTTGTGAGTTTACTATCAAATAAATCGGTTGGACTAAAACCTGGTGTTGTCAGACTTTTTACTGTGTTTACCCCAGTCCAACGCCTGCACATCCACATTGGGAGGAGTGCGCAGTTTCTCGAGTCCACTGCTCACAACATGAGTTTAAAAGTTTAATTCATGACCAAAATGGCCAATTGTTTACCTTTGCTACTTACTGTTAGACTGAGACTTAAAAGAGTCTGTAACTAGGGTTTGTTCAGTAAACTCAATGATTTATTATAGAAACTAGAAGTAGGAGTAGGCCATTCGGCCTTTTGAGCTTGTTCCACTATTCATTTTGATCATGGCTGATCATCGAATATAATATCCTGATTTCCTCCTATATTCCTTGATCCCTTTAGCTCCATGAGCTATATCTAAGTTCTTCTTGAAATCACACAGCAGTTTCACCTCAACTACTTTCTGTGGTAGTGAATTCCACACATTCATCACCCTCTGGGTGTAGAATTTTCACCTCACCTCAGTTAGAACCATAGAAAATTACAGCTCATAGACAGGCCTTTTGGCCCTTCTTGTCTGAGCTGAACCATTTTTTGCTTTGTCCCACTGACCTGCACTTGAACCATATCCCTCCACACCCCTCTCATCCATAAACCAAGTTTTTCTTAAATGTTAAAAGTGACCCCCTCATTTATCACTTTATCCGGCAGCTCATTCCACACTCCCACCACTCTCTGCGTGAAGAATCCCCCGCTAATATTCCCTTTAAACTTTCCTCCTTTCACCCTTAACCTATGCCGGCTGGTTTCTTTCTCCTCTAGCCTCAGTGGAAAAAGCCTGCTTGCATTCACTCTATCTATACCCATCAAAATCTTATACACCTCTATCAAATCTCCCCTCATTCTTCTACGCTCCAGGGATTAAAGTCCTAACCTATTCAATCTCTCTCTCTAACTCAGCTTCTCAAGTCCCGGCAATATTCTTGTGAAGCTAAAAGTTTACCCTTTATCCTGAAACTATGACCCCTAGTTCTGAACTCCCTCACCATTGGGAACATTCTTTCTGAGTCTATCCAGTCTAACCCTGTCAGAGTTATAAAACAAAACTTACTTATTCACACTTATATAGTCACAGACGATAGTCACAGGTGAAGTGCCTGAAGTTTGGAGGTGGCAAATGTTGCAGGGAAAAGCCTGGGGACTACAGGCCGGTGAGCCTCACGTCTATAGTGGATAAGTTGTTAGTAGGTATTTTGAGAGACAGAATCTACAGGCATTTAGAGACTGATTAGGGACAGTCAGCATGGCTTTGTGAGTGGAAAATCATATCTCACAAATTTGATTGAGTTTTTTGAAGGGGTAACCAAGAAGGTAGATGAGGGCAGTGCAATTGATGTTGTCTACATGGACTTTAGCAAGACCTTTGACAAGGTACCGCATGGTAGGTTGTTGCATAAAGTTAAATCTCACGGGATTTCACAGTACCTAAATGGATACAAAATTGGCTTGATGACAGAAGACAGAAAGTGATTGTAGAGGGTTGTTTTTCAAACTGAAGGCCTGTGACCAGCAGTGTGCCTCAGGGATCAGTGCTGGGTCCACTGTTATTTGTCATTTATATTAATGATTTGATGAGAATAGAGAAGGCATGGTTAGTAAGTTTGCAGATGACACCAAGATTGGTTGCATAGTGGACAGTGAAGAAGGTTATCTCCGACTGCAACAGGACCTTGATCAATTGGGTTGGCAGGCTAATGAATGGCAGATGGAGTTTAATTTTGATAAATGCGTGGTGATGCATTTTGGTAGATTGAATCAGGGCAGGACTTATTCAGTTAATGGTAGGGCACTGGGGAGAGTTACAGAACAAAGAGATCTAGAGGTATAGGTTCATAGCTCCTTGAAAATGGAGTCACAGGTGGACAGAGTGGTGAAGAAGGCATTCGGCATGCTTGATTTCATTGGTCAGAACATTGAATATGGGAGTTGGGATGTCTTGTTGAAGTTGTACAAGACATTGATAAGGCCACACTTGGAATACTGTGTACAGTTCTGGTCACCCTATTATTGAAAAGATACTATTAAAGTAGAAAGAGTGCAGAAGGGATTTACTGGGATGCCACTGTAACTTGATGGTTTGAGTTGTAAGAGAGTTTGGATAGACTGGGACTTTTTTCTCTGGAGCATTGAAGGCTGAGGGGTGATCTTATAGAGGTCTACAAAATAACGAGGGGCATAGACAAGGTAGATAGTCAATATCTTTTCCCAGAGATAGGGGAGTCGAAAACTAGAGGGCATAGTTTTACGGTGAGAGGGGAAAGATAAACCAGGGTCCAGAGGGGCAATTTTTTCACACAGAGGATGGTGAGTGTCTCGAACAAGCTGGCCAGAGGGAGTAGTGGAGGCGGGTACAATTTTGTCTTTTAAAAAACATTAAGACAGTTACATGGGTATGATGGGCATGGAGGGATGTAGGCCAAATGCAGGCAATTGGGACTAGCTTAGGGGTTTAAGAAACGGCATGGACAAGTTGGGCCAAAGGGCCTGTTTCCATGCTTAAACCTGTTGGACAACACGGTAGCACAGTGATTAGCACTGCTGCTTCACAGCTCCAAGGACCTGGGTTCGATTCCTGGCTTGGGTCACTGTCTGTGTGGAGTTTGCACATTAACATAGAACATAGAACACTACAGCACAGACAGGCCCTTCGGCCCACAAGTTGTGCCGATCACATCTATACCTACCAAGCCATAGAACTATCTGTAACTCCCAATCCCATTAGATCCCATATACTTATCCAGAAGTCTTTTAAAAGACCCCAGCGAGTTCGCCTCCACCACCGACGGCAGCCGGTTCCACTCACTCACCACCCTCTGAGTGAAAAACTTACCCCTGACATCTCCTCTGTACCTGCTCCCCATCACCTGAAACCTGTGTCCTCTCGTAGCGACCATTTCAGCCCTGGGAAATAGCCTCTGAGAATCCACCCTATCTATACCTCTCAACATTTTATAAACCTCTATCAGGTCACCTCTCAACCTTCATCTCTCCAGGGAGAAGAGACCCAGCTCCCTCAACCTATCTTCATAAGACATGCCTCCCAATCCAGGCAACATCCTTGTAAATCTCCTCTGCACCCTCTCAATAGCTTCCACATCCTCCCTGTAGTGAGGCGACCAGAACTGCGCACAGTGCCCCAAGTGGGGTCTGACATGGGTCTTATAAAGTCATTCTCCTCATGTTTGCGTGGGTTTCCTCCAGGTACTTCGGTTTCCTCCCACAGTCCAAAGATGCACTGGTTAGGTTGATTGGCCATGCTAAAATTGCCCCTTAGTGTCCTGAGATGTGTAGGTTAGAGGGATTAATGGGTAAATGTGTAGGGATATGGGGACAGGGCCTGGGTGGGATTGTGGTCGGTGCAGACTCGATGGGCCAGATGACCTCTTTCTATGATTCTATGAAACCTCTATGACTGTACTTGTTCAAACATGTTGCAAGAACATACAGTTTGTAATCTGGTAGTATAACTATCTATTCCATTTCAAACTCCTCAGCGTGCGTGCACACACAACCAAGTAAAGTCTCTGCAGGTTGGCTTTGGAGAATAGACTTGAATTCAAAGAAAAAGTCCAAAACTTTAACGTCGCTTCGTCATGTGATTTCCAGTAAATCACTTTCTTGTGCTTTTAAACCAGTTTTTGTTTCCATCAATTAAAATAATTGCAATGCAAACAAGCACACAGCTCTTTCCCTCCACCATGCAGACTTGCTCCCAATCAGATGGTAAACTGGTGCCCTTCTAAAAGAAATCTAAGTATCCAAGTAATGCAATGTCCTTCCAAAGTTTAAACAAAAATGCATTTCTTGAAGATGTGATTTTCCCAAAAGGGTCAAAAACATATTTCCGAACAGCACCATGTTATTTCCTTCTGGACTTCCATCTTCTCATTGGCAGTTAGTGATGGGAAACAAATGCTGGCCTTTCTAACGATGCTCACACCCTATCAAAACAATTCCATCACTCTTGCAATAAATGGCCCCAAATCACATCGTTGTAAAACATCTCTCAGCAATGACATTTTCAGTTTTTTGGGATGACCTCTGTTGCCTAGTGTAAAGTAAGTGAATTTTGGAAATTTTTTTTCCCGAATCATAAATAGGGGAGGCAATGACCTAGTGGTGTTATCGCTAGAATATTAATCCAGAAACTCAACTAATGTTCTGGGAACCCAGGTTTGATCCCACCATGGCAGATGGTGAAATCTGAATTCAATAAAAAAAATCTGGAATTAAGGTGACCAAGAAACCATTGTCAATTGTTGGAAAAACCCATCTGGTTCACTAATGTCCTTTAGGGAAGGAAATCTGCCGTCCTTACCTGGTCTGGCCTACATGTGACTCCAGATCCACAGCAATGAGGTTGACTCTCAACTGTCGGGAGGTAATGCTGCAACTTTATAGGACCCTTGTCAGACCCCAGTTGGAGTACTGTGCGTAGTTCTGGTCGCCTCACTACAAGAAGGATGTGGAAGCTATTGAGAGAGTGCAGAGGAGATTTACAAGGATTGGCCTGGATTGGGAGGCATGCCTTAAGAGGATAGGTTGAGGGAGCTAGGTCTCTTCTCCCTGGAGAGACGAAGGTTGAGAGGTGACCTGATAGAGGTTTATAAAATGTTGAGAGGAATAGATAGGGTGGATTCTCGGAGGCTATTTCCCAGGACTGAAATGGTCGCTACGAGAGGACACAGGTTTAAGGTGCTGGGAAGCAAGTACAGAGGTAAGTTTTTCACTCAGAGGGTGGTGAGTGAGTGGAATCGGCTGCCATCGGTGGTGGTAGAGGCGAACTCGCTGGGATCTTTTAAAAGACTTCTGGATGAGTATATGGGATCTAATGGCATTGTAAGTTACAGATAGTTCTATGGCTTGGTGGGTATGGATGTGATTGGCACAACTTGTGGGCCGAAGGGCCTGTTTGTGCTGTAGTGTTCTATGTTCTATGTCTTCTGAAATGGCCTAGCAAGCCACTCAGTTTTACAAGGGCAACTAGGGATGAGCAATAAACGCAAGCCAGCCAGCGATGTCAATGTCTGATGAAAAAAAATGACATCACTGTGACAAAGGTCAACTTTCTTCCATATCCTTTTCAACCTGTCCCATGGCTTCTCTTCCTGGTGTCCCCGAAGGATCTAATCTTGGCTCCCTCCTATTTCTCATCTACATATTGCCCTGAAGCAAAGTGTTCATTTTCACTTGTGAATTTATTCCCCCGAGCTGTCCCTCACCACTTCCTCTGTTAACTCATACACTGTTGCTGAATTATTAGACTATTCACTCAACATTCAGTGCAGGTTGAGCAGAAATTTCCTCCAATTAAATATCGAGAAGGCTAAAACCATTGTTTTCAGGTCCCAGTCCAAACTCAATTGCCTAATGATTGACTCTGTCCCTCTTCCTGGCAGTATGTTATTGCTGAGTTAGTTTTGAATAGTAATGTGTGTATAAAGCATTCCCTCTCTCTGAGTCAATTAGCTCAGTTGATTGGACAATGGTCATCTGGGACTGTTACTTTTACCTCTCTCTGAAGTGGGCACAGCCTCACTGAGACGCTGCAGAATAAATCAAATGTCAGTTGGTGTTTCCCATTGGATCATTAATCTGTTCATTTTCTGGGTGGCCTGCAGTTTTATCTTGAAAGTTGGTGCCCTCCTGAGGCAGTCTGAAGATATTTCAGTTTTTGAGGTGTTTGAATCTTCTGCTTTTACTCCAGCTCTCTGAGTAGCCAATCCTGAGGTCAGTTGTTTAGTCTTTCTGTGAATCAGAGTCCTAAACCATATAGATGGGAATTCCCTGGTTTGACTCAATCCTGTGCCCATGCTGAACTCTATATACCAGTTTTTGCCCCGTATCCCTGAATACTAGTGAATATGAGTGAAAATCGATCAATCTCAGTTTTAAAATTCACAACAAAGTTGCAGTTTATGGAAAAGAATCCAAACTTCTATGACTGAATGGAGATATGTTTCCTAATTTCCTTCCTGAAGAGTCTGGCTTTAATTTTTGTACTATGTCCTTTAATGCTAAATTCCCCAATCACTCAAAATAGAGTGGATAGAGAGAAAATATCTGTTCCTCCTAATGTCTTAAACTACAATCAAATCACTCCTCAACCATTTAAATTCCAGGGAATCCACATCGAGTTGTGAAACCTCTCCTTATAATTTAACCCTTGTGTGATAGCACAGTCCCTTTAAGGGCAATTGTTTGTGGGTCACATGATTCTTCAGGGTCCAATCGGAATGGAGCACGCAAACCTTAGCCTATCAGGTGTGAGCATGATGATCCTGCCAGGTGAACCTGCAGTGTGAGCCCAGGAGTTGGTAGGATGATACCATATCTATTTTGAGCTTGTCTGTATGTAGTTAGAATAATTGTTCAATGAATCACCATTGTGATTTAAGACTTCCTCATCGTTTTACCTTACACTGCAACCTACACCTTGGAATCCAGGCATTGCCCTGGGAAATCTCCACTGCATTCCTTCTAAAGCCAATATATCCGTCCTAAGCTGTTGAGCTCAGAACACGTCTCAGTAACTTCAGTTGTAGTCTAACATGCTTGACAAATCTATTGGAATTCATTGAAGATGTAACAAATAGAGTTGACAAGAGGGAGCCAGTCAATGCAGTATATTTGGACTTTCAGAAAGTGTTTGACAAAGTCCCACATAAAAGATTACCGTGCAAGATTACAGCGCATGGGATTGGGGGAAGTTTATCGAGATGGATAGAAAACTGGTTGGCAGAGAGGAAACAAAGAGTGGGAATTAATGAGTGCTTTTCAAATTGGCAGGTAGTGACTAGTGGGATGCCCCAGGGATCGGTGCTGGGACCCCAGCTATTCACAATATGTATTAATGATTTGGGATCAAAATGTAGCATCTCAAAGTTTGCAGATGATACCAGGTTGGGTGGGAGGGTGAACTGTGATGAGAATGCAAAGATCCTTCAGCGTGATCTGGACAGGTTGGGTGAGTGGGCAAATCAATGGCTGATGCAGTATAATTTGGATAAATGTGAAGTTATTCACTTTGGAAGCAAAAACAAGAAGGCAGATTACTATCTGAATGGCTGTAAATTGGGAGAGGGGAGTGTGCAGAGGAACCTGGGTGTCCTTGTGCACCAGTCACTGAATGTAAGCATGCAGGTGCAGCAGGCGGTAAAGAAGGCAAATGATATGCTGGCCTTCATTGCGAGAGGCTTTGAGTGCACCGGGCGACATGGTGGCACAGTGGTTAGCACTGCTGCCTCACAGCACCAGGGTCCCAGATTTGATTCCTGGCTTGGGTCACTGTCTGTGTGAAGTTTGCACATTCTCCCCATCTTTGCATGGGTTTCCTCCGGGTGCTCCAGTTTCTTCCCACAGTCCAAAGAAATGTTGGTTAGGTGGATTGGCATGGTAAATTGACCCTAGTTTCAGGGGGGTTAGCAGGGTAAATATTTGGGGTTACAGGGATAGGATGGGATTGTTGTCGGTGCAGACTTGATGGGCCAAATGGTCTCCTTCTGTACTGCAGGGATTCTATGATTCCACAGGAACAGGGATGTGTTGTTGCAATTATACAGGACCTTGGTGAAGCCACACCTAGAGTATTGTGTGGCGTTTTGGTCTCCTTTTCTGAGGAAGGATGTTCTTGCTCTTGAGGGAGTGCAGTGAAGTCTAACCAGGCTGATTCTGGTGATGGCGAGACTAATGTATGAAGAGAGATTAACTAGGTTAGGATTGTTTCTGCTGTGTTCAGTCAAATGAGGGGGGATCTCAGAGACACTTATAAAATTCTAACAGGATTAGACAGGGTTATTGCAGGGAGGATGTTCCTGATGGTGGATGAGTCCAGAACCAGAACAGGCGTCAGGGTAGACCATTTAGGATAGAGGTGAGGAAACATTTCTTCTCCCAAAGAATTGTGAGTCTGTGGAATTCATTCCACAGGAAATAATTGGTGCCAAAACTTTCAATGTATTAAAAAGTTGGCTGGATATAGCACTTGGGGTTATGGGGGAAAAGCAGGATTAGGCTATTGAGTTAGACAATGAGCCATGATGGTAATGAATGGTGGAGCAAGCTTGAAGGGCCAAATGGCCTCATCTTGCTCCTATCTTCTATGTTTGTAACTAGGGCTTTGTATAGCTGAAGCATAACTCCCTTATATTCTAGTCCTCAGGGTATACCTTTGACTTCCTCTGGGCTTGAACAAGTCCTTGAAGATGTTAAAATGAGGCTAGTCGCTCAAGTTTGGAAGAGTAGCTGAGCAATCCAGCTGTGAAGAGTGGACTCTCCCACTCTTTTTAGTACTTTTGGCCGTATATTCATGGGATTGTACTTCAATTGACATAAAAGCTGTGCTTTAGCAGGATGAAAAGTTCCAGAGGGAAGTGTTTCTGAAATCATCTAAAGAGGCAAGTAAGAGACCAATTTTGCTAAAAGTAGAATATGTTCAACTAAAAGCTGATCCCACAATGTTTTGTTGGTATCAAAAAGGAAAACTTTCAGGAATCTTCATAATGCCTGATTCTTATGGGGTGGCACAATGGAATTATTATTAATGAGATTAAAATGAAAATCAGGATTCAGGGTTTTTAAATATATTGATTTAGATAGTAATGTGATGACCTGACAAAATCCACGGGGAATCATTGATTGATCTTACAGTGGGGCTCGTTGAATATGGGTTCCCTAGGTAACAGGCAATAGCCTGCCCAGTTGGAATTCAGCACCCTTTCTAAGGCAGGCCCAGGATTGGGCCTGCTGAACTATAGTCTCAGGCAGGGTCTAGTGTATGTATATCATGGTAGTTGTTTTACTTTGCATTCTGTAATAAACTATGTTCCTTTACAGTCAGGCTTCCTGAGCCATTACATTGGCAACGAGGAGCAAAAAAAGTTTTGGACAGCCTCGCCTTTCAACAAACTGGGTAAGATAACGACAGTGAGATGTTGAAAATGCTGCTGTTTGGGAAACTGGAAACTTATGATGAATTCTGGAGGATTGACTCAGTACGCTGAAAGAATGAGATATTCCTTCCGGCGGAATGTCATCCTCCTGACCGCTTGTGGAGGCCCCAACTTTCAACATCGTAAAAAGTTTAACCTACCCAATAGACCCCCGTTCAAAATCTTTTGACAAATTGGTAGATGTGATATTGGACTATTAACGACCAAAACCATCTGTTCTCTCGCAATGCTACAGGTTTAACACGGCAACTAAACTCTTTGGGGACCCAGTTATTGAATTCTTGATGAGACTATAGAAATTGGTGGAACACTGAGCACAGTTCAGTACTTCTAGAAATGTTAAAGGATCATTTTATGTGTGGAATTAACAATATTGTGACCCAAAGGAAGCTACTAACTGAACCAACTCTGGATCTCAAGAAAGGCACAGAACTGGCCCTTTTCTGCAAAAGTGCGGACAAGGGGCCCAGGAGCTCCAGGGGTCCGTAGAGGCCATTCTCAGCCTTAGGTGACCCCCTTACGAAGACCCTAGTGGATAATGCTCATGTCTCCCATTTGCTACCAAGAAAGGGCAATTGGAGTCGGAGGCTGTGAGATTCCAGAACTAAATGGGAATTCTCTCCACAATACAGTGAGAAGGGAGCACATCCATGCTGCACTTGTAGTCAAAGGGTCCGCCCCAGACAAGGCTACTGGAACAGCCAAAATGTGTACTGCCCAGGCTGAAGGGTGAAGCCACCTCAGGACAGGGCTTTACAAATAAACCTACCTGAGAATGAGGAATTGATGCAGCTAAATTGCAATGGTGCACCCAAACCAGCCCCAATTAAGATTAAACTCCTGGTAAATGGCCACACCCCTAGACATGGAGATGGACATAGGAACTGCTTTATCCATTATTGAGGAACAAACCTTTCAGTGACTCTGGTTACCCTTGCCTATAGCCAATGGGACACTAAGGCTGGATTGGCCAAGTATACTGGGGAGCCCTTAGATATTACTGGGACCACTGTAACCCCAGTTACACAGAGGCAACAGACAGTAACCCCCCCCCCCCCCCCCCCCCCCCCCCACCCTCTCTCTCCACCCCCAGTAATGGTGCAAGGACCAGGATCCAGTTTTTTTGAAAGGGACAGACTACAGAAAATCCACCTGAATTGACAACAAATCTTTAAAATGGGTGCAGGCAATTTATAGAAAGTCATTGGGAAGTATCCCAAAATGTTCCAAGTAGGCCTTGGGAAGGTTTCAGGTGCCAGGATCTACATGTACCCAGAGGCCCAACTTAGCTTAACTTTAGGGCATAACCGGATAGAACCTTCAAACCGTGAGATACGGTCCATGTGAGGAACTTGAGCAATGGTTCTCAATGGATTCTGGAAACTGTTCTTCAGATATAAAATAAAAACCAGGGAGAAGACCATAGATCACCTCCATCACAGGAGCACTCCACAGAAGCAGCTGTTCCTACAGAGGCGCCAGTGTCCTTCACACCAGCCTGTAGATACGAAGCTCCACCCTCTAAAAGCTCAAGAGTCAGTCATCTGGATGATGAAGATCCTGGCTCAGACATGGAGACAGAGGCGGTGGACCGCCAGTCAGAGGATGTCACTGCTCTACATCACTATTCCTAATACTAGTTGAATTGATTATGCACTCACAGTAAACCATCCCATCTGTTACACATCCCTCGATCAGACCCTACAATTGATGGAGATGATGCCATGGGCAAAGAGACGGAGAAGGCTCCATTGTCAGGGGAGGGAGGGGATATGATAACCCCATGAGGTCCATGGGGAATCACTGATCTTTCTGTTTCGATCTCCCAGGACTAGACATGCTGAACTGTAGTCCCAGGCAGAGATTACTGTGTGTACACCATGTTAGTCATTTTACTTTGACTTCTGTAATAAATTATGTTCCTTTCCAGTCATGCTTGCTGAGTCATCACATTAAGCAGAATAGATCAGGAGTAACCAGCAATCCTGTTTACTGAGTGTTCTTCCTATCCTGTGTATTTGTGCGAGGTCATTGCAAAAAGATGTCAACAGGTAGATGAACAAACAGGGTAGTTGCAAAGTCTGATTGGTCAGTTGAATTGGTTATGCAATCAAGACCAAATGTATTTAAACTAAGTAACATAAGGAAGCACCCTAAAGCTGTTGATTTAAGGGCAAGCAAAACAACAAAAAATAGAGAAGCGCGTATTTAAATTTCCATCCTGGAATGACTGAAACAAAATGAAATGAATTATTTTTCATAATTCTTCTCATAATGGGTGTTTGAGTGTAATTAGTATTGGAATATTTATCATTGTGAGCATGGGAAATGTTGCCCTTTAGCCAGGAAAGCTGAGAAAATCAGATGTATTGTTCAAACTGCTGTTGTGGAAACACTGGATATTGGATTCTGTTTGTCAAATGTTTTGAGGGAAATTCTATGCCAGGGTTGACTGAAAGCAGTTTGCCTGTTGAATGTTACATCCATAGTCACTTCTTGTGGATAACATACACTACACAATGTGTAAGTGAGAAAAGATTAAGGATTGACTTTGCTGGTGTGCAACAAATGTTAGAAAAGCAAGAAATTTCCAGGATCAAACTGGTTCATGTAAATTATCAACGATCTCGTTGTTTCACAAAAAGATATGCTTGCACCAAAAGATTTTGAGGGTCCGAGAAGAGGAGCGTCATGTAATTGAGGATGTGGAAGATTACTTTTTTCTTCATTTGTTTAGAAATATTATTGTAAATCTTTCCAAGGAAATCTGTGAAGTATAAATTATGATTAACTGTAGACAGGCTTAGGATAATCATTGGATAATTAATTGTGCACATATTGGCACAGGTGTTGGATTGTGGAGTTAGGGGCTATCCATTTATAATGTCTCATTGCGAAACTGAGTAAATATTGACTTTGGGTCTCTTACTTTACCAACTAGTTGTCAAGAGTTTAACAGGGCTTGACAGGGTAGATACTGAATGTTTCCTCTTGTGGGGAAACTCAAATGAACCAAAGCAGTTTATAACAAGGGTGTCTCATTTAAGGTGAAAATGAAGAGGAATTTCTTTTCTCACATAGCTGATTCCCAAGACAATCATAGGAGCTGGGCCATTGAATATATTCAAGGCAGAATGAGACAGATTTGTTTTTTGAGGAGATAACCAGGTGTGTAATGTGCATTTGATGTAGTCTATATGGATCTCAGCAAAGCCTTTGAGAAGATCCCACATGGGAGACTCATAAAGAAGGCAAATGCACATGGGATACATAGTCATATAGAGCTGAAAAGGCCCTTTGGCTTATCGAGTCTGCACCGACAATAACTATCACTAAAGACATGCTAATTCAATTTTCCAGCACTTGTCCCATATCCTTAAATGTCATGATATTTCAAGTACTTATCCAAATGAGCCAACATGGTATAAACAGAGCCACGGCATGGTGGCACAGTAGTTAGCACTGTTGCTTCACAGTGCCAGGGACCTAGGTTTGATTCTCAAATTGGGTGACTGCGTGCAGTTTGCACATTCTCCCCATGTCTGTGTGGGTTTCCTGCGGGTACTTCCGTAGTCCAAAAATGTGCAGGTTAGGTTGATTGGCCATGCTAAATTGCTCCTTAGTGTTAGGGGGTAGAGTAACTATGTGAGGTTACGGGGATTGGGCTTGTGTGGGATTGTTGTTGATACAGGCTCAATGGGCCAAATGGTGGTCTTGTGCACTGTAGATATTCTATGATTCTATGAACAGGGTAATTTGATAAGGTGGATGCAAAATTGACTTAGTTATAGGAGACAGAAGGTGATGATGGAAGGCTGCTTTAGTGACTGGAAGCCAGTAACTGATGGCATACCACAAGTATCTCTGCTGTGTCATAGAACATAGAACATTACAGCGCAGAACAGGCCCTTTGGCCCACGATGTTGCGCCGACCAGTTAAAAAACAATGACCCACTAACCTAAACCAATCCTTTTCGTCCATAAACCTATCCACGGATCTCTTAAATGCCCCCAAACTAGGCGCATTTACAACCGCAGCAGGCAGGGCATTCCAATCCCTCACCACCCTCTGGGTAAAGAACCTACCCCTGACATCCGTCCTATAACTACCACCCCTTAATTTAAAGCTATGCCCCCTCGTGCTAGCTTTCTCCATCCGAGGAAAAAGGCTATCACTGTCCACCCTATCCAAACCTCTGATCATCTTATATGTTTCAATAAGGTCCCCTCGCAGCCGCCTTCTTTCTAATGAAAACAACCTCAAATCCCTCAGTCTCTCCTCATAGGACCTCCCCTCCATACCAGGCAACATCCTGGTAAACCTCCTCTGCACCCTCTCCAAAGCCTCCACATCCTTCTTGTAATGTGGGGACCAGAACTGCACACAGTACTCCAAGTGCAGCCGCACCAGAGTTGTGTACAGTTGCAACATGACGCTGCGACTCCTAAATTCAATTCCCTTACCAATGAACGCCAAGACACCGTATGCCTTCTTAACAACCCTATCTACTTGATTCCCAACTTTCAGGGATCTACGTACACATACACCTAGATCCCTCTGTTCATCCACACTATTCAAAGTCCTCCTGTCAGCCCTATACTTAACACATCTGTTATTCCTACCAAAGTGAATTACCTCACACTTCTCCGCATTAAACTCCATCCGCCACCTCTCGGCCCAGCTCTGCAACCTGTCCAAGTCTTCCTGCAAACTATGACACCCTTCCTCACAATCTACCACACCTCCGACTTTGGTGTCATCAGCAAATTTACTAATCCACCCAACTATACCCTCATCCAGATCATTAATAAAAATTACAAACAGCAGTGGCCCCAAAACAGATCCCTGAGGCACACCACTCGTAACCGAACTCCATGACGAATATTTACCATCAACCACCACCCTCTGTCTCCTATCTGCTAGCCAATTCCTGATCCAATTTCCTAGATTACCCTCAATCCCATACATCTGCATTTTCTGCAGAAGCCTACCATGGTGAACTTTATCAAACGCCTTACTAAAATCCATATATACCACGTCCACTGCCTTACCCCCATCCACCTCTTTGGTCACTTTCTCAAAAAACTCAATAAGGTTAGTAAGGCACGACCTATCCACTACAAAACCATGCTGACTATCTCCAATCAATTCATTACTCTCCAAATAACTATAAATCCTATCCCTAATAATTTTTTCTAAAACCTTGCCCACAACAGAAGTAAGACTCACCGGTCTATAATTCCCGGGGAAGTCTCTGTTCCCCTTCTTAAACAATGGGACAACATTCGCTAACCTCCAATTTTCCGGTACTATACCAGAGGCCAACGACGACCTGAAGATCAGAGCCAGAGGCTCTGCAATCACTTCTCTTGCCTCC
The DNA here is from genome assembly GCF_965287045.1 of Carcharhinus amblyrhynchos. NCBI lineage: Eukaryota > Metazoa > Chordata > Chondrichthyes > Carcharhiniformes > Carcharhinidae > Carcharhinus > Carcharhinus amblyrhynchos. Next base: position 44,592,606 of record NC_137348.1, read on the forward strand.
CAGAGAATCCTAGGGTAAATCCCATCCGGACCAGGGGACTTATCTATTTTCAATCCCTCAAGAATATCCAGCACATCCTCCTTATCAACTGTAATACTGTCTATTCTACTCCCCTGCAACCCAGTGTCCTCCTCAGCTATATTCTTGTCCCCCTGCGTGAACACCGAAGAGAAATATTGGTTCAATGCCTCTCCAATCTCTTCCGGTTCCACACATAACTTCCCTCTGCTGTCTATAACTGGCCCTAATCTTGCCCTAACCAACCTTCTGTTCTTGACATACCTATAGAACACCTTAGGATTCTCCTTAATCCTATCAGCCAAAGTCTTATTATTATTATTATTGTCCCCTATTATTCACCATTTATATAAACACCATAGATGATTATGTGAGTGATAAGATTAATCAGTTTGGGTGACACATAAATAGGCTGCGTGGTTAATAGTGAGGCATAGTGTTTTGGGCTATAAGAAGATACAGATGGAATGGTCAAATGGGCAGATATGTGGCAGATGGAATTTAACCCTGAAAAGTGTGAGGTGATACACTCTGGAAGAGGCAATTTGACAAGTAAGTATTCAATGAACGGCATGACATGAGGAAGTTCTGAGGAACAAAGGGGCCTTGGCATGTTTGTCCACGGATATCTGAAGGTGGAAGGGTCTGTTAGTGTGATGGCACACTTACCTTTATCAATTGGGGTGTAGATTACAAAAGCAGGGAAGACCTGTTGGAGTTGTATCAAACTTTGTTGAGGTCACAGCTAGAGTCCTGTGTGCATTTCTAGTCCCACGTTATAGGAAGGATGATTGCACTGGAGGGGATGCAGAAGAGATTCACCAGATGCTGCCTGGGATGGAGCATTTAAGTTATGAAGAGAGGTTGGATAAGCTTGGGTTATTTTCATTGGAGCAGAGAAGACTGAGGGGCGACCTGATCGAGGTGTACAAGATTATGAGAGACACGGACAGGATGGATAAGGAGCAGCTGTTCCCCTTAGTTGAAGGGTCTGTCACATAGTTTCAAGGTGAAAGGCAAGAGATTTTGGGGGGAATAATGTGAGGAAAACTTTTTTAACTGAGAGGGTGGTGACGGCCTGCAATTATCTGTCTGGGAGGGTGATAGAGGTGGGATGTCTCACATCCTTTAAAAAGTACCTCAGTGAGCACTTGGCACATCTTAATATTGAAGGCTATGGGTCAAATGCTGTAAATGGGATTAGATGGGAGGTCAGATGTGTCAGTGCAGGCTCTTATGCACTGAGAGATTCTGATTCTGAAGGGAATTGAGGGTTTTGGGAAATGACCAGGAAAATGGATTTCAGGGTGCAGCCCTGAATGATTATTATGAAAGGCAGAGCAAGCTTGAGACATGCACTATCTTCTCTCTTGTTTGCTTGTGAATTATTGTTGCTGTTATATTTTCCAACAAAGACCACTTCTCCCCAATATCCCCTGCTTTCAAATCCTCGTGACTTTTCTATTTGCCGTTCCTGTTAGGGCCATGGTCCCAACCAGGTTCAAGTGGAGCATATCCTGACTCTACAATTCCATCCTGTCCTGGCACCAGTTTTCCTTGAGTAGAACCTCTTTTCCCACAGCACTCCTTTGACACCTGTTCATCTCTCAATCAAGCTGCTTGTCCTGTGGCAGTTTGCACATTGTTTGATGCTAATGCAGGCACAAGAACAACAAGAAGTTAGTATGACTTAGAGTGAGTGGATTATGTTTTATTGGACAATATTGGCACAAGCTGGAGGAGCAGTACCCCATCATCCAATTGGGCACATTGCAACCCTTGAGACTCAACTTTTGAGTTTGGCAACTTTAGATTTTGACCTTTCTCTTCCATCATAAACCCCTTTCTTTTTTACTATTCCATACCTGTATTGCCTCAATGCAAAGCATTCCTCCCCCTCTCTCGCCACCGTTTGTTGTTTTTAAAGTTACTACTTTTTGTTGTACTTTCTATATTTCCAACATTCTCCCTTCCATCAGTTCTATGGACGCAAAACATTAATTCTGTTTCTCTCCTGATAGATACTGACAGACCTGCTGAGTTTTTCCAGTGTCCTCTGTGCATAGAGTCATAGAGTCCCAACAATGCAGAAGAGGCCATTCCATCGAATTTGTACCATGTTAGCTTTGTACGGTAACTGGCTCTGGATTTGAGGTCTGGGAGACACACAGCATCAGTTTGTTTGCAGTGTAAATGGGATTTTGCTAATTGCCTTGCATGCTAACGTTCAATGCGTGCTACCAAAGAGTGATGAAACTGATTGCTGTGGCTGCCATAAGCTATGGGTTTGACAGGGCTCCAGGACAGCTGAAGCTGATCCAATTCTGTTTTATTTCTATCAGTAGTTGTTGTTTGAACTTGCTTTGCCTCCATCTTGAGTTAAAGAATCATAGAATCCCTACAGTGAAGAAAGGCCGTTCGGCCCATCGAACCTGTGCCGACAACAATCCAACCCAGGCTCTGTCCCCCCACAACCACTACTAACCCCCCGACACTAATCCACCTAGCCTACACTTCTTTGGGGTGTGGGAGGAAACTGGAGCACCTGGAAGAAACCCACACAAGCAAGGTGAGAACATGCAAACTTCACACAGACGGTGACCTAAGGCTGCGATTGAACCTGAGTCCCAGGAGCTGTGAGGCAGCATTGCTAATCACTGTGCCACCCCTGTGCCAAAGGAATTATCTCCCTCATTGATAGGAAGACCCTTCTTTGAGGGATCAGACATTTCACACTGAACATCCTTGGCATAATACCCTGGTTAGAATGTGCTGTTCACAATCTCTATCTCAGTTTCTGATATTGAGTTTACAGAGTGTGAGAAAGCTGATGTGTGTAAGTGTTGTGATTATAGCGTTTTTGCCAATAAGTTGGGTAACCAAACTAGCAGGATCTCAAGCTGTGTGGAAAGCATAATTACTGAGAATGATCTGTTACATCAAAGAGTTGTCAGCAGAAACATGGGCAATTCAGGAGCATCTGTCACTTCAAAAAGAAATCATGTTAAAATAGAGGATGCTGTGATCCAATAAAACTTTGAAATGGGAAAGGGGGGAAGCATTGTCAATATGGTTAGCACTCTTCTTTCTGAGTCAGATTATAGACTCACATCCAACTTGAAAGAGCTACTAGTGCAGTGCTGAGAGAGCACTGCATTTGGAAGTGTCATTTCTGTACGAGGTTAAACTTGAGACTCCATCTGCCCCCTCAACTGGACATAACGGATCCCATGCCACCAGAACAGCAGGGTCCTTCTGATGTAAAAACAAAAAATGTTGGAAATACTCTGTAAGTGTGGCAATGTCTTTGGAGCAAAAACAGTTGACATTTCAGGTAGCTGACCCTTTGATAGAACTGGGATTACTTAGAGATGTAGCAGTTTTTCAGCAAGGCATGAAAAGTGGTTGAAAGAGTTTCAGAGCATAACCTTTGCATGCATTTTGTTTTCTTTCAGATATCAGTTAGTGATAATTCTACTTTTTACAATTACACCTCCTCTGGAAATGTCTTTTGCTCCTTTAATGGTCCCATTATCAGATCTTTTCTTTCCTGCACTAGCATCCCTTTTGCCATTGAATCCCTTCTGCATTCCAGCTATCAGATTTTCCCTTTGCCTCTTTCCATCCTCACACATCCACTGTTTTCTCAACCCAGAACCTTGTTTAAAAGCTGTTACACCTTTAAGTACTCAGTCTGGAGAATGGTCATCACTCTGTTGTTCTGTCCACACATGGTGACAACACTGCTGAATATTTTTGAGTATTTTCTGTTCTTAATTAATTTTCAGCATTTTTATTCTTGTGTTTGAAGTTTTGCCTGATGGTCTAGGCCAATCATTATGTCTCTCGATAACCAGATAATCTGTTTGAATATTTCAGATCATGATTTGATTTATTATTGTCATATGTATTAGCATACAGTGAAAAGTATTGTTTCTTGCACATTGTACAGACAAAGCATACTGTTCATAGAGAAGGAAACAAGAGAGTGTAAAATGTAATGTTACAGTCATAGTTAGGGTGTAGAGAAAGATCAACTTAATGTGAGGCAGGTCCATTCAAAAGTCTGATGCCAGCAGGGAAGAAGCTGCTCTTCAGTCAGTTGGTATATCAGATTTCTGTATCTTTTTCCGATGGAAGAAGGTGGAAGAGATAATGTCCAGGGTGCATGAGGTCCTTAATTATGTTGGCTGCTTCGCCGAGGCAGTGGGAAATACAGATGGATGAGAGGCTGGTTTGTGCGATGGATTGGGCTGCATTCATGGCCTTTGTAGTTTCTTGTGGTCTTGGGCAGAGCAGGAGCCATACCAAGCTGTGATACAATCAGAAAGAATGCTTTGTATGTTGCATCTGTAAAAGCTGGTAAGAATCTTAGTTGGCATTCCAAATTTCCTTAGTCTTCTGAGAAAGTCGAGGCATTGGTGGGCTTTCTTAACTATAGTATCGGCATGGGGGGAGCAGGACAGGCTGAAGTTGACCTGGACACCTTAAAACCTGAAGCTCTCGACCCTTTCTACTTTGTCCCCATTGATGTAGAGAGGGGTATCGATGACAATCTCCTTCGTTTTGTTGACACTGAGGGAGAGATTATTGTTGCTGCACCAGTTCACTAGATTCTCTTATCTCATTCCTGTGCTCTGTCTCGTCTTTGTTTGAGATCTGACCCATTAGGTGGTATCGTCAGCAAACTTGAAAATCAAGTTGGAGAGGAATTTGGCCACACAGTCATAGGTGTGTAAAGAATATAGTAGGGGGCTGAGAACACCACCTTGTGGAGCACCGCTGTTGCGGATGATTGTGGAGGAGGTGTTGTTGCCTATCCTTAATATTGCAGTCCATGGGTTAAGATGTTCAGGATCCAGTTGCAGATGGAGGAGCCAAAGCCTAGGCCATGGAGTTAAGAGATGAGTTTGTAGGAATAATAGTATTGAAGGCTGAGTTGTAGTCAATGAATAGGAGTCTGACATAGATATCTTTGTTATCTAAGTTTTCCAGGGTTGAGGGCAGGATCATGGAGATGACGTCTCCTGTGGACCTGTTGCATCGTTAGGTGAACTGTAGTGGATCCAGGCAGTTCAGGAGCCTGGAATTGATTTGTGCTATGACTAGCTACTCAAAGCATTTCATAATGATGGATGTCAGAGCCACCAGACACTAGTCAGTAAAACACGCTGTTTGGCATTTCTTTGGTACTGGGATAATGGTTGTCTTCTTGAAACAGATAGAGACCTCAGATTGTTGTAAAGAGATGTTGAAGATGTCCAAAAATATCCCCGCCAGTTTATCCGTGCAGGATCAGAGTGCTTACTGGGGTACCCCACCTTGGCCAGTCGCTTTCGTGGGTTGACCTTCGAGAAAGCTCCTCTGATATCTGTAATGGTGACCTCAGATACAGCTTCATCCAAGGCTTTCAGGGTAGAGGGTAAGCTTTCGCTGACCTTTTGCTCAAAATGGGTGTAGAATGCGTTGAGTTCATCAGAGAGGGGGTGCGTTGGAGCTGGAAATTTTATATGCCTTCATCTTGTAGCTGTTAAGTTTTGCAGACCTTGCCATAGTCGGTGGGGGTCTGTGTGGCTAACCTGAGACTCTAGCTTGGTCCAATACTTCCTTTAGCATCTTTGATGGATCTCTTTAGATCGTATCTAGCTTTCTTGTATAAATCAATGTCGCTGGTTTGAACGCCTCAGACCTCTACTTATGCAAGCAGTGGATATCCCTCTTCATGATGTGGGGATGCCGGCGTTGGACTGGGGTAAACACAGTAAGAGTGGGAGATCAGAACTCTCACTCACCTAACAAAGGGGCAAACCCCGAAAGCTGGTGGTGTTTACTACCAAATAAACCTGTTGGGCTTTAACCTGGTGTTGTGAGACTTCTTACTGTGTTTATCCCTGTTCATCCATAGTTTCTGGTTGGGAACACAAGGATTTACTTCTTTGGCACACAGTCTTCTACACATTTACTAATGAAGTCAGTTACTGTAATGGCATACTCGTTCAGGCTGGTTCCAGAGCTTTGAAATACTGACCAGTCCACTGACTCTAAGCAATCCGTAGGAGATCATTCGATTCCTCAAATCAACACTGCACAACTTTCTTTATTGGATTCTCCCACTTCAGTTTTTGTTTGTAAGCCGGAAGCAGGAGCACAGCCTTGTAGTCTGATTTGCCAAAGTATGGGCGGGTGATAGAGTGGTAAACATGTTTGATATTTGTGTAGCGGTGGTCTCGGATGTTTGGGCCTCTGGTGGAACAGGAGATGTGATGGTGCTAACTTGGTAATACGTGCTTGAGTTTAGCTTGATTGAAGTCCCCAGCCATGATGAACAAGGCCTCGGGATGTTTCATCTGAAGGCTATTTGTAGTGATGCATGTTTCGTCCAATGTGAAATGATGACATGCAAGCGATGATCATGAACAATGGATTCACCACAGACCCAATTCATGCTCGGACTGGTTTCAAGCAATGCTGTATTATTGCACTGACAATCCTCTCGATCTTGCTGCAATGCTGCATCTCACCCTCAGCAAACTTCCTGCTGGAGTGGAACTAAACATTTGACAAGTGGGAATCTGTTTAACCTCTGCTGCTACAGACCGGGTCCAGTGTCGTTATGTAGATGATGCTAGTGTCTCTGCAAACCTGGAGGCCGAGTTCCAAGCCATCGTCAACAACTTCACCAAGACATATGGGAGCATGGGCCTTAATCTAAAGATCTGTGTGACAAACATCCTCTGCCAACCTGCCTCTGGCACATAGTGCTACCCTCTCCCAGTTATTAAACTCCACAACAAGGCCTTGGATATTGTAAACCACTGTCCGTACTTTGGGAACTTACTGTGTACGGGGGTAGACATTAAAACCTAGATTCAACCCAGTGCAGCCTTCGGTCACCTGAAGAAGAGAATGTTTGAAGACCCAGACCTCAAACGTGCACCAAACTCATGGACTACAGAGGATTGTGATATCTATCTTCGTATAGTGACATGGACTATATAAGCAGGCACGACAAAATCCTGAAGAATTACCATCAGTGCTGTCTCCATCAAAGCAATAACTTAGATTAATAAGGTGCTGTGTGATTCACAACTGTTAACCACTACGCTGCTTTCTTCCTCTTAACCAATAGTATTCCAGTGTCCCTTTAATCTGACGGGCTTCAATTTTGGCTAACAGGCCTGTGGTTGCTCTTTTGTTAAACGGTGCTCTGGCATCACCTCATAAGTGAAAAACATTTGTAAGTTTGTGACCACAGCCTCTGCACTTTCTTCCACTTTGTGTGCTTAGTTTCTCCTCCTTATGTATTTTATTCAATTTCTCCATTGCCACCTCCTGCTGCTGTCTCATTGACAGCATTCCTGTTCATTGGTGAAGATGTACTCATTCAGAATGTTAGTCATGCCTTCTGCGTGATCTTTTTAGTCCTACTCAGTCTCACACTTCCTTTGACGAATATAAAATATTCTAGTGCTCTTTATGTTAACTGCTAATATACTCCCTGTGCCTTTTTTGTTCCCTTTTTCAGGTTTCCTTGGTATTCAGATTGATTTTCTTATTGTAAACTGGCAAATATTCAGAGTAACAAAACTTTGTTTGCAATGGGAGCAAGTTGAATCCAGGACAATGTAGCGTTAGTGAGGAAACTCATTCCTGTAAATATTGGACAAGCAGACATTTTTCATTTCCCACATCATTCAACTCCTTTCATGCTGGTTCAAGAAAATCTGGCTAGTAGCGGTACTATTGTTTAGAATATATACCCCAGTGGGTCTGACAGACCTGAATCTGATCCAATTTAGAATTACAGTAAACATTCAACTTCCCAAACATTCTTCAAATCCCTAATCCAATCATAACTGTTAATATAAAATCTTGACTTGTGAATTATTTTAATGCTCAAATTCAGTGAAACAGTTGGGTTTTGAAAAGTTTTTTAAGAGGGGTTTAGGCAAGGAAATTGTGAAGTGAGACCTAGGTGACCGAAGGAGAGCGGTCAGAGATGTAATGAAGCAGGAGTATAGGTCAAAGGAGCAGTCTTGGAGGTTATTGGGCTGGAACAGTGAGAGTTAAGCAATGATTTTAAAGACTGTGAGCATGAATCAGGTTTGACCTAAGACATGATGTGCATAATGTTCGTGTGTGATGGAGGATGGGAGACAGTTGTGATGAAGCAGTAACAAGGGCCCCAGTAGCAGTGAAACTGAGACGGGTGGAGCTGGGTGACATTGCGGAAGTGGATATAGCTAGTCATTAGGTGCTGGGGAGTAGATACAGAGGAGATGTCAGGGTGAGTTTTTCACTCAGAGGGTGGTGAGTGAGTGGAATCGGCTGCCGTCGGTGGTGGTGGAAGTGAACTCATTGGGGTCTTTTAAGAGACTTCTGGATAAGTACATGGGATTTAATGGGATTGAGGGTTATAGGTAGGCCTAGTAGGTAAGGATATGATCAGCACAGCTTGTGGGCCAAAGGGCCTGTTTGTGCTATAGTTTTCTGTGTTCTATGTTCTGTGTTCTATTATATTCTAGGAGTTTTTGAAGTTTACCTCTGTTTGGATAATACACAGAGGTTTTGGCTCAGCCAGAGAGTGTCCATGGAGGGAGATGGCATCAGTGGTCAAATTGGACTAGTGGAGCGGAGGGATAGAAACCACTTCACTCTTCCAAATCTCAATAATAAGAGGAAACTTGGAATAAACATTAAATAAATTCACTCAAGGAGATAACAAGGTTATTTGCAACAAGTCTGTTTCTGTAGCTGTAGTCGATATATTAAAGATCAATATTGGCAACTGGCAAGCATCACTCAGGTTTATAAAACTATGGGAATCATAAGATGGTAATAGGAAATGGGGCCATATTGGACTTGGTACTGGGTAATGAACCGGGCCAAGTGTTAGATTTGTTTGTGGGAGAGCACTTTGGAGATAGTGATCACAATTCGGTGTCTCTCATTGCAATGGGGAGAGATAAGGCCATACAGCAGGGCAAGGTTTATAATTGGGGCAGGGGTAATTATGATGCGATTAGGCAAGAATTAGGGAGCATAAGATGGGAACAGAAACTGTCAGATATGGGCACAAATGAAAAGTGGAGCTTGTTCAAGGAACAAATACTGTGTGTCCTTGATAGGTATGTTCCTGTCAGGCAGGGAGGAAATGGCTGAGTGAGGGAACCATGGTTCACAAAAGAGGGTGAATGTCTTGTCAAGAGGGAAAAAGAAGCATATGTAAGGATGAAAAAACAAGGTTCAGTTGGTCGCTTGAGGGTTACAAGATAGCAAGGAATGAGCTTAAAAAAGGACTTAGGAAAGCTAGGAGGGGACATGAGGGGCGGCACGGTAGCACAGTGGTTAGCACTGCTGCTTCACAGCTCCAGGGTCCCGGGTTCGATTTCCAGCTTGGGTCACTGTCTGTGTGGAGTTTGCACATTCTCCTTGTGTCTGCGTGGGTTTCCTCCGGGTACTCCGGGTTAGGTTGATTGGCCATGCTAAGAAATTGTCCCTTAGTGTCTAGGGATGTGCAGGTTAGAGGAATTAGTGGGTGTAATATGTAGGGATATGGGGGTAGGGCCTGGGTGGGATTGTGTTCGGTGCAGACTCAATGGGCCGAAGGGCCTCTTTCTGCACTGTAGATTTCTATGATTCTATGTCCTTGGCGGGTCGGATAAAGGAAAACCCCAAGGCTTTTTACTCTTATGTGAGAAATAAAAGAATGACCAGAGTGAGGTTAGGGCAAGGATAGTAGTGGGAACCTGTGCATGGAGTCAGAAGAGATAGGAGAGGTGATGAATGAATCCTTTTCTTTAGTGTTCACTAAGGAGAGGGGCCATGTTTTTGAGGATGAGTGTGTGATACAGGCGATAGGATGGAGGAGGTAGGTGTTCTGAGGGAAGATATATTAGCAATTTTGAAGAACCTGAGGGTCGATAAGTCTCCTGGGCCAGATGGGATATATCCTAGGATTCTTTGGGAGGCAAGGGATGAGATTGCAGAGCCTTTAGCTTTGATCTTTGGGCCCTCACTGTCCATGGGGATAATGCCAGAGGACTGGAGAGTGGCGAATGTTGTTCCTCTGTTCAAGAGAGGAAATCGGAATAACCCTGGTAATTGTAGGCCAGTTAGTCTTACTTCAGTGGTCAGTAAGTTAATGGAAAAGGACTGAGGGATAGGATTTATGACCAGTTGGAAAGATGCAGCTTAATTGGGCTCATCAGCAAGGGTTCGTGAAGGGTAAATCTTGCCTCACAAATTTGATTGAATTCTTTGAGAAGGTAACTAAGTGTGTAGATGAAGTTAGAGCAGCTGATATCGTATACATGGATTTTAGTAAGGCATTTGATAAGGTTCCCCATGGTAGGCTCATGAGGAAAGTAAGGAGGTGTGGAATAAACCTGTTGGACTTTAACCTGGTGTTGTGAGATTTCGTATCGTACGCAACCCAGTCCAATGCCGGCATCTCCACATCATGTCTTTTGGACTGTGGGAGGAAACTGGCACACCATGCAGTGACAGGGAGAACATGCAGACTCTGCTTATAAAGCATACCAAGCAAGCTCCCACAATGTGATCATGACCAATTGTCTGTTTTAGTGATGCTGAGTGAGGGATAAACCATGGCCAGGCACTTGTTCAAATGGTGACTGTGAGATCCTTTACATCAACTGGAGAGGACTGGGGCCTCTGGCACGAGGGTGTGGGCTGGGATTTTGGAGTTCAATTTTGTGAAGTGGGTCTTAGGAGCTTCAGGCAGCTAACCACTTTTGGTAGTTGTTTTCATAACTTGGTTTCTGATCTAATAAGTGACCTATTCAACTGTCTGTTCCTGTTTGATGAACATCAAATTTGACCTGATTAAAAGCAAGTGTGATCCAGAAATGTGCATGTGATGATACCTGTGGTGTGACAGACATAGATAGGTCTTGTTTTAAATCCATACAAGCAGATTTCTTGTGCCACTGCTCCTTATGAGTATTTCATGTGATAGAAATATTAGAAAAATAGGATTGTTACAATCTAGTTAGGGGTCAGAAATCCACTAAAAGAATGAAGCAACCATATTCCATAGTCTTAAAATGAAAACAATCCCTCTTATACTCTAACATTCAGAGTTAACAGGAAGTAAATACAAATTAACAGGCAAACTGTGGTCAAATACACCAAACTGCACATTAAATGATCGATCCCACCAAGGCAGGTTCCATGGACTTTTCAGCAGCTCATTCAGATGTCAGTGACTATTGTAACTCACTAAATTCCATTAATCTCTGCTTTGTTCATGAGGGATTTCAGTGCTCTAGTTGCTGAATGCCCTCAAAAGCTGCTCTGACTCTGAGTGCCTCAATGAATGCTCATCTCTCAATGGTTCAGTCTCTTCTCTAGTGACTTTGTTGCATATGATTCACAAAGCTGCACTCCTACCACCTGTTACTCATACACTTCCAACTCACTCACAGACCGCTATCTTCATTAAGCTGCCACTGCTCCTGGCTTTCTCCAAAGTTCAGTCCCCAGGCTTCACTGAGCATTGACTCAGCAATGGATGTGCACTGAGATCCTGCACGGATCAGCTGGTGGGGGTATTCACAGACATCTTCAGCCTCTCTTTACAACAATCTGAGGTCCCTGTGTACTTCAAGAAGACAACCATCAGCCCGGTAGCAAGCACCATGCCTTAATGACTATCAGCTGGTGGCTCTGACGTCCATCGTTATGAAGCGCTTCGAAAGGATAGGCAACAACACCTCCTCCACGATCATCCTCAACACCGGTGCCTCACAAGGTTGTGTTGTCAGCCCCCTACTATACTCCTTATACATCATGACTGTGCGGCCAAATTCCCCTCCAATTTGATTTTCAAGTTTGCTGACGACACCACTGTAGTGGATCAGATCTCAAACAATGACGAGACAGAATACAGGAATGAGATAGAGAATTTGGTGAACTGGTGCAGCAACAATAATCTCTCCCTCAATGTCAACAAAATGAAAGAGATTGTCATTGACTTCAGGAAGCATAAAGGAGAACTTCCCCCTGTCTACATCAATGGGGATGAAGTAAAAAGGGTCGAAAGCTTCAAGTTTTTAGTTGTCCAGATCACCAACAACCTGTCCTGCGTCCCCTCCGTGATGACACTATAGTTAAGAAAGCCCACCAACGCCTCTACTTTCTCAGAAGACTAAGGAAATCTGGCATGTCTGCTACGACTCTCTCTAATTTTTACAGATGCCCCATAGAAAGCATTCTTTCTGGTTGTGCCACAGTTCGGTATGGGCTCCTGCTCGGCCCAAGACCACAAGAAACTACAAAAGGTCGTGAATGCAGCCCAATCCATCAACGCAAACCAGCCTCCCATCCATTGACTCTGTCTACGCTTCCTGCTACCTCAGCAAAGCAGCCAGTATAATTAAGGACAACACACAGCCCGGACATTCTTTCTTCCACCTCCTTCCTTCGGGAAAAAGATACAAAAGTCTGAGGTCACGTACCAATCGACACAAGAAGTTTCTTCCCTGCTGCTGTCAAACTTTTGAATGGACTTATCTTGCATTAAGTTGATCTTTCTTTACACTGTAGCTATGACTGTAACACTGCATTCTGGACTCTCTCATTTCCTTCTCTATGAACGGTATGTTTTGTCTGTATAGTGCGCAAGAAACAATACTTTTCACTGTATGTTAATACATATGACAAATCAAATCAAATCAAACAGCTGTCCACCACTTTCTCAGCTCCCCAGGACTTCTCCTGAGCTGTAGATGCCTGGAACCTGGAAACAGCAACCCCTTTTCAATATCACAGGGATTCTCTGTGAACTACAAATATGCCATAACTCTTTCTCTTGCACACGTTTAGATAAATTGAAACTAGACAATCCTCTTATGTACACCCATCCCCACAATGACATAGTCTTCTCTGGTCAATCTTCAAATAGATCTCCAAGCTCATTATAACTCCTTTACAATTTCTCCAGCTAAGTTAGCCCAACTGTTGTTTTATGACTCCCTCTCTTTTGACTCACAAACACGGATAGCCTTCTGAACTGCCAGTCTATTTTGGGTCCTCACAATTTTTAAAGCTCAGCGTTTTAGTGATTTACCTTCACAACAATATTCTTCCCAGAACTAAACATTACCTGTAAAATATTAACATGAGCCATGTGTTTGTGACAGGACACTTGGAAGAAGATGTGCACTGCATGCAAGAGTTTTGATATGTTAGTAGATCTCCTATGGCTCTTCTGACTATAGATGTGAGGTTCGCTATTTCGTAACGATAGGAAAGTTTGTGCAGGTGGAAACTCATACAAAGCCTCTGACAGCCTGAATAAACCCAGCTTCATTGGTAATATTCTGAAATTTTATGTTGATAAATTTGAAGTTGAACTCTCAATTCTGTCCCTTTTGGAATAAACCAAAATTAACTGGCCTTTACTTGAAATATTAACTGATATTTCTAATGGCAGGAGGATGTAATTACAATATGACAAATTTACGTGGTAAGTTTCCATTATAAATAGGGCTTGGGAATTTATAGCAGAAGTACTGACAGGAGCTTGATGTACCTTTGGTAGTATATGAATAGATCCTTTATCCAGTTATAACTGGGGGTAATTGTTATTCTGTTCTGTCTTTTAAACTGTGATTATGTAGCAAGATATTTCAGTTGGAGGGCAAATTCACATATTTGGCAGAACTTGTCTGAATTCAATTGCATTTGGAGTCATGAATGTCTTGATAGTGACCAAAAATTCTGTATATGAACCATGAGTAAGGACTGAATTGAGTAGTCTGTGATTCCTCTTACAGGTTTACAATGGTTTCTTAGTTGAGATACTGGAGCATTGTGCTCTTAGAACTGAACCTCATCAATCAGGGAGAAAATTGGCAACAAGACTGCAAAAATAGGAATAGCCCTTGACTGCACCCATTCAATATTCATCCATTTGAATTTAATCACATCCATCTAATAGACATCAGTAATTGAGATGAATTTCCTACCATACATCCATGACAACAGTAGGATCACCTATTTCCACCTTGGTGTGATTACCCAATTCTGCCTTTATCGCAGCTTATCTGTTGCAGAAACCCTAATCCATGCCTTTATTACTTTTAGTCTTGACTATTCTTACACAATCTCATATTCTACTCTCCAAAAACTTGAGGTTATCCAAAATGCTACTCCCAGTCACCCATTACCCTGTGCTGTCTGACCTACTCTTACTCCTGGTCAAACAGTGCCTAGATTTTAAAATTCTCACCCTTGTGTTCACATTGCTCCATGAACTCCTAACTCTGTAATTCCCTGCTACAATCACCCTCGATCTTTGCGCATCTTGAAATCTGGCTTCTCGAGTGTTACAATTGTAATCATGTGGCCGTGCTGTCAGCTGCCTTGGCTGTAAACTCTGGGATTCCCTTCCTAAGTTTCTCTGCTATTTCTACCTTTTGTTTCTCCTTTAAATTGCTCCTTAAATATTTGGCCAAACCTTTGCTCTTCTGGTCTAATTTTTCTTACCTGGTTCAGTATCAACTTTTGTTCTGCAATACTCCTGTGAAGTACCTTGGAAGTTTTATAACATCAGAGATGCTATACAAATGCTTGAATTTTAAGCTAAATGCACTCTATAATTTTAGTAAAAGTCTCAGAATCGATAGAGTGCTGCAATGTATATAAAGTTTATGGTACTCTTCATTGTTTAAAGCTGAGGGTGCAGCTTCTCACATTCCTTTCTTTGGCTCTTGTTAGGATGTGAGAAACATTGACTTGAAGCTCGAGCATTCAGTTCCTTCATAGAAAGGACCAGTAGGAGGCTCCAGAGACCATTAGGTAATGTGCTCAGGTCCCAGTGTTTACAGGCAGCAGAGGCATGTGTACGAATAGAGCTTAACCCTCGATCGTACACTGAACCTTCCTTGATTGACTAACTATCCTCTGATATTGGCCAGCTGGGTCGGTCCCTGACTTCTTGCTGTCCCTCACCAGCCTGTGCAAAGGATCGGGCAGACAGAAACCTGTATAGGGACTCTGTCGATAGTAGTCATGATGTGGGTATGCCGGCGTTGGACTGGCGTAAACACAGTAAAAAGTCTGACAACACCAGGTTTTAGTCCAACCTATTTATTTGATAATATACTCACAAGCTTTCGAGGGACACCCTCTTCGTCAGGTGAATGGAGAGTTCTGACAGTGCTTTATATGCTCTGTCTGAGGCCAGAACTCTCCATTCACCTGACGAAGAGGGTGTCCCTCGAAAGCTTGTGAGTATATTATCAAATAAATAGGTTGGACTAAAACCTGGTGTTGTCAGACTTTTTACTAGGGACTCTGTGTCAGATGAGTACAAAACACTTCACCCCTACAATTTCTATCATTTATTTTTGCACTGCTTTCTACAAACTGTTGATAACCATCTGGAACTTTGTGTGTATGAAGGCTCACATGAGTTTAAAGGATTTCTTATTTCAGATCTGATGTGGTAAGGGACACTAACAAGCTAATGGAATTGTTTATAATTATGTAACAGTGGGACAGAGTAGAAAGAAGCAGACCCTTGCCTGTAGTCATGGGGTGAAGAGCAAGAGAACCAAGATAAAGAGATTTAGAACAGAGAAAGGAGAAATATCAAACACACAGTTGTGTTTGGGCTGTGGGATTTACTTCAGAACATGTCAAGAGAAGGCCTACACTTCAACAACTTGCAGTCCTGTACACTCATGTGCTATACTAGAAAGATAGAAAGATTAGCAGCTTTGTGAGGACTCCCAGTAATGGTGAGACAAAAGGGATGAATTTTCCTGAACTGGTGAAGACGGGCTCGGAGGTGGCACCAGGAGCAAAATGAGAAAACCTGGTGGCTTCACCATTTGATCCCAGCGTTAGATGATTTGACTGGAGGTGTGTTCTGAACAGTACTGGCAACCTGTATGGGCACACATTGCTAATGCTGCTGGGATTTCCCCAACAGCATAGGGGAGTTTTCCCAACTCCCTTCTAAGGCTGAAATCTGGCAATCGCCTGGAGGCAGCCTCCCAATGGTGGACCAGAATCTGTTGATATTTCCTTTAGTTTCCCTCCACAATGATGGCCTGGCAATGTTGGCCATACTTGTTCATTGTTTTTAATCCTTCAGAAGTTGCTTCCATCTTGAGGGAGACACACTGAGCTTATTCAAGCTCAACATGATGGTCAACAGCTCAGAAGAGAGATGGGATCAGTCATTGAGATGTAATGTCTTTGGGAGATGTCAGACAGAGTGGTTTACATCTTGGTACCTGCATCTGCAGTGTCCAGCGCTCCTGATACGATTTCCCACCCTCTGGGCCACCTGGTTCCCTGACCTGCCTGCCCTTCTTCATCGGATAGGGCTTCAGGGGGTTGGTTCTTAATTGATGAACTCCAGGAAGATCATGACCAACATTCTGCTCCCAGTCACTTTCCAGGTTCCCAATCCAAAATTGAACCCAACGTCAGGAATGCGAAGCAACTGAGGAAAATTGAGTCCTGGGAGTCAGCTTGAAAAAAATGTAGAGCATGAGAGAATGTTTTGAATTGGAGGGAGGAAGGATAAAAAGAGTTTTGGATGATGTGGGTGAAAAATTCAAGCATTGAACTGCAGATAGAGATCATCTCTGAGAGCACTTTTGAGATGATTGGATTGGGAGGATGCCAATGAGCAGAAATTCCAGCCAGGACTTTAATAATGTTATGGAGTGCGGTGCAATATTGGAGCAGTTTCAAGTTATTCCTGATCCTGTTATGAGATCATTTCCCTGCAATCATTCTCCTATCTGGTGCTTTCATTCTGTGTAATGGAAACTTTCAACGTTTTCCTTTCTAGCCAGTAATTGTTGTGGGAACTTCCTACTTAATGTGGAAGGTGTTTTTCTATGTTTCTGAAAGATTCTGAATTGGATCACTTGATCCGTAAGCAATGCCAACATCCCATTTATCACCTATTCCCAGTGTCGGTAATATACTACATCATAGAACCATAGAACTCTACAGTGCAGAAAGAGGCCTTTTGGCCCATCAAGTCTGCACCGAACACAATCCCACCTAGGCCCCATCCCTATATCCCTACACGTTATACCCACTAATCCCTCTAACCTACACATCCCTGGACACTAAGAGGCAATTCTTAGCATGGCCAATCAACCTAACCCGCACATCTTTGGATTATATATAGAACATAGAACACTACAGCACAAACAGGCCCTTCGGCCCACAAGTTGCGCCGATCACATCATCACCTACCAACCTACAGACCTATCTATAACCCTCAATCTCATTAAAAATAGGTGACATAGGTGTTCAATACGCTGAAAATGAAGTTACAACCAGCTCCTGTTCTGCTGCACACTCAGCATAGCTACTTATTTTTACATAACAGGCAAGTCCTTTCATGTATCATTTCAGCCAAAAAAAGAATTGTGATCTTGAAATTCCTGGTGAGAATCTTGAAATGCCATGTAATAAAACAAGATTTAACTTCCTAAATCACTGTGCCGCTGCGATAGACAGAACTTGTATTTAGAGAGTATCTTTAGGGCACCTCAGAGTGAAGAAACTGTCGAGTTGTAGTCACAGTTTGTAAGGGAAGGAAACAGCAGACAATTTGCAGGCAGCAGGAACACACAAACATCAATGTATTGAATGAGTGGAGAATTTTTTTGTGATGTTGGTTGAGTGATAAATGTTGTATACGCTCAGGCTGTTGTTTGAATAATTTCTTTAGAGGGAATGATCAGTATTGTGAGGTTTCTGCTTGGTTGTATTGCTGGTATCTATGGTGACAACTTGCCTGCTTCCAAAGGATCTTGTGCCCCTTTAGGTAGTGATGGGGAGGTGAAGGAATGGATTCTCTCTTCCCCTCTTGATAAAGGAGCAGTGCCCCTTGGCAGCCATTGTACAGCTGTGTTCTTGGCCTTTCCCAATAGCTTGACAGTGAAAAGCCACTACCTGTGAAACTGGAATGAAGCCCCCAGTCTGAGCCACACTCTGGCAACTTGATTGAAATACTCTTGAATCTTATTCTTTGTGATGTGATGTTGTGATTAAACTTTGTGAAACTGCACTGAGAAAGGTCCCCTTCTTAAACAATGGGACAACATTCGCTATCCTCCAATCCTCCGGGACTACACCAGAGACCAATGACGACCTGAAGATCTGAGCCAGAGGCTCTGCAATCACCTCCCTAGCCTCCCAGAGAATCCTAGGGTAGATCCCATCCGGACCAGGGGACTTATCTATTTTCAGCCCCTCAAGAATTTCCAGCACATCCCCTTTATCAACCGTAATACTGTCTATTTTACACCCCTGCAACCCAATGTCCTCCTCAGCTATATTCATGTCCCCCTGCGTGAACACCGAAGAGAAATATTGGTTCAATACTTCTCCAATCTCCTCCGGTTCCACACACAACTTCCCCCTGCTGTCTGTAACTGGCCCTAATCTTGGCCTGACCAACCTTCTGTTCTTGACATACCTATAGAACGCCTTAGGATTCTCCTTAATCCTATCAGCCAAAGTCTTCTCATGTCCTCTTTTAGCCCTTCTCAACTCACTCTTCAACTCCCTCCTAGCCAATCTAAAGCTTTCTAGTGCACTATCTGAGCCCTCCAATCTCATCCGAACATAAGCCTCCTTTTTCTTTTTAACCATCGACTCAACTCTTTTAGTGCACCACGGTTCCCTAGATCTACCAAATCCACCATGCCTGACAGGGACATACCTATCAAGAGACTTTGCCGGGAATTATAGACCGGTGAGTCTTACTTCTGTTGTGGGCAAGGTTTTAGAAAAAATTATTAGGGATAGGATTTATAGTTATTTGGAGTGTAATGAATTGATTAGAAATAGTCAGCATGGTTTTGTAGCGGGTAGGTCGTGCCTTACTAACCTTATTGAGTTTTTTGAGAAGGTGACCAAAGAGGTGGATGGGGGCAAGGCAGTTGACGTGGTATACATGGATTTTAGTAAGGCGTTCGATAAGGTTCACCATGGTAGGCTTCTGCAGAAAATGCAGATGTATGGGATTGTGGGTAATCTAGGAAGTTGGATCAGGAATTGGCTATCAGATAGGAGACAGAGGGTGGTGGTGGATGGTAAATATTCATCATGGAGTACAGTTACGAGTGGTGTGCCTCAGGGATCTGTTTTGGGGCCACTGTTGTTTGTAATTTTTATTAATGATCTGGATGAGGGTATAGTTGGGTGGATTAGTAAATTTGCTGATGACACCAAAATTGGAGGTGTGGTAGATTGTGAGGAAGGGTGTCATAGTCTGCAGGGAGACTTAGATAGGTTGCAGAGCTGGGCCGAGAGGTGGCGGATGGAATTTAATGCGGAGAAGTGTGAGGTAATTCACTTTGGTAGGAGCAACAGATGTGTCGAGTATAGGGCTAACGGGAGGACTTTGAATAGTGTGGATGAACAGAGGGATCTAGGTGTGTGTGTACATAGATCCCTGAAAGTTGGGAATCAAGTAGATAAGGTTGTTAAGAAGGCGTACGGTGTCTTGGCGTTTATTGGTAGGGGGATTGAATTTAGGAGTCGCAGTGTAATGTTGCAACTGTACACTACTCTAGTGCGGCCGCACTTGGAGTACTGTGTGCAGTTCTGGTCCCCGCATTACAGGAAGGATGTGGAGGCGTTGGAGAGGGTGCAGAGGAGGTTTACTAGGATGGTGCCTGGTATGGTGGGGAGGTCCTATGAGGAGAGACTGAGGGATTTAGGGTTGTTTTCGTTGGAAAGAAGGCGGCTAAGAGGGGATCTTATTGAAACATATAAGATGATTAGAGGTTTAGATAGGGTGGATAGTGATAGCCTTTTTCCTCGGATGGAGAAAGCTAGCACGAGGGGGCATGGCTTTAAATTAAGGGGGGGTAGCTACAGGACGGATGTCAGGGGTAGGTTCTTTACCCAGAGGGTGGTGAGGGATTGGAATGCCCTGCCTGCTGCAGTTGTAAATGCGTCTAGTTTGGGGGCGTTTAAGAGATCTCTGGATAGGTTTATGGACGAAAAGGGATTGGTATAGGCTAGTGGGTCATTGTTTTTGTAACTGGTCGGCGCAACATCGTGGGCCGAAGGGCCTGTTCTGCGCTGTAATGTTCTATGTTCTATGTTCTATGTTCTATGAATCATTGTAAATCAACCTGCCCAGATCGACGCAGAATCTCGGTGACTTGTTCTCAGATTGCAATGTGCAATGCAAAGCCATCCTGGCAATGGTGACTGTTGTTCTCCAGGAACCTCCAGGACAGATTAATGCAGGGTCTCATTCCCTGCTCTCAAAGTGAAGGGAAATGGCCTGAATTTAGAGAGATTCGTGTACCTTTCTTCAAAGCTATACTGGACCAGTAATCCAGAGGCCCAGGCTAGTGCCTGGGGACACGGGTTCAATTCCACCAGCAAATTTAAATTTAATTAATAAATTTGGAATATGCAGCTAGTCTCAGTAATGGTGACCATGAAACTATCATCAATTGTGGTGAGAACCCGTCTGGTTAATTAATGTCCTTCAGGGAAGGAAATCTGCCCTCATTACCCGGTCTGGGCCACATGTGAGCCACAGCAATGTGGTTGACTCTTAACTGTCCTTTGAAATGACCTACCAAGCCACTCAATTCAGGGGCATTTGGGGATGGGTAACAAATTCTGGCCTTGTCTGTGACGTACCAAATTTCATGAAAGAGTTAAAACAAAAGGAATTGCATTTATATTCCTATAGTGTCCCAGAGTGTCAGACAGAAACTTGACACAGAGGCAGAAAAGAGGATGTTAGGGCAGGTGGTAAATTGTTTGCTCAAAGGTTTAAGTTTTCAATTCTGTCTTAAGGGAGGAGAGAGTACTAGAGAGGTAGAGAGATTTAAGGAGAAAATTCCAGAACTTGGTGTCTAGGCAACTAGACTGGCAACCAATGGTGGGTTGAATTAATGATGTGGAGA
Source organism: Carcharhinus amblyrhynchos (assembly GCF_965287045.1). Classification (NCBI taxonomy): domain Eukaryota; kingdom Metazoa; phylum Chordata; class Chondrichthyes; order Carcharhiniformes; family Carcharhinidae; genus Carcharhinus; species Carcharhinus amblyrhynchos. The sequence continues at coordinate 44,613,569 of NC_137348.1, forward strand.
TGCTGACTTTGGACTGGGATAAACACAGTAAGAAGTCTCACAACACCAGGTTAATGTCCAATAGGTTTATTTGGTAGCACAAGCTACTAGCTTTCAGAATGCTGCCCCTTCATCAGTGAAATTTTAACCTGGTGTTGTGAGACTTCTTACTGGGTTGAAGGAAAGCAGGGATTGGACATTTAGACCACAGTTGGGGAAGTGCAGATGCCTTGGAGGATTATAAGGTTGGAAAAGGTGCATGAGATTTGGAGGAGAAAGTCCATAGTGGGATTTAAATGCAAAGGTGTGCATTTTAAAATTAATTAATTGAGGGATGTGGCATCAATATAGGTCAGTGAGCACGGGAATGAGGTGCGAGTGGGACTTCATGCAAGTTAGAATATAGTTGCAGGAGATGATCTGAAGTTATGGAGAATGAAAGATGGGAGATCAGCCAGGAAAGAATTGAAATAGTTGAGTGCAGAGGTAACAAAAGTATGGAAGAGGGTTTCCATAGCAGGTGAACTCAGACAGGCCTAACCTTTTCAGCAGGGTGATTGGGAGAGGGTTCATTCAGAAAGAGGAGACTTGGCTGATTTTGCTTCTCCTCTCCCTATCTCAGAGGCACCGAGTTGAATTATAGTGTCTCATTGTTATCTTTCCTCTTGAATATCTGTGATGTAACTGCATGGGAGTCGGTGCCACGCACTGACTAACCATGACTGTTGGAATCTAGCTGAAAATTAAGGTGTGGTGTGTACTATGTACGTTGTGCTATGTGAACCACACCTGTGGCTTCCAGATGAGACAGGTTCTCACAGTCTGTTGAGTTGAGAGTATAATTTATGGTATGTGGAGTGGAATCAATAAACGTGAATAAACATCCTCCTCAGTTCTGTCATTTGCATCTTTGAATGTGTGAGAATTTGTGTGTCTTTGGGCATTGTAGGAAGTAGGACATATTTGTACTTTTTAACATTTTTAATACTTTAGCCTGAGTGGGTTCTAGCAATAAAAGAATACTCAAGAATACCTATCTGGTTTATTTCTTACAAACTGCACCCAGTTATGTATGTGTTGAATTGGCACATTCATCTCCTTAACTTTCAAAAAACCTGTTACGATCAACCAAGAGGGGAATCACCTGGTCAGAACAGTAATTTCAGCAGAAAACTATCTATCTCTTCCTAAAACTGCTGAAAGGTGATTGTTTTTTTAGATATTGCCTCCCTTTAGATGTTTCTGGTTATGTCCCTGGCTGTTAATCTATCCCTGTCTCTGCTCTGAGCTCCACCCACAGTATTCTTGTTCTGCACTAAGCTGCTGTTACATTTTCATATTTTCAATCGATTGGGATTTGCAACTTTATTTTTTATATGTGCTGATGTTCTGTCTCATGATTTTGAGTCACATAGCACTGAAGGAGTTAGATTAATCCACTTTGGATAACGAACTCTCCCACGTTGGATGGCATTGTTATTTATGGGAGTAATTGAGGGGAATATTCTGTCCTGCATTGTATGTTGCTGGGATGCTGTTTTTTTCTGTATTTCAGGCCTTTAAATTTCACAAATGCACAATATGTATCTACGCCTGGCTGCCCAATACAAAATAAAAGTAAAGTATAAAGTTTATTTATTAGTCACAAGTAAGGCTTACATTAACACTGCAATGAAGTTACTGTGAAATTTCCCTAGTCGCCACATTCTGATGCCTGTTCAGGTACACTGAGAAAGAATTTAGCATGGCCAATGTACCTGACCAGCGTGTCTTTCGGACTGTGGGAGGAAATCCACGCAGACGCAAGAAGAACGTGCAAACTCCACACAGACAGTGACCCAAGCTGGAGGTTGAACTCGGGTCCCTAGCCCTGTGAGGTAACAGTGCTAGCCATTGTGCCACCGTGCCGCTCCCAATATGACAGATCTAACAGCACCAGCCCCATCCTCCTGCTTTTACAGATTCACCAGAACTCATACAGTTCTCCATACCAAAGTGTTCCTTAATATTTTCCCAAAGAGTTAGTCACATCTGTGCTGGCTCTTTGAAAGTGCCATGCTGCTAGTCTCACTTCCTTGGTTTTTCCCCCATAGTCTTCAAGTACTTACTCAGTTCACTTTGGAAAGTTATTCAATTTGCTTCTACCGTGTTTTCAGGCGTGTAGATCACAACTTCCTCTGTTAAAAGAAAGTTCATTGCATCTCCCGTTCTTTTGTCAGTTATCTTAAATCAATATCCTTAGTGTCTGGTTGTTCTGTCAATGGCAAATTTGTTCCTCTTGATAAAAAGATACAACCTTGTCCCTCCCTCACTCTGTAATCTCCATTCCTACTTTCTGCACTTCTCTAATTTTGGCTTCTTGAGCATCCCTAATTTTAATTGCCCCCCCATTGATTCCTGTGTCTCCACTGTCCCTTGGCCCCAATTTCTGGAATTACTTCCCAAAACTATTTCACTTCCTTTCTTCCTTAACTTCCTTCACTTCTTAAAACCGTCCTCTTTGACAGGTTGTCCTACCTGACCTAATATCTGGTAATGTGGCTTGGTTCCAATGTTTGATCCTTTCCCATTTTTTACTACAAGTTATGGCTAGTGACTTTAGAGTTCCCTCTTATATTACTCTGCTTTTAGAGGGGCTTTGGCCTTGTAGATCCAGAACTGGCTTGCCTGCAGAAGGCAGAGAGTATTTGAGGATGGGTCTTTTTCTGCATGGAGGTCGGTCACCAGTAGAGTGCCCCAAGGATCTGTTGAAGGACCCTTGCTGTTTGTCATTTTCATAAATGACCTGGGTGAGGATGTGGAGGGATGGGTTAGTAAGTTCGCCGACAACATGCAGGTTGGTGGTGTTGTGGATAGTCTGGAGGGATGTCAGAAGTTGCAGTGTGACATAGATAGGATGCAAGACTGGGCGGAGAAGTGGCAGATGGACTTCAACGTGAATAAATGTGTAGTGGTCCATTTTGGCAGGACCAATGGGATGAGGGAATACAATAGCAAGGGTAGGACCCTTAGCAGTGTTGAGGAGCAGAAGGACCTTGGGGTCCGGGTCCATAGGACTCTTAAATCGGCCTTGCAGGTGGAGGATGTAGTCAAGAAGGCGGATAGTGTGCTAGCCTTAATTAATCGAGGGATTGAGTTTAGGAGTTGGGAGGTAATGCTGCAACTTTATAAGACCCTTGTCAGACCCACTTGGAGTACTGTGCGCAGTTCTGGTCGCCTCACTACAGGAAGGATGTGGAAGCTATTGAGAGGGTGCAGAGGAGATTTACAAGGATGTTGCCTGTTTTGGGAGGCATGCCTTATGAAGATAGGTTGAGGGAGCTGGGTCTCTTCTCCCTGGTTGAGAGGCGACCTGATAGAGGTTTATAAGATGTTGAGAGGTATAGATAGGGTGGATTCTTGGAAGCTATTTCCCAGGGCTGAAATGGTCGCTACGAGAACACACAGGTTTAAGGTGATGGGGAGCAGGTACAGAGGAGATGTCAGGGGTAAGCTTTTCACTCAGAGGGTGGTGAGTGAGTGGAATCGGCTGCTGTCAGTGGTGGTGGAGACGAACTCGCTGGGGTCTTTTAAAAGACTTCTGGATGAGGACATGGGATTTAATGGGATTGGGAGTTACAGATAGTTCTATGGCCTGGTAGGCATGGATATGATCGGCACAACTTGTGGGCCGAAGGGCCTGTTTGTGCTGTAGTGTTCTATGTTCCATGTTCTACTCCGTCTCTGTAATGGTGCACTCTCACTGATTTTATTTGGAACATAATTATTAATAAGAAAACCTGTGCAGCAGTACAGCAGCCAGCACGGCTGACCTTGTCCCCAACATGTTTTCTGCCTAAGAGAGGACCCCCTCCTGGTGTGATTACCCACTCTCTCCCAATTGGTCCCCAAGCCAGGTGACTCTTCGTCTGCTGTGTTGCCCTCAAATGGACAATCACCATCTTTCCTTTTCCAGATTCTGTCTAAAGGTTCTTAATTCAGTTTGATTTTCCATTAAATTTTTATCAAAGAACAAAGAACAGTACAGCACAGGAACAAGCTCTTTGGCCTACCAAGCCTGTGCTGATGTATGATGCCTTTTTAAACTGAAGATCTTTTGCCTCTACATGGTCCATCTCCTTCTATTCCCTGCGTATTCATATATTGTCAAGATGTCTCTTAAACATTGCTATTGTGCAGACTCGATGGGCTGAATGGCCTCTTTCTGCACTGAGGATTCTATGCCCCCTAATAAGTGCCAATTTTATCCTGGAAAAAAGCTTCTAACTATCCATTCTATTCATGTCTCTCAAAATTTTATAAAATTCTATCAGGTTGCCCTCCAATCTCTGACATTCAGGTGAAAGTAAACCAAGTTTGTCCAGTCTCTCCTCATAGCTAATGCTCTCCAAACCAAGCAACATCCTGATAAACCTTTTCTGTACTCTCTCCAGAGCATCCATATAATTCTGGTAGTGTGCCAACCAGAACTGTACAAATATTTCAAATATGGCCTAACTAAAGTTCTATACAGCTGCAATATAACTTGCCAATTTTTATACTCTATGCCCTGAATGATGAAGGTAAGCATGCCATATGCCTTCATGACCACCTTATTTACTTGTGTTGCCACTTCCAGGGGAATGTGGACTCTGTATGCCGAGATCCCTCTGTATGTTAATACTTTTAAGGGTTCTGCCATTTACTGTATATTTCCCTCCTGCATTAGACCTTCCAGAATGCATCAGCTCACATTTCTCCAGATTAAATTCCATCTGCCATTTCTTCACCCAAATCTCCTGCCTACCGTGCTACCAAGCTCCCCCATTTCTTACACTTCGTGCACTTACAAAGGAAATCATAAGGCAAAAAGGGGACATGAGATAACTTTGACAGATAAGGTAAAGGAGAATTAAAAGAGATTTTACAAGTATATTAAAGGCAAAACAGTAACTGGGGGAGAATGGGGCCACTTAAAAATCAATGATGTCGTCTGTGTGTGGAGCCACAGGAAATAGGTGAGATTCTAAATGATCCTCGTCAGCATTTACCATGGAGAAAGACATGAAAGCTAGGGAACTCGGCAGTAAATAGCCTTGCAAAGTGTCCACATTGCAGAAGAGGAGGTGCCGGAGGTTTTAAAACACTCAAAGGTAGATAAATCCTCAGGACCTGATCAAGTGTATCCCAAGACATTGTGGGAAGCTAGGGAAGAAATTGTGGGGCCCCCAGCGCATAATAAACTGGGTCAGTAAAATTAGATCGCATGGTCTTGTAGGTAGGCAGTTAGTACAGCAGGACTTAGACAGTTAACGGTAAGGCCCTGGGGAGTGTTGTAGAACAGAGAGACCTAGGGCTGCAGCTGCATAGTTCCTTAAAAGTGGCATCACAAGTGCACAGGGTGGTGAAGAAGACATTTGGCACACTTGTCTTCATTGGTCAGAACAATGAGTGCAGGAGTTGGGACGTTTTGTCACAACTGTACAAGACATTGTTGAGACCACGTTTGGATTACTGTGTACAGTTCTGGTCACCCTGCTATAGGAAGGATGTTATTAAACTGGAAAGGGTGCAAAAATGATTTATAAGGATGTTACTGGGACTGGAAGGTTTGAATTATAAGGAGAGGCAGGAGAGACTGGGACTTTTCTCCTAGTGTCGGATGATGAGGGGTGACCTTATGGCAGTTTATAAAATCATGAGGAACATAGACAAGGTGAATAGCCAAGGTCTCTTCCCCAGAGCAGGGAGTCCCAATCTAGAGGGCGTAGGTTTAATGTGAGAGAGGAAAGATTTAAAAGAGACCTGAGGGCAACCTTTTCACGCAGAAGGTGCTGCGTATATAGAGTGAACTGCCAGAGGAGTTGTACAGATGGGTACAATGACAACATTTAAAACACTTTTGGATAGATACATGGATGAGAAAGGTTTAGAGGAATATTGGCCAAACACAGGGAAATGGGACTAGTTCAGGTTAGGAAACGGTCAAGGCAGACAAGTTGGGCCAAAGGACCTGTTACTGTACTGTATATCTCTGTGACTCTATGTTGCAAAATTTAATTTAACATGGACTTTGGTATCTTCTATTTCTGTCTCGATTTGCGCGATCTTCTTGGAGATCCTCTCCGCTTATAGCCGGCAGTTTGCGGTGTCGACGGTAACCATGATGTGGAGAGCTCCACATCATCCACGTCATCTTCTATTTCCTCATTAGTGACTCGTAAGAAATATTGTTAACATCTTGAGGTTGTTTCACCTCAGTGATAGTTGGAGATTTTATTACATTTAGAGAGTGTGTGTGTGTGTCTGTGTCTTGTGTCTGCATTTGTGTGGGTGCGTGTGTGTGTCTCTGCATTTGTGTGGGGATGGGTATGTGTGTGTGTGTGTGTGTGTGTGTGTGTGTGTGTGTGTCAGTTTGTGGTCAGTGTTAGTTTGCACGTGCTCTTTCCTTAACAGAATTCTGGAAGGTTAATAATTCACAGGAAGCTTCATTCCATGTAATCACAAATAACAATCTAAAAAATGCCCCAGTTCCGGAATGCTGACCTTTCTGCATTCCCATGTGTTTAAGCAACAACAGCTGACATCATTGTACATGTTGTGAATTTTCACACTGTATATGCGTGACTACAGAAAGACAGTATCAGAAATATTTGAACTCTGTACAAAGGGTGCTTACAGCTCCAGACTGATTCAATGACAATTCACTGAATGGAAGAGAATTTGGAGAGTTTCCACTTCAGGAGGTTGAAATTTAGTTTTCATGATCTTTTCATTTATATTAACATTTACTTCATAAACACGTAAACAGGAGACTATTTGTAGGACATTGCTGAACATTGCATTACATCAGTCATCTTGTGCTCAGAAGATTCTCTGATTAGAATGAGCACTGATGTGTTATTTGATGGTGTTGATTGAAAAAAGTGTGCAAAATAGTGAGTGGGAGAAATTCTGACTTTGCAGAGTGCTACGGCATCTTCTCAAAGCCCTTCTGCAACACCACATACTGGTAATGGAATCTTGATGTAACATCAGGCTCAAGGACAAAATGAATGTCAAACTGTTTGTCTTTATCATAAAAGCAAATTACTGCAGATGCTGGAATCTGAATCCATTCCCCCCCTTCCCCCGAACCCCAACATGTTCTTCTGTCACAGTTTATCCTCTCATTTTAGCTTCTCTGCCATTTGGCCATTCACACCCTTTATTCTTTCTGTGAACAGCTATTAGCAGTCTTTTCCCCTGGTTTCTGTGGCTATGACTCATCTTTCACTCCATCACCCTGCAGTATAACTATTTCCCACTTTCTACGCCTTTTAGTTTTGACAAAGAGTCACCTGGACTTGAAATGTCATCTCTTTTCTCTACAGATGCTGCCAGACCTGCTGAGATTTTTCCCCAGCGTTTTTGTTTTGTTTCTTGTCTTTATCAACATGCCACTAATCTTAGTCTCCAGTTATTGTAGCTGACCCCTGTTGCAAACCTCAGGCTAAGTTACTGTACTTGACTGGTATCTAATCCCAGTCTCCAGTTACTATACCTAGCCAATGACAAAAATCTCTATCACTGCCCTAATCTTGAACTCACTTTTTTCTCTAGTTACATAGGAAAATAGGAGCAGGAGGATGCCATTTGGCCCTTTGAGTCTTCTCCACCATTCATTATGATCATGGCTGATTATCCAACTTAATAGCCTGATTCTGCCTTCCCCCATATCCTTTGATCCTCTTCTCCCCAAGTGCTACATCTAACTGCTTCTTGAAAACATAGTTTCTCTCCTACCTCTCCTCATGCCCATTCTGAGCTCATTTTTTCCATATGTCTTGCCTCTTCCTCCTTTGATCCGACCTGTACTAAACAGCTGGTCATCCAATTTCCCTTCCTGCACTGTGTTAGCTATTGTTCTGAAAGATTCTCTCTCTTCAGGTGTGCCTCTTTCTTCTTCAAATCTGCTGCTTTGATACCATATCTGAGATACTCCTCAGCTTGGAGAGCCAAGCTTGGCACCATGCTCCAAGTAAACTATCGACCCACCTCCAACCTCGCTTTCCTCCAAAGTCCTTGAATATGTTGTCCAATCACAAATACATAACCTTTTTCCTCAGAATTCCATGTTTGAATCCAGTTTCTGCCCAGAATTGAAACATCTCTTTTCAAAGTCACAAAAGAAATGCTATATGACCATGATTCCCTTCTTTTTCTTCTTAACCTGTCTTTGATATGGTCTACCATACCCTTTCCCACCAGAACCTCCCCACTGTCATTGAACTGGTTGGGACTATTTTCATCTGGTCTGTCTGCATACCCAGAGTATCAATTGCAATAACTTCATTTCATGTTCTTCTTCTGTTAGAAACCATAGAAACCTTGCAATGCAGAAAGAGGCCATTTGGCCTCTTTCACCAACCACAATTCCACCCAGGCCCTACCCCCACAGAGTTACCCACTATTCCCTCTAACCTGCGCATCTCAGAACACTAAGGGGCATTTTTAGCATAGCCAATCAATCTAACCCACACATCTTTGGACTGTGGGAGGAAACCAGAGCACCCAGAGGAAACCCACGCAGACATGAGGAGAATGTGCAAACTCTGCACAGACAGTGACCCAAACCGGGAATCAAACCCAGGTTCCTGGAGCTGTGAAGCAGCAGTGCTAACCACTGTGCTACCGTGCCGCCCAGCTTGGGTAGCTCCAAGGATCTATCCTTGGCCCCCTACTAATTCTTGCCTATATACTGTTCTTAGTGAAATCATTCAAAAAAATGTTAGTTTTTACTTGTCCGCTACCTCATCACCACCTCTATCAACTCCGCCATTTATTCTATATTATCAGACTGATTATCTGAAATTCAATTCGTGATGAGCAGAAATTTTCTCCAACTGAGTATTGGAAAACTGAAGCATCAAACTCAATTTTCTCACTGCTGATACCATCCATCTCCTTGGCAATTATCTCAGTCTTAACAGCTTGATCCGGAGACCAGAGATGATTTTCCAACCACATATTTGCATCATTACCAAGAATGTCTATTTCTACCTCTGTAAATTATCTGATTTCACTTCACCACAGCTGATCTGCTCCTGAAACCCTATTCCTGTCTTTGTTTCCTCTAGAGCTGACTATTCCAATACAGTCCTGGCTGCTCTCCCACATTCTGTCATCTGTAAACTTGAGATTAACCAAAGCCTGTGTCCTAACTGATATCAGATTCTATCCAACTATCATCCCTATACTTGCTGACCTACATGGACTTGCCCCTCTCTGTCTCTGCAATCTCTTCCAGCTCCAAAACATCAGTGCTTCTCTAATTCTGGCCTTTTGCACATCCCCAATTTTAATCGCTCCATCGTTGTTGGCCATGTGTTCAGGTGCCTGAGGCTGAAGCTCTGGAATTTCCTTCTGAATCTTCTCTGCCTCCCTGCCTCTATTTCCTTCTTTACAATGCTCCTCAAAAACCTTCCTCTTTGACTGAATATCACCCGATATTGCTCAGTGCCATATTTGGCTTAATAATGTTCCAAGAAAAAGCATTGACTTTTTTCATTTTAAATGGGCTGTGATAGCTGTGTGCCGCAAGGATCAGTGCTGGGTCCATTGTTGTTTGTCATCTATATCAATAATCTGGATGATAATGTGGTAAATTGGATTGGCAAATTTACTGATGATACAAAGATTGGAGGTGTCGTGGACGGTGAGGAAGGTTTTCAAAGCTTGTAGAGGGATTTGGACCGGCTAGAAAAATGGGCTGAAAAATGGCAGATGGAGTTTAATGCAGACAAGTATGAGGTATTGCGTTTTGGAAGGACAAACCAAGGTAGAACATATAAGGTAAATGGTAGGACACTGAAGAGTGCAGTAGAACAGAGGGATCTGGGAATACAGATACATAATTCCCTAAAAGTGGTGTCACAGGTAGATAGGGTCATAAAGAGTGCTTTTGGAACATTGGCCTTTATAAATCAAAGTATTGAGTATAAGAGTTGGAATGCTATGGTCAGGTTGTGTAAACATTGGTGAGGCTGAATTGGTGAAGGTAATCTTCAAGTTTGCTGATGACATCACCATAGTGGGTCAGATTTCGTACAATGATGAGGCGGACTACAGGGAAAAGATAAAGAATCTGGTGAACTAGCGTGATGACGGTAATCTCTCCCTCAATGTCAGTAAAACGAAAGAGATAGTCATCGACTTCAAGAAGCATTGTGGAGGACAGTGCTCCTGTCTACATCGACAGGGTTGAAGTAGAAATGGTCGAAAGCTTCAAGTTTCTGGATGTTCAGATCAACAACAACTGGTCCTGGTCCCTCTACACCAACACTATTGTTAAGAAAGCTTACCAATGCACCTGTTCTCTCAGGAAGCTAAAAAAAAATGGCCTGTCGCCACAACTAGAACATAGAACGTGACAGCGCAGTACAGGCTCTTCGGCCCTCGATGTTGCATCAACCTGTGAAACCAATCTAAAGCCCATCTAACCTACACTATTCCAATATCATCCATATATTTACTCAATGGCCATTTAAATGCCCTTAATGTTGGTGAATCCACTACTGTCACAGGCAGGGCATTCCACACCCTTACTACTCTCTGAGTAAAGAACCAACCTCTGACATCTGTCCTATAATTATCACCCCTCAATTTAAAGCTATGTCCCCTCATGCTAGCCATCTCCATCTGAGGAAAAAGGCTCTCATTGTCCACCCTATCTAATCCTCTGATCATCTTACATGCCTCCATTAAGTTACTTCTTAACCTTCTCTCTAACAAAAATAGCCCCACGTCCCTCAGCCTTTCCTCGTAAGACCTTCCCACCATACCAGGCAAACATCCTGGTAAATCTCCTCTGCACCTTTCCAATAGTTCCACATCCTTCTTATAATGCAGTGACCAGAACTGTAAGCAATACTCAGAGTTTTGTATAGCTGCAACATGACCTCATGGCTTCTAAGCTCAATCTCTCTGCCAATAAAAGCTATCATACCGTACACCTTCTAAACAACCCTATCAACCTGGGAGCCAACTTTCAGGGATCTATGCATATGGACACCGAGATCTCTCTGCTCACACTACCAAGTAACCTACCATTAGCCCAGTATTCTGTATTCCTGTTACGCCTTCCAAAGTGAATCACTTCGTACTTGTCCGCATTAAACTCCATTTGCCACCTCTCAGCCCAGCTCTGCAGCTTATGTATGTTGACTCTCATCAACTTTTACAGATGCACCATAGAAATCATTCTTTATGAATATATCACAGCTTGGTATGGCTCCTGCTCTGACCAAGATGTAAAAAACTACAAAGGCTTGTAAATGAAGCCTAGTCAATCACTCAAACCAGCCTCCCAACTATTGACACTGTCTACACTTCCTGCTGCCTCGGAAAAGCAGCCAGGATAATCAATCCGCATGCCTTGGACGTGCTCCCTTCCGCCGCCTTCTGTCGGGAAAAGGATACAAAAGTCTGAAGACACGTACCAACCGACTCAGGAATAGCTTCTTCCCTGCTGCCATCAAACTTTTGAATCATAGAATCCTAAGTGCAGAAGGAGGCTGTTCAACCATCGAGTCTACACCGACTACAATCCCACCAAGGCCTATCCCCATAACCCCATGCACTTAACTTGGCTAGTCCCCCTGACACTGAGGGGCAATTTAGCATGGCCAATCCACTCAACCAGCACATCTTTGGACTGTGGGAGGAGTTTGGAGCGTCCAGAGAAAACCCACGCAGACACAGGGAGAACGTGCAGACTCTACACAGACAGTGACCCAAGCCGGGAATCGAAGTTGGGTCCCTGGCGCTGTGAGGCAGCAGTGCTAACCCACTGTGTCACCCTGCTGCCCTTGTGCCACTGTGCCGCCCTTGGCTAAGATTGTAACACTACGTTCTGCACTCTCTCCTTTCTTTCTCTGTGTACAGTATGTTTTGCCTATTTAGTGCGCAAGAAACAATAATTTTCACTGTAATATGTTTTGTTCTAGAAATTATTTGATTGATCCATTAAGAAGCTTTTATTAAAACAAACTTCCTTTAGCAACGCAGTTAAATACAAGAAAAAGAATTAGCATAACGTTTACCAACAAAAATACTTCAACATGACAAAGTATAATTCAGCAACTGACTTGATTTCCCGAGGTAAGCCTGGTCCCGTCCAGTCACATGATCTTTGCTGTCAATCAACCTATCCAAGCTCCATTCTGAAAACACCAGGGAAAAATACTAAAAAATAACAGAACTGCATTAGTTCAGATTAAGATAAACTTTAAGCAACTAAAACCAATTATGTTTCTGCAGTATCAACAGGGTCTGCCAGTTACAGACAAAGTGGCACCAGTAAATAAAACTGACTATGTAACTATCCTGCACAAGAAACATGACACAAATACATTTCTTAAAGACACAGTATTGTCATAGTTGTCATCCTACTAGATGCACAGGACAAAAGCCACATGGGAACATGATGAGCTGGAAGTTCCCCTCTAAACCACTTACCATCCTGACTCAGAAACATGTTGTTGTTCTTTCACTGCCACTAAGTCAAAATTATAGAACTCCCTCTCTAACAGCACAGCGGGTGTACCTACACTACATGGACTACAACAATTCAAGAAGGCTCATCACCACCATCTTCTCAAGGGCAGTTAAAGGATGCAATCATGATGGTTTAGCCAGCAATGCCCAAATCTATTGAATTAATTTTTTAAAACGACTCATTCTTCCATGGCACAGTGGTCAGCACTGATGCTGCACAGTGTCAGGGACATAGATTCAATTCTGGTCTTGGGTGACCGTGTGGAGTCTGCACATTCAACCTGTGCCTGCGTGGGTTTCCTCCAGTTTCTTCCCATAGTCCAAATATGTGCAGGTTAGGTTGATTGGCCATGCTAAATTGCGCTTTAGTGTCAGGGGGATTAGGGGGGTAAATGCGTGGAGTTGCAGGATTAGGGCCTGTGTGGCATTGTTTTCGGTGCAGACTTGACGGCCTAATTGCCTCCTCCTGCAGTGCACTCCATGATTGTAAAGTTTAAAGTTTATTTATTAGTGTCACAAGCAGATTTACATTAACTGTAATGAAGTTACTGTGTAAATTATATGATTATGTTCTGCATAATGGACCAAAATGCCTCCTTCTGCACCGTTGGGATTCTATGATTCGTGCACACAGGAGTTTAAAGTTTAAGTTTAAAGTTTATTTATTTATTAGTCACAAGTAAGCTTACATTAACATTGCAATGAAGTTACTGTGAAAATCTCCTAGTCACCATAGTCCGGCACCTGTTCGGGTACACTGAGGGAGAATTTAGTGCGGCTAATGCACCTAACCAGCGCATCTTTCAGACTATGGGAGGAAGCCGGAGCACCTGGAGGAAACCCAGCAGACTGCTCTATACAGCTGGCAGCATCAGTGGCGGGCACCGGAGTGACCAGGTGGCAGAGTGAGAGCTAAAGGGCTTTAGCTCAATGGGCTTAGGCGAAATGGGCGAGGCAGGGTAGGTTTAATTCTTAGTTTCCTTTTCTGTGAAATTTGAAGAAAAGAGGAATTATGAATGTGAGGCCAGTTTGTTGTTCTCAGTGTTGGATGTGGGAGGTCCTGGAGTCTCCCAGCCTCTTGGATGTCCATAGCTGCGTCGACCTGCGGCTCTTAAGGGACCGCGTTAGGGAACTGGAGCTGCAGCTCGAAGACCTTCGTCTGGTCAGGGAGAATGAGGAGGTGATAGATAGGAGTTACAGGCAGGTGGTCACACCAGGGCCATGGGAGGCAGGCAAGTGGGTCACGGTTAGGAAGGGGAAAGGTCAGGGACTAGAGAGCACCCCAGTGGCTGTGCCCCTTAGCAATAATACTCCTGTTTGAGTACTGTTGGGGGGGACAGCCGACCTGATGGAAGCAGCAGTGGCCGTGCCCTCAGCACAGAGTCCGGCCCTGTAGCTCAGAAGGGTAAGGAAAGGAGAAGGAAAGCAGTATTGATAGGGGACTCTGCAGTGAGAGGGTCGGACAGGCGATTCTGCGAAGGCAGACGAGAAACTCAGATAGTAGTTTGCCTCCCTGGTGCCAGGATCTGGGATGTGTCTGATTGCATCCAAGATATCCTGGAGTAGGAGGGAGAGAAGCCAGAGGTTGTGGTACATACTGGTACCGCTGACGTAGGTAGGAAAAGGGAAGGGGTCATGAAAAGAGAATATAGGGAGAGAGTTGAGAAGAAGGAACACAAATGTAGTAATCTCAGGATTGCTGCCTGTGCCACGAGACAGTGAGAGTAGGAATGGAATGAAGTGGAGGATGAATGTGTGGCTGAGAGATTGGAGCAGGGGGCAAGGATTCAGGTTTCTGGATCATTGGGACCTGTTTAGGGGCAGGTGTGATCTGTACGAAAAGGACGGGTTGTCCTTGAATCGCAGGGGGATTCTGGCCTGGAGGTTTGCTAAGGCTACTGGGGAGAGTTTAAACTAGAGTGGTTGGGGGGAGGAAACCGAGATGAGGTGACTGAAAGCGAGGAGGTTAGCTCACAAATAGAGAGCTTGTCGACAGTGTGCGAGGGAGGATAGGCAGGTGATAGAGAAGGGGAGCGCTCAGACCGAAGGTTTGAAATGTGTCTATTTTAACGCAAGGAGTGTTGTGAACAAAGTGGATGAGCTTAGAGCGTGGATCACTACTTGGAAATGTGATGTGGTGACTCGAGGACAGGACTGTATACTTCAAGTGCTGGGTTTCAAATGTTTCAGAAGGGACAAGGAGGGAGGAAAAAGAGGTGGGGGAGTGGCACTGTTGATCAGAGATGGTGTCACGGCTGTAGAAAAGATGGACGCCATGGAGGGATTGTCTACGGAGTCTCTGTAGGTGGAGGTTCGGAACAGGAAGCGGTCACTAACTTTACTGGGTGTTTTCTATAGGCCGCCCAATAGTAACAGGGATGTTGAGGAGCATACTGGGAAGCAGATCCTGGAGAGATGTAATAATAACAGAGTTGTTGTGATGGGAGATTTTAATTTCCCAAATATCGATTGGAATCTCCCTGAGGAAAGGGGTTTAGATGGGGAGAAGTTTGTTAGGTGTGTTCAGGACAGTTTCCTGACACAGTGTGTGGATAAGCCTACAAGAGGAGAAGCTGTACTTGATTTGGTATTGGGAAATGAACCTGGACAGGTGTCTGATCTCTCAGTGGGAGAGCATTCTGGGGATAGTGACCGTAACTCTACCTCCTTTACACTGGCTTTGGAGAGAGAAAGGATCAGACAAACTAGGAAATCGGAGTAAGTGGAATTATGAGGCTATCAGGCAGGAAATTGGAGGCATAAATTAGAAAGAGGTTTTCTCAGGGAAACGTACAGAAGAAATGTGGCAAACTTTTAAGGAACATTTGGAGTTCTGTACAGCAACATTCCAATGAGACAGAGAAGTTATGGTAGGCTGAAGGAACTGTGGTGCACGAAAGCTGTAATGAATTTAGTGAAGAAGAAAAGAAAAGCTTACAGAAGGTTCAGGGAGCTGGGTAATGTTAGAGATGTAGAAGAGTATAAGGCTCGTAGGAAGGATCTTAAGAAGGAAATTAAGAGAGCCAGAAGGGGTCATGAGAAAACCTTGGCAGGTAGGATTAAGGAAAACCCCAAAGCATTCTACAAGTATATGAAGAGCAAGGGGATAAGTCGTGAAGGAATAGGACGTAACAAGTGTGACGGTGGGAGAGTTTGTATAGAACTGGTAGAAATAGCAAAGGTATTTAATGAATACTTCAGTATTCACAGTGGAAAAGGATCTTGATGATTGAAGCACAGACTTGCATCGGACTGAAAAGCTTGAGCATGTAAACATTAAGAAAGAGGATGTGTTGGAGCTTTTGATAAGCATCAAGATAGATAAGTCGCCGGGGCCAGATGGGATGTACCCCAGGCTACTCTGGGAGGCGAGGGAAGAGACTGCAGAGACCCTGGTGATGATCTTTGCATCATCAATGGAGACGGGAGTGGTTCCAGAGGATTGGAGGATTACAGATATGGTTCCTTTATTCAAGAAAGGGAGAAGAGAGAGCCCAGGAAATTATAGATCAGTGAGTCTGATCTCCGTGGTTGGTAAGTTGATGGAGAAGACCCTGAGAGGCAGGATTTATGAACATTTGGAGAGGTATAATATGATCAAAAATAGTCAGCACGGCTTTCTCAAAGGCAGATCGTGCCTTACAAGCCTGATAGAATTTTTTGAGGATGTGTCTAAGCACATTGACGAAGGAAGACCAATAGATGTGGTTTACATAAGTTGTTCAATAAGGTGTCCCATGCAAGGCTTATTGAGAAAGTGAGGGGGCATGGGATCCAAGGGGACATTGCTTTGTGGATTCAGAACTGGCTTGCCCACAGAAGGCAGAGAGTGGTCGTAGATGGGTCTTTTTCTGCATGGGGGTCAGTCACCAGTGGAGTGCCCCAGGGGTCTGTTCTGGGACCCTTACTCTTTGTGATTTTTATAAATGACCTGGATGAGGAAGTGGAGGGATGGATCGGCAAATTTGCTGATGACACAAAGGTTGGAGGTGTTGTGGATAGTCTGGAGGGATGTCAGAAGTTGCAGCGAGACATTGATAGGATGCAAGGCTGGGTGGAGAAGTGGCAGATGGACTTCAACCCAGATAAATGTGTGGTGATTCATTTTGGCAGGTCAAATATGATGACAGATTATAACATTAAGGGTAAGACTCTTGGCAGTATGGAAGATCAGAAGATCTTGGGGTCTGGGTTTATAGGACGCTCAAAACAGATTCGCAGGTAGAGGATGTGGTTAAGAAGGCGTATGGTGTACTGGCCTTCATCAATCGAGGGATTGAGTTTAAGAGTCGGAAGATAATGCTGCAGCTGCGTAAGACCCTTGTCAGACTCCACTTGGAGTACTGTGCGCAGTTCTGGTCACCTCACTACAGAAAGGATGTGGAAGCCATTGAAAGGCTGCAGAGGACATTTACAAGAATGTTGCCTGGATTGGGTGGCATGCCATATGAGGATAGGTTGAGACAGCTCGGTCTTTTCTCCTTGGAGAGACGAAGGATGAGAGGTGACCTGATAGAGGTGTATAAGATGTTGAGAGGTATAGATCAGGTGGATTCTCAGAGGCTTTTTCCTAGGGCTGAAATGGCTGCCACAAGAGGACACCGGTTTAAGGTGCTAGGGAGTAGGTACAGAGGAGATGTCAGGGGTAAGTTTTTCACTCAGAGGGTGGTGAGTGAGTGGAACCGGCTGCCAGCGGTGGTGGAGGAGGTGGATTTGATAGGGTCTTTTAAGAGACTTTTGGATAAGTACATGGAAGTTAGTAAGATGGGGGGGTTATAGGTAAGCCTAGTAGGTAGAGACATGTTCAGTGCAAATTGTGAGCCGAAGGGCCTGTTTGTGCTGTAGTTTTTCTATGTTTCTATGAAAGCCATGCTGACACAGAGAATGTTCAGATTCTGCACAGACAGTGACCCCCAAGTCAGGGATTGAATCCAGGTCCCTGGAGCTGTGAGCAGCAGAGCTAACCATTGTACCACTGTGCCGCCCCTCAGAATTCTCTGCTTCTGCACACCTTTTGAAATTCTATCCTTTATATTGCTTCTCCTCATCCTTCCTATCTATATGTACCATTTCATACTCCTCTGCATTATATTTCATCGACCATGTTTGTAATTTTTATAAATGATCTGGATGAGGGTATAGTTGGGTGGATTAGTAAATTTGCTGATGACACCAAAGTCGGAGGTGTGGTAGATTGTGAGGAAGGGTGTCTTAGTCTACAGGGAGACTTGGATAAGTTGCAGAGCTGGGCCGAGAGGTGGAGGATGGAGTTTAATGCGGAAAAGTGTGAGGTAATTCACTTTGGTAGGAATAACGGATGTGTTGAGTATAGGGCTAATGGGAGGACTCTGAATAGTGTGGATGAACAGAGGGATCTAGGTGTATGTGTACGTAGATCCCTGAAAATTGGGAATCAAGTAGATAGGGTTGTTAGGAAGGCATACGGTGTCTTGGTGTTTATTGGTAGGGGGATTGAATTTAGGAGCCGCAGCGTAATGTTGCGACTGTACAAAACTCTGGTGCGTCCGCACTTGGAGTATTGTGTGCAGTTCTGGTCCCCACATTATAGGAAGGATGTGGAGGCTTTAGAGAGGGTGCAGAGGAGGTTTACCAGGATGTTGCCTGGTATGGAGGGGAGGTCCTATGAGGAGAGACTGAGGGATTTGAGGTTGTTTTCATTAGAAAGAAGGCAGCTACGAGGGGACCTTATTGAAACATATAAGATGATTAGAGGTTTAGATAGGGTGGACAGTGATAGCCTTTTTCCTCAGATGGAGAAAGCTAGCACGAGGGGGTATGGCTTTAAATTAAGGGGTGGTAGTTATAGGACGGATGTCAGGGGTAGGTTCTTTACCCAGAGGGTGATGAGGGATTGGAATGCCCTGCCTGCTGCAGTTGTAAATGCGCCTAGTTTGGGGGCGTTTAAGAGATCTGTGGATAGGTTTATGGATGGAAAGGGTTTAGTTTAGGTTAGAGGGTCATTGTTTTTTAACTGGTCGGCGCAACATCGTGGGCCGAAGGGCCTGTTCTGCGCTGTAATGTTCTATGTTCTATGTATCCGCCCTTTCCACCAGACTGTCATGTTCTCTTGAAGCCGATCACTGTCCTTTTTATTAAGAGATGGTGAGGCTGGTGGTGATACAATGGTGTTGATAGAAGATTGGGTCATTTTCAGGTTGGTAAACTGTAATTAATGGAGCATTGCAGGGATCAATGTTGGAGCTTCAACTGTTTTCACTGAAAATAGGAGTGGGCATTTGGCCTTCCAAGCCTGCTCCTCCATTCATTATGGCTCCTTCTATAGCAAGAACTTCTTTCCTCAGGTAAGGAGACCAAAACTGCACATACTATTCCAAGGGTGGTCTCACCAAAGCCCTGTATAATTGCAGCAAGACAACCTTGCTCCTGTACTTGAATCCTCTTGCTATGACGGCCAGCATACCGTTTGCTGCCTTTGCTGCCTACTGTACTTGCAATCTATATTAATGACTTGGCAAATGAAACCAACCATAATCGTATTGAATAGCGGAACAGCCTTGAGGGGCCAAATGAGCTGCCCTGTTCCAATATCTTAAGATTTTATTTTATAATCTCCTTACTGTTCGCAATACTCCCAAGCTTCCTGAGAACCTTTTTTTTTGCGCAGCAAAATCTAGGTCTGGAATAATAATCTGTCTCAAGAAAGCAAGGGATTTTAAGACTAATCCGTGGGAAGCCCCACCATGAATCTTCCTGCAGTCCAAAAACAAACTTCCACTTCTCTGTTTCCTGTCATTCAGCCAACATTGTACTCACACTGCTGTCATTTTAATCTATAGGCGTAACTTTGCTTACAGCCTGTTATGCGACCCTTAATAAAAACATATTTTGGAAGTCCATGTGCATAGAATCACTGAATTCCGACAATACAGAATGAGGCCATTTGACCCATCGATCCTGCACCAACAACAATGTCACCCAGGCCCAATCCCCAGAACCCCAGAGATCCCCACGGATTGACTCTGCTTAGCCCCCTGACACTAAGGGGTAATTTAGCATGGCCAATCAACCTAATTGTCTTTGGAGTAAGGGAGGAACCCGAAGCATCCACAGGAAATCCACGTGGGCACGGAACAAATGTGCAAACCCCAAACAGACAGTCACCCAAGGCTGGAATTGGGCCCAGGTTCCTGGCGTTGTGAGGTGGCAGTGCTAACCACTGTGTCACTGTGTACACACATCAACTACATTGTCTTCATCAACCTTCTCTGTTCCTTCATCAAAAACTCTACAGCCATTGTGTTTTTATAATAGGTTTGCCAGTGTGTAAATGTATCCAGTGGGGATTAGGACTGCAGGAGCTGTAATGTATGCCCCTCTACACTCTGCTTATCTCAACCTGTATTGTTTTGTTGCAGGATTTGGCGTGTTTCCTGGATCTGAGGAGCTAGTCTGATTATGAGTACTCAGTGTACAGGTATGTTTGTTTATGCAATCAGCGACCACATGCTCTCTGTAGCAATGTGAAATGATGTAGAGATGCCGGCGTTGGACTGGGGTAAACACAGTAAGAAGTCACACAACACCAGGTTTAGGTCTAACCAGTTTATTCGATAGTAATCCCACAAGCTTTCGGAAACGGTGTTCCTTCATCAGGTGTGTGGAAGGTTTCTGGTGTTGTGAGACTTCTTGCAATGTGAAATGTCAGTGCACCAAGGCAATTAGTGCAGGGTTACAACATCAACAACAGAAAATGCTGGGAAATCTCAGCTGGTCTGACAGCATCTGTGGAGCGAGATTAGAGCCACCACGTTGAGTGTGGATGACCCTTCATCAGAGCTAATGACAAAGAAAATAGGACAAGATTTATATTGTAAAGGTGGGGAGTGTTGAGTAATTGACCAATATGTCATAGACAAAAGGATAAGGGGAATGTAAAAATGGTGATAAATGCTGAGAATGGTGATAATAGAGTCCATTAAGAAATTGGAGTATGTAAATGGAAGAACAAAAATGCAAAGTATGAAAGGATAATCCGAGGAATGTGGCAGGTGGCCTGAGTGAGGTGACTGGGGGAAGAGGGTGATAACAAGATGGAAAGTGAGGTTTAGAAGTGGACAAATGAAACGGTGGAATTAATTAAAATTCAAAATATGTAATAAGAATATAATATAATAAAAACAGATTAATAAGATAAAAAGAAATGGAATAAAACAAATGGAGATAGGGTGAAGCTGGAGAAAACTTCATAGTCTGAAGTTGTTGAATTCAGTGTTCAGTCCAGAAGGCTGTGAAGTGTCTAATTGGAAGATGTGGTGCTGTTGCTCAAGTTTATGATGGGTTTCACTGGAGCATTGCAACAGGCCAAAGACAGATATGTGGACAGGAGAGCAGGGCGGTGTACTGAAACGGCAAGCGACATCTGTTTACCATTTACATAGATGATCTGGAGGAGGGGGCTCTAAGTGTAGGGTGACGAAATTTGCTGATGACACGAAGATGAGTGGAAAAGCAAATTGCGTGGAGGGTGTGGAAAGTCTGCAGAGGGAGCTGGATAGGCTGAGCGAGTGGGTGAGGACCTGGCAGATGGAGTATAATGTTAGCAAATGTGAGGTTACCCACTTTGATAGAAGTTATAGTAGGAGGGATTATTATTTAAAAGGCGAAAAGCTGCAGCATGCTACGGTGCAGAGGGACCTGGGGGTCCTTGTGCATGAGTCACAAAAACCCAGTCTGCAGGTGCAGCAGGTGATCAAGAAGGCGAATGGGATGTTGGCCTTTATAGCGAGGGGGATAGAATATAAAAGCAGGGAGGTCTTGCTGCAACTGTACAGGGTACTGGTGAGGCCGCAGCTGGAGTACTGTGTGCAGTTTTGGTCGCCGCACTTGCAAAAGGATATATTGGCCTTGGAGGGAGTGCAGAGAAGGTTCACTCGGCTGATACCAGAGATGAAGGGGTTGGACTATGAAGAGAGACTAAATAGACTGGGTCATTGGAGTTTAGAAGGCTGAGGGGGGATCTTATAGAGATGTATAAGATAATGAAGGGGATAGATAGGGATAGAGGTAGAGAGATTCTTCCCGCTTAGAAAGGATAGCAGGACTAGAGGGCGCAGCCTCAACATAAGTGGGGGGCAGTTTAGACCGGAGTTGAGGAGGAACTTCTTCACTCAAAAGGTGGTGAATCTCTGGAATTCTCTGCCCGTTGAAGTGGTGGAGGCTGCCTCGCTAAATATATTTAAGTCACGGGTAGATAGGTTTCTGATAGACAAGGGAATTAAGGGTTATGGGGAGAAAGCAGGAAAGTGGAACTGATCCACTTCAGATCAGCCATGATCTTATAGAATGGCGGGGCAGGCTCGAAGGGCTAGATGGCCTATTCCTGCTCCTATTTCTTATGTTCTTATGACAGGAAGGCCTGGGCTTTGCTTGCGGATGGATCAAAACTGTTTTGCAAAGTGATCACCCAGTCTATGTTTCATCTCTCTGATCATATTGGGAGCAAAGAATGAAATAGACCAGATAGAAGGAGGTGTATGCTTCACCTGAAAGGAGTGTTTGGGCCCTGGGATGGTGAACAGGGAGGAGGTGAAGGGGTAAGTGTTGCACCTTCTACAATTGCATGATAAGGTGCCATTGGTGGAGATGTGTTATTGGGTATGATGGAGGAGTGGGCCAAGGCATCCGGAGGGAATAGTCCCTGCAAAATTCTGATAGAGGGAATGAGGGGAAGGTGCGATTGGTGGTGGCATCATGGTGAAAATGGCAGAAATTCTGCAGACTTTCTATTGTCCTACCTTTCACTAAATACTCCCATGTCTTGTATTTCTTCCAAAATCCATCATGTGTATGTGTATGAGTGAGTGTGTGTGTGTGTGTGTGTGTGTGTTATGGGTGTATGGATGGGGATGGGTGGATGTAGGTGTGTGTGTCGTGTATGGGTGTGTGTGAGAGAGCAAGAGACATGTATGTGTGTGAGAGAGAAAGGTGTGTGAAAGTTATGGCTTAAATATTTTTAAAATAGGGAACATTTTACATTCCCAGGGTTAATTTAAGACGTGATGGGAGGATGTCTTGACAAGGGTTTAATGTGATGGGGACAAGTAGTTTGCGAATGTATTTGTGTCTGTGCCTCTCCCTAATATATGCATAGACAGAACTAGAAAACACTTGCTTACATTTGACTCTTGTGACAAAAAAGGGGCATTGACACTGTGAATGTTTGGCGTTCCCTGATCTATTTGCAAGTCACTGGCATTC
Source organism: Carcharhinus amblyrhynchos (assembly GCF_965287045.1). Classification (NCBI taxonomy): domain Eukaryota; kingdom Metazoa; phylum Chordata; class Chondrichthyes; order Carcharhiniformes; family Carcharhinidae; genus Carcharhinus; species Carcharhinus amblyrhynchos. The sequence goes on from NC_137348.1 coordinate 44,636,303, forward strand.
TGCAGCTTGGAAAGTTTGGAAAGCCCTGACCTGTGGATAACTGCAAACATCGGTGTAGCAGCTGAATGCCTTGTGAATAATTGAGAAAAATTTTCCACCACCCCTCCTTACCCCTTTGTATATTCCAGGTAGGAGCAACAATTTATTCGAATGCTGGCATGGGTTAGATGGGCTGAATGGCCTTCTATTTCGTAATAGCTTTGTGAACAGCAAGTATTTTGCTGGAGGCACAGCCTCTTTTGAGACTGACACTGAAAGATGTGCAGTGCTGCTCTGACTTTAGCAATGACTCCTCCTCGCCCTCTTCATAGAATCATAGAATCCCTGCAGTGCAGAAGGAGGCCATTTGGCCCATCGAACCTGCACTGACAACAATCCCACCCAGGCCCTTTATGCCATGTATTTATTTTGCTAACCCCTCTGACACTAATGGTTGACTTAGCACGGCCAATCAACCTAATCCGCGCATCTTTGGAGTGTGGGAGGAAACTGGAGCACCCGAAGGAAGCCCACGCAGACGTGGGGAGAATGTGCGAACTCCACACAGTCACCCGAGGCTGGAATCGAACCCAGGTCCCTGGCGCTGTGCTGACATTCTGCCCATCTACTAGAGGTGTTTCAAACACCAACCAATTTAGTATTTGTTCCTCCAACAGCATTGAGTCCTCCTGTGGTACATATTTGGGGTACAGGCACCCTGTGATACTCATGATGCTTTCACACTCTTTGCAGGGATCATATCCCACTGAAAGAGCTGAGCTCCTTTTGGTTTCAAATTACAAAGTAAAATCTTGATGTTTTACTTGTCTTTTTAGATATTAAATGTCACTTCAATGTATCTTTGCTTATTTAACATTGGACAATTCAAAACATTGAGTTCAGAAACAGAAACATAGAACATTACAGCACTGTACAGGCCCTTCAGTCCTCAATGTTGTGCCGAGCTATGTCCAATCCCAAGATCAAGCTATCCCACTCCCTATCATTCTGGTGCCTATCCAATAACCGCTTGAAAGTTCCTAAAGTGTCCGAGTCCACTATCACAGCAGGCAGTCCATTCCACACCCCAACCACTCTCTGAGTGAAGAACCTACCTCGGACATCCCTCCTATATCTCCCACCATGAACCTTATAGTTATGCCCCCTAGTAACAGCTACATCCACCTGAGGAAATAGTCTCTGCACGCCCACTCTGTCAATCCCTCTCATCATCTCATAAACCTCTATTAAGTCGCCTCTCATCCTCCTCCACTCCAAAGAGCCCCAGCTCCCTCAACCTTTCCCCATAAGACCTACCCTCCAAACCAGACAGCATCCTGGTAAATCTCCCCTGCACTCTCTCCAATGCTTCCACATCCTTCTTTTAATGAGGTGACCAGAACTGCACACAATATTCCAAATGTGGTCTCACCAACGTCTGGTATAGTTGCAGCATAACCCCACAGCTCTTAAACTCAAACCCCCTGTTAATAAACGGTAACACACTATAAGCTTTCTTCACGGCTCTATCCTCTTCAGTGGCAACCTTCAGAGATCTGTGGATATGAACCTCAAGATCTCTCTGTTCCTCCACATTCCTTACAACCCTGCCGTTGATCCTGTAATCTGCATTCAAGTTTGTCCTACGAAAATGAATCACCTCACACTTATCAGGGTTAAACTCCATCTGCCACTTTTCGGCCCAGCTCTGCACCCTATCAATGTCTCTTTGCAGCCTGCAAGAGCCCTCCACACCTCATCCACTACTCCACCAATCTTGGCGTCGTCAGCAAATTTACTAACCCACCCTTCAGCCCCTTCTTCCAAGTTATTGATAAAAATCACAAATAACAGAGGACCCAGCACTGACCCCTGTGGTACACCGCTGGTAACTGGCCTCCAGTCTGAAAATTTTCCCTCCACCACCCTCTGTCTTCTATGAGACAGCCAGTTACTTAGCCAATCGGCCAAATTTCCTTCTATCCCACACCTCTTTATCTTCTTCATGAGCCTACCACGGGGAACCTTATCAAACGCCTTACTAAAATCCATGTGTACGACATCAACTGCTCTATCTTCGTCCACACATTTAGTTACCTCCTCAAAGAGTTCAATCAAATTTGTGAGGCAGGACTTACCCCTCACGAAACCGTGCTGACTATCCCGGATTAAACTGAATCTTTCCAAATGATCATAAATCCTATCCCTCAGGACCCTTTCCATTAACTTACCGACCACCAAAGTAAGACTAACTGGCCTATAATTACCAGGGTTATTCCTATTTCCTTTCTTGAAAAGTGGAACAACATTCGCCACTCTCCAGTCCTCTGGCACTATCCCCATGAACATTGAGGACCCAAAGATCAAAGCTAAAGGCTCCGCAATCTCATCCCTTGCCTCCCAAAGTATCCTAGGATGGCAGTGAGGAGGAGCTGCCCGCACTCATCATTGCTGCAGTGACTGTATTGTGCTCTGATTGGGGCTGAAAGGGTTAAGAGTTAGGATGCAGCAGGCTGGAGCTGCCAGCCCTATTACTGCACTGATCTCTCAGCCCTGTGATATGTCTGCTCTTTCCTACTTTGTGAGAATTGTTTGTTGTGCTGGGTTGAGGAAGTGGTGGGCAGGAAGGAGATGCTCTTTACTCAGGTTCCTTCCTGCGTGTGAGGGGAAGCCTTTCCCTTGGCCTATGTCTCAGTGGAGGAGGACAGAAGTGGGTCCCAAGCAATAAGTGACCTGGAGTTCAGCACTGCAATGTCTCACTGTTGTTAATGGCCCCGGGGGGAATCAGCATCCTCCTTGCCATTGTGTTGCCTATCCAGAGAGGCCAAAGTTCAGCTGTCATGATGTTCTCTCACTGAGTGTGTGGGAATGGAGATCCTCATGCTGTCAGCAGGCTACATTCCTTTGTAAAAAGAAACTTACATTGAGCCTTTCATGACCTCAAGACACCTCAAAGCGCTTTCCAGCCAGTGAAGTATTTTTCAAGTGGAGCCACTGTTGGAGTGTAGGAAACACAGCTGACAATTCATGCACAGTAAGCTCCCACAAACATCACTATGACAGTGAGCAGAATTTCTATTTTGTTGGTTTTTAGTTGGTTTGCAGATAATTATTGACCAGGACATGCTCTTGTTCTGAGAGTGGCTGAGAGATTTTTCTCAAAGTTGATGCAGCACTTCCTCACTATGTACTGGAATATTGAATCGTATACGCAAGCCTCTGGAGTGGGATTTGAATTTACCACCTCAGACTTGGGTGAGAAAGGAAGAGAGAGCTCTGAGTCACGTTACACTGAATTTGGTATTTGCTCCTCTACTGATAGCATTGACTCCTTCTGTGTACGTATTAGGTTACAGGCACCCTGTGATGCTCACTTTCACATTCACAAATGTATTCTCTCTTTCTTTCCCACTGAATTCTCTGGATGATGATCTGGACCTTTGTTGGTTTGTTGCTGTAAAATGGATTGATCAGCTGCTCCCTGTTGCTAACTGAGTGGAGAGGTTTGCTATTGGCTAGTGAATGTGAAGTTGCTGGTTGCTGGTGGAGTGGCTTTTTGCCTGTGTGCTGAAATGCTGTGTATAATCATTCAGCAGGGAGTGTATAATGGGTGAGCCAGAGCTGCAGTGAGGCTTGCAGTCTAACAGGCTCCAACAGATGGGATCAGTCAAGTATGGCTTTGTTTGGCTTGGCATGGACTTCGCCTGACTTGCTTTCATCTCTTGGCAACCCAAGACTGCAAGCTACATTCTGGACTACCGGATCAAACAATAGTAAGGCCAGCCCAGCACAATCCACGAATCTCACTGAAAGAGGTTTGAGCAGAGACTGCAATCCAAGCTTTTCACTCCTTGGAATGATGGTGCATTCATGCCAGGTCACAAGTCAATGAGATAATGTCCATCCCACTACATCCAACCAATGGCAGAGCACGTTGTGCACACAATGGTCTCGCTCCGTCATTCAGTACGTGTGAAGCTCATTGCTGACACTTCCTATCCCCTTGTCATCCCCAGGATATAAACCAGAGAACTAAAAGGCTCTATTTCAATGCAAGAAAGCCTCTTGCACAAAACGTGAGATAAATGAGCAGTGTTTTACATGGACTGAGCCGAATATGTGTGATTGTCTGACTTCAATGTCCACATTGTGCTGTATGGATGGAGCTATCCCTCTGTCCCTTTAAAGGCACTGTAAAGGAAGGAGGCTGCAGTGAGTTGTGATTGTGGGTGGTTGTCAGGCCAGTCTTGGTGTGATTCACGTAGTCAGGGCAGGGATATCAGTTGAGCAGGGGTCAGAGGTGAAGTCTGCACAAAATAACATTAGCCAAAGACATAGCTACACTTGATGAAATCAAGGTGATTAGTTACTCCAGTTAGGTGTGGTTGGGGTCTGCTCTGTGGGCCGTGCATTTGTAATTACAAATTTACGTATGGCTAAATACAGGATCTCGATCACACTGCGGCACAGATCGGTGTTATTGGCCACTATAAAATCTCCAGCAGTTGCTTGTACAAAGGCTCACTGTACATGTCTGAGGCAGACTAGACAGTAGAGTGGAGTTCCTGTCACACCAGTTGAGGGCACTCCAGTTCTGCAATAAAATCAAATGTTGCTGAATTTGCATTCTAAATTGCACTCACATCTTTCAAATATAACTCCCTCAGATTCCCACAGCCCAACAATGTTAGTAAAACCATTCTTGCGCGTACGTGGTTTCACAGTTCCACACACACTGACTCCCACTGGGCTACAGGTCCTATATGCTCAGGGTTTCACAGAGGTATGGGTTCTATGTACAATGACTGTCACTGGGGGACAGTTCCACACACACTGACTCTCACTGGGGGACAGTTCCACACACACTGACTCTCACTGGGGTACGGGTCCCACACACACTGACTCTCACTGGGGTACGGGTCCCACACACACTGACTCTCACTGGGGTACGGGTCCCACACACACTGACTCTCACTGGGGTACAGTTCCACACACACTGACTGTCTCTGGGGGACAGTTCCACACACCCTGACTCACTGGGGGACAGTTCCACACACACTGACTGTCTCTGGGGGACAGTTCCACACACCCTGACTCACTGGGGGACAGTTCCACATACACTGACTCTCACTGGGGGACAGTTCCACACACACTGACTCTCACTGGGGGACAGTTCCACACACACTGACTCTCACTGGGGGACAGTTCCACACACACTGACTCTCACTGGGATACAGTTCCACACACACTGACTCTCACTGGGGGACAGTTCCACACACACTGACTCTCACTGGGGGACAGTTCCACACGCACTGAGCCACTGAGATACAGTTCCACACACACTGACTCTCACTGGGGTACAGTTCCACACACACTGACTCTCACTGGGGGACAGTTCCACATACACTGACACTCACTGGGGTACACTTCCACACACACACTGACTCTCACTGGGGGACAGTTCCACACACACTGACTCTCACTGGGGTATAACATAAGAACATAAGAAATCGGAGCAGGAGTAGGCCATCTGGCCCTTTGAGCCTGCCCCGCCATTCAATAAGATCATGGCTGACCTATCGTGGCTCAGTTCCACATTCCCGCCCTCTCCCCATAACCCTTAATCCCCTCTCTTATCAAAAACCCATCAACCCGCGTCTTAAAAATATTTAGCGAGGCAGCCTCCACCACCTCAACGGGCAGAGAATTCCAGAGATTCACCACCCTTTGAGTGAAGAAGTTCCTCCTCAACTCCGTTCTAAACCGCCCCCCCCTTTATCTTGAGGCTGTGCCCCCTAGTCCTACTGTCCTTTCTGAGCGGGAAGAGCCTCTCCACCTCTACCCTATCCATCCCATTCATCATCTTATATGTCTCAATGAGATCTCCCCTCATTCTTCTAAACTCTAACGAGTACAAGCCTAGTTTATTCAGCCTCTCCTCATAGCTCAACCCCCTCAACTCCAGCATCAGCCTAGTAAACCTCCTCTGCACTCCCTCCAAGGCCAAAATATCCTTGCGTAAGTACGGCGCCCAAAACTGCACACAGTACTGCAGCTGCGGTCTCACCAATGCCCTATACAGCCGCAGCAAGACCTCCCTAATTTTATATTCAATCCCCCTCGCTATGAAGGCCAGCATCCCATTTGCCTTCCTGACCACCTGCTGCACCTGCAGGCTGGGTTTTTGCGACTCATGCACAAGGACCCCGAGGTCCCTCTGCACCGTCGCCTGCTGCAGTTTTTCGCCCCGTAAGTAATAATCCTTCCTACCATTATTCCTACCAAAGTGGACCACCTCGCACTTGCCAACATTAAATTCCATTTGCCAGTTCCTGGCCCATTCGCCCAGCCTATCTAGATCCTTCTGCAGACTTTCCACACCCTCCGCGCAATTTGCCGTTCCACCAATCTTGGTGTCATCAGCAAATTTCGACACCATACACTCGGTTCCCTCCTCCAGATCATCTATATATGGGTTCCACACACACTGACTCTCACTGGGGTACAGTTCCACACACACACTGACTCTCACTGGGGAACAGTTCCACACACACTGACCCTCACTGGGGTATGGGTTCCACACACACTGACTCTCACTGGGGTACAGTTCCACACACACACTGACTCTCACTGGGGGACAGTTCCACACACACTGACCCTCACTGGGGTATGGGTTCCACACACACTGACTCTCACTGGGGTACAGTTCCACACACACTGACTCTCACTGGGGTACAGTTCCACACACACACTGACTCTCACTGGGGGACAGATCCACACACACTGACTCTCACTGGGGTACAGTTCCACACACACTGACTCTCACTGGGGGACAGTTCCACACACACTGACTCTCACTGGGGGACAGATCCACACACACTGACTCTCACTGGGGTACAGTTCCACACACACTGACTCTCACTGGGGGACAGATCCACACACACTGACTCTCACTGGGGTACAGTTCCACACGCCCTGACTCTCACTGGGGTACAATTTCACATGCATTGACTCTCACTGGGGGTACAGTTCACAACACACTGACTCTGAGTGGGGGACATGTCCACACACTGACCCTCACTGGGAGACATTTCCATTCGCGCTGATGTATGAGGAGCATTTGAGAACTCTGGGCCTGTATGGAGTGTAGAAGGACAAGGGGGGATCTCATTGATACTTACAGAATTCTGAAAAGCCTGGATAGAGTGGACGTGGAGATGTCTCCATTAGTTGGACAGACTCGGATACGAGGGCACTGTCTCAGAGTAAAGGGACGACCCTTTGAAACCAAGATGAGGAGGAATGTTTCAGCCAGAGGGTGGCGAATCTATGGAATTCATTGCCAAAGAGAGCTGTGGAGGCTGGGTTATTAGTGTATTTAAGACAGAGATAAATAGGTTCTTGATTGGGAAAGGAATTAAAGAGTACAGGAAGAAGACGGAGAATGGGACTGAGAAACATATCAACCATAATTGAATGACTGAGCAGACTCGATAGGCCAAATGGCCTCATTCTGCTCCTATGTGTTATAGTCTTATGGTCTCTAACTCATTTTTAGATGCCACACATTATTTCTGTTGGATTTCTCTTGTTAATTGAATTAGTTAGAGTTCCACTGAGGCGATAATGGTGATTTTTATTCTTTGCCCCTTCCACTTACAATATTTTGCTTTGGATATTTTCAGATGGCTGAAGCCATTCTTAAACTGGATACAAATTCTGAAACTTGTTGAAGGTTTAATCCAGGAATTCTGGCCAGCTGCTGAACGGACAAGCTCCTGTTCACTGCTGCAACTTGCAAAAAAGATTAGGATCAGAGTTTAAATGTGCAAAAACAGGAAATTCAATCAATACTGTGTCCTCAATAGAGAACAGGTTTGAGTAGATCCTTGTCTAAACCTTGAACTACTTGGAGCTCCTGACTACACATGAGTTGCTCAACGAACACTTTGATTTTTAGGTCAGTGGGCAGAGATACTGGACTTTTGGCTCTCCACATCATGTAGTTTGACAAAGGGAAATTTTGCTGTTGTCTTTTCCCTAAGCAAGTTTATATTACACACAGCCTGCTGTACTGTTGACTTGTGCTCTTTCAAAGGATTACTCTCCGCTGTGTTACTGGTTTATTGGTGACAGTGGAGGTCAAGAGTTCACCACTATAATAACTCCAGGAATCAGCTGTAAAGGAACAGTGCTTTATTGCATAAAATAAAGTAAAGCAAAACCACAAGGCTGTGGTGAACACGAACATGTCCCAACCGGGACAGTGGAATAATGGACCCACTCAGGGGCCTGCTTTATACAGGGCTCGGTATACAAGCTCCACCTTGTGAGTTAATTACCAACCAAGCTCATATTCAATACGTCATGCAGGGAGGTCAATCTGTGATTGCATGCAAGTCCTGGGGTTATCACAGCTGTCGTATTTATATGTGGATGGTTGGTGTTAGTGTATTCTCCGTGAAGATAATTTAAAGCCTTGTCCCAAGATGAATTTTGTGATGGGATGTGGTTCCAGTCACCCTCCCAGCATTGTTGAAAAACACCCTCCTGCCTTGCTGTTGAGCCCAAGCCTACAGTTTAGGTGAGGCGATGGCCTCGTGTTATTATCGCTAGACTATTAATCCAGAAACTCAGCTAATGTTCTGGGGACCTGGATTCGAATCCCACCACGGCAGATGGTGGAATTTGAATTCAATAAAAGAAATCTGGCATTAAGAAACTCCTGATGACCATGAAACCATTGTGGTAAAAACCCATCTGGTTCACTGATTTCTTTAGGGAAGGAAATCTGTGGTCCTTAGCTGGTCTGATCTACATGTGACTCCAGAGCCACCACAATGTGGCTGATTCTCAAGTGCCCTCCAGAGGCAACTAGGGATGGACAATAAATGCCGGCCAGGTAGTGACGACCATGTCCCACAAATGAATTTTTAAAAATCCCTACCCCACGACCCCCAGCACTCCATCAATCACCTGTAGCTTGGAGACTTGGTGAGCCGGCGCTAGATCGATGCATTAGTAGTAGCAGCCACCTCTCCCGCTGTCATGTCAATGCACAATATTCCTTGCCTCTCATTGACCAACAGCTCTCTGGGATAGGTGGGTTATCCATTCTCAGGGTCCTGAATTCCAGGGGAGGGCCACCATTGCATTGTTAAGTGCTTGATTGACATGAAATCCAGCAGCACTTTCCAGTAGAGATTATGTGGGGCCTTTGCTGGCTCTCCAGCCAGTGGGCGCAACCTCTGATGCCTCCATTAAATACTGCCTGATGGGTCTTACTGAAGGGCCTAGTTATTCCATTGAAACTGGGTTTATTGGGGGAAATGGTGGTGAGTTGAAGAGGAAGAAGAGATGCGGGAGAGGGGAAGCGAGGGGACAGGAAGGCAGGAAGGAGGAGGAATCCAGAGGGGGAGAGCATTGAGGAGAAGAAGCAATGGGTTGGAAGAATGAACAGGGGATTGGGAGGAAGGGAATGTGAAGAGAAGGAGAAAGGAAGTGAAGGGAGGGAGGGAGAGAGAGATCAGGTTTAGTAGAGGAAAGGTGGAAAGGGAGAGAAGAAGAGAGATGAGGGGAAGCAGATCGAAGGGAGGAAAGAAGTAGAGAGGAAATGGGGAGGAAGAGAGGGATGAAGGGAGCCAAGCTGGAAGTGAAGAGCTGGAGCGGGAATTTGACCTGGACGGGCAGTGGGGAGGGAATGCAGGTGAATGAAGAAGAGGATAAGTGGGTGAGAGGGAGGAGGAGAGGGTTAGGTTGGATTGAAGGGTAGTTGTGGGGAGGAAGGTGTTTGAAGGGTGAGTACGTAGTTGTGGGAGGGGAGGAGGGGGTTAGGTTGGGATATGTGAAGGGGAGGAGGTCAAGGTGGGGAAGAGGGATATGGAATTGAATAAGGTGAATCAACGGGAGGGAGGGAAGGGAATGGCTGATGAGAGGATGGGCATGGGATAGGGGGACAGGAGGGGTTTAAGTTGGGAAAGGAGAGTCCAGAGGGGTGGAATAATCTAGACTAAGATGCAGCAAAGTGTCTGGAATGCAGTCTGTGGCTGTTTATAGATGGTGAGAGTGTCTCAAATCAACACATCCATTGTAGATATCCATGTCTCGGATCTATCCAGCTCAGAATCATTGAGTTCGAATGTGAGTTAGAAACATTCTGACGCTTCAGGGAGGGTGAACTGTATCAGGATAGTTGGCTTCAGTCTTTGATCCAGTCTTGTAGAAAGATACAGGTTCAGAATGATGTTGGTGTGAATAGTAACATACAGATTACAAAGAACAAAGAACAACCCAGCACGGGAAACAGGCCCTTCGGCCCAACAAGCCCGCGCCGCCGCATCACCCTACACCTATTCTACCCTGCGTATCTACAAATAGAACCCCTGACTTAGCCAGATTCAGGGGAGAATAGTGTCAATTTGGTAAAACCAGTCAGCCTAAGAGCATCTAAGAGCCCGGAGGAAACCCACGCATCCACAGGGAGAATGCACAAACTCCCACAGACACAGGCCCAAATCCATGTATCTGCACAGCTAGCAGTGCTAGTCACCGAGCTGTTGCGGCGCCCATCTACCGGTCCAGGATCAAGCACACACACCGACACGAAGTACTAGGCCACTCCCGGAACCTCCAAGAGCAGCCCACGCACGACCCACCGTGTGCATGCCCCTCGTTTGACAACGAGGTGGACCTCCACCTGCGGAATAAAAAGACAAAAACGTTAATCACAAGCCTGCCTTTCCGGTGTCTCCCGAGGTTCTAACCCTTATTTAATAACCCCTACCATAACCCTCCATCCTCGTTTCACTCATGTGCCTATCTAACTGAACCTCAAACGAGTCCAACGTTCCTGCCTCCACCACCCTACTCGGTAGGGCGTTCCATACCCCCACAACTCTCTGCGTAAAGAACCTTCCTCTCATATCCAAATTATACCTCTCCCCCCTCACCCTTAAATCATGACCTCTTGTATTTTTAACCAACTTAGGGAGCAGTCTCTCACTATTGACTCTGTCTACAATGTTTAAGTGTTCCATTATAGCATGTTCACTTGTATTCTTGATTTGGTGAGTCTTCTGAACCATTCCATTCTGAACCATAATGTGGTCCCACTATTTAAGAAAGGTTGAAGAGACAAACCAGGGAACTACAGGCCAGTGAGTCTCATGTCTGTGGTTGGGAAATTACTGGAGAATATTCTGAAGGAGAGAATCTATTGCTATTTGGAAAGGCAAGGTTTGATCAGGGATAGTCAGCATGGTTTTGTCAGAGGGAGGTCATGCCTAACAAATTTGATTGATGTTTTTGAGTCTGTAACCAAGTTTATGGATGAGGATAGTGTGTTGATGTAGTTTACATGGATATTAACAACGCCTTTGACCCACATGGGAGACTTATTATGAAGGTTAATGCACACGAGATACAGGATGATCTGGCAAGGTGGATTCATAATTGGCTTAGCGGTAGGAGACACAGAGTGATGACCGATGGCTGCTTTAGTGACTGGAGGCTAGTGACCAGTGGTGTTCCGAAGGGGATTCGTGCTGGGCCCCCTATTGTTTGTCATTTGTATGATTGACTATGTGGGTGTTAGGAGCAGCAGGTTGCCAATGATTGCCCGGGTGGTTAACAGTATGGTGGAGTGTCTTGGGTTACAGGAAGATGTAAACAAGATGATCAAATGGACAGATGAGTGGTAGATGGAATTTAACTCAGAAAAGTGTGAGGTGATGCACAAGTATACTATGAAAGGTCTGATACTGGAAAGTTCCGAAGAACAAAGAGATCTTAGCATGTTTGTTCATAGATCTCTGAGGGTGGAAAGGAAAGTTAATAAGATGGTGAAAAAGGCATATGGCACACTCGCCTTTATCATTCAGGATATAGATTAGAAAAGCAGAGATGTCATGATGGAGTTGTATCGAACTTTGATGAAGCCACAGCTGGAGTACTGCGTGCAGTTCTGTAATCACATTACAGGAAGGAAGCCACTAGCTTTCGGAGCGCTTGTGCCCCTGCATTAGGTGAGTGACAAACCTGACGAAGGGGCAGCAAGCATTTCGAAAGCTAGTGGCTTTTGCTACCAAATAAACCTGTTGGACTTTAACCTGATGTTGTGAGACTTCTTACCTTGTTTTTGTTGGAGCAGAGAAGACTGAGGGGTGGCCTGATTCAGGTGTTCAAGATTATGAGAGGCATGGACAGGGTAGATAGGGAGCAGCTGTTCCCCTTAGTTGAGGGATCAGTTACTAGGAGACAGAAGTTAAAAGTGAGGGGTGGGAGATTTAGTGTGGATGTGTATTTTACTCAGAGGGTGGTGACCATCTGGAATGCACTGCTTGGGAAGGTGGTGGAGGCAGGCCCCTGGCATCCTTTAAAAAGTACCTGGATGAGTACTTGGCATGCTATAACTTTCAAGGCTGTGGGCCAAGTGCCGGCAAGGGCGATTAGGTGGGTAGGTCAGGGCGTTTCATGTGTCGCTGCAAACTCGATGGGCCGAAGGGCCTCTTCTGTACTGTAGTATTCTGTGATTCTGAGATTCCCAATTAAACAGGACTGCATGCTCGTGCCAACCCCCTCCGCCATCGAAATATGATATTACTTGGGTGGGAAGCTGCTGGATCTGAGACCACTCCAGACAAAGAACAAGGTCCTTAAGGAGCCACTGCATGATTTCATGATGACTGTTCAGAATTGGACATGTATTGTAGCTTCAGGCCTTATGGTTAGCATGAAGAAACCTAAAATAATGGACTAGCTTATAATGTTTTTGGTGCTGGGAGCTCTCAGCATCAATCTATACACAAGTGAAGACAGATTCCCATTGCAGCTGGCTTATTGCTGTAGGAGTCACAATAACAAGAAAACATGGATCCTGCAATCCCATAATGCAGTGGCTTGCAAAGTACAGCAACCAGGCAAGACAACAATACAACCCGCTCCAGGAGAGATCTCAAACCATGTCCAAAACCTGTCAGCAGTGGATACGGACACTTATCTTGCAGTACACTCTTTCTCACTGTCTACATTGACAGTGAGGTGCATACAAGAATGGCCAAAAACAGTGTCATCTTTGACAGACTTCAAACATCAGTCTGGGTAGAAAGGGGAGTACCAAACATGTACCAAACTGAAAGGCACAGATTTGGACTGTGTCGCAATGTCATGCCAAGAAGCTCAACTACTTTCTGTTAAGTGACGTCAGGAAGTTTTTGAAGATCAGATGACAGGACTAAGTATGTACCAGACACACACATACTCAGCAAGCAGGGTTGGGCATGTCACGCAGCCAGAATAAGCAGCTTTCTGATCAGAGATCATTTCTCTGATCAAAGTGGATCTTCTATGGAAAGTTTCTATGGATGAGATAAAATTGTAGAATCCCTACAGTGTAGAAGGAGGCTATTCAGCCCATTGAGTCTGCACTGTTTCTCTGAAAAAGCATCTTACCCAGGCCCAACCCCATTCTAACCCCATCACTCTTTGCATTTTCCCCACTAATCCCCCTAACCTACAAATCTTTGCACACCAAGGGGCAATTTTGCATTGAAACATAGGAAATAGGAGCAGGAGGAGGCAATTTGGCTCTTTGTCCTTGCTCTGCCATTCATTATGATCATGAGCTGATCATCAGTGGCATGATGGCACAGTGGTTAGCACTGCTGACTCACAGCGCCCAGGGACCTGGATTCAATGCCTGGCCTTGGGTCACTGTCTGTGCGGAGTTTGTATGTTCTCCCCAGGTACTCCAATTTCCTCCCAAAGACGTGCTGGTTCAGCACAATGGCCATGTTAAATTCTCCCTCAGTGTACCCAAACAGGTGCCAGAGAGTAGCAACTAGGAGCTTTTCACAGTTACTTCACTGCAGTGTTAATGTAAGCCTATTTGTGACGCTGATAAATAAACAACTCAATAGTCTGATTCTGCCTTCCCCCATATCCTTTGATCCAAAGAGCTATACCTCACTGCTTCTTGAAAACATGCAATATTGTAGTTTCTTCACCAGAGAGTGGCCCTGGCCTTGGGTCACTGTGTGTGTGGAGTTTGCACGCTCCCCCTTGTCTGCGTGGATTTCCTCTGGGTGCTCCAGTTTCCTCCCACACACCAAAGATGTGTAGGTTAGATGCAGTGGCCACGTTGAATTGCCCCTTAGTGTCAGGAAGATTAGCACGGTAAACGCATGGGGTTTGACGATCGGGCCTGGGTGATTGTTGTGGGTACAGGCTCGATGGGCCAAATGGCTTCCTTCTGCACCAAAGGGATTCGATGAAAAGCGTGGGAGTTCCCTGGTATCCTGGTCAATAGTTTTTCCTCAATTAGCATGGATCAGACATGTCTGTCCATTGACAGAGGGAGCTTGTTCTGCAAAATTGGCTGTGTTTTCTACAAAAGTGACTTCAAAAAGTCCTTCAAGGTCAAAACCAACAACTTGTAATCAATTATACGGCATCATTAACACAAAATGTCCCTCTCAGGCGTGTTACAGAAAGCTCCAATTAATGAAAATATTAGATGCCATCTTTTTTCACAGAGTGTTAACAACTGAAGGACAGCCCCAGATTTTAGCGGGATTGGTTCTGAGCTGTTTGCTGGGCGGAGTGCCCCTCCACGTGGGGAGATACCCAGCTTTGCTTACTGCTTTCTTTTGACGGCCCAGCCAAATTCAGTAAAATGGTGCACTGGATCAGTAATCCCAGTGTTTCCGCACAGCAGCATTTATTCCTAGTCCCATGATGATGGAAATAAGAGCGCATAATGACCAGGTCTTTATCCTGCTGCAACAACCTGATTTCTACATCCCTTTTCATTAAAAACCCAGAAAACAGTCTACAGGACATTGAATTCTTGTTCAGGGAAGGGGTTGGAGTGAGGAGGGGAAGGGGAAGAGGCAAAGAAAGTTGAGAGAGATCATGGAATGAAGGAAGAGGGCCAGAAAGTGGGGGTGGGAGTGATGGAAGGGAGGAGGATGAGGGGGGCAGTGATTGCATTGAAGCTGTCCTGGAACATTACTGGGTGATGGTCGAAGTGTTGGGCTGGGCTTTGCTGCCCAACAGGAAGTATGGTAAAGGGGGAGGGGCAAAGGTGGAAAAGGTAAAGGCAGAGGATGAATAATGTAATTTACCAAATGCACACATCCTGCTCTTCATCCATGCAAATTGTTCCAAGCTGCCTCATCTCCAGTGATGTGAGTTGCTGTGCAGGGTGGCAATTTTGTTGAAGTGTTGTGAGTACACCTCCTGGCATTAGTGAGTGTGGATAGTTCTGTGAATATTAATAAAAACACAACACAGTGATGTTTGCTGAAGATTTGTTTGGATTGTGAATGAGGTTCAGTTGCTAATCTTGAGTGACAGCTCGAAGGTTAGCTGTTTTCAAGGTGGCACAAAGTGCCCATTCTGTACTCAGTAACAATACCACAGTGTTTCAAGTGCATCCTGTCACAGGCAATCAATCTGCTTCTCCCCAGGCCTGGAACCTCTCCACTTGTTGCACATCCTGCAAGAACTCTGGACAAAGAAAGAGATTCATGAGGTAAGTCCCTATTGATAGAACCTCATAATCGGCCTTGGGATTTATGCAGTACGTGTCTCCAGCACTAACGTGGGGAAGCATTATTTATGCAAGCTCGTGTTGAGTTACGTGAGGGAGTTTGCACTGGTAACAGTGTCACTGAGGTAGAGGGTGGAGCTGGTAGAACAAGGCCAGATTTCAGAAAAACTGTGAAGCTGACAAAATTGTTTGGCTAACTTTAATTGTTCAGCTCATTATCTTTCCTCCAGGTTGGATAATGGTTCTGATTTGTGATTGGATCAGGTTGGAATGGTCACATATCTCATTCTGAAAGGAACATTTTGGATTCTGAAGCGAAGGGAGTCTCCAAATGAACTTTGAGGAAAAAAAATATGTTTGGATATGTATTTTTGTTTCCGAGGACTGTGGATATATACTTGGTAATGCCATCACATTAATGTGAATACCCAATGGCATATTCACCACAGTACATGGTGCAACGTGACATACATTAACATGCATGCAAGGCCACGCATGTATGTGCTCCATATATAAAAGGTGACATCAACCCTATACATTGTGACACACACACACATTAACACATGTGCATGGCCATATTCATTAATCAGTGTGTAACATGATACTGGCATTGACGCATACACAGTACAGAATGGAATTTCAACATTTGCTGATGATATCAAACTTGGAAGTGTGGCAAACAGTGAGGATAATGCAACTCAATACAACAGGACCAAGATAGGCTAATGGTATGGGCAGACAAATGATGAATGGAATTTTATACAGAGAAGTGTGAAGTGACACATTTTGGCGGAAGGAATAGGGAGAGACAGTGTAAAGATTGTAAAGGATATGAGGGTGCAAAGGAAATTTACCAGAATGGTTCCAGGGATGAGGGATTTTAGCAGTAAGGTTCAGTTGGAGGAATTCGGATTGTTCTTCTTGGAGCGAGGGAGATTTGTTGGCAATGAACAAGATCAAAACAGGTTTAATAAAGTAGATAGATTCTTGATAAAATCAGGAGCAAATTATTGAATTAGTTGGGAATGTGGAACTGTAGTTACAGTAAGAACAGCTATGATCTCATTGAAAGAGGGAACAGGCTTGAGGAGCCAAGTGGCCTACTCCTCCTAATTTGTGTATTTGTAGAACAAGGAAAATCTCTTCCCGTTAACTGATGGTACCAAGAGGAGGACACAGATTTTCGATTTTGGGCAAGAGTTGCAGGGGAACATCGAGAGGAATGAATGGCACGGTGTTGACACTGCTGCCTCAGTGCCAGGGACCTGGGTTCAATTCCAGCTTGGGTCGTTCTCTGTGTGGAGTTTGCACATTCTTCCCCCTGGGTCTGTGTGGGTTTCCTGTGTGTGAGTTACGTTGATTGACCGTGCTAAAATTGTCCCTTAGTGTCAAGGGGACCAGCAGGGTAAATACATGGGGTTAAGGGGGTAGGGCATGGGTGGAATTGCTGTCGCCGTCGGCTCATTGGGCTGTATGATTCCAAGAATGCTAAAGACCTGCTGATTACGTGGGTGGCGTTTTGGACATGGTGAAGGATCAAAACTGTATGCAATACTCCAGCTGTGGTCTTACCAAGGCCCTGCACTAAGATATACCTACTTCTGAACTCAAGTCCTGTTGCAATGAAGGCCAACATACCATTTGCCTTCCTAATTGCTTGCTGCATCTGCCTCTCCGCTTTCATCGACTGGTGTACATGGACACCCAGGTCCCTTTGCAGACTTCCCAATATATCACCATTTCAATAATACTCTTCCTTTCTGTTTTTCACACCAAAGTATATAACTTCACATTTATCCACGTTATATTGCCCACTCACTCAACTTGCCGAAATATTAGGTTGCCCCTCAACCTTCGTCTTTCCATTGCGAGCAGCCCTAGTTTACTCAATCTCACCTCATGGCTAATGCCCTTTGTACCAGGCAACATCCTGGTAAACCTTTTCTGTACTCTGTCCAAAGCCTCCATCTCCTTCTGGTAGTATGGCCACCAGAACTGGACACAGTATTCCAAATATGGCCTAACCAACGTTCTATATAACTGCAACATCATATGCCAACTTTTATACTCTCTGCCCCGTCCTATAAAGGCAAGCATACCATATGCCTTCTTCACCACTCTCTCCACCTGTGCTGCCACCTTTAAGGATCTGTAGCCTTGCACACCCAGATTCCTCTGTGTGTTTATACTCCTGATGGTTCTGCCATTTATTGTATTGCTCCCCCCTGCATTAGATCTACCAAAATGCATCACTTTGCATTTATCTGGATTAAACTCCATCTGCCATTTCTCTGCCCAATTTTCCAGCCTATCTATATCCTGCTGTAATATCTGACAATGTTCATCACTATCTGCAACTCCAGCAACCTTTGTGTCGTCAGCAAACTTACTAATCAGACCAGCTACATCTTCTTCCAAATCATTTATATATATCACAAACAGCAGAGATCCCAGAACAGAGCTCTGTGGAACACCTCCAATCAGAAAAAGACCTCTCCTCTGCTACCCTCTGTCTCTGCAGAACGTAATTTCTCTGGCTTCTGACTGTAAGGGACATTTGCCTGTACTAATCTTTTTCTCTTCACATCTTTATAGAAGTTTTTGCCGTCAGTTTCTATATTCACTGCAATTTTACTCTCTAAAAATTTTTCTATTTTTACCCCCTTGATCACTTTGTTTGTTCTCTTTTGCTGAACACTCCCAATCCTCAGACTTGCTGCGTTTCCCATATCAATTTTATAGGTCTCCGCTTCAGATTTAATATCCCAAATTTATTTTGTAAGCCATGGTTGAGCACTTTTCCTCTTATTTTTGCCCCTGACGGGAATGAATAATTCTTGTAATTCATGTGCATGTATTCAGATATGAACCATTATCTATCCACCATTAGCCCTTTCGGTAAGGTTCCCCAATCTATCCTTTACCACTTCACACCTCACATCCTCATAGCTCCTTTAATTTTGATCCCAGATTCTAGTTTGAATTTAACTAAATCACTTCTTGCCTTAATGAAGAATTCTATCATATTATAGTTACTTTTCAGTAAAGGACCCTGCACAACACGATTGTTAATTAATCCTTTGCATAGTACCCAGCCTAGAATAGCCTGTTCTCCAGTTAGTTCCTCAATATGTTGGCCGAGAAAAGCCATCATGTACACACTCTGGGAACTCTTCCTCCACTAAGCCATTGCTAGTTTGGTTTGTCCAATCTGTATATAAATTAAAATCACCCATGGTTACAGTTGTACCCTTGTTTTTGCATCACTGAGTCCTTGTTTAATACCTTCCCTTACATCTTCACTACTGTTTGGGGCTGATTGACAGTCCCCAACAATGTTTTCTGTCCTTGGTGTTTCTTATCTCCACCCATAAAGATTCCACATCATGAATTATTAAATCATTATCCTTTGTCACTGTTGCATTAATTTCCTCCTTTATTAACAATGCTACCCCACCTCCTTTCCCTTTTGGTCTGTCCTTCCTAAATAATGAATACCCCTGGATGTTGAGTTCCTATCCTTGGTAACCCTGCAGTCATGTCTCTGTAATTATAGCTATTTCATAACCATGTATATCTATTTGTGTGTGTTAATTCATCTAATTTATTGTGAATGCTCCACGCATTAAGATATAAAGCCTTCAAATTTGCCTTTTCAAACTTATTAGTCATCTTTGCTTTACTTTGCATTTTGGCCCCATTTGTTTTTTACCCTTTTTTTTTCTGCCTTCCACTTTTGCTTCTTACGTTTCTGCCTTTTATTTCTCTCCTTGTTTCTCCCTCCTCTGTCTCCCTGCTCAGGTTCCTATCCCTCTACTATTCGAATTACGGAAATAAAATTGCAGAACCAAGTCAGGAAAAGATATTGAAAGGATCCCATAAAGAACCTGACAGACGCAATGAGCTGAATGGCTTGTTTCTGCATAAACAATAATGACTCTGTAATGTGCACACATGATGAGACATTCAACAACTTTCACACAACATAACATGCATATGCGCAAGGTGTCAAACATAGGTAGTTGAGGACAGTGATCCAATCCCACAAGTGTCCGTGCACACAACTTAACACCGTGAGTGATGTGGGTGCACAGCTTTATCCACCCCCAGACTAAAGAGCGCATGGCTGAACATCCCTGACAAACACGTGTGTTAATATGAACCCACGATTAACATGTGCAGAGCTTCAGGCCCCTCCGGAATGCAACCAGCGTGAATATGCCTGACTACTGCTTGTGTGCAACTTCAACCTCCCTTAATGTACACACGCAGCTTGACCCTGCACGAATAACACCATGTGATATAACTGGCCCCAAATAATGTGTGTATAAATGAAGACTATCCCTTCCACATGCACAGAGGTGCATAGTGGCCCCCAAACAAGTGCCTATTCTCTCATAGTGACTCTTGCACAAGCACCTGCACTCTTGTAGTGACTCTTAGATGCTGTGAAAGTGCAGGTGGTTGTGCAAGATTCACTACGAGTGTGCAGGTACTTGTGCAAGAGTCACTATGCTAGAAAAGATGCTTATGCAAGAGTCATTACGAGAGCGCAAGCACTTGTGCAAGACTCACTACTAGTGTGCAGGCACTTGTGCAAGAGTCACTACAAGAGCACAAGTGCTTGTGCAAGAGTAACTACATGAGGGGCAAGTTTGAAAAGAGATGTACGAGGTAGATTTTTTACACAAGAGAGTGGTGGATGCCTGGAACTTGCTGCTGGGGAAGGTAGTGGAAGCAGATATGGTAGTGACTTTTAAGGGGTATTTTGACAAGTACGTGAATGAGATGGGAATAGAGGGATATGGTCCCTGGAAGCATAGGGGGTTTTAGTAAGTTGGGCAGCACAGTCGGTGAAGGCTTGGAGGGCCGAAGGACCTATTCCTGTGCATTATCCAGCATGTTGCCTGGTCTGGAGGGTGTTAGCTATGAGGAGAGGTTGGATCAACTCAGTTTGTTCTCACTGGAGCGATGGAGGTTGGGGGTGACTTGATAGAGGTTTACAAGATTATGAGGGCATGGACAGAGTAGATAGTCAGATCTGTTTCCTAGGGTAGAAATGTCAAGTACCAGGGGACATAGGTTTAAGGTGAGTGGGGAAAAGTTAGAGGAGATGTGCAAGGCAAGTTTTTTACACAGAATGTCTGGAATGCGCTGCCCGGGGAGGTAATGGGTACAATAGAGGCATTTATGGGACAACTAGACAAATACATGAATAAGATGGGAATGGAAGAATACGGACTCTGTAAGTGTATACGGTTTTAATTTAGGCAGGCATCGTGATCGATGCAGGTTTGGAGGGTCGAAGGGCCTGTTCCTGTGCTTTACTTTTTTTTATTCTTTGTTGCAAGTCATTATGTCCTGTCAGTCATAAGCAAGGCGCCCTCCCCACTCAAATACATGCATGTGCAAAATGACGCACCCATAACAAAGCAGATACAAGGGTGGCACAGCGGTTCGCACTGTTGTCTCACAGTACCAGGAATTGTGTGGAGTTTGCACATTCTCTGTGTGTCTTCATGGGTTTCCTCCCACAGTCCAAAGATGTGCAGGTCAGGTGGATTGGCCAAACTGAATTGCCCCTTGGTGTCCAAAGATGTGTGGGTTAGGGGGATTAATGGTGTAAACATGTGGGGTTATGGGGTAATATACTCTGTCGGAGAGTCAATGCAGACCCGATGGGCTGAATGGCCTCCTCCCACATTGTAGGGATCTTACGATTAACCCAAGTACACAGTGTCATACTCGTATTAGCACAAGAGTTCCCCTCACACAAATTGATTCATTCATGTCAATGAGCGTTCAACGTGACACCAACACAAGCTATGCAAGTTCACACCCACATGAATGTTCATTCAAAGCAGTACATGCACAACAACATGCACTTAGCTTACTGCATGTGCAAAAAGAACCACTGAGAACAGCATGCGTACAAGGTGGCAGACTCACATTAATGAGACAGTTGTACTAAGGCATAAAAGGCTGCTAATGGCAATCCAACACTAAGAGAGAAATGGAAAGCAGAGAACTATGGTGCTTACGAGGGGACACACTCAATTACTCGTGTGCCAGGTGGCAATTGCATGAATGCGTTTGCAAGGCAATGCATCCAAAGTGACGCATCCACATCAGTGGATTGCAAAGCCTTAGGCATTTGTGCACATGCCACATGTCACACCAGACAGGGTCATGTGCCAATAATGATGCTCTATACCCAAAATGGCAGCAGGAAAGATGAGTCCAGAATGGGAATGGCAGCTCTTCCAACAAAGGTCACGTCACAAATTCCATTCCCTGGCTAATGGCTATCCCTGGCAGCTGATGAAACAGAATCTGCATGTTTGCAAAATTGATGCTGCATTTGACTTTGCGATGAGCTTCTGAATCTGGGCGGCACGGTAGCACAGTGGTTAGCACTGCTGCTTCACAGCTCCAGGGACCTGGGTTCGATTCCCAGCTTGGGTCACTGTCTGTGTGGAGTTTGCACATTCTCCTCGTGTCTGCATGGGTTTCCTCCGGGTGCTCCCATTTCCTCCCACAGTCCAAAGATGTGCAGGTTTGGTTGATTGGCCATGCTAAAATTGCCCCTTAGTGTCCTGAGATGCGTAGGTTAGAGGGATTTGTGGATAAATGTGTAGGGGTATGGGGTTAGGGCATGGGTGGGATTGTGGTCGGTGCAGACTCGATGGGGCAAATGGCCTCTTTCTGCACTGTAGGGTTGTATGATTTCATATCTGCACCACTACACAGATAGATATTTCCACCTCAGACACAGAACAAAGAACAGAAACAGGCCCTTCGGCCCAACGAGCCTGCACCGCCATTTTAATATTACCAGTCCCCCCCTCCACCCATGACCCCTATCTATTGTTTTTATGACATTCCACATTGAGGGAGACTAATTTAGGGACAATTTATTATTTCCAATCAGCCTAACAGCACATCTTTGGGGTGTGGGAGGAAACCGGAGCACCCGGAGAAAACCCACGCAAGCACGGGGAGAATGCGCAAACTCCCACAGACACCGGCCCAAATCCATGTGTCTGCACAGCAAACAGTGATAGTCACTGAGCTGTTGTGTTGCCCAGCATCTGGTCCCAGTTTAAGCACACACTAACGACATGAAGTACTAGGCCAATCTCGAACATTAAAGAGCAGCCCAAGTACGACCCATTGCGTGTATGCCCCTCATTGGCGAACAAGGCGGACCGACTTAAAACCTGTGAATTAAAAGAGAAAAAACATTATTATCATCCCATATCCTTTTACGTTACCAGGGACGTCCTACTGCTAATGAACTTTATTTAAAACAATCTCCTATATCCTCCCATCTCCAACCCACTCATGTGCCTGTCTAAGTTACTCTTAAACAACTCCAGCGTGCCTGCCTCCACCACCTTACTTGGCAGAGCATTCCATACCCCCACTACCCTCTATGTGAAAAACCTCCCTCTAATATCTGTGTTATACCTCTCCCCCCTCACCTTAAGCCCATGGCCCCTTGTCCTTAGTGTTTTTATCATAGGAAATAGCTTACCTCTGTTTACTCTATCGATACCCTTCATAATCTTATATACCTCTATTAGATCCCCCCCTCAGTCGCCGTCTTTCAAGGGAAAACAGCCCCAATTTGCTCAATCTTTCCTCATACCCGAGTCCTTCCATACCAGGCAACATCCTGGTAAACCTCCTCTGCGCTCTCTCTGGAGTCTCCACGTCCTTCCGGTAGTAAGGCGACCAGAACTGGACACAGTACTCCAAATGCGGCCTAACCAACGTTCTATACAACGTTCTATGCACAGTTTCCCACTGTGCTTCATCTGCTGCTGAATCCTCACCTATCCTCTATTTACATCTAGATTAGACTCTCCCAACTCTGTCCTGGCTAACCCTAACCCTAACCCTAACCTTCCATTCTCCTGAAACTTGAGCTCATTGAAAAGCCTCATTCACCTCTGACCTCTATATGGGATCACATCTGTACAAATTTCCATCTTTGTTGTGAAACCTCTTCACTGACTCGCCCTCCGGATTGCTGTGAACTCGCCCAGCCTCACAGCCCTCTCGATCCTGCATGCTCTCGAGTTTAAGGGTCCCCATCATTGTTGGAGATGCCTTTGGGGCCTTAAACCCTGGAAAGCTCTCTCTAAACCTTCCAGCCGTCCAAGTTGAGTGTCAGGCTTTTTACAAAATATCCTCCTCAGAAAGATCATGGAGCACTGTAGGATTTTAAAGGTACAATATAAAACACAAAAAAACAGTCAGGGTGTTTCCCAGTTGGGAGACAAAGCGCCTCTTTGCTGCTGCTTGTTAAAGTGGATGTTTAAGGCCATCCAGGGACTATGGGCACACACTCGCTGCTGGTTGTAAGAGAGTTTGCAAGTAAGATGCTGACTGAGGAGGATCGCCTGGTGGATCTGTGAGGATTTTAAAGTTAATTGCCTTGCAACATTGTTTGTGTTACCTTTGCAGTTTGGGGATTAGGCTCTTTGTCACTCCGTCTCTCATTGCCTGAGTCTCTCACTCTCTCTCTCCCTCTTTCCCTTTGTCTCCTTCCCATCTCACTCTTCCTCTTTATTTCTGTCTCCCTCTCTGTCTCGCTTTCCATCTCTTTCATTCTCCCTCTGCCTCTCCTTCTTTGTCTCTCCCCCTCTATCATTCTGTCTCTCTCTTTTGCTTCCTCCCTCCTGGTCTCCCTCCCTCCTTCCCGGTTTCCCTCCCTTTCTCCCTCCATCCCTCCCAGTCTGCCACCTTCCCTCCCTCCCTCCCTCTCAGTTTCCGTCCCTCCTTCACGGCCTCCCTCCCAGCCTCCCTGCTTCCCTCCCTCCTGGTCTCCCTCTGTCCCTCCCTCCCAGTCTCCCTCCATCCCTCCCTCCCGGTCTCCCTGCGTCCCGGTCTCCCTGCGTCCCTCCCGGTCTCTCTTCCTCCTCCTCCCCCGCTCCCCCCCCGCCCCCACCCCGGTCTCCCTCCTCCCTTCCTCCCTCCCTCCCTCCTGCTCTCCCTCTCTCCTTCCTCCCTCTCTCCTTCCTCCCATCAGTCTCTCTCCCTCCCTCGTTCCATCTCACCCTTGCTACATCTCCCCATCACCCCCCTTGCCCCTGCCCCCGCACCTGCCCCTTGCCCCAACCCCTGTCCTCACCCCACTGGCCCCCCCGCCCCCACTCCTCTGCCCCCCTGCCCTTCCCCTCTGTCCCCTACCCCCTCCCCCCTCACCCCTTAAACCCCTCGCCCCACCCCTCGTGCCCCTGCCCTCTCACCATCTGCCTCCTCCCCTGCCCCCATCCCCCTGGCCTGCAGAAATATGAAATGAATAAATAAGGTGCCCCTCCATTCCCAGACTGAATCAACACTGCGAGACACTTGTCCTGAATTTCCATCACTTTGCATTGTTTTACCTCACCTCGGGCAACAGTTTTGGATTGAAATCCCACTAGTGTGTTGTAGTCGGGATTACTGTCTTGCTGAGGTTTGTGTGATTGGGGATTTTTCCCTTGGCACTTAGGTGGGGTTGAGTGTGTGCTTAATTATTGTTTGTAACAATATCCAAATATAATAATTGAAGAAAAACTATGGAGGAATGTACAGGGCGATAAACACTACCTGTACTCCCTCATTGCCTCCAGTCTCACTCCTCACACACTGGCTGTTTTGACTGCAGGAAGGTGGTTAGCGAGCATGAGGGCTTCACTTGTCTTCCTCCTTTGTTTCCTTACGGTCTGATGGGAAGGAAAGTTTGAAGGAACGTGGCTCCGTAAAAAGCGTCTGTCTGCCCTGTGATTGCCAGGCACTGAAAGCACCTTTTTGTCTTCGGTGGTGCATGGCATTGTGACATTTTGCATGTTTACGGGATAATTAGTGCAGACAATTGCCTTTTCACAGGCTGCTGTTGCGGTGAAATGAAGTGTTAAGGAATCTGGATTGCCGTACACTGTCACAGCAAGTGGGATGGGGGACAGAGAGCAACAGTTACTTTGCTGAATAAATTAGCAGTCTCCTTTTGTCTGCTTGCAGATTAGGGGCCTCCCTCTTTTTGTTCACCCTCCCTTTGTCTCCTCAGCTCCCAGAAGAAGCAAGGCGAGGATTTGCTTCCCTCACTGACCCACTGGAAGGGCTCCTGGTCATGTTGGAGAACAGCCACGACTGGAGAAAGGGGAAGGCGCATTCCCTGGCACATTACATCATCGAGCAGTTCAGCAATTGGATTACAGAAGATGTCCGAGTCCAGCAGGTTGGCGAAGGAACAAACAATCCAACACAGATTGCATTCTGAACTACCCTCGACACCGGGGTATAGGGACTTGTATCCGTGAGGGGAGGGGGCATGGACAAGCTTGTAGTTTACTAGCCAATTAAATTGAAGGAAACATATCAGACTGGACTGAAAAATGTTACATTTGGGAATTCATTCTGGTTCCCAAAAAGCATTTTCTCTGGCAGCTGCACAAATTAATATAGCATTTCCAATATAAATATATATCTTTCTATCCCTGTGTGTCTTTGCCCTATCCTCTGGCTCTGTATGTCAGTTTAAGGGAAACACAGAACTGTTCCAATGGGGAAAGAGGCCATTCAGCCCATCATGTCTGCCCTGGCTCACCTAACAAGCAATTTGTTTATTGCTGTTCTTCCATCTTCTCCCCATAACTGTGCACATTCTTTTCAGATAACAATCTAACTCCCTTTTGAATTCTTCTGTTGAACCTGCCTGCACCACATTGTCATGCACTGTGTGAAAATGTCTTCCTTATATCACTTTTACTTCTTTTGCCAATTGCTTTAATTCCATGCCCTCTCATTCTCCGTCATTTCACGAGTAGGAACAGTTTCTCCCTATCTACTCTGTCCAGATGCATCAAAATTTTGAACATTTCTATCAAATCAGTCACCTTTTCTCCGAGGAGAACAGTCCCAACCTCTCCAAAGCGCAAAGTCAGAAAAAAGAAAGACAGTGCCCTGTGCTGAGGTAACATTAATGCCCTTCTGCTTAAAACCCCCATTGCTTTGGTGTTGTACTCCTTATCTCTGTATCCGTCTCCAGTCCGATAACACTTTGGTTTGGCACATTCTGCAACCCTTCTCTTCACCTCACTATTGACACCCAGAACCACAGTTTGAATAATAACAAAGTTCTCAACAGATAGACTGAAGTTCATGGAACTGTATCCCAACAATAGAATGAGGCACATGCAACGGCACCCTGATGTTTGTCTGTAAATAATATAAGGTTATGAAACTGTGTGAATAGTTCTACTCAGTAATGATTACAAGTTACATACAAGCATTTTTTCAGTGATGATAGAGCTTAGATGAGTGCTTGAAATGTCATAGTATACAGGGCAATGGACTAACTGCTGAAAGATGGACAGACACTTGACAGTTGATATATGACGGGCCAATGAATCCCTTTTTATGCTGTAAGACTCTACGACTATGATACGTGTGTGAGCTGTTCTGTTCAGTTCTTTTTTATTCACTGTGGGCATTACTGGCAAGGCTGGTATTAACCATCCAAATTTCATTTTTGAATGTGGTGGTGAATTGCCACCTTGATTGGTTCTGGTTTGTTTTAGCAACTTTGATAAAACTGAGTGGCTTGCTAAACCATTTCAGAGGACATTTAAATGCCAGCCACATTGCCGTGCATTTGCAGGTCACGTGCAGACAAACCAGGTAAGGATGACAGATTTCCTTCCCTCAATGACATAAGTGAATCAGTGGTGGTTTTAATGACACGTTGGTAGTTTTATGATCACCATTATTGACACTAGTTTTATATTCTAGATTTATTTAATTAATATAATTTAACTG
Source organism: Carcharhinus amblyrhynchos (assembly GCF_965287045.1). NCBI lineage: Eukaryota > Metazoa > Chordata > Chondrichthyes > Carcharhiniformes > Carcharhinidae > Carcharhinus > Carcharhinus amblyrhynchos. The sequence continues at coordinate 44,663,640 of NC_137348.1, forward strand.
GTGTGATGATGGCATTATACCCTTCCTCCCGTGTTCCTATCCTTCATCGTGTTTTCCTGTTAACAGCCCATGAAACAGCCCATGCTGCAAGCGAGAGTCTTCTCTTTACTCACTGAGGTTCCCACTAACATGCTGGATCAGCTGATCAGCCTGTATGAAGTAGACAAGGCTGACACATCCTCCCAGCTTGGTCTGATCAATGAGCTGTGCGTCAAGTGCAAGTACAAAGAGGTAAGGTGCATCCTGGAATGTGTGGATTGTTGGATAAACTCAGCTGATCATTGTTATGTGTCCTTTATAAATATGCAAGGATTCTCGTTGTTAGCGTCCATTATCTTTTAGTTTCCTTTTGGGGGAGTTTGAAAGAGGCCAGGAATATCTGATAGCTTGATAAATCTGGAGAGTATTCAGAAGAATCTTGCTTATTGCAGGAAATTATATTTTCCACAGTGGATTCTGTTTTACAATATGTAGATATTCAGTAATATTACTCCCCTTTCCAGCCTGGACACGGTTAGTTGGACAGTTCCCATTCCTGGTCTGAATCCTTTCTTCTCCAAATGTACCCATCATTTTTCCCTAAGGAATGTTGCAATTTGGAGCAGCTTGTATTTTGCAGCAGTCACGGCGTGGTACCCTTCACAGCAAAATGGAGAGATTAACTTGTTCAGTCAAACCCTGGAGGTGTTGTACTCCTTATCGCTTTTGTCCGCTGCAATAAATGGCAACATTTGTGTGCATGGCAGAAAACACTTCAATTTCTCTTTTACCCGCAGTATTGAATCTAATCAGGAGCTGCATTCCTCCACCATGCATCTTCTCAGATGGTTGAACAGTTTGGTGTCACTGACTTTGGAACCTTGTAATCACAGCTTCTCAATTCCTTTTCAATGCAAATGATGGAGGTAGCCTGGCTATTTGTGGATCACTCGAAAGCCATAACTGGGATAGAGCCAGCAGACAGTGTTGCTGCTCCTGTGATATTTCCTAACAACTATCTGAGCAAGCCAAGCTGTGCCAGGGAGAATAGGGGGATGATTGACAGAGCAGCTAGTGTGTCACGGTCATCTGCTGCACTTCAGGCTCTGAAAGGGTGTCTGGTTGCGAATAAATGAAACTCTCCAGCCCTTTCTTTACATTCCTGTGAGAAGAAAAGAGTCTGTTGTCACTGTTGGCTATCGGAGAGGGAAAAGAGGCTATTGTCACATGAGCAGGGCAGCCTGGCAGGCAGGGCATGGTTCACTGCCCCATGATATCGCTGAGTCTGCCGAGAATCCACATTCAGGCCTTGTCACTTTTGATTTGAGGGTATCACAATGCAATTAGCTGTGATATTTCATAGCCAGCAGTGGTGACCTCCCCCTGGACTCAATGCTCAGCATTGTGTGCTGTGGCTGGGATCGTTAGTCAATGCTGCATCACCCTGACCTGCCGAACCCTGGGGGGAAGAGAACACAAAAGCCTTTCTCATGTTCCTGCTCCTGCCCTGCTTTTGTCAGCCACCAAGAGGAGAAAAGTATCTTAATTTGACCCAAGTGTTTTCTTTGCTGTGATTTTTATGTACCCTGGGAATTTATTCACAAATGTTATTATTAGAGCAGGAAAATCTGGCAGCATGTGCTAAAGACCCCCGTCAATTATTTAGCTTTGGTTCTCTCTGCGCCCTGTTACAATCCAATCTGTCAGAGCTCGGCATTAACCCTTCACAGTGTGTGTTCCAGCCTTTTGTCTCCAGTACTGCGAGAATCCTATCGCCGTGTTTTGGGGGAACTGTTTATTAATTCTTTGAGTAGAAACTTGTTTTGTGACTTTCTATTTCATGGAATTAATACAGCTGTTCAAGATTACAAGTTGTGATAGTGTAAATGAGGAATATCTGTTTCCAGTGGCAGAATGATCAGTAGCCAGTGAACACAGACTGAACCAAACTCAAAAGAGGCAGAGAGGAGATGAGAATTGTTTTAACACAGCACGGTATTATCATCTGGGAAACACTGCTAAGCATGGTGGAAACAGATTCAATAGGAACTTTTAAAAGGGTATTGAATAAATAGTTGAAAAGGAGAAATTTACAGAGCTATGGGGGGAAAAGCAGGGAAGTGAGACTAATTAGATAAGTGATTGAAAGAGCCAGCATAGACAGGATGGATCAAATAACCTATTTCTGCACTGTGTCATTCTATGATAAAGTAACTGACCTGATGATTCAGTGATTAAGTGGTTGCTCAGTGTGATGCTAATCAATGCAGACGAGGCTGTGCCATATTACCTGGACTCATCCATGTCAGTGGCTGTGGTATCATAGAGTCATAGATGTTTACAGCATGGAAACAGGCCCTTCAGCCCATCCATGCTGCCCTTTTTTTTAAAACCTCTAAGCAAATCACAATTGCCCGCATTTGGCCCATATCCCTGTATACCCATCGTACCCATATAATTATCTAAGTTCTTTTTAAAAGATAAAATTGTAGCTGCCTCTACTACTACCTCTGGCAGCTTACTACCTCCAGACACCACCTTCTGTGTGAAAAAATTGCCCCTCTGGACACTTTTGTATCTCTCCCCTTTCACCTTAAACCTACGCCCTCTAGTTTTGGACTCCCCCACCTTTGGGAAAAGGTATTAGAGTACGCCCATGTTTCCCCACTATGGGAATGGAAAGAATTGCCCAACATCTACAACGCAGAACTTGGCCATTTGGTCCAGCTGGTGTTTACAGGCCACACACGCCTCCTGCAATTCTGATTACCTCCTCCCAGTCCATCTGCCACTCTACTCCCTCATCCCCCAGGAATGCAAGTTTCCCTAGAAACAGTGCTGTCTTCTTCAACCAAGTGTCATCTTCCATTCTAAGTTCTTACTTTGACATGTTAGTGGCTATTTTACATTTCTCTGCTCTTTTACATGACTCTGGCTCTTCCACAAGTAGAGACTGTTTGCCACATCTACAGTATTGAATCCTGTCATAATTTCAAAGACCTCTATCAAGTTGCTCCTCAGTATTCTCCTTTCTAGAGCAAAATGCCCACCCTGGTCAATCCTCCCTGTCAGTTGATAGGCAAATCTTTCCCACACTTTTTCCAGGAATCCTGTGTACTCACTCGTCATCCCTCAGGAGGTGTGTGGTTGTAGAGTTGGGTAAGGAAGAATTCTGCCCTGCTGATGAAGAATTCTGGTTTCAGCCTGTGTGCTCTGACCAGTTTCAGCTGAAACTATATTTGGTTGGGCTAAAGGCAGGAAAAATGAAAGAAGCAGCAGGGTTCCATCGCTTCTGAGTGAGCTCTCCTGGAACACACATGCTCATTACACTGAACTGGACATGGCTACAAAACACCTTGTGGCTGATGGCTTGAGGCTGTTGACACTCTGTCTCCTGTTTCCACTGATAGGGAGATCAGTGACCAGATAGTTGGCAAAAGAAAGTTTCAAGTTTATTTACTAGGGTCACAAGTAGGCTTACATTAACACTGCAATGAAGCTGCTGTGAAAATCCTCTCATTGCCACACTCTGGCATCTGTTCGGGTACACTGAGGGAGAATTTAGCACAGCCAATGCACCTAACCAGCACGTCTTTCGGACTGTGGGAGGAAACCAGAGCACCCAGAGTAAACCCTTGCAGGCAAGGGGAGAACTTGCAGACTCCACACAGACAGTCACCCAAGCCGGGAATTGAACCCAGGTCCTTGGCACTGTCAGGCAGCAAGCAGTGCCACTGAATTCAGGAGTAAGGGATTTTGGTTTTACACCGTAAGATGTGATAACCTGGAATGCACTTGCTGAAAAGGTGGTAAAAACAATTAAATAATAACATTGAAAAGGGAATTAGATAAATATTTGAATAAGAGGAGCAGGAGAATATAACTATTAAAATAGTTCTCTCAAAGAATGGTCTGCTGTGCTGTTTGATTCTAGTCTCACCAAAAAAATTGTCATGAAGTCCAGAAGGTATCCAGTGCAAGTGCAACAGGAGCTCTGCCAGTGTTAGCAGATTCAGAAAAGGCAAAGCTTGGCAGGTGGCAGCACCTGGGAAGGCAGGTGGTAAATTCTCAGTGTGGACTTAGTCATCCACCTTACAGCCATCAGCTTCAGTCTCTAAAAATTTAGGGTCATCACTCTCTTCCTGTGAGCTGGGCTTTTGGGTGGCGGAAGGTGACTTGGCATTGGTTATCTGGATTCCAGGGCAGTGCTCGAGAAGGTATTCAGAAGTTGCAAGTAACAAGCCCCAGTGCTACATTTAGGCAGAAGCAATAGGGGGAGTTGCCTTATCTTGAAAAAGTCTCAACAAGGGTTTGTGGTCAAATAAATAGAAGCAAAATACTGCGGATGCTGGAATCTGAAAAAAAAACAGAAAATACTTGAAAATCTCAGCTGGTCTGACAGCATTTGTGGAGAGAGAATAGAGGCAGCATTTTGAATCTGAATGACCCTTTGTCCTGACTTGAAATGCTGCCTCTATTCTCCCTCCACAGGTGCTGTCAGACCTGCTGAAATTCTGCAGCATTTTCTGTCAGGGTTTGTGGTCAGTTAGCATCATGAAATGTCTGCGGTAGACGGATTGATGGAATTTCTTTTACACCAAACACGACTGCCATTCCTCTTTCTCAGCCTGAAAATTCTGGCTCTGTATTCTATAGGTGGCATGGTAGCACAGTGGTTAGCACTGCTGCTTCACAGCTCCAGGGTCCTGGGTTCGATTCCTGGCTCAGGTCACTGTCTGTGTGGAGTTTGCATATTCTCCTCATGTCTGTGTGGGTTTCCTCCGGGTGCTCCAGTTTCCTCCCACAGTCCAAAGATGTGCAGGTTAGGTTGATTGGCCATTCTAAAATTGCCCCTTAGTGTCCTGAGATGTGTAGGTTAGAGGGATTAGCGGGTAAATGTGTAGGGATATGGGGATAGGGCCTGGGTGGGATTGTGGTGAGCGCAGACTCGATGGGCCGAAGGGCCTGTTTCTGCACTGTAGGGTTCTATGTTCTAAAGGGCCCTGGATATGTGTGCAATAGGCCTTCCTGTTCTCTGTATCCAGTAGTGTGGCAGTACCTCCCCAACCCTGTCAGAAGAAGCATCACATGTCAGAATGAGTTCCTTCTTGGGATCAAAATAGGCCAATAAGTTGGGTGCAAGGAGTTGTTGAACTTTATTGAAAGCCTTCACCTGTAGTATCTCCCAAGACCTCTGTAGTAGCTCCCAAGACCTCTGTAGTAGCTATGCTATGTAAAAGGAGGCCAAATTGGGATAGATTTTCTGTAATAAGTTACTAATCCCAGAAAGGTGTTTCATGGAGTTGGTGCTTTCTTAATGACCTTTACTTTGTCCTCTACCAAATGTAAACCTTTGTCACCCACCCAATATCAAAGAAGGCACTTCATTTGCTTGACAAACACATTTTTCCTTCTTCAGTGCCCCCAGGCTCTCGAGAATTTCTGAAAGACATTTTCTAAGTTTGCCTATCCATACTGATTATGGTCTGTGAGTTAGAAAGTTCAGGATCCAGTTGCAGAGGGAGGTGCCGAGGCCCAGGCCACAGAGTTTAGAGATGAGTTTCATGGGAATAATGGTGTTGAAAACTGAGCTGTCGTCAATAAATAGGAGTCTGACATCAGTGTCCTTGTTATCTCGGTGTTTCCAGGGTTGAGTGCAGGGACAGGGAAATGGCATCTGCTGTGGACCTGTTGCGGCAGTAGGCAAACTGTAATGGATCCAGTTAGTCCAGGAGGCTGGAATTGATTCATGCCATGACTAACCTTTAGTGGCTTTTTTTAGTGGCTTTTTTTAAATGCAGGTTGGGTCCTGGCCAAAAATATCTTTGAATTGCCAATTTGTTAATTCCACTTTCCAATCTGTGTCTCAACATTTAATTTAGGGGTGACGAGTGGAGTGCCCCAGGGATCGGTGCTGGGGCCTCAGCTATTTACCATTTATATAGATGATCTGGAGGAGGGAACCGAGTGTAGGGTGTCAAAATTTGCTGATGACACCAAGATTGCTGGAACGGCAAATTGTGTGGAGGGTGTGGAAAGTCTGCAGAGGGATCTAGATAGGCTGGGCGAATGGGCCAGGAACTGGCAAATGGAATTTAATGTTGGCAAGTGTGAAGTTGTCCACTTTGGTAGGAATAATGGTAGGAAGGATTATTACTTACATGGCGACAAACTGCAGCATGCTACGGTGCAGAGGGACCTCGGGGTCCTTGTGCATGAGTCGCAAAAACCCAGCCTGCAGGTGCAGCAGGTGGTCAGGAAGGCGAATGGGATGCTGGCCTTCATAGCGAGGGGGATTGAATATAAAAGTAGGGAGGTCTTGCTGCAACTGTACAGGGCACTGGTGAGGCTGGAGTACTGTGTGCAGTTTTGGTTGCCGCACTTACGCAAGGATATTTTGGCCTTGGAGGGAGTGCAGAGGAGGTTCACTAGGCTGATACCGGAGTTGAGGGGGTTGAGCTATGAGGAGAGGCTGAATAAACTAGGCTTGTACTCGTTAGAGTTTAGAAGAATGAGGGGAGATCTCATTGAGACATATAAGATGATGAATGGGTTGGATAGGATAGCGGTGGAGAGGCTCTTCCTGCTCAGAAAGGACAGTAGGACTAGAGGGCACAGCCTCAAGATAAGTGGGGGGGGGCAGTTTAGAACGGAGTTGAGGAGGAACTTCTTCACTCAAAGGGTGGTGAATCTCTGGAATTCTCTGCCCGTTGAAGTGGTGGAGGCTGCCTCGCTAAATATATTTAAGACGCAGGTAGATAGGTTTTTGATAGGCACGGGGATTAAGGGTTATGGGGAGAAGGCGGGAAAGTGGAACTGATCCACTTCAGATCAGCCATGATCTTATTGAATGGCGGGGCAGGCTCGAAGGGCTAGATGGCCTACTCCTGCTCCTATTTCTTATGTTCTTATGTTCAAATTCACAATGTTCTATCGGTTTTCATAACTTGGCCAAACATTCCTGTGTTGGGTTCCCTAATGGTTTCCCTGCTCGTTAAAGCGATATGTCTGGCACACAGCAGAGGGCTTCACATCATCATGGGTTTTTTTTAACCAAGTTTGTTAAAGTCGAAGTTTATTTACCACTTCACAAGTAGGTTTACATTGACACTGCAATGAAGTTACTGTGAAAATCCCTTAATAGCCACTGTCTAGCATCTGTTTGGGTACACTGAGGGAGAATTTAGCATGGCCAGTGCACCTAACCAGCACGTCTGTGGTGGAAATTGGAGTACCCGGAGGAAACCCACCTTAGCAAATCTGCTAGTTTGTTAAAAGTATCAATGTAAAAGTATTAAAAGTTAAAAATTAGTGGCATCTGGATCGGTCAGACTTTTCTTTATGCTGAATGATGGATCCCCATGGTGCTGTCAATAAGATTACCTTCTGTTTTACATCTATCCCATCATTATTCGCTCAGAAGAAGTTACACATATGCTCTGCATATTGGGAGCCACAATGTGGAGATGCCGGCGTTGGACTGGGATAAACACAGTAAGAAACCTCACAACACCACGTTAAAGTCAAACAGGTTTATGTGGTAGCAAAAGCCAACTAGCTTTTGGAGTGCTCACTGCTCCTTCGTCCTGCTACCAAATAAACCTGTTGGACTTTAACCTGATGTTGTGAGACTTCTTACTGCGTATTGGGCTCAGGATTCTCCACGTGCATCATAGGGTTCCTCCTTGCCGGAGGAGAGTTGCTTGTTTTTGACTACGGATGTTGTCTGGAAAAAAAGATTTGTTTTAATGCTGGTCACCAATGTAATAATCTTGCCAAGATCAGTCTTCCATCACCACAACTCTTCATTTACCAAATGGAGAACAGCATCTACAGCTTACAGTGCACAGAGACCCACAGAATACCAGTGTGGGTTAAGGCAGTGGGGTTTAAGTCCCTGCCACTCCCTTCCCATTGGGCAACCCTTAATGAATATATCTAAGATGTTCCAATCAAAACAAAAGCCTTCCATAAACAAAATCCTTTAAACAAGTTGAATACAACGAAGACTAATGCTCACGTGATACTGGAAATTGAGTCCTTTGATTGAACTCTACAGTCCTCTGGATTCACTTGAACACAGTAAAAAGTCTGACAACACCAGGTTTTAGTCCAACCGATTTATTTGATAGTAGACTCACAAGCTTTCGAGGTTTCCCTCTTCGTCAGGTGAATGGAGAGTTCTGGCCTCAGACAGAACATATAACGCACAGACAGTTTAGAGATTACTGATTAGAATGCGAATTCTTACATCTAACCTGCTGTTCAAGACCTGAAGTGGCTGACAATGTGAGTGGAAGGAGCACTGATCACAGGTTACAGAGATGTGTATTGTCTCCAGACAGTACAGTAAGTGAGGTTTTGCAAACCCAGGCAAGTCACGGGGGTTACAGATAGTGCGACATGAACCCAAGATCCCTGTTGAGACCGTCCTCATGTGTGCGGAACTTGGCTGTCAGTCTCTGTTCAGCGACTCTGCGCTGTTGTGTGTCGTGAAGGCCGCCTTGGAGAATGCTTACCCGAAGGTCAGAGGCTGAATGCCCGTGACCACTGAAGCGTTCACCAACAGGAAGGGAACAGTCTTGCCTGGTGATTGTCGAGCAATGTTCATTCATCCGTTGTCATAGCGTCTGCATGGTCTCCCCAGTGTACCATGCTTCGGGACATACTTTCTTGCAACGTATCAGGTAGACAATGTTGGTCGAGTTGCAAGAGTATTTACCATGTTCCTGGTGGATGGTATTCTCACCTGTGATGATGGTATCCATGTCGATGATCCGGCCTGTCTTGCAGAGGTTGCTGTGGCAGGGTTGTGTGGAATTGTGGTCACTGTTCTCCTGAAGACTGGGTAGTTTGCTGCAAACAATGGTCTGTTTGAGGTTGTGTGGTTGTCTGAAGGCAAGAAGTGGGGGTGTGGGGATAGCCCTGGCGAGATGTTCATCTTCATCAATGATATGTTGAAGACTTCTGATATGCTGAACAGAGACTGATAGCCAAGTTCCACACACATGAGGACGGTCTCAACAGGGATCTTGGGTTCATGTCGCACTATCTGTAACCCCCGTGACTTGCCTGGGTTTGCAAAACCTCACTCACTACTGTCTGGAGACAATACACATCTCTGTAACCTGTGATCAGTGCTCCTTCCACTCACATTGTCAGCCACTTCAGGTCTTGAACAGCAGGTTAGATGTAAGAATTCACATTCTAATCAGTAATCTCTAAACTGTCTGTGCTTTATATGATCTGTCTGAGGCCAGAACTCTCCATTCACCTGAGGAAGAGGGAAACCTCGAAAGCTTGTGAGTCTATTATCAAATAAATCGGTTGGACTAAAACCTGGTGTTGTCAGACTTTTTACTGTGTTTACGCCAGTCCAACGCCGGCATACCCACATCTTCACTTGAACAAGCAGAAGTCAAACCAGCTTCTCAGAACCCCAGGGAGAGACTCTCTGGTCAAGCTACCAATTGCAGAATCTTCCCTGCAGGAAGATCTTTCTTTCAGATAACCAGCAGGATTTCTAAAACAACAGGGAGAGCGGGAAATCACTTTTTAGCTTGCTGTCTCTTCTAAAACTAAACTGTAGCTCAGAACTGAAAATGAAAGAATTTCTGTCACCTGATCCACCAACCAGTTTTTTTCCTCATAAAAATGCAGAGTTATAAAAAATCGCAAAGTAAAAACAAACAACTCCCATCCAAGCTATTTAAGGAACAATAGAAAGGCATCTGGTAGCTAACCAACCCTGCAACAATAATGACATTAGCTGATCTGTGAACTGCAGAAATCATGATTTTTAAAGTTGCACTTAACGTCACAATTCCAAAATTTCCACCTCGCAGTCCTTACAGTCACAGCGTGGTGCTTCTGGGATTGTGAACTATGGATTTAATCCTCATGTCAGGCCAAATGCTCATATTTGTCCAAATTTTGGATCATTTGGTTGTTTTACTGCAAATTGGAATTAAAAGTCCAGTGTGATCTACAGTGGTTGCAAAAGTTTGACCAAGGGGGAAATTTACAATGTATTGTAGCTGAAGCGAATAAGAAGAGGGGAGTGCATCAATGAGTAAGACCATAATACATAGGAGCAGAATTAGGCCATTCAGCCCATCAAGTCTGCTCCATCATTCAATCATGGCTGATTATTTTTCTCATCCCCATTCTCCTGCCTTTTCCCCATAACCCCTGATCCCCTTATCAATCAAGGACCTATTTATCTCTGTAAGAACATAAGAAATAGGAGCAGGAGTAGGCCACCTAGCCCTTCGAGCCTGCTCCACCATTCAATAAGATCATGGCTGATCTGAAGTGGATCAGTTCCACTTTCCCGCTCTCTCCCCATAACCCTTAATTCTCTTGTCTATCAGAAACCTATCTACCCGTGACTTAAATATATTTAGCGAGGCAGCCTCCACCACTTCAACAGGCAGAGAATTCCAGAGATTCACCACCCTTTGAGTGAAGAAGTTCCTCCTCAACTCCGATCTAAAAGTGTCTTAAAGGCACTCAATGACCTGGCCTCTACAGCCTTCTGCAGCAAAGAGTTCCACAGATTCCCCACTCTCTTGCTGAAGAAATTCCTCCTCATCTCTGTTTTAAAGGATTGTCCCTTTAGCCTGAGGTTGTGCCCTCTGGTTCTAGATTTTTCTACTAGTGGAAACATCCTCTCTACGTCCACTCTGTCCGGGCCTCGCAGTATCCTGTAAGTTTCAATAAGATCTCCCCTCGTCCTTCTAAACTCCAACAAGTACAGACCCAGAGTCCTCAACCGTTCCTCATTCAACAAACTCTTCATTCCAGGGATCATTCTTGTGATCCTCCTCTGGACCCTTTCCAAGGCCAGCACATCCTTCCTTAGATACGGGGTCCAAAACTGCTCACAATATTCCAAATGGGGTCTGACCAGAGCCTTATACAGCCTCAGGAGTACATCCCTGTTCTTGTATTCTAGCCCTCTTGACATGAATGCTAAATAAATGAATAAACTGCTGGTATTAATAAGGGGGCAAATCAGTCAGTTCCTCAATTTCGCAAGCTGCTGAGTTTTTCATTCCACTCTCTCAAGTTACTGGGATAGGTGCACTATGTGTTGTTGGTAGTTTATTTTCTGGTTTATTCCTCTGTGTACAAGTTAGTGTCCTGTTTCCCCAGCCCCTGTTTAAGAATTGAGTGAATGCGACTGCCTGACTGGAGCCTTTCTGGCATGTGCCCACAACCCTTACTCAGACATCCACACTGTCACAATAAGGAGAAAGACCTGTGACAAAGTACACTCCAATACTGACTGATTGGTAACTGATCAGTGGCATTGTTTTAAGACCCTGAATGTGTTTGTTCCACAGGCTGTGTTACTGAGTATAAAGTTGAAGCTGCAACCAAAGCTGGATCTGGAGGAGGTAAGCAAACTGCTGCATTTGTTAGGAAATGCAAGAGTTCGGGGGGGGAGAGCAAAAAAAGCCCAGTATATGCCAATTGTTCCCAATGAATCTCCAGGCTTAGAGTAATGGAAAGTTTAGTTTAACTAAGTTCCAAATATATTAATAATCCAACTTGCTGTTGGGGTTAGGGCTTTAGGATGAGTGAACGAGAGTGCAATGGAGAATTTTGTGCATGGGGAGGATTTTGTTTAATGCATAGTTTATTTTTTTTGTTAAAAGTTAATTGGCAATGCTGTGACTCTCTTCATCTCTTCATCCATGTTTCTAAACAAAAATATAAAAGTTCTGGGAGGCGGTGGTGTAGTGGTATTATCACTGAATTCATAACCCAAGATGATGTTCTGGGGACCTGGGTTTGAATTCAGATAGTAAAATTTGAATTCAGTAAAAGTCTGGAAATAAACCATGAAACCATTGTCAATTGTCATAAAAACACATCCAATTCATTCATATCCTTTAGGGAAGGAAATCTTCTGTCCTTACCTGGTCTGACCTACATGTGATTCCAGATCCATAGCAATGTGGTTGACTCTTAACTGCCCTTGGGCAACTAGAAATGACATTAAATGTTGACCCAGTCAGACACCCACATCCCATGAAGAATGAAAAAAAGGTGTGAGCCAGTGTCCCAATCTGGGACCTGACTGTCTCGCAGAAGCATCAGCTGGGATCATAACAAGTACAAATCCTAGTCACCTCTGAGGTTGAATCAGATTGTTAACAATAGGGATGTCATACTTGACTTTGAAAAGAACTTCCTACCATATATCTACACCATCACTGAGAAAATCTAAACCACTGTCATAACAGTGTTTGATTCCTCCTCTGTGTCAGCTCACCTAGTGCTGAAACTCTGATCTGCATGTTACCTCCAAACTTGCCTATTTCACTCTCCTGTGGGGCCTCCTGCTTCCTCCCCTCCGTAAACTTGAGATCATCCAAAATTCTGCCCATGTCCTTCATCGTACCAAATCCCATTTACCCAATGTAATTTTAAAATTCCACTGGTAATTTTAAAATTTCCGTCTTTGTTTGAAATTACTCCACGGCCTCACTCCTCCCTATCTCTGTACTTTCTTCCCACCCTACAAACCTCCATGCCTTCTGCATTGTATTATTTCTGGCCGGCTGAGCAAACCCAAATTTGATTGCTCCATGATTGGCGCCCGTGCCTTCAGTTATACATGCCCTAAGTGCGGTCCACTTGAACCTCTCCACTTTTAGATCTCTCTTTTCCTTTAAGACACAGCTTAAAATCCAATTCTTTGATTCAACTTTTAGTACCTTGAGAATAGCTGGTGTTCACTTCTTTGATTGTGCCTCTTGATACAGTGTGGGACATTTCACTTTTGCAGACAACATAGGCCAATATGTTACTAGTTAGTCTTTATTGGATTCCCAAGGCAATGCAACAGAACGTGTAGTATCTGCTTGTTTTCCCATTAGTAACGTGCTAAGCACATTAGCCAATGTCACTGACCAGTGTAAGGATGGAGATGCTGCTAATGTAACGTGCCCTTGACAATGTGGGAGCAAGGAGCAGAGAGATGCTAGTGTGAGCTTCATTGACTTGGGTGTATGCTTGAGATTGGTCATCTCTTCATTCCATATGACAATGGTTCACTTCCCTTTGTATTCTAGGGCAGTGGTTCCCAACCTCTTCAATAGCATGGCACACTTTAATGAGACAAACAATTCCACGGCACACCCATGAAAGGGCCAATACGGTGAAGCATCCACCCCCCAATAGCAATCTTTGTTGGAGATGGATAGGGAGGTAATTGGGGGTTTGGAAGGTTGTTTTTGAGGGGCGGGGGGGATCTAGTTTGACAGGCCAGGCCAGCATGCCCTGGCAAAGAGGCTGGGGAGTGGGAGGAAAAATCTGGGGTGGGTCCTCTGATGGGTCCATGGCCCCATGATGTAGGTCTTCCCCACACTTGACTGCTAGCAGTCCAAACAGCCAAGCAGTGAATGCTGCTGGACCTCCGATTAAACGGTGTGTGCATGCCGACTGAAAAACGCACTCATGGCCTTGCACTACTTCCAACCCACCAACTCACCCCTGTGGGAGTGTAAAATGCTGCCCGATATTCATTTCCAAATTCTCCAATATCTTCAGGTTTTGTATTCTTGCTTCAGGTAATATGCTTTTTGGTGAACTCATTACTTGCCAAACAGAAATGAACATGTTCTGCATTAGTCTCAAGGTTAGAGAGTTGTTGGGAATTTGTGATGTTAATCACATATTTTAATTATTTTGAGATCCATGCATCATGATGAAGCCTGTGTATCCGATATAACTGTCAACGTTCAGCACGCTCTTTGGCAATATCTGCTGAGCTACTCTTTAAGTAGAATTGAGTTTTAAATTGGTGCTGAATTCATTAAGTATTCTGCAAATGAAATTGATAAGATCTCCATGGGCAATATATCTAAACATGGAAATCCATGGAAGGATGTGGCCCTGGATGAAGATCTAGCTTAAAAAGTTTTAAAAAGATAACAGAAAATGATGGTGAAAGCTGGGTGTCAGATGAGATGGTGCTGAGTGGTGTATTGCAGATGTTAACACTTGGTTTGTCATAAGTTTATGACTGGGGTACGTTAACAATTGTGGTGGCAGAGGTCGGTAACCAGCTGCTTTGTGAATCTTAGCCACCTCACACTCAGCTGCTCACTCAGGTGTCAGCAGCTGAAGTGTGTCTGAAGGCCCTACATTGATATGGCCTTCAATTAAGACTTATCAAGACTATCAGTAAGAATAGACAACAACACCTCCTCCACAATCATCCTCACAAGGTGTGTTCTCAGACCCCTACTATACTCCTTATACATCTATGACTGTTCAGCCAAATTCCCCTCCAATTCGATTTTCAAGTTTGCTGATGACACCACCGTAGTGGGTCAGATCTCAAACATTGATGAGACAGAGTACAGGAATGAGATAGAGAATCTGGTGAACTGGTGTGGCAACAATAATCTCTCCCTCAATGTCAACAAAATGAAGGAGATTGTCATCAACTTCGGGAAGCGTAAAGAAAGGGTCGAGAGCTTCAAGTTTTTGGGTGTCCAGATCACCAACAACCTGTCCTGGTCCCTCCATGCTGACATTATAGTTAAGAAAGCCCACCAATGCCTCTACTTTCTCAGAAGACTGAGGAAATTTGGCATGTCAGCTACAACTCTCACCAACTTTTACAGATGTACCGTAGAAAGCATTCTTTCTGGTTGTATCACAGCTTGGTATGGGCTCCTGCTCTGCCCAAGACTGCAAGAAAATACAAAAGGTCATGAATGTAGCCCAATCCATCACGCAAACCAGCCTCCCATCCATTGACTCTATCTACACTTAACACTGCCTTGGCAAAGCAGCCAGTATAATTAAGGACTCCATGTACCCTGGACATTCTCTCTTCCATCTTCTATCTTTGGGGAAAAAGATACAAAAATCTGAGGTCATGTACCAACCAACTCAAGAACTGCTTCTTCCCTGCTGGTGTCAGACTTTTGAATGGACTTACCTTGCATTAAATTGATCTTCCTCTACACCCTTGCAATGACTGTAACACTACATTCTGCACTCTTTCGTTTCCTTCTCTATGAACAGTATGTTTTGTCACTCAAGAAACTGGGTCCGGCACACACCCAGCTCCCCCCCACTACTGCTGTCCTCAGCATCACACTCCCAGGTCCCAACTGGAGGATTTTTCTGAATCTTTCTCAGGCTGTTGTGGCGCTCACTGTTTAAAATCTGCAGCAAGCCACTGCAGACTTTCAAGCTTGTGTGCCAGGGCTCAGTGTTTGGGAAGCACTGTTCTAGGGGTAGAGTACATGTTATAGGAGGCTAACAGAGTCTGCACACATTCTGAGCACAGTAAAAAGTCTGACAACACCAGGTTTTAGTCCAACCGATTTATTTGATAATAGACTCACAAGCTTTGTGAGTATTATCAAATAAATCGGTTGGACTAAAACCTGGCGTTGTCAGACTTTTTACTGTGTTTACGCCAGTCCAACGCCGGCATACCCACATCACATTCTGAGCAGACAGAGGTTTGCAGATGAGAAATGATGGTTAGATAGTTGCATCAGCCTTGGACGAAATGATTAAAGATGTTGCATATCCCTGACAGTCCTGATACATCTCTGCATGGTGCTGACAGCTGTGAGAGCTGTTGTGAGGTCTTTGTTCTTCTCTCATTCCTCCCACATCATCTTCGTTCAAGGGGATTAGCAACCACTCTATTGCTTGATTGACAATTTTTCTCCCCTTTGCAATACCATGTTGTGCATGGCACAGCACATGCCAACACTCCTGGACACCCTCTATGGCACGCTTTTTTCTGTTGGTCACAGAGAATTGAACATTAACCCTTTCCAATTTACACATGTAAGTGGCTATTCCCAGGGACCTCCAGTGGCCATGTGTGCAGTCAATTAAACCACGCACCTGTGGGAACTTATTTGACAGCATCTCTTGAGGATCTGATTGTTGGCCCTTCTGCAGACAGAAATTGTCATCTCCCATATATATGCACCTATGTTTTGTAGCCTGGGAAATGCCACATGTCCCCTGTGGAGCCCTGAAACATGCCTCTGGAGTAGATGCTTCAGGCCACAGTTACATTGAGGGTGATGGGCATGTGGTTCCCTCCAATGCCACAGGGTTGCAAGTTTTGTTGTTGAAGTTCACCCAGGCCTGAGAACCAAAGAATCCTACAATGCCAGAAGAGAATATTTGGCCACACTGACTCTGCAGAAGAACATACCACCCAGGCCAATCCACCTAAACCACACATCCTCAGACACTAAAGGGCAATTTAGCATGGCCAATCCACCTAACTCGCACATCTTTGGAGTGTGGGAGGAAACTGGAGCACCTGGAGGAAACCCACGCAGACACAGGGAGAATGTGCAAACTCCACAGAGACAATGCCGGAAGAGGCCACCCGACTCATCGAGTCTCACTAACCCTCCAAAAAACATCCCACCCAGGCCCTATCCCCATAACCCTCCACATTAATCATGGCTAATCCATCTAACTGGCACATCGCTGGATGGCACCATGAATCCAGCAGCTGCAGCAAAAACGTGACTCCTATTGTTTTTTCTGCTCTCTGGAACTCCCTCAGTTCACTTTTCCTAGTTTTGAATAATCTACTTCTGCTTTTCTTTGACCTCCTTACTCCCTACGTTGCCTGCTGAGTGTCTGGCCCCTCGGTAAGATACTCTTTTCTCAGGAGCAGGGTTTATTGCCAGCTAAAGTTCAAATTGTGAGATGCCTGCCAGGAGGAATATGAAGCTGCTGCTGTCTGTGTACTCTGGGCAGGAGAATTATGTGGAAATAGATCAAGACAAACTGTTTCTCGTCTATTAAATGCCAGAATCTGGGCTCTTGCTATACTTCATTTGGTCTCCAACGGAAGGAACTTTCACTAACAATTCAATTCTCTTTTGCAGATGTGCATTCCATTGTTGCTTCAGGATAAAGTGAGTTTGGTGGAGGCCTATGTCGCTGATTATCCAGAGTTACAGCTTCGTTTGCTGCAGCTGCTGGATTCATGGTGCCATCCAGGGATGAACACTGCCAACATCCAAAGGTATGGTCAGCTGAAGACACGTCACTGAGAGATGCTTAATAATTCCTCTGCTTGACTGAGGTAAACACAATGCCTGCTGTGGTACCAGCGCCAATTCATGCAGACTTAACTGCTAGTCTGTGCTGTGCCATCTGATCTCAGAATTGGTAAGAAGTCTCACAACACCAGGTCTAAATCCAACCAGTTTATTTGTAGTAATCCCACAAGCTTTTGGAAACGGTGTTCCTTCATCAAGTGTGTGCAAGGCTGTAATCAGAGAAGGGCATATAAACACATACACAGTTTACAGAATACTGATTAGAATTAGATCAAAGATCTCAGAATTGGTGACATGGAAGTCATGGTTAAAACATAGAAAAACTACAGCGCAATACAGGCCCTTCGGCCCATAAAGTTGTGCCGAACATGTCCCTACCTTCGAGATTACTAGGCTTACATATAACCCTCTATCTTACTAAGTTCCATGTACTTATCTGAATGTCTCTTAAAAGACCCTATCGAATCCGCCTCGACCACTGTTGCCGGCAGCCGAATCCACTCACCCACCACTCTGAGTGAAAAACTTACCCCGACATCTCCTCTGTACCTACTCCTCAGCCTGTGTCCTGTTGTGGAAAAAGCCTCTGCCTATCCACTCGATCAATACCTCTCAACATCTTATACACCTCTATCAGGTCACTCCTCATCCTTCGTCTCTCCAAGGAGAAAGGGCCGAGCTCCCTCAACCTATCCTCATAAGGCATGCCACCCAATCCGGGCAACATCCTTGTAAATCTCCTCTGCACCCAAGGCTTCCTGTAATGAGGCGACCAGAACTGAGCACAGTACTCCAAGTGGGGTCTGACCAGGGTCCAATACAGCTGCAACATTATCTCTCAGCTCCTAAACTCAGTCCCTCGATTAATGAAGGCCAGTACACCATATGCCTTCTTAACCACAGCTTCTGATCTTCCACACTGCCAAGAGTCCTACCATTAATATTATATTTTGCCAATCTATTTGACCTGCCAAAATGAACCACTTTACACTTATCCGGGTTGAAGTCCATCTGCCACTTCTCCCCCGAGTCTTGCATCCTATCAATGTCTCGTTGCAACTTCTGACATCCCTCCACACTATCCACAACACCTCCAACCTTTGTGTCATCAGCAAACTCACCAACCCATCCCTCCACTTCCTCATCCAGGTCATTTATAAAAATCACAAAGAGCAAGGGTCCCAGAACGGATCCCTGGGGCACTCTACTGGTGACCGACCTCCATGCAGAATATGACCCATCTATAACCACTTTTTGCTTCTATGGGCAAGTCAATTCTGGATCCACAAAGCAATGTCCCCTTGGATCCCATGCCCCCTCACTTTCTCAATAAGTCTTGCATGTGAAGTCCATATATACTACATCTACTGCTTTTCCTTCATCAATGTGTTTAGTCACATCTTCAAAAAATTCAATCAGGCTCGTTAGGCATGATCTGCCTTTGACAAAGCCGTGCTGACTATTCTTAATCATATTATACCTCTCCAAATGTTCGTAAGTCCTGCCTCTCAGGATCTTCTCCATCAACTTACCAACCACTGAGGTTAGACTCACTGGTCTATAATTTCTAGGGCTCTCTCTACTCCCTTTCTTGAATAAAGGAACGACATCTGCAATCCTCCGGAACCTCTCCCATCTCCATTGGTGATGCAAAGATCATCGCCAGAGGCCCAGCAATCTCCTCCCTTGCCTCCCACGGTAACCTGGGGTACATCCCATCTGGCCCCGACGATTTATCTAACTTGATGCTTTTCAAAAGGTCCGACACATCCTCTTTCTTAATATCTACATGCTCAAACTTTTCAGTCACTGCAAGTCTGCACTACAACCATCAAGATCCTTTTCCATAGTGAATACTGAAGTAAAGTATCCATTAAGCACCTCTGCTATTTCTTCCGGTTCCATACAAACGTTCCCACCGTCACACTTGATAGGCTCTATTCTTTATCCTCTTGCTCTTCACATACTTGTAGAATGCCTTGGGATTTTCCTTAATCCTGCCTGCCAAGGCCTTCTCATGACCCCCTCTGACTCTCCTAATTTCCTTCTTAAGATCCTTCCTATTAGCCGTTCTCGAATATTACCTAGCTCTCTGAACTTTTTGTAAGCTTTTCCTTTCTTCTTGACTCGATTTATTACAGCCTTTGTACACCACGGTTCCTGTAACCTATCATAACTTCCTTGTCTCATTGGAACGTTGCTATGCAGAACTCCAGACAAATATTCCCTGAAAATTTGCCACTTTTCTTCTGTACGTTTCCCTGAGAAAACTTCTTTTCAATTTAAGCCTCCAATTTCCTGCCTGATAGCCTCATAATTTCCCTTAATCCAATTAAACACTTTTCTTACTTGTCTGATCCTATCTCTCTCCAATGCTATTTAAAGGAGAGAGAATTATGATCACTATCTCCAAAATGCTTTCCCACTGTGAGATCTGACACCTGTCCAGGTTCATTTCCCAATACCAAATCAAGTACAGCCTCTCCTCATGTAGGCTTATCCACAAACTGTGTCAAGAAACCTGCCTGAACACACCTAACAAACTTCTCCCCATCTAAACCTCTTACCTTAGGGAGATTCCAATCGATATTTGGGAAATTAAAATCTCCCATCACAACAAATCTTATTATTACACCTTTCCAGGATCTGCTTCCCAGTCTGCTCCTCAACATCCCTGTTACTATTGGGCAGCCTATGGAGAACACTCAGTAAAGTTATTGTCCCCTTCCTGTTCCGAACCTCCACCCACAGAGACTCCGTAGACAATCCCTCCATGGCATCCATCTCTTCTGCAGCCATGACACTATTTCTGATCAACAGTGCCACTCTCCCATCTCTTTTGCCTCCCTCCCTGTCCCTTCTGAAACATCTGAAATGCGGCACTTGAAGTAACCAGTCCTGTCCCTGAGTCATCCAAGTCTCTGTAATGGCCATCACATCACATTTCCAGTCGTGATCCACGCTCTAAGCTCATCCACAACACTCCTTGCATTAAAATAGCCACATCTCAAACCTTCGGTCTGAGCACTCCCCTTCTCTATCACCTGCCTATCCTCCCTCTCACACCGTCAACAAACTTTCTCTGTTGAGTTTATTATCCCTGGGCTAGGGATGGAAAAGTCAGCCATGGCCTTTAGTCATTACTAATGTCCAACGAACTCTGCTGCAGACTGCATATATATGAATGTTAGGAAGTGACAGTGACAATGTCAGCAGTTCTGCATGCTCGCTGCATAAAATCACACTTGTAAATAATGAGTCAAGGTGTCAGTGGGTTCCAGCTGGCCTGAAAACCTATTCTAAAAATAAAAACTCCTGCGTAAGTACCATTAGAAAGAAAAACGCTACAGCGCAGAATGAGGCCACTCAGCCCATTGAGTCTGCACCGACAACAATCCCACCTAGGTTCCATTCCTGTATATTTACCCTGCTATTCCCTCAAACCTACGCACCCTGGGACACTAAGGGGCAATTTAGCATGGCCAATCAACCTAATCCACATATCCTTGGAGTGTGGGAGGAAACCAGAGTGCCTGGAGGAAACCCACGCAGACACGGGGAGAATGTGCAAACTCCACACAAACAGCGACTCAAGCCAGGAATTGAACTCAGGTCCTTGGAGCTGTGAGGCAGCAATGTTTGCCAATGTGCCGCCATTGTCCCTCTCAATTCCAAAGTATCCTTCTGGTGCCAACACAGCTTTGGCATCAATTGATCAATAAAATCTTCTTTGCCTTTTCATTTAGGAAGCTAAGCCAGAGAAAGATGAAATCTCAAACCGTGCTCACCAGGAAAGGGGGAAGTGTGGGCCAGGGCTGTGATAAGGAGTGTTTAACTAAAATTGACGTGGCCACCATGACTAGTGGCACAACCTCCAAATCGGCCCTGGCACTGATGCAAATGTGGGGCTTGGAAGTGGGTTCCCTTTTGGCTTGGCTTGGGTTTTCCTCCCTCTTTTGAGCAAGAGAGCACACGTTCCACCCGGAGGCCTCAGATGAACCTGTAAATCAGCTCATCTTTGCAGGTGTCAGAATAGCTTTTTTGAAGGTCAACCCACAGAAAGCAACTGGCCCGGATGGGATACCCGGATGAGCACTCAGATCCTGCATGAATCAGCTGGTGCGGGTATTCACAGTCATCTTCAAGCCCTCTACAACAATCTGAGGTTCCCATCTCCTTCAAGAAGATGACCATCATTCCGGTAGCAAAGAAAAGCCAAGCAGCGTACCTTATGACTATCGGCCGGTGGCTCTGACATCCAACATTTTGAAGTGTTATGAACTGTGCGCAGTTCTGGTCACCTCACTACAGGAAGGATGTGGAAGCTATTGAGAGGGTGCAGAGGAGATTTACAAGGATGTTGCCTGGATTGGGAGGCATGCCTTATGAAGATAGGTTGAGGGAGCTAGGTCTTTTCTCCCTGGAGAGATGAAGATTGAGAGGCGACCTGATAGAAGTTTATAAAATGTTGAGAGGAATAGATAGGGTGGATTCTTGGAGGCTATTTCCCAGGGCTGAAATGGTCGCTACGAGAGGACACAGGTTTAAGATGCTGAGGAGCAGGTACAGAGGAGATGCCAGGAGTAAGTTTTTCACTCAGAGGGTGGTGAATGAGTGGAATCGGCTGCCATCAGTGGTGGTAGAGGCAAACTTGCTGAGGTCTTTTGAGAGACCTCTGGATGAGTACATGAGATTTAATGAGAGTTATAGATAGGCCTGATAGGTATAGATGTGATCGGCGCAACTTGTGGGCCGAAGGGCCTGTTTGTGCTGTAGTGTTCTCTGTTCTAAGTGCTTCGAAAGGTTAGTCATGGCACGAATCAATTCCAGCCTCCTGGACTACCTGGATCCACTACAGTTCATTTGTCGCCGCAACAGGTCCACAGCAGATGCCATCTCCCTGGCCCTGCACTCAACCTTGGAACACTTAGATAACAAAGACATCTACGTCAGACTCCTATTTATTGACTACAACTCAGCTTTCAACACCATTATACCTACGAAATTCATCTCCAAACTCCATGACCTGGGCCTCAGCTCCTCCTCTGCGACTGGATCCTGAACTTCTTAACTCACAGACCACAATCAGTAAGGATAGATAGCAATACCTCCTCCACGATCATCCTCAACACCGTGCCCCACAAGGCTGTGTTCTCAGCTCCCTACTATAATCCTTATACACCTATGACTGGCCAAATTCCCCTCCAACTCGATTTTCAAGTTTGCTGATGACATCAACATAGTGGGTCAGATCTCAAACAATGAAGAGACAGTACAGGAAAGTGATAAAGAATGTGGTGCACTGGTGCGGCAACAATAATCTCGCCCTCAATATCAATGAAATGAAGGAGATTGTCATCGACTTCAGGAAGCATGGTGGAGAACGTGCCCCTTTCAACACCAACGAGGGTGAAGTAGAAATGGTGGGGAACTTCAAGTTTTTAGGTGTCCAGATCACCAACAATCTGCCCTGGTCTCCCCATGCGGACACTATAGTTAAGAAACCCCCACCAACAAATTTTCTAAGAAGTCTAAGGAGGTTTGACATATGCTATGACTCTCAGCAACTTTTACAGATGCACCACAGAAAGCATTCTTTCTGGATGTATCACAGCTTGGTATAGCTTCTGTTCTGCCCAAGTCCACAAGAAATTAGTAAAGATCGAGAATGTAGCTCAATCCATCGTTCAAACCAGCCTCCCATCCATTGACTCTGTCTATACTTCCCCTCGGAAAAGCAGCCAGAATAATTAAAGACCCCATGCACCCCGGACATTCTCTCTTCCTCCTTCTTCTGTAGGGGAAAAAATACAAAAGTCTGAGATCACGTACCAATCGACTTGTGAACAGCTTCTTCCCTGCTGCTGTCAGAATTTTGAATGGACCTGTCACACTAAGTTGATCTTTCTCTACACCCTAGCTATGACTGTAACACTACATTCTGTACTCTCTCCTTTCCTTCTCTATGGGTAGTATGATTTGTCCGTATAGTGCGCGAGAAACAGTACTTTTCACTATACAGGTGACAATAATAAATTAAATCACTGGAATGGAGGCTGTTGGAGGGGGTGCTCATGTGTGTTCGTGTTCGTCCTGTACAGCACAGCCAGTGACCTGTCTGTGTGTTGTATCTCAGCTCACTCCTAGTATCAGAGTTCTCTCACTCACTCCAACACACATTCACTCGCTCGCACTCAGTTACTCTCACCTGCTCTCATCCGCACTCTCTGCCATGTAATTACTTACATGCAGACACTCACTCTTCCTCAGAGTCTCACTGACGCATGCGCTCATTCACTTGCTCGTTTGCACCCATTCTGGTACTATGTCTCTTTCTCCACTGCTGGCTACCTTTCTCTCTCATGCTCTCTCATACTCTCTCTCTCTCTCTAATATTTGATCTCTCACAGTTTTTCTCTCTGCACCTCCCATGTCTGTCTGTCTCATGCCCACCCCATCTTTTATGCCCACCCCCTCTTTTGCGCCCCCCCCATGCAACTCCTCATGCCCCCCCATACTCCCCCACACTCCTCCCTCGCTAATGCTCCCTCTGTCACGCTTCCCCCCTCACGCGCTCTCTCTCTCACACCCCCCCCACACCCCCTTTCTTGCCCCCCTGCCCCTCTCTCACGCCCCCCACCTCATGCCCCCCTCCCCCTTCTCTCACATCCACCCTCATACCACCCCATGCCCCGTCACTCCCCCAGTCACACCCCTTCTGCCAGCGCCCCACCCACCTCCCTTTGTGCACACCCTGCCCCGCTGCTCTCCCCCCACTGACCCCTCCCCCGTTGGCACTTGGCCAGAAATCCTATTATCATAAAATGGCACTGGTCGCAAATACCAGCGCCAATCGTGCTAATCAATTTATGCCCCATTTTATGACAGCGTTGCACCCTGAAATGGGCACAACATGATGGTAAAATCCCAGCCTCTGTTCCTCTCTCATACTCCCACTCTTCATTTCATTCTGGATTGTGTCTCTCTCTCTCTCTCGCCCTCTCGCTGTCTCTCAGTCTCTTTCGTCTGTCTCTCCACCATTTTAAGACCACGAGAAAGAGGAACAGGAGGAGGCTGATTGGCCTCTCAAACCTGCTCTGCCATTCAGTGGAATGGCTGATCCAACCGACGTTCTTCATGTCCACTTTCCTGCCCTTCCCCTGTAACCCTAGATTCCATTATTGATCAGAAATCAATTTATCTCTGCCTTAAATATACACAAGGACTCTGCCCCACAGCTCTCTGTGGCAAAGAGATTCAAGCACAACCCTCAGAGAGAAGAAATCCCTCCTCATCTCAGTCTTAAACTGGCGCCCCTTTACCCTGAGACTATTCCCTCTGGTCCAAGACTCTCCCATGAGGGGAAACAGCCTCTCAGTATTTACCCTGTTGAGCCTCTTATGAATCCGATATGTTTCAATGAGATCACCTCTCATTCTCCTAAATTTCAATGGGTAGAGTCCCAACCTGTTTAACCTTTCCTTTTTCAGACAATTCCTCCATCCTAGTAAAGCTTCTCTGAACTGCCTCCAATCAAATAATATCCTTCCTCAAATAAGGGGATCAAAACTGTTTCAGCGCTCTAGATGTGGTATCACCAGCACCTTGTACAGCTGCAGCAAGACGTCCCTACTCTTATACTCCAACCCCCTTGAAATAAGGGTCAATATTTCATTAGTCTTAGCGTGTTACAGTAGTTAGCAGTGCTGCCTCACAGCGCCAGGGACCTGTGTTCAAATCTCAGCTTCGGTCCCTGTCTGTATGGAGTCTGCACGTACTCCCCATGTCTGCATGAGTTTCCTCCAGGTGCTCCAGTTTCGTCCCACGGTCCGAAAGACATCCTAGTTAGGTGCATTGGCCATGCCAAGTTCTCCCAGTGTACCCAAGCAGGCACCAGAGTGTGGCGACTAGGGGATTTTCACAGTAACTCCATTGCAGTATTAATGTAAGCCTACTTGTGACACTAATAAATAAACTTCTTAAACTTTGATTACCTGCTGTATCTGTGTGCTAGCTTTCTGTGTTTCGTGCACAAGTATCTCCAAGT
The DNA here is from genome assembly GCF_965287045.1 of Carcharhinus amblyrhynchos. Taxonomy (NCBI): domain Eukaryota; kingdom Metazoa; phylum Chordata; class Chondrichthyes; order Carcharhiniformes; family Carcharhinidae; genus Carcharhinus; species Carcharhinus amblyrhynchos. Next base: position 44,688,747 of record NC_137348.1, read on the forward strand.
TGCTTTGTGTTGCAGCTTTCTAAAATTTTTCTCCATTTAAATAATACTCTGTTCTTTTGTTCTCCCTTCCAAATTGAACAACTTCACGTTTTCCCACATTATACTCCATTTACTTACCCACTTACTTAACCGACCAATATTTTTTTGTAAACTGTGTGCATCCCTTTCACAACTTAACTTTTTTGGGTGTCGCAAATTTCAGTCCTTTCTACTTCTCCACAATCCAAGGAGTTTCAGAAAATTACAACTAATGCATCTACTATCTCTGTAGCTCCTTCTTTTGGGATCCAAGGATACAAGTCATCTGAGCCAGGAGACTTAGTTTGTCTAACACTACTTCTGTAGTGATCATGATGGTACTTAATTCATCCCCCAAGTTCTTGAATATTAATAGGATGCTTGAAGTATCTTCCACCAATAAAACCAAGATCTGCTATTTTATGGTTCATAGCAAGTTCTGGGCAGCACAGTGGCTAGCACTGCTGCCTCAAAGCTCCGGGGACCCAATTCAATTGCACATTCTCTCCGTGTCTGTGTGGGTTTTCTCCAGGTGCTCTGGTTTCTTCCCACAGTCAAAGATGTGCAGGTTAGGTGAATTGGCCATGGCAAATTGTGCCTTCATACCCCAAGATGGTTGGTTAGATAGATTAGCCATCGTATATGTGCGGGTTTAAGGGGAGAGACCTAAGTAAGGTGCTCTGTCACAGACTTGATGGGCTGAATGGCCTCTTCTGCACTGTAGAGATTCCATATTTCTACAATAACCATCTCCCCAGATTCATTTTCTAAGGGGCCTATGCTCACTTGATCCTCATCCTTCCTTTTCCGATATGTAAAAAAGCTATTATCAGTTTTTATATTCCTCGCAGGTTTGCCCTCGTTGTTTATTTTCTCTCTCTTTATCTTTTTAGTCCTCCTTTAAGGAGGACTAAGGTTTGCCACTGTCTGCTTACTGTCTTTCATGCTAATTTATCCACTCAGTCAACTTCAGCAACTCCATAAGAACACAAGAACCATCTGACCCCTCGAGCCTGCTCCGCCATTCAATAAGATCATGGCTGATCTTTTCATGGACTCAGCTCCACTTACCCGCCCGCTCACCATAATCCTTAATTCCTTCACTGTTCAAAAATTTATCCATCCTTGTTTTAAAAACATTCACTGAGATTGCCTCAACTACATTTGGGTGAAGAAGTTCCTCCTCAACTCAGTCCTAAATCTGCTTCCCCTTATTTTGAGGCTATGCTCCCTAGTTCTAGTTTCACCCGCCACTGGAAACAATCTCGCTCCTTCTATTTTATCTATTCCCTTCGTAATCTTAAGTTTCAAGATCTCTCCTCATTCTTCTGAATTCCAAAGAGTATAGCCCCAGTCTACTCAGTATGTCCTCATAAGCCAACACTGTCAACTCCAAAATCAGCCTAGTGAATCTCCTCTGCACCCCCTCCAGTGCCAGTATATCCTTTCTCAAGTATGGAGACCAAAACTGTACACAGTACTCCAGGTGAGGTCTCACCAGCACCTTATACAGCTGCAACATAACCTCGCTGTTTTTAAACTCCATCCCTCTAGCAATGAAGGACAAAATTCCCTTTGCCTTCTTAACCTGCAAGCTAACTCCTTGAGATTCCTGCACAAGGACACCCAGGTCCCTCTGCACAGCAGCACACTGCAATTTTTTACCATTTAAATAATAGTCCATTTTGCTGTTATTCCTACCAAAATGGATGACCTCACATTTACCAACATTGTACTCCATCTGCCCTACCAACTCACTTAGATTATCTATATCCCTTCGCAGATTTTCAGAGTTCTCTGCAGACTTTGCTCTGCCACTCATTTTAGTGTCATCTGCGAATTTTGACACACTACACATGGTCCCCAACTCCAAATCATCTTTGTAAATTGTAATCAATCCCTGAGGCGCACCACTACTCACTGATCGACAACCAGAAAAACACCCATTTACCCCCATTCTTTGCTTTCTATTAGTTAACCAATCCTCTGTCCATACTAATACATTATCCGTAACACTGTGCACCTTCATCTTATCCAGCAGCCTTTGGTGCGGCACCTTGTCAAATGCCTTCTGGAAATCCAGATACACCACATTCACAGGTTCCCCACTGTGCACTGCGCATGTAATGTTCTCAAAGAATTCCACCAAATTAGTCAAATATGACTTGCCCTTCATCAACCCATGCTGCGCCTTCTCAGTGAGACAATTTATATCCAGATGTCTCGCTATTTCTTCCTTGATGATAGATTCAAGTATTTTCCCTACTGCAGAAGTTAAGCTAACCGGCCTATAGTTACTTGCCTTTTGTCTACCTCCTTTCTTAAACATAAGCGTCACATTTGCTGTTTTCCAATCTGTGGGAACCAACCCAGAGTCCAGCAAATTTTGTTAAATTGCCACTAGTGCATTTGTTATTTCCCCCATCATCTCTTTCAGTACCTTGGGATGCATTCCATCAGGGCCAGGAGACTTGTCTACCTTTAGCCCCATTAACTTGCCCAACACTACCTCTTCGTGATGATAGTTTCTAGGTCCTCACCTGCCATAGCCATGTTGGCATCAATTTTTGTCATGTTATTTGTGTGTTATGCTGTGAAGACTGACACAACATACTATTCAATGCCTCAACCATTTCCTCATTTCCAGTTATTCCACCCTCCTTCTCATCCTCTGAAGGACCAATGTTTACCTATCCTCATTTCAATGTAACTTCCTTTATTTAAATTAAAAACAATTGTTTCTCACTCTCAAACTGAATATTAAACTATATCATGTTATGATCACTATTTCCTCGGGGATCTTTTACTGTCGGGTCCTTTATTAAAGCTGATTCTTTACCCATTACCAGATCCAAGATAGCCTGTTCCCTGGTTGATTCCATGACATATTATTCTAAAAACTATCCCAAATGCACTCTATTAATTTGTTATCGTTGCTACCCTTTCCAACTTGATTAACCTAAGTAACATAACGTCACCCAAGTTTTTTGCTCTACTTAGTCTACAAGATTATGAGAGGCATGGACAGAGTGGATAGTCAGAAACTTTTTCCCAGGGCGGAAGAGTCAATTACTAGGGGGTATAGGTTTAAGGTGCGAGGGGCAAGGTTTAAAGGAGATTACGAGGCAGGTTTTTTACACAGAAAGTAGTGGATGCTGGAACCCATTGCCAGGGGAGCTAGTAGAAGTGGATAGAGTAGTGACTTTTAAGGGGTGTCTTGACAGGTACATGAATAGGATGGGAATAGAGGGATATGGTCCACGGAAGGGTAGGGGGTTTTAGTTAAGTGGGGCAGCATGGTCGGTGCAGGCTTGGAGGGCCAAAGGGCCTGTTCCTGTGCTGTAATTGTCTTTGTTCTTTGTTTTACATGCTCCTATTCTTTGTTGATATATCACCTTTCCTACAGTATAGGAAACATTGATTTTGATTTGATTTATATTTGTCATATATATTAGCATAGAGCGAAAAGCATTGTTCCTTGCACGCTACACCGACAAAGCATACTGTACACAGGAAGGAAAATTGCAGAATGAAGTGTAGAGAAAGACCAACTGAATGGGAGGTAGGTCCATTCAAAAGTCTGATGGCAACAGGGAATAAGCTGTTTTTGAGTTGGTTGGTACGTGTCTTTAGGCTTTTGTATGTTTTTCCCAATGGAAGAAGGTGGAAGAGAGAATGTCCGGGGTGCTTGGCATCCTTGATTGCTGCTTTCCTGAGGCAGTGGGAAATGTAAACAGTGCCAATGGATGGGAGCTGGTGTGTGTGATGGATTGGGCTTGGTTCATGATCCTTTGTAGTTTATTGCGGTCTTGGACAAAGCAGGAGCCATACCAAACTGTGGTACAACCAAAAAGAATACTTTCTATGGTGCATGTTTAGATGTTGGTGAGAGTTGTAGCAATCATGCCAAATCTCCTTAGTTGCCTGAGAAAGTACAGGCATTGTTGGGCTTTCTTAACTATAACATTTCCATGAAGGGACCAGGACAGGTTGATGGTAATCTGGACACCTAAAAATTTGAAGGTCTTGATCATTTCTACTTGATCCCCATTGATGTAGATGAGCATTCCTCTCCACAAGCTTCCTAAAGTTGATGACAATCCCCTTTGTTTTGTTGACATTGAGTGAGAGATTATTATCATTGCACCAGTTCACCAGATTCTCTATCTCCTTCCTGCATTCTATTTCATCATTGTTTGTGATCAGACCCACTACTTTGGTGTCAACAGCAAACTTGAAAATTGAGTTAGAGGGAAATTTGGCCACACATTCAGAGGTGTATAAGGGTGAAGTAAAGAGTAAAGGGCTGAGGACACAGCCTTGCAGAGCACCTGTGTTTGGGGATCTATGCATACTCTTACCAATGTCTTCTTTCCCTTGCTGTTTATTACCTCCACCCAAATAGACTCTGCATCATCTGAGCCTAGACTCTCTCAAAACTGTATTCATTTCATTAAACTTATTAACAGTGCTACCCCACCACCTTTTTCTTCCCTCCTGTCTTACTGAAAAGTTAAATATCCCTGAATACTAAGTTGTTAGCATTGATGATCATGTCACCTTTCTCTGTAATGTTTATGAGATCATATCCATTTACCTCAGTTTGTGCCATCAGTTTGTCTACCTTATTCCAAATGCTTCATACATTAAGATACAAAGCTTTTTTCGCTATTTTGAATCATCCTAATCTTTCTTTGTGCTGTGACTCTACTTGTCCCTTTCCCTTATTTACCCTGATAACCGTTTTTGCATTTTACTGTTCTTTTATTACTGTCCTCATTTTCCTTTCTCTAGTCTCCTCTGCACCCTTTCAATGGCTTCCACATCCGCCTCATTACAGGAAGGATGTGGAAGCCATTGAAAGGGTGCAGAGGAGATTTACAAGGATGTTACCTGGATTGGGTGGCATGCCTTATGAGGACAGTCTTTTCTCCTTAGAGAGACAAAGGATGAGAGGGGCCCTGATAGAGGTGTATAAGATGATGAGAGGTATTGATCAGGTGGACTCTCAGAGGCTTTTTCCCAGATGCTGAAATGGCTGCCACAAGAGGAGACAGGTTGCCGGTGTATAGAACGTTGGTTCGGCCACATTTGGAGTACTGCGTCCAGTTCTGGTCCCCTTACTATCGGAAGGACTTGGAGACCGTGGAGAGAGTGCAGAGGAGGCTTACCAGGATATTGCCTGGTATGGAAGGTCTGAGCTACGAGGAAAGATTGGGCAAATTGGGGCTGTTCTCCTTAGAAAGGCGGAGGATGAGGGGGATCTAATAGAGGTGTATAAGATTATGAAGGGTATAGATAAAGTGAACAGCGGTAAGCTTTTTCCTAGGTTGGATACAATAATTACGAGGGGCCACGGGCTTAGGGTGAGTGGGGGGGGGAGGGGGGGCGAGGTATAACTCGGATGTTAGAGGGAGGTTTTTCACACAGAGGGTGGGGGGGACCTGGAATGCTTTGCCAAGTAGGGTGGTGGAGGCAGGTACACTGCAGTTGTTTAAGGCTTACTTAGACAGGCACATGAGCGGACTAGAGATGGATTGATACAGGAGACTTTTCTAAATAAAGATCAAGAGCTTTCGGACGTCCCTGGGAATCAATTGATTCCTATGGACCTTCCAAAATATTTCATCGCTCACTTGCTTTATTCCTGCGCTTCTGGGGATTCCGTAAATGTCTAAGTTTTGCACGTTTATTGATGTCTTCTCTTTTACTTCACAGGTGATTCGGTCCGCCTTGTTGTCCAACGAGGGGCATACACGCGGTGGGTCGTGCGAGGGCTGCTCTTGGATGTTGCTTTGAGAGTTGCCTAGTGCTTCACGTCGTTAGTGTGTGCTTAAACTGGACCAACTGATGGGCAACACGACAGCTCAGTGACTATCACTGTTTGCTGTGCAGATACATGGATTTGGGCCGGTGTCTGCGGGAGTTTGCACATTCTCCCCGTGATTGCGTGGGTTTTCTCCGGGTGCTCTGGTTTCCTCCCACATCCCAAAAAACGTGCTCTTAGGCTGATTGGTGTAACAAATTGTCCTTAAATTAGTCTCCCCTCAATCTTCCCCAATAGGTGTAGACAAAGGTCATGGATAGATGAGGGCACTCATTATGTTAAGATGGCGGCGTGGGCTCGTTGGGCTGAAGGGCCTGTTTCCCGTGCTGTGTTGTTCTTTGTTCTTTGTTTAAGGTGTTGGGGAGTAGGTACAGTGGAGATATCAGGGGTAAGTTTTTCACTCAGAGGGTGGTGAGTGAGTAGAATTGGCTGCGGTCGGTGGTGGTGGTGGAGGCAAACTCTTTGGGGTCTTTTAAAAGACTTCTAGATGAGTACATGGGACTTAATAGGATTGAGGGTTATAGGTGAGCCTAATAGGTAGAGATATGATCAGTGCAACTTGTGGGCCGAAGGGCCTGTTTGTGCTGTAGTTTTTCTGATTCTAGTCACCCTTGTACGTTCCCATCCCTCTTGCATTCTAGTTTAAACCCTCCTCATACACATACTCAACCAAGAACATCAGTCCCAATCCTTCCCTGGTGTAATCCGTCTAGTTTGTATTGGTCCCAATGTCCCAGGAATTGAAAGCCTTCTTGCACCATCTTTCCAGCCACATATTCATCCATTTATCCCCTGCTATTTCTACTCTGACTAGCTTATGGCACTGGTAGTATTCCTGAGATCACTATCCTTGACGTCCTACTTTTCGATTTACTTCCTACTTCCCTATATTCTACTTTTAGGATGTCATCCCTTTTTTTAACCTATGTCATTGGTAGCAACATGTACCATGGACGCTGGCTGTTCGCCCTCCCCCTCCTGATGCTGTCTGTCTTGCACTGTATCTCTAGTATCGCCTCTTCTTCTTGCTCTCTCCAGTAATGTCTGTCCCTCCCTTTCTCTCTCTGTGTAGTATTGTCTCAAAGTCTGTATCCGCCCCCCCCCCGGCAACCATGCCCTCCTTCTCTGTCTCTCTCTGATACTGTCCCTGACTCTCACTCTCTGTATCTCTCACTCTCTCTGTCTCTTCTCTCCCCAGTACTGTCTGCTTCTCTCTATCTCTGGTATTGTCTGCCTCATTCTCTTTCTGTCTCTTTCCAGTAATGTCTGCCCCTCTCTCTCTCTGGTACTGTCCTTGTCTCTTTGTCTCTCTCTCTCTCTCTCTGTTTCTCTTTCTGTTATTGTCTGCCCCTCTTTCTCTCTCTCTCTGGTAATGTCTATCTGTTTCTCTTTCTCTCGCGCGTGCATGCTACGGTACTATCCACCTCTCTCTGTCTCTCTGGTACTTTCAGTCTCTCTCTCTCTCTCGCCAGCGCTATATGTCTTTCTCCTCCATTGCTATTTGTCTCTGTTACTTTCTCTCCCTCCCATATTGTCTATCTCTCTGTCTCTCTGGCCCTCAGCTGCTCTGTTTCTCACATGTCCCTTGAATCCCACATGTCCACCTTGTGTCAGAGCTGAGCTGGAAACTTTTGTCTTTGTTTTGATGTAAAACTTGTAAACTGCCTTTACCATCAACGGAGTTTTAGAAATATTTATTCAAAAAAATTATGAAGATGGCATTCAGTGAAACCATTTGCCTGTGTGTGACTGGAATTGAGATTTTCACTGTCATGGCTCTTAACCCTTGTGAGCTTTAGCCTGAGTCTGCACGATTCCAAATGAGATGCAAAGTGCATTCATGCAGAGGATGTGCTGGCTGATGATCAGAGAGCAATACAGCCTTTCCTGAAGCCTGTGTGTGACAGCTCAGGATAAAGACTCTCTTTGATCTCATCTGATGTTTGAGACAAAGGAATTGAGTCAGTGCTGCACAATTAACTGATTTGCGCGAAGTTTATTTATACAGATTTTACTGAATTTCAAAGGGAAATTGATTGGAAAAACACAGCCTGGAAAAAGCACGGAGATTGAGTGGAAGCAGCTGCTTTTATGTTCTGTGCAGAGGTGGACTGCCAGGTCACACTAACTCCAAATGAAAGCTAACATCTGGCTAAAACCAGCAGTTGGAAATAGGACCATGTTGAGCATCTACTTTCCATTAACATCCTAACAGCTATGGTCAGCGCAGCTTCAGGTGAATAGGAATGGGTGAACGAGACTGACTGAAGATAAACCATAGCTGCAGGACAAGGCAGCACACACACACAGTTTGAAATCTGCAGAATAGGTGCTGATAATCTTCTCGTAGCCATTAGGTCTGGATGGCCATTGAGTAAAATGTTGGAGGGAAAACCCTGAGCCATTCCCGAATTGAATTCATGTTGCGATGGAGATTATAGACTTCAATTTGAGCTGACGGGTCGGAAGTCATCCTCGGCCATACTGATCTCCGTGACGCATTATCTATTACTGAAGCTTTCACAGAACCTTGGAACAAAAGCAACATGCATTTATATAGCAGCTGTAATGTATCCAAATGTCCCGAGGTTCTTTACTGAACTAATTAAACACAAATTAATACAGAGTAACATAAGGCGATTTTAGACTAGATGAGCAAAAGCTAAGTCTGAAATGTAAGTTTTAAGCAATGGATTGGAGGAGGTTTGAGAATTGGAGGTTTAGGGAGGGAAATTCGAGAACTTCAGAGTCTGAAGCGATGGCCACCGATGGCCATGCAATTTAAATTGGCAATACTCAAGAGGATTTGTTATGGGAGGGTCATGTTTGACAATTCTAATCAATTTTCTGAGGAGGTAACCAGGAGTATGATGAAGGTAATGTATTTGATGTGATCCAAATGGACTTTAGCAAGATTTTTGATAAGGTTCTTCATAGCAGGCTGGTGAAGAAAGTAAGGGCCCATGGGGTTGGATCCAAACTTGGCTGAGAGACTGGAAGCAGAGGGTGATGGTGGAGGGATGTTTCTGTGACTGGAAACCTGTTTCCAGTGAGGTTCCACAAGGCTGAGTGCTGGATCTTCGCTATTTGTGGAGTGCGATAATGATTTATGATTACCATTATGACCAAGAAGTTTGCGTTTGACATGAAAATTGGTACGATGAAAAATAATGAGGAGGATCGTCATTGACTGCAGGATGACATCAGTGGACTGACCATAAGGTGTAAGAGCAGAAGTAGATCATTCGGCCCATTAAGTCTGCTCCGCCAGTCAATGAGATTATGATTGATCAAATATGGCAATTCTCAACCCCACTTTCCTGCCTTATCCCCATAACCCTTGATTAAAAATCTGCCTGTTTCAGTCTTTAACCTATTAAATGACCCAGTCTGTATGGCCTTCTGCGGTAAAGAATTCCATAGATTCACTACGCTCTGAGAGAAGAAATTCCTCCTCATCTCAGTATTAAATGGGTGATCACCTACTCTGAGATTATGCCCTCTGGTCCTAGACTCCCCCACAAGGGGAAACAACCTCCCAGCATCTACCCTGTCAAACCATCTGAGAATCCTGTGCAACTTTAAGGTCATCTCCCATTCTCCTAAACTCTAATGAGTACGCGTCCAGTCTTTCCTCATAAGAAAATCCTTCCCTACCCAGCATGAACCTAGTGAACCTTCTCTAGACTGCCTCCAATGTCAACATGTCTTCCCTTAGATAAGGGGACCAAAACTATTCACAGTATTGCAGGTGTGGTCTAACTTGTATTGGTCATGTGTGCAGAGCAGTGGCAAATAGAATTCAACCTAGAAAAGTGTGAAGTAATGCACTTGGGAAGAAGGTCACTAACAATACAAATGATTACACTGTGAATTATAGGACCCTGGAAAGTACTGTAGATCAGGATCCTTGGAGTGTATATCCACAGATCCTTGAAGGTGATATGGCAGGTAGAAGGTAAAGTCACCATAGCCCCAGATGACCAAAGGTTGCTGACTAGTGATGGTTTAACCTGAGGATCACTATACATCAGGTGAGTAGCAGGATTGGGAAGGTAGGGTCCTTGTGAATAACCTCAGCTGGTATGGGAATTGAACCCACACTGTTGACATTGCTCGGCATCACAAACTAGCTGTCCAGCCATTAAGTTGGCCAAGAAGGCAATATTGGGGCTTAGGATGCAAGAGCAGGGAGGTTCATGCTGGAATGAATAAAACACAACTGGAGTACGATGTGAAGTTCTGGTTGCCACATTATCAACAGGATGTGATTGCAATGGAGTCGGTGCAGAGGAGATTTACCAGGATGCTGCCTGGGTGGAGGATCTGAGCTACGAGGAGAGATTGGATAGGCTGGGCTATTAACCATGGACCAGCAGAGGTTGAGAGGGGACCTAATAGAGATATGTTGGGTAGGAAAGTATGTTTTCTATTCATAGAGGGGTCAATAAACAGGAGGCATAGAATTGAGGTAAGAGGTGGAAGGGATTTGAGAAACTTTTTCACGCAGGAGATGGTGGGAGCCTGGAACTCTCTGCCTGAAAGGATGGTTGAAACCCTCATAACACTAAAGAAGTATTTAGATATTCACTTGCGTTGCCATAACCTCCAGGGCTATGGGCCAAACCCTGGAAAATGGTCCAGTAAAGTCTTTGACCAGTGTGAACATGATGGGTTGAATGGCCTCCTTTTGTGTTGTAAACATCAATGAATCAAGAGGCCAGAATAGGTGGAGGGAAGAGATCTTGAGGGCCTGTCAGGTTGGAGAAGATTATAGAGATAGTTTCATTTTTATTTATTCGTGTCACAAGTAGGCTTACATTAACACTACAATGGAATTACTATGAAAATCCCCTAGTTGCCTCACTCTGGCACCTGTTAGGCATACTGAGGAAGAATTTAGCATTGGCCAATCCACCTAACCAGCATGTCTTTCAGACTGTGGGAGGAAATTGGGACACCTGGAGGAAACCCATGCAGACACGGGAGAATGTACAGATTCTGCACAGACAAGTGATCCAAAGCTGGGTATCGAACATAGGTCCCTGGTGCTGTGCGGCAGCAGTGCTAACCACTGTGCCACTGTGCTGCCATGATAGGAAGGAGTAAAGCCATGTCTGGATTTGATGATTAGAATGAAAATGTTAAAACCAATGTGTGGCTGAGCCTGGAGCCAGTTGGAGATCAGAGAGCACAGGGAGGATGAGTGAATGGGACTTGAGGTAAGTTAGTACGTGGGTGGATGAGTTTTGAATGTTAGCAGAAAACTAGGGAGACTGCGTGAGAATAACCAAGTCTACAGGTATCGAAGACATGAATGAAGATTTTAGCAGCTGATAAACTGAAGCAAGGTGAAGTTGGGCAATGTTACTGAGGTGGAAATGGGCATGAGTATATGGTCAGAAGCTCATCCTGAGGTTAAATATGACACACAAGTTATGAACAAACAAATGCCAGTTGGAGGGATGGAGTGTATGGCTAGAGAATGTAATTTGTGATGGGGACAAAAGATAATGGCTTTGACTTCCCTGGTATTTAGCTGGATGAGGTTTCTGTTCGCCCAGTACTGATTTTGGAGCATAGAAAGGAAGCTATATGGTGGCTGTTTGGAAGAGCTATCCAATGAGTCCCTACTCCTGCTTTTTCCCCAGAGCTCTGCGGATTTCTTTTAATATTTATCCAAATCCCATTTGAAAGTGGAATGGATTGATTCTGCCCTGTCAGGCTGTGCATTCCCAAGCATCGTCACTCACTATGTAAAACATAAGAACATAAGAAATAGGAGCAGGAGTAGGCCATCTAGCCCCTCGAGCCTGCCCCACCATTCAATAAGATCGTGGCTGATCTGAAGTGGATCAGTTCCACTTTCCCGCTTTCTCCCCATAACCCTTAATTCCCCTGTCTATCAGAAACCTATCTACCTGTGACTTAAACACATTCAGCGAGGTAGCCTCCACCACTTCAATGGGCAGAGAATTCCAGAGGCTCACCACCCTTTGAGTGAAGAGTCATACTCATGGGCAATAAATCGTCATCAAATGAATCGGTAATTAGACAAATAATCTCTCCCTCCTCTCCCCCTCACCATGGCACTCAGATACATTTGCCACTTGTCCTGCTTTGTTTTTCTTTCCCTCTCTTGTCCCAGAAGTGTTGAGGTTTTTAATCTTGATGACACACAGTTCCAAGCTGCCCAAATGGAGAATTTTTGTTGTTGTGAGGGAGAGTGTTGGCAGTCTGGTCCATAGTCTAGGATCTGTCACCGACATCTCCTGGTGCGTCCCCAAAGACTTTAAGGCAAGACCAAAATGTTTGTTAACTTTGTTTGGTGATGTTTATTGATGGTGTTGTAAGGTAGCATTTGTTAAGGGACGCTCATTGACTTTAATGCTCAATTCTACATCTGGAGCAGAGCTCCTGAAGCCATTCTGTACGAGAACTCACCAAAACAACAAAGATATGTGGGTTAGGATGATTGGCCATGCTAAATTGCCGCTTAGTATCCGGGGGGTGGGGTTTTAGCAGGTTAAATATATGGAGTTATGGGGATGGTGCCTGGGTGGAATAGTTGTTTGTGCAGGGTTGATAGGGATTCTATGATTCTAACTCTATTCAAACTAAAGAATGTGTGAGTGGGTTGTAGGGAATGGAAATCAGAGATACTTAGCGATGAATAGACTGGGTCTGTACTCGTTGGAGTTTAGAAGGATGAGGGGGGATCTTATAGAGACGTATAAGATAATGAAGGGGATGGATAGGGTAGAGATAGAGAGATTCTTCCCGCTTAGAAAGGATAGCAGGACTAGAGGGCACAGCCTCAAAATAAGGTGGGGGGGGGAGCAGTTTAGATCGGAGTTGAGGAGGAACTTCTTCACTCAAAGGGTGGTGAATCTCTGGAATTCTCTGCCCATTGAAGTGGTGGAGGCTACCTTGCTAAATATATTTAAGTCACAGGTAGATAGGTTTCTGACTGACATGGGGAATTAAGGGTTATGGGGAGAAAGCAGGAAAGTGGAACTGATCCACTTCAGATCAGCCATGACCTTATCGAATGGCGGGGCAGGTTCGAGAGGTTAGATGGCCTACTCCTGCTCCTATTTCTTATGTTCTTATACTTCTTTTCAAAGAAAGATTGAGGATATCTGGACATGCCTTGAGTGCATTGGAATGATTTGCTTCAAAGCTATCATCAATGCCTGAATCCTCGTACGACTTCACTTCACTGAATTGGCACAATGATTAACGTTAGTGTAAATAATGGGTGACACAGTGGTCAGCACTGCTGCCCCTCAACTCCAAGGACCTGAGTTCGATTCCTGGCTTGGGCCACTGTCTGTGTGGAGTTTGCACATTCTCCCTGTGTCTGCGTGGGATTCCTTTGCAAGTTGTTCAATTCTGGTCACCACACTACCAGAAGGATGTGGAGGCTTTAGAGAGGGTACAGAAAAGATTTACCAGGATGTTGCCTGGTATGGAGGGCATTAGCTATGAGGAGAGGCTGGAGAAACTTGGTTTGTTCTCACTGGAACGATGGAGGTTGAGGAGCGACCTGATCGAAGTCTATAAGATTATGAGTGGCCTGGACAGAGTGGATAGTCAGAAGCTTTTTCCCAGGGTGGAAGAGTCAATTACTAGGGGGCACAGGTTTAAGGTGCGAGGGGCAAGTTTTAAAGGAGATGTTTGAGGCAAGTTTTTTATACTGAGGGTGGTGGGTGCCTGGAACTTGGTGCTGGGGGTGGGGGGAGTGGAAGCAGATATGATAGTGAGTTTTAAGGGGCGTCAGGGCAAATACACGAATAGGATGAGAATAGAGGGATATGGTCCCTGGAAGGGTAGGGGTCTTTAGTTAAGTGGGGCAGCATGGTCAGTGCAGACTTGGAGGGCTGAAGGGCCTGTTCCAGTGCTGTAATTTTCTTTTTTTTTGTTCTTTTGTACCTGAACAGGTGCTGGAGTGTGAACAAAGAGATTTTCACAATAACTTCATTGTGGTGTTAATGTAAGCTTATTTGTGAGCTAATAAATCAACTTTAAGCTTTAAATTCCTCTTTGGACTTCTTTAATTTCAGCCATTAATCTGTAAACTGGCTTGAATAATATGTTGTATACAGGGAATTAGGTTTATCCTAAAAAAAATCCTAATTTTAAAATTATTTCTTTTAAAATTCCCATTTGAAAGCCCCATCTTTTCAATCCTTCATGAATGCTCCTCATTCATGGTATCATTCTAGTGAAACTTCACTGTCTGCTTTTCCTTTGTTTGAGATACCTCGAACTACACACAGTACTGCAACCATTTTAATGTCCTTCTCTCTAGTCTGGCTCTGAATGCAGAGAACTGCTACAGAAGGGAAGGATTCGCTTTCATGGGGCCCTGAAGCCAATGTGATCAAATGAGAGGTTATACACAAGAAGCAAACTTTATATCAACCAAGATTCTTGTAGAAATGGAGTAATGGTATGGGATTAAACTAATGTGAAAGTGGTCAGGGAAGATCAAGGTTTGGGGTTCAAAGAGAAGAACAGGGTGAACAGAGTTGTTTGAATAGAAGCAGAAAGCTTAGCTGAAATAAAAAATACTCATACAAATATTCATTTTCAGGAATCTGGGAACATGAATTAGTTAGACAGCTTGACCAAAAAGCCAGACCAGGAGCTAAATGTCCTCTTTCTGCACTATATTGTTTTATTGGTGTTTTATCAGTGGAGAAAGGGAATAGAAAAGACTTTGAACCAGAGAGTTAAAACTCCAATAAACTGAAATGAAAAAACAAAATATCAAATATGGGCTTTTCAAATAAGTTGGAATCAGGATTAATTGAAATGAGAGCACAAAAGCAAAATTGAAGACTTGGAAAGATGAATAGCTAAGGGGAGGATATTGTGTAGTGCTGTATTGAGCTGTATCTCCAGCAGCTGTGGCCATAAGTTCTGGAATTTACACCGTCCACCTCTCTCACTCCTCCTTTATGAGCATTCCTTAGGCATTCCTTAAAACCTATCTTGTCCATGCTTTTGGTCAACTGATCTAATAACTCCATATATGTTGAATTTTGTTTGATAATGCTCCCATGAAGCATCTTGGAACATTTCACTCTGACAAAAGCCTGATATAAATGCAAATTGTACATTTCCCAGAATCGCATGAAGCATTTGTCTTCATTGGACCAGAGACGTGTGACAATATTAAGAAATGTACTTCAGTTATGTTTCTCTGCAGGATGTTTTCAGTAGTCCCTTCCATTTTATCGGTGCCATTCTGTCTATAACTGGTGTCCTCTACTGTTACTGCAGCAGCATAATTGATCTTTATTGCTGCAATATTTCTTTTAAGCGGGACTTGTACTGTTCTGTTGTTTTCAGTGTGTTCCCCTGGGATTTTGTAGAGCAGGACTTGATTGGCAGATAGGATCATGTGACTGGGTGAAGCTCAGCTAACATAGGGAATTCAAGCTTAGTTAATTTTTAGATGCTGCTTGGAATTGAGAGCAGTGCCTTCCTTTTCCCCCTCTTTGAAGTTGGAAACTAAAATCTGCCAGGAGATGAGTCTCTTTCTCTGAGGTGCAGCTGAATGAGAGTAGATCTTTCTCAGAGTTGCTGTTTGGAAACTGCTGTCTGGATCTCTGTCCAGAAGTGTTACAAGGCTGGAAATTTAGCACCACATGAACATACTTTTTTTTATGCTAACAAATTCTGGAGAAGGGTGTATATCCATGGTGATATTGCTTTAAATTGGAACAGTAGAGATAGCTAGCTGTTAAGAATTATACTTCATCATGTCTAAGTGTTTTAATTGGTAACAATTATGCTAATGTTTTTGCTACATTCCAACTGTGTTCTCAAATTAGATTTGTTATGATGAAAGCTTCCTTGTGGGTCACTTGAATCATACCTGGAGTGAAATACCTTATACTCACCCTAATACAAAACTCAAATGTAATTTGGGGTCTAGGCTAACTTTGTAAAATAAGTTAAAGTTTCTGATCAGATTCCTAACAATTTGAAGCTGAGAAATGTTTATTGGAGCCAAGCTGAGATTGGGAATTCAATGTTTAGGATTTGTTTCACTGTACTTATTATGTAATAATCCTATTACTTTCTTGCAGGCGTTATAGAAACCTGTCACACTTAAGATGGAACAAATTAAATTGCAAAGCCTTATGTAAACTAGTGTTCAGACTGATGGAGCTTTACGATGTTGACCCAGGTACAAGTGATGTTCAGCATCCCATTCTCACTATTCTATTCATTGTAATAATAACGATCTTTCCAGCCATTGCACGTTGTACCACATGTTATGGGCGAATTGTATATCCCCTCATATGGCTCCCATTATTGATCAGTGTATGCAACAGCATTTGTGTCCATGTCTTGCGTAGTTCCAGATTCCAGTTACAACTCTTGTTCATAATTGCACTGCATGGCAGAGTGAAGGAAAAGACGTACACTTTATACACTACAGATAGGAACAACACTGAGTTATACTCGATCAAAAATCTCTCAAACAGAACTCCTGCCTTCCCCACAAAATTTGAGTTCAGGTTCTTTAATTTGTACTCAATGCTTCCATTAGAGATTCACCTCAATAGTTCTAATTTGGATTGAAATTAATATCAAATTTGGAAACACATTCTCAGCTGTCTCCCCACATTTAGCTATCTCCACATACACAGCACACACTCACAGCTATCTCCACACGCTCACAACTATCTCCACACACACTCACAGCTATCTGACACACTCATACCTATCTCCACATGCTCACAGCTATCTGACACACACAGTTATCTGACACATTCACAACCATCTCCGCACACTCATGGCTATTGTCCAGTTGCTCAGAGCTAACTTCACATGCTTAGCTACCTGCTTTGAGAAATTTTAGGAATTTAATATCTTATGTAATATTTGACTTTATTCTGTTTTCCATTTCATCCATGAGGATTCTCCGCTAAATGTTTAAAATTTGAGAACACATTCTGCAACCTAACCTCCCCTGAAGCTGGAACCTCAGTTCTCTGGTTTCCTCCACAGTCTAAACATGTGCTGGTTCTGTGCATTAACTGTGGTAAATGCACAGGGTTACAGGATAGTGTGGGTTGGAGGTGGGGGGATAGGGGACGGTTGGGGAGAGGCTGAGTCAGTGCAGACTTGATGGGCTGAATGGCCTCTGTCTGCACTGTAATGAGGATGTGGAGTTGCCAGAGTTGGACTGATGTAGGCACGGTAAGAAGTCTCACAATACCAGGTTAAATTCCAACAGGTTTATTTGGTAGCATGAGCTTTTGGAGTGCTATCCCTTTATCAGG
This sequence comes from Carcharhinus amblyrhynchos, assembly GCF_965287045.1. Lineage (NCBI taxonomy): Eukaryota > Metazoa > Chordata > Chondrichthyes > Carcharhiniformes > Carcharhinidae > Carcharhinus > Carcharhinus amblyrhynchos. The sequence continues at coordinate 44,705,898 of NC_137348.1, forward strand.
TGAGTGCAGGATTTGTTTCTATCTACTCCACTCCCTCTTCACTCACACTTCTGAGTGACTGGGCGAGGACCTGGCAGATGGAGTATAATGTTAGCAAATGTGAGGTTATCCACTTTGGTAGAAATAATAGTAGGAGGGATTATTATTTAAAGGGTGAAAAGCTGCAGCATGCTACGGTGCAGAGGGACCTGGGGGTCCTTGTGCATGAGTCGCAAAAACCCAGTCTGCAGGTGCAGCAGGTGGTCAGGAAGGCGAATGGGATGCTGGCCTTTATAGCGAGGGGGATAGAATATAAAAGCAGGGAGGTCTTGCTGCAACTGTACAGGGTACTGGTGAGGCCGCAGCTGGAGTACTGTGTGCAGTTTTGGTCGCCGCACTTGCGAGAGGATATATTGGCCTTGGAGGGAGTGCAGAGGAGGTTCACTAGGCTGATACCGGAGATGAGGGGGTTGGACTATGGAGAGAGACTAAATAGACTGGGTCTGTACTCATTGGAGTTTAGAAGGCTGAGGGGGGATCTTATAGAGACGTATAAGATAATGAAGGGGCTAGATAGGGTAGAGGTAGAGAGATTCTTCCTGCTTAGAAAGCTTAGCAGAACTAGAGGGCACAGCCTCAAAATAAAGGGGGGGCAGTTTAGAACAGAGTTGAGGAGGAACTTTTTCACTCAAAGGGTGGTGAATCTCTGGAATTCTCTGCCCATTGAAGTGGTGGAGGCTACCTCGCTGAATATATTTAAGTCACGGGTAGATAGGTTTCTGATAGACAAGGGAATTAAGGGTTATGGGGAGAAAGCAGGAAAGTGGAACTGATCCACTTCAGATCTTATAGAATGGCGGGGCAGGCTCGAAGGGCTAGATGGCCTGCTCCTATTTCTTATGTTCTTATGTTCTCCCCCTTTCGCTCTGAAGAATTGTCATTCTGACATAAGAATCATAGAACCCTACAGTGCAGAAAGAGGCCATTCGGCCCATCGAGTCTGCACTGACCACAATCCCACCCAGGCCCTACCCCCATATCCCGACATATTTTACCCGCTAATCCCTCTAACCTATGCATCTCAGGACACTAAGGGGCAATTTAAGCATAGCCAATCAACCTAACCCGCACATCTTTGGACTGTGGGAAGAAACCGAAGCACTCAGAGGAAACCCATGCAGACACGAGGACAATGTGCAAACTCCACACAGACAGTGACCCGAGCTAGGAATCGAACCCAGGTCCCTGGAGCTGTGAAGTAGCAGTGCTAACCGCTGTGCTACTGTGCCACCCCATTATTTCTGGTTCTATCTCCACAAATGCCGCCAAACGTTCTGAGTTTTTCCTGCATTTTCTGTTTTTGTTTTCGATTTCCAGCATCCACATTTTGCTCTTATTTTAGTTTGGTTTGTCTGAATTTGGTCTAATTCTGAGTTTGTATTTAGGAGTGTTGTTCTGTACCATTCATACTTCGTGTTGCCTGTATGGTGATGGCATGTGACCCAATTTCAATCTACTGCTTCTGTCTGATAGATAGATGGCAGTGTGTCCTTTCTGAAGGTTAGACTGCAATTGTAGGATGCACAAGCTCCCCAGGTGCGTGCTGTGTGACCTCAGCTCTGAGTGCTGTCAGGCCGTTCAACTGTCCCACGCATCTCAACCACAGCAACTTGTCATAATGGTTGGTGAGGGGAACAGGAAGTGTGGACGGTTCTGAGCATTCTGAATCCACTGTGTTCCTGGCTGGAATCAAATCTGGGAGAAGATTTTCATGTTGTTGTCTGCAAAACCAGTGTCCTGACATTTCCATTGATTTGGATGCTTGTTGTACTTCCTGAGGAATGTCAGGGGCAGATTGTGAACACTCTGGGCTATGTTTTTATTTATGAACTCGAGGTGCTGATAAAATGTGCTGTACATGACACAGCTGAAGAGTAGTCTCTGACTCCATTCCAGAAAATTTGTGTGTTGAAAGCGAATATGTCCAAGACAGCACTCCAAATGTTTGCCACGTTGACAGTTCCTCACAGCAAACATGGTTTAAGTAAACGTACCATTTAGTTTCACATTGAGACTTTGCTACTTCTGTTTGACCTGGATTAAAAATTGGCTGCCAGTGTTCGTAAACAATGTGAATAACTTAAAACAGGAAGAATTCCTGTTGAACTGAAACATCTGTTATAGAGGTAATACAACGAACACAGCAGGGCTGCACACATACACACATCTCCCCATTTTACACATACACACAGCTGTCAATTTAACGCATATACAGAGCTCCCCATTTTGCACATGTACACACAGCCCCCCATTTTATACACCACGCGCACGCGCACACACACACTACCGAGCTGTCAATTTAATGCATATACACAGCTCCCCATTTTACAGATATACACAGTTCCTCATTTTACGCATATACACAAATACCCATTTTACACTCATACATAGATCTCCACTTTACACATATACGTAACATCTCATTTTACACATTCACAGATCCCCATTCTATATATACACACAGATCCCCATTTTACACATATACACAGTTCTCACTGATGAAGACATACTGGCTCCTGCTTCTGCCTTTACCAGACCGAGATGGGGGGATTCTCCCAGCTCGCTGTACTGTTTTTGTAGCACATCGGGCTGGGAGACCCAAGCAGAGGCCATTTGCTGGGCTCCCTGCTCGGTGCCATGGCCTCTGCGAGCCTTCAGCAGCCAGATTTCTGGCGATTTCAGCTCTGCGCCTGAAGAAATTATGCAAATGTTAATTTAAATGAACTTTAAATATCATTAGCTGGCCTGGACTGCAAGGCAAGCGTCAAGGCCAGCCTGGGCTCACAGGCACTGCCCAAGGGGTATTTCCATGTTCCCATATTTAGTGATTTATCTTTAATATATAAGTTGTAGCTGATGACCATTCACTGGCCCGACCAAATGATTTGTGTTGATTGAGAGCAGGTTGGGAATATGGGGTCTATAATGAAGCCCTTCATGATGAATAGCTGCTGAGAGTCCAGGCTTGGGCACATCTGTGGGCAATGTCCATGTGATAGACAATGGCTGGACTTGTGCACTGTATCCCAGCAAAAGCTGCAGGAGGGATTGGGGAAGTGTAGGGACATTGAGTAAACTGCTGAAAGAATCTTATATTCTTGCCACCTGCAGTACACTGTCCAAATGTCGTGAACCAGCGCTCCCTAGCTTCCATCAAATATCTCTTATATAAACGCTTTCTGGAGGTAAGTCCCATTTATTCTTGCTCAGACTATGGCTTGGTAGAAGGGTGGGATCAATTGTTTGAATTTCCAGGATGCAGTTTGCACTGTCTGTTGATGTTGATAGTGGCTTCTCTTGGGGGGGATGTGAAAAGCAGCCTCAACGACCAACTGCCACATGGCCTGTCAGTACTCACTGGTACGGCTCCCCTGATATCTCAGTCTGTAATAGATTAGACTAATTTATCAAAGACTCTTTGCACTTCCTATCCTCCATCTTTACCTCAGTCTAACTCTCTGGACGCTCAGTCTAACCCTCTGGATGCTTGATTTAACCCTCTGGACGCTTGGTCTAACCCTCTGGAAGCTTGGTCTAACCCCCCTGGACGCTCGGCCTAACCCCCCTGGACGCTCGGTCTTACCCCCTGGACTCTCGGTCTTACCCCCTGGACTCTCGGTCTTACCCCCTGGACTCTCGGTCTTACTCCCTGGACTCTCAGTCTAACCCTCTGGACGCTCGGTCTAACCCCCCTGGACGCTCGGTCTAACCCCCCTGGATGCTCGGTCTAACCCTTTGGATGCTCGGTCTAACTGTCTGGACGCTCGGTCTAACCCTGTGGATGCTAGGCCTAACCCTCTGGACGCTCGGTATAAACCCCTGGATGCTCAGTCTAACTCTCTGGAAGCTCAGTCTAACCCTTTGGAAGCTCGGTCTAACCCTCTGGACGCTCGGTCTAAACCCCTGGACGCTCAGACTAACTCTCTGGACGCTCGGTCTAACGCTCTGGAGGCTCGGTCTAACGCTCTGGAGGCTCGGTCTAATGCTCTGGAGGCTCGGTCTAACCCTCTGGATGCTCAGCCTAACCCCATGTGATCAGTCTTTCCCCCCCTTTTCCCCTGCTTTTTTCTCTTCATAGAACATAGAACACTACAGCGCAGAACAGGCCCTTCGGCCCACGATGTTACGCCGACCAGTTAAAAAACAATGACTCACTAACCAAGCTCGTTAGAGGGGTCAGTTTTTGTACACAGCGTGCAGGAGGGTTTTTTGACTCAGTATGTAGATAAGCCAACTAGAGGTGAGGCTATATTGGATTTGGTGCTGGGAAATGAGCCAGACCAGGTGCTAGACTTGGAAGTTGGTGTGCATTTTGGTGATAGTGACCACAATTCGGTTACGTTCACCTTAGTGATGGAAAGGGATAGGCATGAACCTCGGGCCAGTAGTTTTAGCTGGGGGAAGGATAATTATGAGGCCATTAGGAGAGAATTAGGAAGCATAGGTTGGACTAGGAGATTACAGGGACTGGGAACGTCCGAAATGTGGAGTTTTTTCAAGGAGCAACTACTGCGAGTCCGTGATAGGTATGTCCCTGTCAGGCAAGGAGGAATTGGTAGGGCTAGGGAACCGTGGTGCACTAAAAAAGTTGATTCGTTGGTTAAAAAGAAAAAGGAGGCTTATGTTCGGATGAGACTTGAGGGCTCGGGTAGTGCACTAGAAAACTTTAGATTGGCTAGGAGGGAGTTGAAGAGTGAGTTAAGAAGGGCTAACAGAGGACATGAGAAGACTTTGGCTGATAGGATTAAGGAGAATCCTAAGGTGTTCTATAGGTATGTCAAGAACAGAAGGTTGGTTAGGGCAAGATTAGGGCCAGTTATAGACAGCAGAGGGAAGTTATGTGTGGAACCGGAAGAGATTGGAGAGGCATTGAACCAATATTTCTTTTCGGTGTTCACGCAGGGGGACAAGAATATAGCTGAGGAGGACACTGGGTTGCAGGGGAGTAGAATAGACAGTATTACAGTTGATAAGGAGGATGTGCTGGATATTCTTGAGGGATTGAAAATAGATAAGTCCCCTGGTCCAGATGGGATTTACCCTAGGATTCTCTGGGAGGCAAGAGAAGTGATTGCAGAGCCTCTGGCTCTGATCTTCAGGTCGTCGTTGGCCTCTGGTATAGTACCGGAAGATTGGAGGATAGCGAATGTTGTCCCATTGTTTAAGAAGGGGAACAGAGACTTCCCCGGGAATTATAGACCGGTGAGTCTTACTTCTGTTGTGGGCAAGGTTTTAGAAAAAATTATTAGGGATAGGATTTATAGTTATTTGGAGAGTAATGAATTGATTGGAGATAGTCAACATGGTTTTGTAGCGGGTAGGTCGTGCCTTACTAACCTTATTGAGTTTTTTGAAAAAGTGACCAAAGAGGTGGATGGGGATAAGGCAGTTGACGTGGTGTATATGGATTTTAGTAAGGCATTTGATAAGGTTCACCATGGTAGGCTTCTGCAGAAAATGCAGATGTATGGGATTGAGGGTAATCTAGGAAATTGGATCAGGAATTGGCTAGCAGATAGGAGACAGAGGGTGGTGGTTGATGGTAAATATTTGTCATGGAGTTCGGTTACGAGTGGTGTGCCTCAGGTATCTGTTTTGGAGCCACTGCTGTTTGTAATTTTTATTAATGATCTGGATGAGGGTATAGTTGGGTGGATTAGTAAATTTGCTGATGACACCAAAGTCGGAGGTGTGGTAGATTGTGAGGAAGTGTGTCATAGTTTGCAGGAAGACTTGGACAGGTTGCAGAGCTGGGCCGAGAGGTGGTGGATGGAGTTTAATGCGGAGAAGTGTGAGGTAATTCACTTTGGTAGGAATAACAGATGTGTAGAGTATAGGGCTAACGGGAGGACTTTGAATAGTGTGGATGAACAGAGGGATCTAGGTGTATGTGTACATAGATCCCTGAAAGTTGGGAATCAAGTAGATAAGGTTGTTAAGAAGGCATACGGTGTCTTGGCGTTTATTGGTAGGGGGATTGAATTTAGGAGTCGCAGCATCATGTTGCAACTGTACACAACTCTGGTGCGGCCGCACTTGGAGTACTGTGTGCAGTTCTGGTCCCCACATTACAGGAAGGATGTGGAGGCTTTGGAGAGGGTGCAGAGGAGGTTTACCAGGATGTTGCCTGGTATGGAGGGGAGGTCCTATGAGGAGAGACTGAGGGATTTGGGGTTGTTTTCGCTGGAAAGAAGGCGGCTAAGAGGGGATCTTATTGAAACATATAAGATGATTAGAGGTTTAGATATGGTGGACAGTGATAGCCTTTTTCCTCGGATGGAGAAAACTAGCACGAGGGGGCATGGCTTTAAATTAAGGGGTGGTAGATATAGGACGGATGTCAGGGGTAGGTTCTTTACCCAGAGGGTGGTGAGGGATTGGAATGCCCTGCCTGCTGCAGTTGTAAATGCGCCTAGTTTGGGGGCGTTTAAGAGATCCGTGGATAGGTTTATGGACGAAAAGGGATTGGTTTAGGTTAGTGGGTCATTGTTTTTTAACTGGTCAGCGCAACATCGTGGGCCGAAGGGCCTGTTCTGCGCTGTAATGTTCTATGTTCTAACCTAAACCAATTCCCGGGGAAGTCTCTGTTCCCCTTCTTAAACAATGGGACAACATTCGCTATCCTCCAATCTTCCGGTACTATACCAGAGGCCAACGACGACCTGAAGATCAGAGCCAGAGGCTCTGCAATCACTTCTCTTGCCTCCCAGAGAATCCTAGGGTAAATCCCATCCGGACCAGGGGACTTATCTATTTTCAATCCCTCAAGAATATCCAGCACATCCTCCTTATCAACTGTAATACTGTCTATTCTACTCCCCTGCAACCCAGTGTCCTCCTCAGCTATATTCTTGTCCCCCTGCGTGAACACCGAAAAGAAATATTGGTTCAATGCCTCTCCAATCTCTTCCGGTTCCACACATAACTTCCCACTGCTGTCTCTAACTGGCCCTAATCTTGCCCTAACCAATCTTCTGTTAACATATCTATAGAATGTGTTAGGATTCTCCTTAATCGTATCAACCAAAGTCTTCTCATGTCCTCTTTTAGCCCTTCTTAACTCACTCTTTAACTCCCTCCTAGCCAATCTAAAGCTTTCCAGTGCACTACCTGAGCCCTCAAGTCTCATCCTGACATAAGCCTCCTTTTTCCTTTTAACCAGTGAATCAACTTTTTTAGTGCACCATGGTTCCCTAGCTCGACCATTTCCTCCTTGCCTGACGGGGACATACATATCAAGGACTCGCAGTAGCTGCTCCTTGAAAAAACTCCACATTTCGGACGTTCCCAGTCCCTGTAATCTCCTAGTCCAACCTATGCTTCCTAATTCTCTCCTAATAGCCTCATAATTACCCTTCCCCCAGCTAAAACTACTGGCCCGAGGTTCATGCCTATCCCTTTCCATCACTAAAGTGAACATAACCGAATTGTGGTCACTATCACCAAAATGCACACCAACTTCCAAGTCTAGCACCTGGTCTGGCTCATTTCCCAGCACCAAATCCAATATAGCCTCACCTCTAGTTGGCCTATCTACATACTGAGTCAAAAAACCTTCCTGCACGCTTTGTACAAAAACTGACCCCTCTAATGAGCTATAGCTATAGCAATTCCAATCAATATTAGTAAAGTTAAAGTCCCCCATAACAATCACCCTATTACTTTCACTCCTAACCAGGATCGTCTCCGCAATCCTTTCCTCAACCCCTCTAGAACTTTTAGGAGGTCTATAAAAGACTCCCAACAGGGTGACCTCTCCTCTCCTATTTCTAATCTCCGCCCATACTACCTCAACAGACAAGTCCTCATCAAACTTCCTCTCTGACACTGTGATACAGTCCTTGACTAATAATGCTACCCCTCCCCCCCTTCTACCTCCTTCTCTACTCCGACTAAAGCATTTGAATCCCGGGACCTGCAACAACCATTCCTGACCCTGCTCTATCCATGTCTCTGAAATGGCCACTTTCATGTTACATGTTACACTTTCATGTTACACTTTCCTCCTCTATCCAATTAGTGAATATTAATCAGTTGCGTTACTAAGTTGTGAGTCTACTCACTGTCAGTAGGATGGTTTTGACTGCGTGCCTTTTCCTTGTGGGTCTGTTTTCCAGCAAGAGCCCCAATCTTGGATGATTTTACTCCCTTATCCACAGAAGAGTCACATTGGGCATTAACCCCATTTCTCTCTCTACCACTGCTGTCTGACCTGCCAGGGTTTTCCAGCACTTCCTGCTTTTATTTTAGATGCCCAGCATCTGCAGTATTTTACTGCAGTTATTTTAATTTGATTTTATTATCAGATCCATCTGGTTGGAATCAGCCAATCTGCAGAGTCAGGCAGCTCAATCCTGACATAGTCCATTGATATTGGCTGATTGAGTGATCACTTTGCCTCCAGACCATTGAGTGATCTTGCAGTGGAACTTGATCAATGACTATGATGACTGTTGGCTGGTACTAGGATTCATGATGGGCTAGGTGTGGAGTGGGGTGAGAAGAATGGAGGTAGGCAGAGGATCATACATTTCCTTCTCTAACACCATGTTCTTCATTCTTGCAGAAGAGTATGAGTGAAGAGAACTGGTCGGAGCACATTGAGGTTAGTTTTCCTCTCTTCAGCAAGTCTCACATTTTCCAGTCAGATCTTGTACAGCTTTTGACTAATTTGGCAATATCGACAGCTCAAATTGGGAAATTGTCTGGCTTAGCTCACCAGGTTTGGGGGTGGGGAGGCGGAGGATGATGTTAGCCTAGACCGCAACTTTTGCTTTTGATTTTGGCATTCGTGTTTCGCTCCAGGTATGATTTGATCGACCCACCGGGAAGTTTTATCAGAACAAACTTTATTTAAGAACACAGTTAGAATATTATAAAAAGAATTAGCATAACTTTTACCGATTAAACATGACAAAGTATAATTCTGAATAGTTAGCTATTTCTATTGTTCTAATTTAGTAGTATTCCCCATAGACCTGAACCCCATTCTTCAGAACCAGTTAGCACCAAAAACAGATATGTTTGTGTGGATGTTGGATTTTCAGCCACTTAACACTTCTGGACAGAAACTGATAAGTTTCTGTCTTCTGACTCTCAAACAGTAGGATCTCAGAGGAAGAGACTTATTTCCTGGCTGACTTCATTCTCCAACTTCAGAGAAAGGGAAAGAGAGGCACTGCTCCCTAACAACTTGATCAGCATCTCAGCTCGAGTTCTGCATGTAAGCTTAGTTCCACCCAGTCACCTGATATTACTGTGGATCAACCCAATCAATTCCTACTCTGCAAAACCCCAGAGGAAATCACTAAAATTAGAAGAATAGCATTAGTTCAGATAAAGACAAACATTCTAGCGGTTAGGAGCAATTTATGTTGCCACGGTAATAGTACAGCATGTCGGTTATAGACCCAGTGGCACTCAAAGATCCTGCATAAAAAACATGACAAATACATTCCTTCAAGACAAAGTATTGTGTAGCAGCATGGTGGCACTGCTGCCTCACAGTGCCAGGGACCCAGATTACATTCCCGGCTTGGGTCACTGCCTGTGCGGAGTCTGTACATTGGATGCATTGGTCATGCTAAATTCTCCCTCAGTGTACCTGAACAGGCGACAGAGAGTGGTGACTAGGGGATTTTCACAGTAACTTCATTGCAGTGTTAATGTAAGCTTACTTGAGATACTGATAAATAAACTTCAAAATTTTAAAAAGTATTGTCAGACGACGAGGAAGATAGCAACAAACTTCACAAGGACAGAAACAAGTTGATGAAATGGGTGAAAACTTCATAAAGTCCTGACAGGGCAGAAGGAGGCCCTTCGGCTCTCCAAGCCTGCACTGACCATGCTGCCCGACTTAACTAAAACCCCCTATCGTTCCGGGGACCATATCCCTCTATTCCCTTCCTATTCATGTATTTGTCAAGATGCCGCTTAAAAGTCACCATTTCCACTACCTCCCCCGGCAACGAGTTCCAGGCACCCACTACTTTTTGTGTAAAAACATCTGTCTCGTACATCTCCTTTAAACCTTGCCCCTCACATCTTAAACCTGTGCCCCCCAGTAATTTACTCTTCCACCCTGGGAAAAAGCTTCTGACTATCCACTCTGTCCATGCCTCTCATAATCTTGTAGACTTCGATCAGGTCTCCCCTCAACCTTCGTCATTCCAGTGAGAACAAACCAAGTTTCTCCAACCTCTCCTCATAGCTAATGCCCTCCATACCAGGCAACATCCTGGTAAATCTTTTCTGTACCCTCTCCAAGGCCTCCACATCCTTCTGGTAGTGTGGCGACCAGAATTGAACACTATGTTCCAAGTGCGGCCTAACTAAGGTTCTATAAAGCTGCAACATGACTTGCCAATTTTTAAATTCAATACCCCGGCCGATGAAGGCAAGCATGCCGTATGCCTTCTTGACTACCTTCTCCACCTGCATTGTCACTTTCAGTGACCTGTGTACCTTACACCCAGATCCCTCTGCCTGTTGATACTCTTAAGGGTTCTGCCATTTACTGTATATTTCCTATCTGTATTAGACCTTCCAAAATGCATTACCTCACATTTGTCCAAATTAAACTCCACCTTCCATCCCTCCACCCAAGTCTCCAATTGATCTATATCCTGCTGTATCCTCTGATGGTCCTCATCACAGGATCCTCATTGCCCCCTCCGCAAATCCACCAACCTTCGTGTTGTCCGCAAACTTACTAATCAATCCAGTTACATTTTCCTCCAAATCATTTATATATATTACAAACAGCAAAGGTCCCAGCACTGATCCCTGAGGAACACCACTTGTCACAGCCCTCCATTCAGAAACACACCCTTCCACTGCTACGCTCTATATTGTTTGACCGAGCCAGTTTTGTAACCACCTTGCCAGCTCACCTCTGATCCCATGCGACTTCACCTTCTACACCAGTCTGCCATGAGGGACCTTGTCAAAGACCTTACTGAAGTCCATGTAAACAATATCCACTGCCCTACCCTCATCAATCATTTTCGTCACTTCCTCAAAAAACTCGATCAAGTTCGTGAGTCACAACCACCCCTTCACAAAACCATGTTGCCTTCCACTAATACTTCACTTATTTCCAAGTGGGAATAAATCCTGACTCAAAGAATCCTCTCCAATAATTTCCCTATCACTGATGTAAGGCTCACCGGCCTGTAATTACGTGGATTATTCTTGCTACCCTTCTTAAAGGCTATTCTCCAATCCTCCAGGACCTCCCCTGTAGCCAGTGAGGATACAAAGAATTCTCTCAAGGCTTGAGAAATTTCCTCCCTTGCCTCTCTCACTATTCTGGGGTATATCCCATCAGGCCCTGGAGACTTGTCTACCTTGATGTTTTTCAAGAACCCCAATACCTCCTTTTTGATCTCAACATGACTCGAACTACACATCCTTTCTCAGACTCATCATGCACCAAATCCTTCTCTTTGGTGAATACTGACACAAAGTACTCATTTAATACCTCGCCCATTTCTTCTGGCTCCAAGCATAGATTCCTTCCCTTGCCCTTGAGTGGGCCACCCTCTCCCTGGCTACCCTCTTGCTCTTTTTATATGTATAAATAGCCTAGAGATTTTCCTTAATCCTGCTGGCCAATGCTTTTACGTGACCCCTTTTAGCCCTCCTTAATCCTTGCTTAAGTTTCTTTCTACTTTCCTTGTATTCCACACTTGCTTCGTATGTTCCCAGCCTCCTAGCTTTGACAAATGCTTCCTTTTTTGCTTTGACCAGGCTCACAATATCTCTCATTATCCAAGGTTCCCAAAACTTGCCATACTTATCCTTTATCCTTACAGGAATGTGCCGGCCCTGAATCCCTATCAACTTACACTTGAAAGCCTCCCACGTGCCAGATGTTGATTTGCCATCAAACATCTGCCCCAATCTCCATTCTTCAGTTCCTGCCTAATATTGTTGTAATGACCTTCCCCCAGTTTAGCACCTTCATCTGAGGACTACACTTATCTTTATCCATCAGTACCTTAAAGCTTACTGAATTATGGTCACTGTTCCTGAACTGCTCCCCTACTGAAACATCGACCACTTGGCCAGGCTCATTCCCCAATACCAGGTCCAGTGTGGCCCCTTCCCTAGTTGGATTATCTACATACTGTTTCAAAAAGCCCTCCTGGATGCTCCTTACAAATTCTGCCAACAAGTGTCAATCTTTGGACTATAGGAGGAAACCGAAGCACCTGGAGGAAACCTATGAGGACAGTCATCCAAGGCCGGAATTGAACCCGGGTTCCTGAGCTGTAAAGCAGCACTGTGCCGCCCGCACTTGACAGATGAATTTCAATACAGTGGGTGGTGAAACATTTTGATAGAGCGAATGAGCAGAGACAGTATACGTGAAATGGTTCAGTTTTAAGGATGGGGGGAGGCAGGGTGTGTTTACGGATACATCTTTGAAAGTGGCAGAAAGCACAGGAAACATTCAGCAGGTAAGGCAACATTTGAGGAGGAAATAATAAAGTTAACCCATTGGATAAAAACTTACTGACCTCAAACATGATAGTTTTTCCTGTCACCACAGATGCTGCCTGACCTGCTGAGTATTGTCAGCATTTTCAGATTCCTAGCATTCACAATATCCTTTTGAACGTGGCAGGGCAAGTTAACAAAGTGGTTAATAAAGCAACAGGTTATTGGGCTTTATAAATAGAGTAAAAAAAACCAGGGTTATTCGAAACCGATACAAAACATCAGTTCAGTCCCATCTCGAACATTGTGTACAATTTTGGATGCTGCTCCAAAAGATGTGAAGACATTGGAGAGTGTGGAGAAAAGCTTGATGAGAATGGTAACAGGGACATCGATATAAATAGACGAGGGGTTTGAAGGAAGTGTTTAAAATCATGAACAGATTGAATAAATAAAGAGAAACTGTTTGCAGTGGCTGAGGGATTGCTACTGAGAGGATTTACGGTCATTGCCAAAAAGCAACAGAGGAAAAAACATTTTTACACAACGTGTGTAAAGAATTTGGAATACAACTGGATTATGTTGTTGCGATGGATAATGATTCATTCATGAATTGCAATGGGGAATTCAATCAGCTGGATTGCTCTTTGAAAGGGCTAGGATGCTCTTGATGGACTGAATGGCTATATTCAATGATTCTGTAAAATAAATAATTGTAGGCATCTCTTAAAATATTTTCTGTCTGACTCTGGGAGTTGGATGGGTACTCTTTACTTTGGCACCATAGTGTTAATGTTCTTTTTTATATTCTTCTGGTGACCATGCAGCAAATGCTGCTGTTTTTAGAATCATTTGAATCAAATCTTCCTTTAAAAAGCCATATGTTAGATACATGCCCAGTATTTGGAGTGATTTGGAATGCTGCTATGGCCTTTGCCTTATTGGGCTGTTTGTCTTTCAGGCTGTATTGGGGGAGAATCCCCAGCTGCAGGGGCAATTTTTGAGCTTGCTGGCAAGATACACAGATGTGGACACCGTCGCTAGCTGGGCACTGAGGCTCAATGTACCCCTAGAAAAGTTATCTTATCACATTGCTGAGCGACTGAAGGAGCTGGAAAACGTCAAATTGTAAGCTTCATCACGATTGATAAATATTTAGACAGACATGTACATTCGCAATGGGTGTGCACTTGTTTCTTAGTTTCTCAATCCTTGACAATTTTTTGCATTGTTTGTCATTTTTTATTCATTTGTGGGATGTGGGCATCACTGGCTGGCCAGCATTTATTGCCCATCCCTGGTTGCTCTTGAGAAGGTGATGATGAGCTGCCTTCTTGAATTGCTGCAGTCCACATGCTATGGGCTGACCCACAATGCTGTTAAGAAGGAAATTCCAGGATTTTGACCCAGCAACTGTGAAGGAACAGCGATATATTTCCAAGTCGGGATTGTGTGTCGCTTGGAGAGGAACTTGCAGCTGATGGTGTTCCCATGTATCTGCTGCCCTTGTCCTTATAGATGGAAGTGGTCGTGGATTTGGAAGGTGCTGTCGAAGGATCTTTGGTGAATTGCTGCAGTGCATTTTGTAGATAGTACACTGCTGCTACTGAGCGTAGGTGTTGGAGGGAATGAATGTTTGTAGATGTGGTGCCAATCAAACAGGCTGTTTTGTCCTAGATGGTGTCAACTTCTTGATTGTTGTTGGAGTTGTACCTGTCCAGGCAAGTGGGAGCATTCCCGTTTATGCCTTGTGATGGTGGATAGGCTTTGGGGAGTCAGGAGATAGAGTCATAGAGGTTTACAGCATGGAAACAGGCCCTTTGGTCCAACTTATCCATGCCGCCCTTTCCTTTTTTAAACGCTTAAGCTCATCCCAATTGTCCACATTTGGGCCATATCCCTCTATACCCATCGTATCCATGTAACTATCTAAATGCTTTTTAAAAGATAAAATTGTGTCCGCCTCTACTACTACCTCTAGCAGCTTGTTCCAGACACTCACAACCCTCTGTGTGAAAAAATTTCCCCTCTGGACACTTTTTTATCTCTCCTCTCTCACCTTAAACCTATGCCCCCTAGTTTTAGACTCCCCTATCTTTGGGAAAAGATATTGACTATCTATCTGTGCCCCTCATTGTTTTATAGACTTCTATAAAATTACCCCTCAGCCTTCTATGCTCCAGAGGAAAAAGTCCCAGTCTATCCAGCCTCTCCTTACAACTCAATCCATCAAATCCCATTGGATCCTAGTAAATCTTTTCTGCACTCTTTCTAATTTAATAATATCCATTCTATAATAGAGTGACCAGAATTGCACGCAGTATTCCAAGTGTGGCCTTACCAAAGTCTTGTACAGCTTCAACAAGACATCCCAATTCCTGTGTTGGATGTTCTAACTGATGAAACCGAGCATGCCGAATGCCTTCTTCACCACTCTGTCCGCCTGTGACTCCACTTTCAAGGAGCTATGAACACGTACCCCTAGATCCCTTTGTTCTTTAACTCTCTCCAACGCCCTACCATTAACTGAGTAAGTCCTGCCCTGGTTCACTCTACCAAAATGCAACACCTCACATTTGTCTAAATTAAACTCCATCTGCCATTCTTCAGCCCATTGGCCCAATTGATCAAGATCTCGTTGCAATTGGAGATAACTTTCTTCACTGTCCACTATGCCACCAATCTTAGTGTCATTTGCAAACTTTCTAACCACTCTTCCTATATTCTCATCCAAATTGTAATATAAATGACAAATAACAGTGGACCCAGCACTGATCCCTGAAGCACACCGCTGGTCACAGGCATCCAGTTTGAAAAACAACCCTTTACAACCACCCTCTGACTTCTGTCAAGAAGCCAATTTTGTATCCATTTAGATATTTCACCCTGGATCTCGTAAGATTTAACCTGATGCAACAAGCTACCATGCGGTACTTTGTCAAAGGCTTTGCTAAAGTCCATGTAGACAACATTAACTGCACTGCCCTCGTCTACCTTCTTGGTTACCTCTTCAAAAAACTCAATTAAATTTGTGAAGCATGATTTTCCACTCACAAAGCCATGCTGACTGTCCCTAATCAGTCCTTGCGTCTCTGATTGCCTGTAGATCCTGTCTCTCAAAATACCTTCCAACAATTTACTCACCACAGATGTGAGGCTCACTGGCCTGTAGTTCCCAGGCTTTTCCCTGTAGCCCTTTTTAAACAAAGACACACCATTTGCCACTCTCCAATCTTCAGGCTCCTCACCTGTGACAATCGATGATTCAAATATCTTGGCTAGGGGCCCGCAATTTCCTCCCTAGCCTCCTGTGATATACCTCGTCAGGTCCCGGGGATTTATCTATCTTGATGCGCTTTAAGACTTCCAGCACCTTCTTCTCTGTAATATGTACACTTCTCAAGACATCACTATTTATTCCCCCAAGTTCCCTAACATCCATGCTTTTCTTACCAGTAATACTGATGAGAAATATTCAGTTAGGATCTCACCCATCTCTTGTGGACCCACACATAGATGACCTTGTTGATCCTTAAGAGGCCCCACTCCCTCCCTTGTTACTCTTTTGCCCTTTATGTATTTGTAGAAGCTCTTTGGATTCTCCTTTCCCTTATCTGCCAAAATAATCTCGTGTCCCCATTTTGCCCTCTGATTTCTCTCTGAACTCTACTCCTACATCCCCCATACTCTTCAAGGGATTCACTTGATCCCAGCTGCCTTTGCATGTCATGTGCCTCTTTCTTCTCCTTGACCAGGGCCTCAATATCCTGAGTCATCCAGGGTTCCCTACTTCTGCCAGCCTTGTCCTTCACTCTGAGAGGAATGTGTTTACCCTGAACCCTAGTTAACACACTTTTGAAAGCATGCCACTTACCAGATGTCCGTTTTCCTTCCCACAGGTGCCCCCTAATAACTTTTGAAAGTTCCTGTCTGGTACCATCAAAATTGGCCTTGCCCCAGTTTAGAATTTTAACTTTTGGGCCAGACCTATCATTCTCCATAGCTATCTTAAAACTAATGGAATTATGGTCACTGGTCTCAAAGTAATTCCTCACTAACACTTCTGTCACCTGCCCTTCCTTATTTCCCAGGAGGTCAAGTTTTGCCCCCCTCTAGTTGGACCATCCACATACTGAATGAGAAATTCCTCCTGAATACACTCGACAACTTTCTCTCTATCCAACCCTCTAATACTATGGCTTTCCCAGTCAGTGTTGAGAAAGTTAAAATCTCTGACTATTACCACCCTATTTTTCTTGGCGCTTTCTGTAATCTCCTGATATATGTGCTCCTCAATTTCCCGACGACTATTAGGGGGTCTATAGTACAACCTTATCAAAGTGATTTTCCCCTTCTTATTTCTCAGTTCTACCCATATAGACTCAGTGGGCGAACCCTCAGATATATCCCCTCTCAGTACAGCCGTGATGCTTTCCCGAATCAAAAGTGCAACTCCCCCTCCTCTCTTACCTCTTGTTCTATCTTTCCTGTAGCATCTGTACCCTGGAACATTGAGCTATCAGTCCTGTCTCTCCCTTAGTCATGTTTCAGTTATTGCTATAATATCCCAGTCCCATGTACCCACCCATACCCTGAGTACATCTGCCTTGCCCGTCAAGCCTCTTGCATTGAAATAAATGCAGTTTAATCTGCACTTCCCTTGCTCTCTGCTTTTGCCTGATCTGTCTGGCACGAGGATTATTGACACTGCACTTATTACTTAATGTGCTCTCTTTAACTTCTGTACTGTTCTCAAACTTCTCTTCTGTCTCCCTACTGGTTTGGATCCTACCGCCCTGCCAAACTAGTTTAAACCCTCCCGAGTGGCTCTAGCAAATCTCCCCGCCAGGATGTTAGTCTCCCTCCAGTTCAGGTATAATCTGTCCCTCTTGAACAGGCCAGTCCTTCGCCAGAAGAGATCCCAATGATCCAAAAATCTAAACCCCTGCCCCCTACACCAGCTCTCAAGCCACACATTCATCTGCCTAATCCCCCCATTTGTACTCTCAGTGGCGGCAGCGGTAGTGGTCCTGAAATTATCACCTTTGTGGTCCTGCACTTCAGCCTTCTGCCTAACTCTCTGTTACAGTGGTAGCTAGCATGTAGAGAAAGATCACCTTAATACAAGGTAGGTTCTGATAGCAGCAAGGAAGAAACTGTTCTTGAGTGTATATGTGAGTTCAGACTTCTGTATCATCTTCCCAATGGAAGCAGGTGGAAGAGAGAATGTCCAGGGTGGGTGGGGTCCTTAATTATGCTGGCTGCTTTTCCGAGGCAGCGGGAAGTGTAGACAGAGTCAATGGATGGGAGACTGGTTTGCGTAATGGATTGGGCTACATTATGGTTTCCTGTGGTCCTGGACGGAGTGTCAGCATGGGGGGGACCAGGACAGGTTGTTGGTGACCTGTACACCCAAAAACTTGAAGCTTTCGACCATTTCTACTTCGTCCCCATTGATGTGTACAGGGGCATGTTCTCCTTTACGCTTCCTGAAGTCGATGACAATCTCTTTTGTTTTGTTGACATTGAGGGAGAGATTATTGTTGCCGCACCAGTTCACCAGATTCTCTATCTCATTCCTGTACTCTGTCTCGTCATTGTTTAAAATCTGACCCACTCAGGTGGTATCATCAGCAGACCTGAAGATCGAATTGGAGGGGAATTTGGCCGCACAGTCACACGTGTATAAGGAATATAGTAGGGTGCTGAGAACAGCCTTTTGGGGCACTGCTGTTGAGGATGATTGTAGAGATGTTGTTGCCTGTACTTACAGATTATGGTCCGTGGGTTAGGAAGTTCAGGATCCAGTTGTGAAGGGAGGAGCTGAACCCCAGACCATGGGGTTTGGAGGTGAATTTTGCAGGAATAATAGTGTTGAAGGCTGTGCTGACTATAGTCAATAAATAGGTGTCTGACATAGATGTCTTTGAGAAAGTAAGGAGATGTGGGATAGAAGGAAATTTGGCCGATGGATAAGTAACTGGCTATCTCATAGAATATGGAGATGCGGGCATTAGACTGGGGTAAACACAGTAAGAAGTCTTACAACACCAGGTTAAAGTCCAACAGGTTTATTTGGTAGCAAATGCCACTAGCTTTCGGAGTGCTGCTCCTTTGTCAGGTGAGTGGGGAGTTCTGATCACAGACAGGGCATATAAAGGCACACGCTCAGTTTACAGAATACTGTACACTTCTACCGAATACTTCAGTCGTCACGGCCATTCGGCCTCTGATCTGTGGGTAAGCGTTGTCCAAGGCGGCCTTCACGATACACGACAGCGCAGAGTCGCTGAGCAGAGACTGATAGCCAAGTTGCGCACACAGGAGGACGGCCTCAACAGGGATCTTGAGTTCATGTCACACTATCTGTAACCCCCATGACTTGGTGGGGCTTGCAAAATCTCACTTATTGTCCTTTTTGGAGACAGTACACATCTCTTTAACCTATGCATAATACTATCTCCACTCACATTGTCTGCACCTTTAAGCCTTGATTCGCTGTAAAGACTCACATTCTAATCAGTATTCTGTAAACTGAGTGTGTGCCTTTATATGCCCTGTCTGTGATCAGAACTCTCCATTCACCTGACGAAGGAGCAGCGCCCTGAAAACCAGTGGCATTTTCTACCAAATAAACCTGTTGGACTTTAACCTGGTGTTGTGAGACTTCTTACTGTATTTACCCCAGCCCAATGCCAGCATCTCCACATCATATCTCATAGAAAGCAGAGGGTGGTGCTGGATGGAAAATTTTCAGACTGGAGGCCAGTTACCAGCGGTGTACCACAGGGATCAGTGCTGGGTCGTCTGCTATTTGTGATTTTTATCAATGATTTGGAAGAGGGGGCTGAAGGGTGGGTTAGTAAATTTGCTGATGACACCAAGATTGGTGGAGTGGTGGATGAGGTGGAGGGCTCTCGCAGGCTGCAAAGAGACATTGATAGGATGCAGAGCTGGGCCGAAAAGTGGCAGATGGAATTTAACCTTGATAAGTGCCAGGTGATTCATTGTGGTAGGACAAACTTGAATGTAGATTACAGGGTCAATGGCAGGGTTCTGAGAAATGTGGAGGAACAGAGAGATCTTGGGTTCATATCCACAGATCTCTGAAGGTTGCCACTCGACTGGATAGAGACGTGAAAAAGGCTTATAGTGTGTTAGCGTTTATTAATAGGAGGTTTGAGTTTGAGTTGTGGGGTTATGCTGCAACTGTACAGGACCTTGATGAGACCACATTTGGAAGATTGTGTGCAATTCTGGTCACCTCGCTATAAGAAGGATGTGGAAGCGTTGGAGAGAGGATTATATTTAGCACTCAAGCTAAATATAATTTATGTATGTAACAAACAATAAAGGATAAACAATAAGGGATCCTTGCTGTATTCCACCTGACACTTGCTCCAATCACTCAAACATTCTTCTACTACCACCCTTTGTGTCATATCACCTTGATATCACCGAATCCACCTTGCCAAGTTTCCCTGAATTCCATGTGCTTCAACTTTCTCAATCAGTCTCCCATGTGGGACCTTGTTAAAGGCTTTGCTAAAATCCATATAAACTACATCAACTGAACTTCCCTCAACTACCCTCTCATTTTCTCACATTTCTCTTACCCACAAATATGTGACACATTACACTGAAGAGTAATATTCCTCTGTGCACATACATTATGTGAGCCAGTCATGTTATTACTGTTGAGAAAGAAACAGAGTTAACTCTTCTGAAAGAGTCATGCAGGTTCAAAAATGTTAATTGTTTCTCTCTGCACCGGTGCTGCCAGACCTGCTGAATTTTCCCTGTGTTTTCTGTTTTTAGATTTCAAACATTTGCAGTAATTTGCTTTTAATTATCTTGTTACCGTTTCACTTGTTTTGGTATCTGTATGTCTCAGGTTTTAACTGAAGCCAGTCACTATTACAGGATAGGTTTAGAGAGCAGTTGTACAGAGGAGAGTCGAGAAGAGAGAGAGACCAGGAGGAAGTTCTACTATCAGCTACCAATTCCGACTGAGAGCATTCATTTCCTGGACCATCTCGATCAATTAAAGAACTGTGCAACTCATGTACTCCAGGTCAGCAGCACAATGGTTAATCCTGCCATAGTCAACAACTTGTGTAATAAGGACTCAGAGATGTTCTGGTAATGTCTCTCTTGTCTCTCCTTTCCTTTTCTCACTCTTCCCCACATTCTCTTCTCCCTCATCCAAACTGTGGGATGTTCCAGCAACAGCAAAAACTATATTGCTAAATCACAGCTGATTTATGATATCATTGGTGAATCCAATGGAGTCTAGGTGTATCCACCTACTTCTATCTGAAAAAACAGAATGAGTATTTTATTCCATATCAGAAATGCAACTGTTCTTGAAAAACTGCTAAATATAATACTGTGATCTATAACTTAGGATCACATCCACTGATGTGCATATGCACACACACACGCGCACACACATTCATTGAGTCCCAGTCATTCCAAATCTGTAATTCCCCAAAGCCCCAGCCCTGCACAGTCAAACAGGAATCACCAGTTGATGATCAAGAATGGAAATACCACTTTACTGGTCCCACTTAACCCAGACACACTGAGGACAATGAAAACAAGCTGTTAATGCAAACTCAGGGTGTGGAGATGCCGGCATTGGACTGGGGTAAAAACAGAAAGAAGTCTCACAAGATCAGCTTAAAGTCCAACAGGTTTTTCTGTGTCGATTTGTGCAATCTTCTTGGAGATTCTCTCCACTTGGAACCAGCAGTTTGCGATGTTGATGGTAGTCATGATGTGGAGATGCCGACGTTGGACTGGGGTAAAAACAGAACCTGTTGGACTTTAAGCTGGTGTTGTGAAACTTCTTTCTGTTAATTCAAACTCAGTATAGAACCTGTATTCAATGAATGAACAACGCTGCTTATACCTGTGAGCAAATACTGCTGCTGGTAGTGGTGGGTAAACGTGATATAACGCTGTTGTGAACTCTGTGGTTCTGATGCAGGCTGGTAATGTTGTGGGAATCGATATGGAATGGAGACCTACTTTTGGAGTGCTGACTAACACACGAGTATCTATCGTACAAATTGCAATGAAAGACTGCGTGTATCTCCTGGACTTGCCTCAGCTTGTGAAACAGTCAGAGTCTGAATGCCGGCAAGCTGAACTTACCCACTTCATTCAGACTTTATTCACTGACCACACCATAACTAAACTAGGTAACTATTCCAAAGCAATACTCAGTGTGTTTGCAGTTTTTTTTTTAATTCTCAGAAGCTCTGGCTGGTGTCCCAGTTCCCAGTACACTCCCAGCTGGAGTATTGTGGCTGTACACATCTGTGAGTGTCTCATTCAATCCATTGTTGGTTTTCGAACTTAGCTTGCTCAGACACTTTGTCAGACCCCATTGTCTATCCTTTAGATAGATGCAAACTCCAGATAGGGAGCTGAACTCACGATCCAGAGTGGTTCCAGAGCAGGTCTGAAACCCAGTTGTGCTTCACTGCAGTAGCAGCTTCAAGGTCCTTGGCTTGGTTTGGAATGGCTTGTTATCTTGTTTTGACTTTTGTTTTTTTTTAGGTTATGCTACAGCAGGGGATCTGCGGACTCTGTCGACAGCCTACCCCATGATAAAGGATGTAGTGCAATTCACAGCAGGAGTATTGGATCTTTTAAATGTACATAAAGAGGTTTGTTGATGGTCTGCAGGTCAGACCTCTTGTTTAGATCACAGTTTGACTTTGAATATATTCGTACTTTTAGCCTCCCAGCCCATGTAGCCCTTGACATAAATGAATGTTTGCTTTCTCAGCATCAAGTGAGTATTGATGAGAACTGTATTAGATGGTTAGAAGTTTTTTTTTTCATTTTCACATAATTTTCACGTGAGGTCCACCATAGTGCATGTTGATGAGGTGATATGGAGGTTCTGCTGGGGAGAACGGGGAGGCATGTTTGGTTTGATGTGTATAAGGAGTTTAAGGAGATTTTTTATGGTACTCAGCAGAAATATATTCCGATGCTAATGAAGGACTGTAGAAGAAGGGATAACCAGCCGTGATCATCGAAGGAGATAAAAGAGAGTATTAAATTAAAACCTGATGCGTTCAGAGTGGCTAAAAATAGTGGGCGATTAGAAGATTGGGAAAGATTTAAAAATCAACAAAGAATGACTAAGAAGGTGATAAAGGAAAGATGGAGTACGAAGCTAAACTAGCTCTAAATATAAAAAATGAGAGTAAAAGTTTTTACAAATATATAAAGAAGAAGAGACTGTCTAGAGTGAATGTTGGACCCTTGGAGGATGAGAGGGGGGATTTAGCAGTGGGCGAGGAGGAAATGGCCAAGGTTTTAAGTAAGTTTTTTGCCTCGGTCTTCACGAGGAGGACACGAATAGTTTGCCGGATATTAAAGACAGAAGGATGGTAGGAGTTGAGGGCCTGAATGCGATTACTGTCACTAGAGAGGTAGTGCTTGACAGACTAACGGGACTGAAGGTGGACAAGTCCCTGGGACTGGATGGAATGCATCCCAGGATTCTGAAAGAAATGGCAGAAGTGATAGCGGATGCCTTGGTAATTATTTATCAAAACTCGTTGGACTCCAGGGAAGTGCTGGAAGATTGGAAAACGGCTAATGTTACGCCGCTGTTTAAAAAAGGTAGCAGACAAAAGGCAGGGAATTATAGGCCGGTTAGTTTAACGTCTGTAGTTGGAAAAAATGCTAGAACCCTTCATCAAAGAAGAAATAGCGAGGCACCTAGAAAAGAATGGTTTGATCGCGCAGACGCAGCACGGATTCATTAAGGGGAAGCCGTGTTTGACGAATTTATAGGATTTCTATGAGGTTGTGACTAGTGCGGTAGACAGAGGGGAACCGGTGGATGTGGTGTTTTTAGATTTCCAAAAGGCGTTTGATAAGGTGCCTCACAAAAGGTTGCTACAGAAGGTTAGGGTGCACAGAGTTGGGGGTAAGGTGTTAGTGTGGATAGAGAATTGGCTGTCTAACAGGAAGCAGAGAGTTGGAATCAATGGGTGCTATTCTGGTTGGCAGTTGGTGACTAGTGGAGTGCCGCAGGGATTGGTGCTGGGGCCTCAACTATCTACCGTTTACATAGATGATCTGGAGGAGGGGGCTGAGTGTAGGGTGACAAAATTTGCTGATGACACGAAGATGAGTGGAAAAGTAAATTGCGTGGAGGGTGTGGAAAGTCTGCAGAGAGATCTGGATAGGCTGAGCGAGTGGGTGAGGACCTGGCAGATGGAGTATAATGTTAGCAAGTGTGAGGTTTTCCACTTTGGTAGAAATAATAGTAGGAGGGATTATTATTTAAAAGGCGAAAAGCTGCAGCATGCTACGGTGCAGAGGGACCTGGGGGTCCTTGTGCACGAATCGCAAAAACCCAGTCTGCAGGTGCAGCAGGTGATGCAAAGAACAAAGAACAACCCAGCACGGGAAACAGGCCCTTCAGCCCAACGAACCCGCGCCACCGCATCACCCTACACCTATTCTACCCTGCGTGTCTACGAATGGAACCCCTAACTTAGCCAGATTCAGGGGAGAATAGTGTCAATTTAGTAAACCAATCAGCCTAAGAGCACATCTTTGGGGTGTGGGAGGAAACCGGAGCGCCCGGAGGAAACCCACGCATCCACAGGGAGAATGCACAAACTCCCACTGACACAGGCCCAAATCCATGTATCTGCACAGCTAGCAGTGCTAGTCACTGAGCTGTTGCGGCGCCTGTCTATCGGTCCAGGATCAAGCACACACACCGACACGAAGTACTAGGCCACTCCCGGAACCTCCAAGAGCAGCCCACGCACGACCCACCGTGTGCATGCCCCTCGTTTGACAACGAGGTGGACCTCCACCTGCGGAATAAAAAGACAAAAACGTTAACTTACAGGTCTGCATTTCCGGTGCCTCCCGAGGTTCTGACCTTATTTAATAGCCCCTACCATAACCCTCCATCCTCGTTTCACTCATGTGCCTATCTAACTGAACCTTAAACGAGCCCAACGTTCCTCCCTCCACCACCCTACTCGGTAGCGCGTTCCATACCCCCACAACTCTCTGCGTAAAGAACCTTCCTCTCATATCCAAATTATACCTCTCCCCCCTCACCCTTAAATCATGACCTCTCGTATTTGTACCCAGTCTAGGGAGCAGTCTCTCACTATCGACTCTATCTATTCCCTTCAGTATCTTATATACCTCTATCATGTCCCTCCTCAACCTCCGTCTTTCCAAGGAGAAAAGTCCCAGTTTCTCCAACCTTTCAACCTCCAACCTGATCAAGAAGGCGAATGGGATGTTGGCCTTTATAGCGAGGGGGATAGAATATAAAAACAGGGAGGTCTTGCTGCAACTGTACAGGGTACTGGTGAGGCCACAGCTGGAGTACTGTGTGCAGTTTTGGTCGCCGCACTTGTGGAAGGATATATTCGCCTTGGAGGGAGTGCAGAGGAGGTTCACTAGGCTGATACCGGAGATAAGGGGGTTGGCCTATGAAGAGAGACTGAATAGACTGGGTCTGTACTCGTTGGAGTTTAGAAGGCTGAGGGGGGATCTTATAGAGACATATAAGATAATGAAGGGGATGGATAGGGTAGAGGTAGAGAGATTCTTCCTGTTTAGAAAGGACAGCAGGACTAGAGGGCACAGCCTCAAGATGGCAGGGGGGTGTGCAGTTTAGATCAGAGTTGAGGAGGAACTTCTTCACTCAAAGGGTGGTGAATCTCTGGAATTCTCTGCCCGTTGAAGTGGTGGAGGCTGCCTCGCTAAATATATTTAAGTCACGGGTAGATAGGTTTCTGATAGACAGGGGAATTAAGGGTTATGGGGAGAAAGCAGGAAAGTGGAACTGATCCACTTCAGATCAGCCATGATCTTATTGAATGGCGGGGCAGGCTCGAAGGGCTAGAAGGCCTACTCCTGCTCCTATTTCTTATGTTCTTCTGTCTGACCTCAGTGGTTGGTAAGTTGATGGAAAGGATACTAAGGGACAGGATTTATGAACATTGAGAGAAGTTTAGTATGATCAGAAATAGTCAGCACGGCTTTGTCAAGGGCAGGTCATGCCTTACGAGCCTAGTTGAGTTCTTTGAAAATGTGACTGAACACATTCTCGAAGGAAGAGCGGTGGATGTGGTTTACATGGACTTCAGCAAGGCGTTTGATAAGGTCCCCCATGCAAGCTATTGAGAGGGTGAGAGGGCATGGGATCCAAGGGGCTTTGGCCTTGTGGATCCAGAACTGGCTTGCCTGCAGAAGGCAGAGAGTGGTTGTGGATGGGTCTTTTTCTGCCTGGAGGTCGGTCACCAGTGGAGTGCCCCAGGGATCTGTTCTAGGACCCTTGCTGTTTGTCATTTTCATAAATGACCTGGATGAAGAAGTGGAGGGATGGGTTAGTAAGTTCGCTGACAATACGAAGGTTGGTGGTGTTGTGAACAGTCTGGAGGGATGTCAGAAGTTGCAGTGAGACATAGATAGGATGCAAGACTGGGCGGAGAAGTGGCAGATGGATTTCAACGTGGATAAATGTGTCGTGGTCCATTTTGGCAGGTCCAATGGGATGAAGGAGTATAATATCAAGGGTGGGAGTCTTAGCAGTGTAGAGGAGCAGAAGGATCTTGGGGTCCAAGTCCATAGGACTCTTAAATCAGCCTTGCAGGTGGAGGATGTGGTCAAGAAGGCGTATGGTGTACTAGCTTTAATTATTCGAGGGATTGAGTTTAGGAATCAGGAGGTAATGCTGCAACTTTATAAGACCCTTGTCAGACCCCACTTGGAATACTGTGCACAGTTCTGCTCGCCTCACTACAGGGAGGATGTGGAAGCTATGGAGAGGGTGCAGAGGAGATTTACAAGGATGTTGCCTGGATTGGGAGGCATGCCTTATGAGGATAGTTTGAGGGAGCTGGGACTCTTCTCCCTGGAGAGACGAAGGTTGAGAGGTGACCTGATAGAGGTTTATAAGATGTTGAGAGGAATAGATAGGGTGGATTCTCGGAGGCTATTTCCCAGGGATGAAATGGTCGCTACGAGAGGACACAGGTTTAAGGTGCTGGGGCGTAGGTACATACGAGACATTTTTCACCCAGAGGGTGATGAGTGAGTGGAATCGGCTGCCGTCGGTGGTGGTAGAGGTGAACTCGCTGGGGTCTTTTAAAAGACTTCTGGATGAGTACATGGGATTTAATGGGATTGAGAGTTATAGATAGGCCTGGTAGGTATGGATATGATTGGTGCAACTTGTAGGCCGAAGGGCCTGTTGGTGCTGTAGTGTTCTATGTTCTATCTCCTTCGTAATCCAGGGTTCCCGATACATGCTACACTTATCCTTCATCCCCACAGGTACATGCCGGTCCTGAATTCCAGTCAACTGACATTTGAAAGACTCCCACATGTTGATTTAACCTCAAACAGCCTCCCCCAGTCTGCACTTTCCAGATCCTGCCTAATGTTGTTGTAGTTAGTTTTCACCCATTTTAATATCTTCGCCCGAGGACCACTCTTGTCCCTATCCACAAGCACCTTAAAACTTATGGATTTATGATCACTGTTTCCGAATTGCTCTCCTAATGAAACTTCAATTACCTGGCCAGGCTCATTCTGCAACACCAGGCCTAATATGGCTCCTTCCTGAGTTGGACTATTTACATACTGTTTCAAGAAACCCTCCTGGACACTCCTTACAAATTCTGCCCCTTTCAAACCCCTAGCAGTAAGCCCCAGTCGATATCGGGCAAATTAAAATCACCCACCACAACAAACCTGTTGTTTTTGCATCTTTCCAACATCTGTCTGCATATTTGTTCCTCTCTCCCGCTGGCTGTTGGGAGGCCTGTAATAAACCCCCAACATTGTGACTGCACCCTTCTTGTTCCTGAGCTCTACCTATATTGCCTCGCTGCCTGAACCCTCCAAGGTGTCCTCCCTCAGTAGAGCTGTGATATTCTCCTTAACCAGTTACGTAACTACCCCTTTTACATCCCCCTGTATCCTGCCTGAAACATCAGAATGATGGGATATTTAGCTGCCAATCCTATCTCTCTTTCAACCAAGTCTCTGTAACAGCAACAACATCATAGTTCCAAGTAATAATCCAAGTTCTAAGTTCATCTGCCTTATCTGCTTTATTCCTTACGTTGAAACAAATGCACTTCAAACCACCAGTCCCGCTGTATTCAACAATTACTCCCTGCCTTCTTAATCTTCCTGGGCTTAGTCTGTAGCTACCTCTCAGTTATTTCTCCTGCTGACCTACTGCTCTGGTTCCCACTACTGTCCCCGCCGTACAGTTTAAACCCCCCCGCAAGTGACTCTAGCGTCTCTACCTGCCAGGATATTGGTGCCCCTCCAGTTTAGCTGTGACCTGTCCTTCTTGTACAGTTCCCACTTGTCCTGGAAGAGATCCCAATGATCAAGCTGTCTGAAGCCCTCCCTTCTACACCAGCTCTTAGCCACATGTTTAGTTGTACTATCGTCCAATTGGCATGTGGCGCAGAAAGCAATCCTGAGATCCTTGTTTTTAACTTACTACCTAACTCCCTGAACTCCCCTTGCAGGACCTTATCACTCTTCCTGTTTATGTCATTAGTATCAATATCTCCCCGCCTCCATCCTAAATAGCCTACCCTGAATCCTCAGACTGTGACCCCTGGTTCTGGACTCACCCACCATCGGGAACATCCACCCCACATCTACCTTCTAGTCCTGTTAGAATTTTATGCCAGACTGTATCAGCTGAAGCGCACAGACAGCATGGCATCCTGTCCTGCCCTCTCCTCTATCACGTAGATCTTGAATGACAGCAAGTGGGAGAGTTTGGGCAATCCCCTAACACTAGCTGAGCTAAGAAGGGACTAAGGCCCTCGAATCCTTTGTGATGAGTAAAACTCCCGGAAATGATGGCTTACCAGCTGAATTGTATTTGGAGTTGTGGAACTGGATGGGCCCAGACCTGCTGGAAGCATATGAGAGTATGCTTCTGGACGGCAGAATGTCAGAGTCCATGAGGAAAAGGCATCATTGCCTTCATCTACAAGTGATAAGACATAGGAGCAGGATTAGGCCACTCAGCCCATCAAGTCTGCTCTGCCTTCAATCATGGCTGATATTTTTCTCATTCCCATTCTCCTGCCTTTTCCCCATAATCCCTGATCCTCTTAACAATCAAGAACCTATCTATCTCTGTCTTAAACACACTCAGTGACCCGGCCTCCACAGCCTCCTGCGGCAAAGAGTTCCACAGATTCACCACTCTCTGGCTGAAGAAACTCCTCCTCGTGTCTTTTTAGCCTGAGGTTGTGCCCTCTAGTTCTAGTTTTTCCCTACAAGTGGAAACATCCTCTCCACGTCCACTCAATCCAGGCCAAGCTGAAGGGGGAAAGAAAAGAAATTAAAAACTGGGATAGTTTACAGCGCCACTTTTTACAACTTAATGGGTCTAACACCTTGTTATAACTTTGGAGACTTGAGGTTTATTCATGGTATAATCAATACCTGCGGGCACTATGTCCAACCTCTCAACAAAACAATCAGTGTCTCTGATCTGTAATAATTAAATCACTCAGGTTCACAGTCAGGCAGACACCAAATTTGCCACATTAACCGAGACATTGAATATAAGGGCAGGGAGGTTATGATGGAGCTGTTCAAAACACTGCTTAGTCCACAGCTAGAGAACTGTTTGCAATTCTGATCACCATACTCATAATACTCATATTTCTGATCGAAAAGATATTTCTAGAACATAAGATGTCTTATAATTGTAACAACTGTGGTGAATTTGTCTCAATATCTTCTAAGGTATTTATTCCTCAACCCTCAGCATGAGAACAAGCTATCTGATCATTATCACATTTCTGTTTGTGATTTTACAGGACACAAACTGGTTTGTCATATTTACTGCATTACAACAGAAACTACACGTCAAAGATATTTCATTGGCCGTGAGGCACTTTGTGTCTTCCTGAGAGAGTGAAAGGACTCTAGAAGTACAAGTTCTTTAATTTGATCAAATTGTAGTGATACACTCAGCCTTTGTGTTTGTGCTGACTCTTTGGTAGAGCTGGCCAATTGTGTTCCCAAGGCCCAATATTTTCTTTTCCCTTCAAGTACTATTCCAATTATTTTTTTGAATGTTATTATTGAATTTTTTTTTCAGCCAGTGCACTCCAGATCACGAGACCTTGGTGTGTAAAGTATGTTTTATTATGTCATCTTCTGGTTCTTTTGCCAATCAACTTACATTTGTGTTCTCTGGTTATTAACCTTTCTGCCACTGGAAACAGTCTCTCCTTTTCTACTCCGAGTCTAATAAATCCCCTCTTAACCTTAAATAAAAAGATTATTTAACACAGCTAACCACTGTGCTACCGGATGGCACGGTAGCACAGTGGTTAGCCCTGCTGCTTCACAGCTCCAGGGACCCGGGTTCAATTCCCGGCTCGGGTCACTCTCTGTGTGGAGTTTGCACATTCTCTTTGTATCTGTGTGGATTTCCTCCGGATGCTCCGGTTTCCTCCCACAGTCCAAAGATGTGCAGGTTAGGTTGATTTGTCATGCTAAAATTGCCCCTTAGTGTCCTGAGATGTGTAGATTAGAGGGATGAGTGGGTAATATATGTAAGGATAAGGGGGTAGGGCCTGGGTGGGATTGTGGTCAGTACAGACTCGATGGGCCAAATGGCCTCTTTCTGTACTGTAGGGTTTCTATGATTCTATGAAAAACAGTTACATGGATAGATTGGAGAAGTTACGGCTGTTTTCCTTGGGGAAGAGAATGTTGAGAGGAGATTGATGGCGGCATTCAAAATCATGAGGGGCCTGGACAGAACCAATAGGGAGAAACGCGAATGGCTCAAGAACTAGAGGGTGTAGATTTCAGATAATGATAAAAGAAGCAATGGAGGCATCAGGAGAAACCTTTTCTCACAGCGAGAGTTTAAGATCCTAAATGAAATGCCCAAGATTGTGATGGAGGCGGGTTCATTTGAGGCATTGGAGGGGGCAATTAGATAATAATGTAAAAAGGAAGAATGTGCAGAGATTTGGGGAGAAGGCAGAGGGGAATGACTTACTGCTCATTCAAAAAGCAGATTTGATGGGCTGAATGGCCTTCTGTGCTGTAATCATTCTGTGATTCTGTAAAATTGATATTCTTCCTGTCAAAGGAAACAATTGCAGCATGGAGAGAAGCAGAATAATAGGAAAAGGAAGAATATGAGGAACTGCCTCAAGCTTTCTGCCTTTCCCAGGTCTGAGTGAGATTGTCATTTGATGCTGAATTAGTGAATAAATGCCAGCAGCCCGTATCTAGTAGGACCTGAACAGACAGCTCGTACTGAGACCATCTGTGGTTTTTGAATGATTGAAACGTATGAATTCTGTGTTCAGCTGCAGAGAGTGTCAGTTCGAAGACAAGACAAAAGAAAAGGAGTGGATGTGCTGGAGTCAGGAGAGGATGATGCAAACTCGGGGAACAGACAGCGGGAAAAGGGACTCAGTCTCCTTGTGCAGTATGTGCTGGGAAAACCACTGGATAAAACGGAGCAGTTATCTAACTGGGAGAAAAGACCTCTCCGACTTCAACAGATCATTTATGCAGGTGAGCAGCTCCTGTTAACTCACTGTGCCAGCATTACCAGCTCCTTGAGAAAAACAGCCAAACCAGCATGGGCTTGTCCCAGAAATCCCTCGTACCTCTGCAAGATCCTCCTTTGGAGTTTTAATAATCCGACACCAAGTTAGACTAATAGAAAAAGAACCGTCGAGCTCCTACAGTGCAGAAAGAGGCCATTCAATCCATCGAGTTGGCATTGAGTCTCCATAAGAGCATCCCATTCAGATCCCCTCCATCTTATCCCCATAACAAGGAATTACAGACCAGTTAGTCTAACATCAGAAATAGGGAAATAGAGTCATAGAATCCCTACAGTGCAGAAAGAGGCCATTTAGTCCATCGAGTCTGCACCGACAACTATCTCATCCAGGCCCTATCTGCATAACCCCACGTGCTTACTTGCTAGTCCCCTTGACCCTAAGGGGCAATTTAACATGGCCGGCCAACCAACCTAACCAGCACATCTTTGGAATGTGGGAGGAAACCAGAGTACCTGGAGGAAACCCACACAGAGATGGGGAGAATGTGCAAACTCCACAGACATAGTCACCCGAGGCTGGAATTGAACCCTGGTGCTGTGAGGCAGCAGTGCTCACCACTGTGCTGTCTTTCAGCTGAGATGTTAAATTTCTGCTAATTTATGTGGCTGTAAAATACATTATGGCACCTTTTGAAGATGGGGAAGGGATATCTCGCTGGTGTTCTGGCTAATTATTATCCCTCAGATGACATCAGTTAAACAGATTATTGGTCATTTTCACCTGTTGTTTGTGGCTGAAGAGAATGCCGAGGGAGTAACCACCACCTCACAGACTGAGAGAGGAGCAATGGGTCCATTAACAACAAGTGAACCATACAGCGAGGGGCCAGTGCCACCCTCAGGGTTCATGAGGCCACCACTAAAGTTCATGAATTCCAGGAGGAGAAAAGGAGGACAGTCGGTCTGTTGTATGTCTGAGGCTCATGCAGTGAATCCCAGCTTCCAGTCAATTGGGCTCTCTTGGTACTGGAGCACGGCCTTGCTCTGTAAAGCCTGTGTGGTAAGTGGTGTGCAACAACCAGTCCACGTTAAAAAAACTTGCGCATGGTCATCTTCCACTCCGGACCTGGAATGTCAGGATCCTCATGGATAGCCCCATCAGTGACAGACTGAAACAGCAATACCCAGAAGCTCAGACGTTTCAACATTGACATTGCCAAGCTGATTGAGATCTGGTGGGCAAGGGAAGGCCAGCTTATAGAGCAAAGTGGTGATTACACCTTCTTTTGCAAAGGTAAACCAGAAGAAGATGACCACCTCTATAGGGTTTGGCTTTGCCATTAAAAAACAAACAGACTGGCTGTGTTAGAGACTCTCCTTGCAAGATAAATGAACATCATGACCCATTGGCTCATCCTGGCACAGAACCAGTGCGATGTAGTCACTCGACCAGGAAGCATCAAGACTGGTTCGATGAGAATGACCAGGAGATCCAGGTGCTGATAAGCTGAAAACCAAGATTTTTTGGAATCTGAAAAGGCAACCCAACTCGAGAGCAATTAAGCAGCTCCACAGATGGCTGAGATCCAGCAATGAATCAGTGACCTGAAGAACAGATGGTAGGTGGAGAAAATGCAGAAGACCCAGCAATTAGCCAAACGCCATGATGCATGAGGTTTTTTGTTAATGCAGTCAGGACCACCTATGGCCCAAGCATCCAAGGTGCTATCCCACACTGGCCAGAAACGGAGAGGTGCTCATCAAGAAAAGAGAGGCAGTCAGCACCCAGTGGAAAGAGCACTTTGCAAACCTCCTTAACAGGGATTCTATCTTCAACGCAAGTGGCCTCCACTACATCTTGCAGCATGATGCCCACTGTGTTGGCACCCAACCCAGTATGAGGCAGAAAAGGCCACCGACCAACAAGGCATCAGCAGGAATTCCTATCCAAGTGCTAAAACATGGTGGAGAAGTGTTATTGACACAAATACATAACCTCATTTCCCATATCAGAGAGGAGGAGAACAGGCCAGGTGATCACAGAGACACCGTAATCGTGACCATATTCAAGAAATGTAACAAGTCTGCCTGGAGTAGCTAAAGAGAAATTTCCCTACTCTTGGCCACAGAGCCTTAATCACCTTCTTGTAACTGAAGAGCTCCTCATGGAGATGCAATATGGATTCTGTTTCTAAGGGTGAACATGATCTTCACCGTGCAGCAACTACATGAGAAATGCAGGAAATAGCAACAACGCTTGTACATGGTCTTCCTCAATCTCACAAAGGCCTTCAGCATTGTCAGGCAGAAGGGATTATGGAGTGTCCTTCTCCATGCTGGCTACCTCCAAATGTTTGAACCTTCTCCGCCAGCTCCATGATGGCCATGATTCACAGACCCACCGCAGACCAGCACTGCCTTCAGTGTGCAACAGATCTACCACAGACCCAATTCACATTCAGACTGGGGTCAAGCAAGGCTGGGACATTGCACCAATGCTCTCCTCGGTGTTCCTTGCTGCAATACTCAATTTCACCTTCAGCAAAAATCCCTGGGGTAGAGCTAAACTGTAGGACAAAGGGGAATCCGTTCAACCTCTGTCACCTGCAGGCCAGATCCAAGGTCTTCCAATCCTCTGTCATTGATTTGTAGTCAGCAGATGATGTCCCCCCACCTCCGCCATAATTGAGATCGGCAACAAGGTTCATCACCATCATCATCTTCAGTCACCTGAGGAATAGAGTGTTTGAAGACCAGGACCTTAAACCTGGCATCAAGTTCATGGTCTGCAGTGCATAGTGATACCCACGCTCTGATAGAGAGATGGACTAAGTACAGCAGGCACCACAACATCCTGGAGAATTACCATCAGCACTGCTTCTGCAAGATCCTGCAAATCCATTGGCGGGATAGATGCACGAACATCAGTTTCTCGCTCAGGACATTATCCATTGACCCCCCCATGCTCAATCAGTTCCACTGGCTGTTGATGTCAAATTCCCATTACCTGCAACAATAACATTGTTACCGCTGTGCCAGGGCTCAGTGTACATTGGCCCCTAGTTTGGTACAGTTAGCAGCATGCAGGACGTGACTGGCCAATTGCCTCAGCATAGTGTTGCTGAGGTCACAGGTCACAGCCCAAGCCAGGGTGAAAACTCATTCCAGCGTCTCAGCCCTCATCGCTACCCATCACCAACTCACCTGCTAAGCTGAGCAGGGCTGTGACTGCCCTAAGAGTGCTGGAGGAACAGCACACTAAAAATTATAGTCTTATACGAGAGCTAAATTGCAAGGATAACATTTCCCATGACATTTAACTGTACCCCAGAGAGAGTGACTGTGTGTGGAACTGTACCCCAGTGAGAGTCAGTGTGTGTGGAACTGTACCCCAGTGAGAGTCAGTGTGTGTGGAACTGTACCCCAGTGAGAGTCAGTGTGTGTGGAACTGTCCCCCAGTGAGAGTCAGTGTGTGTGGAACTGTACCCCAGAGAGAGTCAGTGTGTGTGGAAATGTGTTCCAGTGAGAGTCAGTGTGTGTGGAACTGTACCCCAGTGAGAGTCAGTGTGTGTGGAACCTTACCCCAGTGAGAGTCAGTGTGTGTGGGACTGTATCCCAGTGAGAGTCAGTGTGTGTGGAACTGTACCCCAGTGAGAGTCAGTGTGTGTGGAACTGTACCCCAGTGAGAGTCAGTGTGTGTGGAACTGTACCCCAGTGAGAGTCAGTGTGTGTGGAACCTTACCCCAGTGAGAGTCAGTGTGTGCGGGACTGTATCCCAGTGAGAGTCAGTGTGTGTGGAACTGTACCCCAGTGAGAGTCAGTGTGTGTGGAACTGTACCCCAGTGAGAGTCAGTGTGTGTGGAACTGTACCCCAGTGAGAGTCAGTGTGTGTGGAACTGTATCCCAGTGAGAGTCAGTGTGTGTGGAACTGTACCCCAGTGAGAGTCAGTGTGTGTGGAACCCGTATCCCAGTGAGAGTCAGTGTGTGTGGGACCCGTACCCCAGTGAGAGTCAGTGTGTGTGGAACTGTCCCCCAGTGAGAGTCAGTGTGTGTGGAACTGTCCCCCAGTGAGAGTCAGTGTGTGTGGGACCCGTATCCCAGTGAGAGTCAGTGTGTGTGGGACTGTACCCCAGTGAGAGTCAGTGTGTGTGGAACTGTACCCCAGTGAGAGTCAGTGTGTGTGGAACTGTACCCCAGTAAGAGTCAGTGTGTGTGGAACTGTACCCCAGTAAGAGTCAGTGTGCGTGGAACTGTATCCCAGTGAGAGTCAGTGTGTGTGGAACTGTCCCCCAGTGAGAGTCAGTGTGTGTGGAACTGTACCCCAGTAAGAGTCAGTGTGTGTGGAACTGTCCCCCAGTGAGAGACAGTGTGTGTGGGACCCGTACCCCAGTAAGAGTCAGTGTGTGTGGAACTGTACCCCAGTGAGAGTCAGTGTGTGTGGGACCCGTACCCCAGTGAGAGTCAGTGTGTGTGGAACTGTACCCCAGTGAGAGTCAGTGTGTGTGGAACTGTACCCAGTGAGAGTCAGTGTGTGTGGAACTGTACCCCAGTAAGAGTCAGTGTGTGTGGAACTGTACCCCAGTGAGAGTCAGTGTGTGTGGAACTGTACCCAGTGAGAGTCAGTGTGTGTGGAACTGTACCCAGTGAGAGTCAGTGTGTGTGGAACTGTACCCCAGTAAGAGTCAGTGTGTGTGGAACTGTACCCAGTGAGAGTCAGTGTGTGTGGAACTGTACCCAGTGAGAGTCAGTGTGTGTGGAACTGTACCCCAGTGAGAGTCAGTGTGTGTGGAACTGTACCCAGTGAGAGTCAGTGTGTGTGGGACTCGTACCCCAGTGAGAGTCAGTGTGTGTGGAACTGTATCCCAGTGAGAGTCAGTGTGTGTGGAGCCCGTACCCCAGTGAGAGTCAGTGTGTGTGGGACCCGTACCCCAGTGAGAGTCAGTGTGTGTGGAACTGTATCCCAGTGAGAGTCAGTGTGTGTGGAACTGTCCCCCAGTGAGAGTCAGTGTGTGTGGAACTGTACCCCGGTGAGAGTCAGTGTGTGTGGAACTGTACCCAGTGAGAGTCAGTGTGTGTGGAACTGTACCCCAGTGAGAGTCAGTGTGTGTGGAACTGTCCCCCAGTGAGAGTCAGTGTGTGTGGAACTGTCCCCCAGTGAGAGTCAGTGTGTGTGGAACTGTACCCCGGTGAGAGTCAGTGTGTGTGGAACTGTACCCAGTGAGAGTCAGTGTGTGTGGAACTGTACCCCAGTGAGAGTCAGTGTGTGTGGAACTGTACCCAGTGAGAGTCAGTGTGTGTGGGACTCGTACCCCAGTGAGAGTCAGTGTGTGTGGAACTGTATCCCAGTGAGAGTCAGTGTGTGTGGAGCCCGTACCCCAGTGAGAGTCAGTGTGTGTGGAACTGTACCCCAGTGAGAGTCAGTGTGTGTGGAACTGTACCCCAGTGAGAGTCAGTGTGTGTGTGACCCGTACCCCAGTGAGAGTCAGTGTGTGTGGGACTGTATCCCAGTGAGAGTCAGTGTGTGTGGAACTGTATCCCAGTGAAAGTCAGTGTGTGTGGAACTGTACCCCAGTGAGAGTCAGTGTGTGTGGAACTGTACCCCAGTGAGAGTCAGTGTGTGTGGAACTGTCCCCAGTGAGAGTCAGTGTGTGTGGAACTGTACCCCAGTGAGAGTCAGTGTGTGTGGAACTGTCCCCCAGTGAGAGTCAGTGTGTGTGGAACTGTACCCCAGTGAGAGTCAGTGTGTGTGGAACTGTACCCCAGTGAGAGTCAGTGTGTGTGGAACTGTACCCCAGTGAGAGTCAGTGTGTGTGGAACTGTACCCCAGTGAGAGTCAGTGTGTGTGGAACTGTCCCCAGTGAGAGTCAGTGTGTGTGGAACTGTACCCCAGTGAGAGTCAGTGTGTGTGGAACTGTCCCCCAGTGAGAGTCAGTGTGTGTGGAACTGTACCCCGATGAGAGTCAGTGTGTGTGGAACTGTCCCCCAGTGAGAGTCAGTGTGTGTGGAACCCGTACCCCAGTGAGAGTCAGTGTGTGTGGAACTGTCCCCCGGTGAGAGTCAGTGCATTCAAGAAGTGAAAAGATGAGAAGCAAATGTAGGCAGGAAGAATGAGTAAATTGATGAATTTTGCTCTGTTCTTTCTCGGTAGCGGTCGACGCCTACTGCCTGCTGGATGTTTATGATGCTTTGCAGCGAGAGCCACAACGTTTTGGACTGAGTGGGAGCTTTGAAGATTTTCTCATGTTGAAAATGAAGAGTGGAAGGGAAAAGAAATCAAAGAGAAACAAGAGCAGTCCCAGCATCCCAGTTCAGGTAGAAGGCAGCAAGACCATCTGTGTGACAGGAGAAGCTGGACTCGGGCTGGGATGAACTAGTGGTTCATTCGGGGAGGGAGGACTGCAATATCAAAGAGGTTGGGGTGAAACATTATGGGCAGGCAGAGGGGGAGCAGAGTGGAGAGGGGGGATGCAGTGATGCACAGAATGACATGGAGATGGTGGGCAGGGATTTGATACAGAGCAGCATGGATTAAGATTTCAGAAATAGCATCTGAATAGTGAATCATAGAAACCCAACAGTGCAGAAAGGGGCCCATCGAGTCTGCACCAATCACAATCCCACCCAGGCCCTACCCCCATATCCCTACATATTATACCCGCTAATCCCTCTAATTTAAGCATCTTAATGTCCTAAGGGGCAACTTTTACAATGGCCAATTAACCTAACCCTTTGGACTGTGGGAGGAAACCGGAGCACCCGGAGGAAACCCATGCAGACACGAGGAGAATGTGCAACCTCCACACAGACAGTGGCCCGAGCCGGGAATCGAATGTTGCAGTGTTTAAATGAATGCTTTTGTTGCAGGATAGATTATGGGGGCTGCACAAGGTTATGGGGGTGCTACCATGTGTTCCAAGAGGGCGTGGCAACAAGGGTCAAAGAGCAGAGTTTGGGCCGCTGGCATCGTGTGCAAGCCCGAAATTCTTGCCCATCCTTAATTGTCCTTTCTCTTGCTGCGCTAGTCCAGAACAGAAGGTAGCTAAGGATCAACCACATTGCTGTGCTCTGGAGTTAGGTATAGGCCGGACCAGGTAAGGATTGCAGACTTCCTTCTCTGAAGGACATTAGTCAGTGACCCAGATGTGTGATCAAAATAGAAAGGATTAGCTTTTCCTACTTTATTAGCTGTGTTCAAATTTTACCCGCTGCCTGTGTCCCCAGTACATAAGCCTAAGCCTCTGAATTATTGTATCACATCTACACCACTACACTACATCTCCTCCTCATTTTGCCTTGCTAAATTTTTAAATATGCCAGGATATTGTAAGCTTCTTCTCAGCCACACTTTGATGTTCTTTATTTGTACAGTGTGTGCAGACCCTTCAGCCAGCCCCAAGAAAGATCTCTTCGTTCCCTCCAATGTCACCCTCAGAATTCAGTGTTGTCTGTGACAACATGTTGCAGGGGTTGGGCCGATACCTCCGCTGTCTTGGTGTGGATGTGAAGATTCTGGAGAATGAGGATGATCACAGGAAGGCTGCAGAGGTGAGACAGAACTTCGAGTGAATGGTGGTTGGGGGGGGGAGATTGAGAGTGTGAACAGGGTTGGGAAGATATTAATGAAAAGAGAAGGGAGAAAAGAAGAGTGTAGGAGTGAGGGAGTAGAATGAGGGAGAAGGTAAGAGTGGTTGAGGGGGTAAGATAGTGAGGAATGAGGCAGAGGGGAGAGATGGTGAGGGGAGGTGAAAGAGGGAGAAGGGGAATAGGAGAGCCTGAAGGAAAGGGCAAGTATGAGGGAAGAGTATGAGAATGAAGCAAGAGAGGGTGAGGAGGGAGGAGAGGTGATTGGGGAAGAGGGACGTGAGAGGGGTAGGAAAGTGAGGGTGAAGGATAGAGGAATGAGAGTAGGAAAAGAAAACTGTGAAGGGGAGGCAAGAGAGGGTGAGGGAGGGGAGAAAGGGTGGCAGGGACAAGTAAGGGGGAGGGAAGAGAGGGTGAGGGAAGGGAGGGTCGGGAGAGAAGGTGACTGGGGAAATTGAGAGAGGGTTGAGGGAAGGGAGAGAGTAAAGGGAAGACAAGAGAGTACAGGGAAGGGGAATGTGGGAGAGGGAAGTGAGGAGGGATGAGGTGTGAAGAAGGGTGAAAACAGAGAGAGAGGATGGGGGGGGAATTGGGAGAATGAGAGGGGAACTGGCTAAAGGGAGCATATGGATATAACTTAATCCCTCCTGTTTCCAGATGAGTGACATATTAAATCGGTGTGTAGATTAAGGTTGATAGCAGAACTTGATATAAATTGTCAATGAGTGATGGTCTCTCTCGTGCATCAAGGTTTTGATTGTTGATCTGATGCTCTGGTTCTGATTATGCATCACTGCCTTCTCTGTGGTTTCAGTGTAAGAGAACTTAAATGCAAGAGATTAAATGCTAAATTGCCCCTTAGTGTCAGGGGACTAGTTTGGGTAAATGCATGGGGTTATGGGGATAGGGCTTGGGTGGGATTGTGATCAGTGCAGATTCGATGGGCTGAATAGGCTCCTTTTGTGCTCTCTGATTCTATGATTTCTATTCAAGGACATTCATCCTTCGATCATTAAAGTAGATTTAAATCTGGCCATTAATTTCATTGTTTGCTATGTACAAACTGGATGCTGCATTTTCTATATTTCATTCGTGACAATGCTTCAAAAGTACTTAACTGGCTGTGGAGTGCTTTGGGATGTCCTTAAATTGTTAATGTCTTAAAGACTCAATGTTATTGTCAATCTCACTTCCATTACAAGAATCATAGAAACCCTACGGTGCAGAAGGAGGTTCTCGGCCCATTGAGCCTGCACTGACAACAATCCCACCCAGGCCCTATCCCTCGTATTTATCCTGCTGAGCCCTCTAACGTACGCATCCCAGGACACCAAGGGGCAATTTAGCATGGCCAATCAATCTAACTCGTATATATTTGGACTGTGGGAGGAAACTGAAGCACCCAGAGGAAACCCACACAGACACGAGGAGAATGTGCAAACTTCACACAGACAGTGACCCGAGCCAGGAATCTAACCCAGGTCCCTGGAGCTGTGAGGCAGTAATGCTAACCATTGTGCCACCTTGCTGCCCATAGAATCATAGAACCCTACAACGCAGGAGGAGGCCTTTGGCCCATCGAGCCTGCACAACAACAATCCCACCCATGCTCTGTATTTAATGGTACATTGAGTGTTTATTGCTGGAACTATATTGAGCCCTCAGATTAAATCTGCTTTTACAGTGCAGGAGAAAGTAGTTCCCGATTAAAATTCCAGATTCTTCGTCTGTAAACAAATCACGAGTGCTGACCCCTGACAAATTTATCTTTCAGTTCTGAGGCCTGTTTTTATCCATGAACAGATAAATGTTTCTATTTTCAGAGAGAGAAATTTTGATTCTATTACAGTCTTTGGTGAAAGAATAACGAGAAATTCATTTTTAAAGAAACCCTGTTTGTGATAAAGAAACTAATTTGACCCAAATGTTGTGTAGGTCTCTGCTGGTCTGAAATAAAGAAAATGTCAGAAATACTCAGCAGGTCCTGCAGCGTCTGTGGGGGGAAGCAGAGATAAATGTTTAGGTTGAGTATTTTTCATTGGAACTGGGGCAAGTTGGAAATATAGAAGATTTCAAGCAATTGAAAGCATCGGTGGGGGGGTGGAGGATGGGGGAAGAGCAATGGCGAGGGTGTGTGATACAGTGACACTCAGGAGAGATTCATTGTCAAAAGAGTTGGTGATACAAGCCAAAGAGAGTGGTAATGGAAGAAGTAAAAAAAAAACAAAACGTATGTTTAAAGGATTTTACAATTCAAAATGCAAGCAGGAAATGGCATTTGAGGGAAGGGGCCTAACTACAATGGAAAAGAGAAATATGTGGCTAATACGTTTACATATAGTTAAAGGTTTTGTGGGCAGAGAGAGAATGGGAACAACCAAGCAGTCAAGGAGTGCCAGGAAGGTAGTGCAAGAGTCCATTGCATGCTTCTGACTCTCCGAACAGCATTCTGTCCTGAATGCCAATGCCTGCACCATGTGGCACCATGGATGGCTCAGGTATGCAGGGCGGCAGGAGTAAGATTGCAAAGTCAGCAGTGAGCCCCAGCAAAGCTGGAGTCAGTGGCAATCAAGGACAAACTTGCCGCTGGTTGGAGTTCAGTGTCTGTGGGATTGAGTTTGAAGTTGAGTGTTTTCTCAATTGAGTTTAGCATTGAGGTTGGTCTGGGATTAAATTTGTTGGAGATGAGTCTCTGGGCTTCAGTTTGCTGGAGATCAGTGTCCCTAAGATTGCGATTGTTAGAGTTGAGTGCCTGTGGGATTGTTTTTGTTTTTAGTTGGATGCCTGTGGTTTCTGAGTTTTTAGATGAGTGTCTCTTGAATGGAGTTTGGAGTTGAGTGTCTCTGGGGTGGAGTTTGGAGTTGTGTGTCTTTGGGATTGGGTTTGGAGCTGAGTATCTCTGGGATGGAGTTGGGAGTTGTGTGTCTCTGGGATGGAGTTTGGAGTTGAGTGTCTCTGGGATGGAGTTTGGAGTTGAGTGTCTCTGGGATGGAGTTTGGAGTTGAGTGTCTCTGGGATGGAGTTTGGAGTTGAGTGTCTCTGGGATGGAGTTTGGAGTTGAGTGTCTCTGGGATGGAGTTTGCTGTTGAGTGTCTCTGGGATGGAGTTTGGAGTTGAGTGTCTCTGGGATGGAGTTTGGAGTTGAGTGTCTCTGGGGTGGAGTTTGGTGT
This sequence comes from Carcharhinus amblyrhynchos, assembly GCF_965287045.1. Classification (NCBI taxonomy): domain Eukaryota; kingdom Metazoa; phylum Chordata; class Chondrichthyes; order Carcharhiniformes; family Carcharhinidae; genus Carcharhinus; species Carcharhinus amblyrhynchos. The sequence continues at coordinate 44,747,734 of NC_137348.1, forward strand.
TGAGTGTCTCTGGGATGGAGTTTGGAGTTGTGTGTCTCTGGGATGGAGTTTGGAGTTGAGTGTCTCTGGGATTGAGTTTGGAGTTGAGTGTCTCTGGGATTGAGTTTGGAGTTGAGTGTCTCTGGGATTGAGCTTGGAGCTGTGTGTCTCTGGGATGGAGTTTGGAGTTGAGTGTCTCTGGGATTGAGTTTGGAGTTGAGTGTCTCTGGGATTGAGTTTGGAGTTGAGTGTCTCTGGGATGGAGTTTGGAGTTGAGTGTCTCTGGGATTGCATTTCGAGTTGAACGTCTCTGGGGTTGCGTTTGGAGTTGAGTGTTTCTGGGGTTGCATTTGGAGTTGAGTGTTTCTGGGGTTGCGTTTGGAGTTGAGTGTTTCTGGGGCTGCGTTTGGAGTTGAGTGTTTCTGGGGTTGCGTTTGGAGTTGAGTGTTTCTGGGGTTGCGTTTGGAGTTGAGTGTTTCTGGGGTTGCGTTTGGAGTTGAGTGTTTCTGGGGTTGCGTTTGGAGTTGAGTGTTTCTGGGGCTGCGTTTGGAGTTGAGTGTTTCTGGGGTTGCGTTTGGAGTTGAGTGTTTCTGGGGTTGCGTTTGGAGTTGAGTGTTTCTGGGGTTGCGTTTGGAGTTGAGTGTTTCTGGGGTTGCGTTTGGAGTTGAGTGTTTCTGGGGTTGCGTTTGGAGTTGAGTGTTTCTGGGGTTGCGTTTGGAGTTGAGTGTTTCTGGGGTTGCGTTTGGAGTTGAGTGTCTCTTGGGTTGCTTTTGGAGTGAAGTGTCTCTGGAATTGAGTTTGGAGTTGATTATCTGTGCACTTGTATTTATTGGAGTTGAGTTTCTCTTGGATTGCATTTGGAGTTGAGTGTCTCTGGGGTTGCGTTTTGAGTTGAGTGTCTCTGGGGTTGTGTTTTGAGTTGAGTGTCTCTGGGATTGTGTTTTGAGTTGAGTGTCTCTGGGATTGCGTTTTGAGTTGAGTGTCCCTGGGGTTGCGTTTTGAGTTGAGTGTCTCTGGGGTTGCGTTTGGAGTTGAATGTCTCTGGGGTTGCATTTGGAGTTGATTATCTGTGCACTTGTGTTTATTGGAGTTGAGTTTCTCTTGGATTGCGTTTAGAGTTAAATTTCTCTGGGGTTGCGTTTGGACTTTAATGTCTGTGGGATTGAACATAGAACATAGAACATAGAACACTACAGCACAAACAGGCCCTTCGGCCCACAAGTTGCGCCGACCACATCACCTACCAACCTACAGACCTATCTATAACCCTCAATCTCATTAAACCCCATATACTCATCCAGAAGTCTTTTAAAACACCCCAGCGAGTTCGCCTCCACCACCACTGACGGCAGCCGATTCCATTCACTCACCACCCTCTGAGTGAAAAACTTACCCCTAACATCACTTCTGAACCTCCCTCTCCGCACCTTAAATCTGTGTCCTCTCGTAGCGACCATTTCAACCCGGGGAAATAGCCTCTGAGAGTCCACCCTATCTATTCCTCTCAACATTTTGTAAACTTCTATCAGGTCGCCTCTCAACCTTCGTCTCTCCAGGGAAAAGAGTCCCAGCTCCCTCAACCTAACTTCATAAGGCATGCCTCCCAGTCCAGGCAACATCCTTGTAAATCTCCTCTGCACCCTTTCAATAGCTTCTACATCTTTCCTATAGTGAGTTTGGAGTTTATTGTCTGTAGGATTGAGTTTGGAGTTGAGTGTCTGTGGGCTAGCATTCAGAGTTGCTTTTCTCTGGGATTGAGGTTTTGTGGAATGAGTTTGGAGGTGAATGCCTCTGGGATTGAGTTTGGAGGTGAGCGTCTCTGGCACTGAGTTTGGAGTTGTGTGTCTCTGGGATTGAGTTTAGAGCTGAGTGTCTCTGGGATTGAGTTTGGAGTTGAGTGTCTCTGGGATTGGGTTTGGAGTTGAGTGTCTCTGGGATTGAATTTGGAGGTCAGTGTCTCTGGGATTGAGTTTGGAGCTGAGTGTCTCTGGGATTGGGTTTGGAGTTGAGTGTCTCTAGGATTGAGTTTGGAGTTGAGTGTCTCTGGGAGTGAGTTTGGAGTTGAGCGTCTCTGGGATGGAGTTTGGAGTTGAGCGTCTCTGGAATCGCATTTCGAGTTGAGTGTTTCTGGGGTTGCGTTTGGAGTTGAGTGTTTCTGGGGTTGCGTTTGGAGTTGAGTGTTTCTGGGGTTGCGTTTGGAGTTGAGTGTCTCTTGGGTTGCTTTTGGAGTGAAGTGTCTCTGGGATTGAGTTTGGAGTTGATTATCTGTGCACTTGTATTTATTGGAGTTGAGTTTCTCTTGGATTGCATTTGGAGTTGAGTGTCTCTGGGGTTGCATTTTGAGTTGAGTGTCTCTGGGGTTGCGTTTTGAGTTGAGTGTCTCTGGGGTTGCGTTTTGAGTTGAGTGTCTCTGGGATTCCGTTTTGAGTTGAGTGTCTCTGGGATTGTGTTTTGAGTTGAGTGTCTCTGGGATTGCGTTTTGAGTTGAGTGTCTCTGGGGTTGCGTTTGGAGTTGAGTGTCTCTGGAGTTGCGTTTTGAGTTGAGTGTCTCTGGGGTTGCGTTTGGAGTTGAGTGTCTCTGGGGTTGCGTTTTGAGTTGATTGTCTCTGGAGTTGCGTTTTGAGTTGAGTGTCTCTGGGGTTGCGTTTGGAGTTGAATGTCTCTGGGGTTGCGTTTGGAGTTGATTATCTGTGCACTTGTGTTTTGGAGTTGAGTTTCTCTTGGATTGCGTTTAGAGTTAAATTTCTCTGGGGTTGCGTTTGGACTTTAATGTCTGTGGGATTGAGTTTGGAGTTTATTGTCTGTAGGATTGAGTTTGGAGTTGAGTGTCTGTGGGCTAGCATTCAGAGTTGCTTTTCTCTGGGATTGAGGTTTTGTGGAATGTGTTTGGAGGTGAATGCCTCTGGGATTGAGTTTCGAGGTGAGCGTCTCTGGCATTGAATTTGGAGGTCAGTGTCTCTGGGATTGAGTTTGGAGTTGAGTGTCTCTGGGATTGGGTTTGGAGTTGTGTGTCTCTGGGATTGGGTTTGGAGTTGTGTGTCTCTGGGATTGAGTTTGGAGTTGTGTGTCTCTGGGATTGGGTTTGGAGTTGAGTGTCTCTGGGAGTAAGTTTGGAGTTGAGTGTCCCTGGGATTGAGTTTGGAGCTGAGTGTCTCTGGGATTGAGTTTGGAGCTGAGTGCCTCTGGGATTGAGTTTGGAGTTGAGTGTCTCTGGGATTGAGTTTGGAGCTGAGTGTCTCTGGGATTGAGTTTGGAGTTGTGTGTCTCTGGGATTGGGTTTGGAGTTGACTGTCTCTGGGATTGAGTTTGGAGCTGAGTGCCTCTGGGATTGAGTTTGGAGTTGAGTGTCTCTGGGAGTGAGTTTGGAGTTGAGTGTCTCTGGGATTGAGTTTGGAGCTGAGTGTCTCTGGGATTGAGTTTGGAGTTGTGTCCCAGAGACACTCACCTCAAAACTCAATCCGAGAGACCCCTGGGACAGCTGTAACTGAGAGTCCTGAATGAAGCTTCCCATTTGTTGGGGTAAGGGAGACAGAAGGGTTGACCTAAAAGCTTTTTGAAAAGGATGGGAATGATAGAAGCTGAGGTAAACGTATAACTCGAGCACTACAAATGGAAATGGAAGTTAAAGCTTAAGAGCTAGAAGGCTATGAATCACAGATCATTAATTTAGTGGCCAGTAAAATAAGGGAGGCAACTGGGGAATTGATGCAAGAGGACAGGGACATTGGGGCCAGTTTGGGCTGGAGAGAAGGTATAAGAGGGACAGGTTTAGGTTCCGGAATATTATGACTGGTTCTGGAGCTAGGGTTGTTTGGGCAGGATAGGTGGACATGGTGTAACAGGAAAGAGTTCAAGTTCCAGCAACAAAAATGTAACATCTTTATCATAATGAAATATCCTAAGGTGCTTTACAGAGCATTGCAGAAGAATGTCTGACACTGAACCACATTCGCAAATGTTCAAACGGATGACCAATGGTTCGGTCAAAGAAGGTTTCAAAATTTGTCTTAAATGAGGAAAGTCAGGTCGAGAAACAGAGGGGTGTCGTGAGGGAATTCTAGACCTTGGAGCTTACACACGAATGGTGCAGAAGGAAGACATTTGATCCATAAGCCTACATTGATTACAACCCCTTCTAACCTCTATCCCTGTAACGCCACATATTTACCCTGTTAACCCCCCTGACACTAAGGAACAATTTTACATGGCCAGTCAACCTAACTAGTATATCTTGGACAATCCCTGAGAGTAGTGAGATTGGAGGACAGAGATAGAGAGGGGAAAGATCATGGAAATATTTGAAAACAAGGATAAGAATTCTAAAATCAAGACATTGCTTGAGTGGGTCAGCAAGCCCAGGGACTTGCTGTGTGTTAAAGCATGGGCACCAGAGCTTAGGAAAATAAAAATGAAGTACTTGAATTTATATAGCACCTTACACAAATTCAGGATGTTCCAAAGTGCATTATAGCCATTGTAATACTTGGTCTCTGTTGTAGTGTGGGGTCAAATGAAAAAAATAGATGGAATTGTAAACACTTTATGAAATAGAGAATGAAAGAACTTTCAGCCTATTAAAAGTAGCAGTATGAATTGATAAGGTGATGGGAAACCGAACAACACTTAATTTTGTATCTGGAGCCATGGAATATGGAAGTAGGAACGTTGCTCAAATTGTACCATTGTTTGTAACAGCAGTTAGGGACATTGAGTACAGCTTTGGATCCTCTCGGAAAGAAAGGATGTGGAAGTCATTGAAAGGGAGACATTCAGTGATGAATAGTTGCAACTGTGAAGCAAAATTGAGATATTTAGGGTTTTCAACTGGATTTGATTTGATTTATTATTGTTTCATATATTGGGATGCAATGAAAAGTATTGTTCCTTGCAAGCTATTGAGACAAAGCATGCCATTCGTAGAATATATGGGGGGAAGGAAAGGAGAGAGTGCAGAATATAGTGTTACAGTCATAGTTAGGGTGTAGAGAAAGATCAACTTAATATGAGATAGATCCATTCAAAAGTCTGATGGCAGCAGTGAAGAAGCTGAGTCGGTTGGAACATGTTTTCAGATTTTTGTTTCTTTTTCATAAGAACATAAGAACATAAGAAATAGGAGCAGAAGTAGGCCATCTGGCCCTTCGAGCCTGCCCCGCCATTCAATAAGATCATGGCTGATCTGTCGTGGCTCAGTTCCACTTTCCCGCCCTCTCCCCATAACCCTTAATCCCTTCTCTTATCAAAAACCCATCAACCCGCTTCTTAAAAATATTTAGCGAGGCAGCCTCCACCACTTCAACGGGCAGAGAATTCCAGAGATTCACCACCCTTTGAGTGAAGAAGTTCCTCCTCAACTCCGTTCTGAACCGCCCCCCCTTTATCTTGAGGCTGTGCCCCCTAGTCCTACTGTCTTTTTTGAGCGGGAAGAGTCTTTCCACCTCTATCCTATCCATCCCATTCATCATCTTATACGTCTCAATGAGATCTCCCCTCATTCTTCTAAACTCTAACGAGTACAAGCCTAGTTTATTCAGCCTCTCCTCATAGCTCAACCCCCTCAACTCCGGTATCAGCCTAGTAAACCTCCTCTGCACTCCCTCCAAGGCCAAAATATCCTTGCGCAGGTGCGGCGCCCAAAACTGCACACAGTACTCCAGCTGCGGCCTCACCAATGCCCTATACAGCTGCAGCAAGACCTCCCTACTTTTATATTCAATCCCCCTCGCTATGAAGGCCAGCATCCCATTCGCCTTCCTGACCACCTGCTGCACCTGCAGGCTGGGTTTTTGCGACTCATGCACAAGGACCCCGAGGTCCCTCTGCACCGTCGCCTGCTGCAGTTTTTCGCCACGTAAGTAATAGTCCTTCCTACCATTCTTCCTACCAAAGTGGACCACCTCACACTTGCCAACATTAAATTCCATTTGCCATTTCCTGGCCCATTCGCCCAGCCTATCTAGATCCTTCTGCAGACTCTCCACACCCTCCGCACAATTTGCCTTTCCCCCAATCTTGGTGTCATCAGCAAATTTCGACACCCTACACTCGGATCCCTCCTCCAGATCATCTATATAAATGGTAAATAGCTGAGGCCCCAGCACCGACCCCTGGGGCACCCCACTAGTCACCAACCGCCAATCCGAATAGCACCCATTGACCCCCACTCTCTGCCTCCTATTTGACAACCAATCCTCTATCCACGCTAACACCCTACCCCCAACTCCATGTCCTCTGACCTTCTGCAGTAACCTCTTGTGAGGTACCTTATCAAACGCCTTCTGAAAATCCAGAAAGACCACATCCACCGGCTCTCCTCTATCCACCGCCCTAGACACATCCTCATAGAACTCCAGTAAATTTGTCAGACACGACTTCCCTTTAATGAAACCGTGTTGCGTCTGCCCTATCAAGCAATTCCCTTCAAGATGCCTCGCAATTTCCTCCTTAATGACGGATTCTAACATTTTACCTACCACAGACGTTAAACTAACCGGCCTGTAATTCCCCGCCTTTTGCCTGGCACCCTTCTTAAACAACGGCGTAACATTAGCCGTTTTCCAATCCTCCGGCACTTCCCCGGAATCCAGCGACGTCTGGAAAATAACCACCAAGGCATCCACTATCACCTCCGCCATTTCTTTCAGAACCCTCGGATGCATTCCATCCGGTCCTGGGGACTTGTCCACAATCAGCCCCTCCAGTCTGTTGCGCACCACCTCTCTAGTAACATTTTTCCTGATGGAAGAAGGTGGAAGAGAGAATGTCTGGGGTGCATTGGGTCCTTGATTATGCTGGCTGCTTTTTCGAGGTAGCGGGAAGCATAGACGGAGTCACTGGATGGGAGGTTGGCTTGCACGGTAGTTTCATGTGGTTTTGGTCAGAGCAAGAGCCGCACCGAGCTATGATACAACCAGAAAGAATGCTTCCCCGGTGCATCTGTAAAAGTTGATGAGAATCATAGCGGGCGTGGTCAATTTCCTTAGTCTCCTGAGAAAGTAGAGGCATTGGTGGGCTTTGTCATACAAGGTGGATCCTGCTGATGACACAAAGCTGGGTGGGAGGGTGAGCTGTGAGAAGGATACAGAAATGATTCAGTGTGATTTGGACAGGCTGAGTGATTTGGTGAATGCATTGTAGATACAGTATGAGGGGGATAAATATGAGGTTATCCACTTTGGCAGCAAAAACAGGAAAACAGGTCTTCCCATCTCTTCCATCGTCTTCCCATTACCTTATCAGTTCATACTGCCACTTTTAATAAGCTGAATGTTCTTTCATTCTCTATTTCATAGAATTTTTACAATTTATGACCATAAGTGAGACCTGGGTGTCCTTATACACCAGTCATTCAGCATAAGCATGCAGGTGCAGCAGGCAGTAAAAGAGACAAATGATATGTTGGCCTTCATTGTGACAGGATTCAAGTGTAGGAACAGGAATGTCTTGCTGCAATTATGATGTAGAGAATCTGGTGTTGTGAGACTTCTTACTGTTGCTGCAATTATACAGGGCCTTAGTGAGGCTACACCTGGAATATTGTCTCCTTACCTGAAGATGGGTGTTCTTGCTCTAGAGAGAGTACAGAGAAGTTTTACCAGACTGATTCCGAGAATGGCAGGACTGACTTATGAGGAGAGATTGAGTTGGTTAGGATTACATTCGCTGGAATTCAGAAGAATAAGGGGGGATCTTATAGAAACCCATAAAATTCTATCAGGACTATACCGGGTAGATGCAGGAAGGATGTTCCTGATGGTGGAACACTACATAGACAATTACAGACAATTACCCACAGATCCGACCAAAGAACACACTCGTCAACTCAACAATCTGATCAAGACCTTTGATCCGGACCTTCAGAGCACCCTTCGTGCTCTCATTCCACGTACTCCCCGCATTGGAGATCTCTACTGCCTCCCAAAGATACACAAGGCAAACACACCTGGCCGTCCCATCGTATCGGGCAATGGGACTCTGTGTGAGAACCTCTCCGGCTACGTCGAGGGCATCCTGAAACCCATTGTACAAAGAACCCCCAGCTTTTGTCGCGACACTACAGACTTCCTACTGAAACTCAGCACACACGGAGCAGTTGAACCAGGGACACTCCTCGTCACAATGGATGTCTCAGCGCTCTACACCAACATCCCCCACAACGATGGCATTGCTGCGACTGCCTCAGTACTCAATGCTGACAACTGCCAGTTTCCAGATGCAATTTTACAACTCATCCGCTTTATCCTGGACCACAATGTCTTCACCTTCAACAACCAGTTTTTCATCCAGACACATGGAACAGCCATGGGGACCAAATTTGCACCTCAATATGCCAACATCTTCATGCACAGGTTCGAACAAGACTTCTTCACTGCACAGAATCTTCAACCAATGCTATACACTAGATACATCGATGACATTTTCTTCCTTTGGCCTCATGGTGAACAATCACTGAAACAACTATATGATGATATCAACAAATTCCACCCCACCATCAGACTCACCATGGACTATTCCCCAGAATCAGTTGCATTCTTGGACACACGCATCTCCATTAAGGACGGTCACCTCAGCACCTCACTGTACCGCAAGCCCACAGACAATCTCACAATGCTCCACTTCTCCAGTTTCCACCCTAAACATGTTAAAGAAGCCATTCCCTATGGACAAGCCCTCCGTATACACAGGATTTGCTCAGATGAGGAGGATCGTGACAGACACCTCCAGACCCTGAAAGATGCCCTCATAAGAACAGGATATGGTGCTCGACTCATAGATCAGCAGTTCCGATGCGCCACAGCGAAAAACCGCACCAATCTCCTCAGAAGGCAAACACAGGACACAGTGGACAGAGTACCCTTCGTCGTCCAGTACTTCCCCGGAGCGGAGAAGCTACGACATCTTCTCCGGAGTCTTCAACATATCATTGATGAAGACGAACATCTCGCCAGGGCTATCCCCACACCCCCGCTTCTTGCTTTCAGACAACCACACAACCTCAAACAGACCATTATTCGCAGCAAACTACCCAGCCTTCAGGAGAACAGTGACCACAATACCACACAACCCTGTCACAGCAACCTCTGCAAGACATGCCGGATCATCGACATGGATACCATCATCACACGTGAGAATACCATCCACCAGGTACATGGTGAATACTCTTGCAACTCGGCCAACATTGTCTACCTGATACGTTGCAAGAAAGGATGTCCCGAAGCATGGTACATTGGGGAGACCATGCAGACGCTACGACAACGGATGAATGAACATCGCTCGTCAGTCACCAGGCAAGACTGTTCCCTTCCTGTTGGCGAACACTTCAGTGGTCACGGGCATTCAGCCTCTGACCTTCGGGTAAGCGTTCTCCAAGGCGGCCTTCACGACACACGACAGCGCAGAGTCGCTGAGCAGAGACTGATAGCCAAGTTCCGCACACATGAGGACGGTCTCAACAGGGATCTTGGGTTCATGTCGCACTATCTGTAACCCCCATGACTTGCCTGGGTTTGCAAAACCTCACTTACTGTACTGTCTGGAGACAATACACATCTCTTTAAACTGTGATCAGTGCTCCTTCCACTCACATTATCAGCCACTTCAGGTCTTGAACAGCAGGTTAGGTGTAAGGATTCGCATTTTAATCAGTAATCTCTAAACTGTCTGTGCTTTATATGCTCTGTCTGAGGCCAGAACTCTCCATTCACCTGACGAAGGGGGTAACCCCGAAAGCTAGTGAGTATATTATCAAATAAATCGGTTGGACTAAAACCTGGTGTTGTCAGACTTTTTACTGTGTTTACGCCAGTCCAACGCCGGCACACCCACATCCTGATGGTGGAACCAGGGGTCATAGTCTAAGGATACGGGTCTTTAGGACTGAGATGAGGAGAAATGTCTTCACCAAGAGAGTTGTAAGCCTCTGGAATTCATTACCACAGAAAGCAGTTGAGGCCAAAACTTATGTTTTCAAGAAACAATTAGATATAGCCCTTTGGGCTAAAGGGGATAAAAGGATATGGGAAGGGGGAAGCAGGCTCAGGATATTGAATTGCATGATCAACCATGATCTGAATGACTGGTGGAACAGGTTGGAAGGGCCAAATAGCCTAATCTTCCTATTTTCTTTGTTCCATGTTTCTACAAATGCTCCACACATTAAGATACAAAGCCTTTAGACTTGTCTTTTTAACCTTGTTAGTCACCTTTACTTTGCATTCTGGCCCCATTTGTTTTTTGCCCTTGTTTTTTCTGTCTTCACTCTTGCTTCTTATATTTCTGTCTTTCGTTTCTCTCCTTGTTTCTCCCTCCTCTGCCTCCCTGCTTAGGTTCCCACTCATTCTGGTCAAAACCTTTCCCAACAGTGCCAGCAAAAACACCACCAAGGACGTTGCTCCCGATCCTGCCCAAATACAACCCATTCTGCTTGTACTGATCCCGCCTTTCCCCAGAACTGGTCCCAATGTCCCAGAAATTTGAATCCCTCCCAACCTGTAGTAATCCTGAGATCATCTTTGAGGTCATACTTTTTTATTTATATCCTAAATCCACATATTCTGCTTGTAGGAGCTCATCCCTTTCTTTAACCTATGTCACCGGTACCGATATGTACCATGACCACTGGCTGTTCATCCTTCCCCTGCAGAATGTCCTGCAAACATCCTTGACCCAGGGGGGTGGGGTGGGCTGGAATTGGTAAAGGTTAAGACTAAAGCAAACTGAACATAAGAGGGTAGAAGATATATATGTTCCGGAGTCTAACATATAGGTGGTTTATAGGAGAGTAGAGGAAATATAGAGAAGAGTATATACCAGGGCAGAAAATATATTGCATAGGAAACAATTTTTTTATTCATTCATGGGACATGGGCATCGTTTGCTGGCCAGAATTTATTGTGGTGTTGGACTGGGGTTAACACAGTAAGAAGTCTCACAACAGTGAGCTACCAAATAAACCTGTTGGACTTTAACCTGGTGTTGTGAGACTGTTTACAGAATTTATCGCTCATCCCTAGTTGCCCTTGAGGCGATAATGGCTGCAGTATTCGTAGTCTCTGACCTGCTCTTGTAGCCACGGTGTTTATGTGGCAAGTCCAGTTGAGTTTCTGGTCAATGGTTATCCCAAGGATGTTGATAGCGGAGGATTCAGTGATGTAACACCATTGAATGTCAAGGGACTGTGGTTAAAGTGTCTCTTATTGCTGACAGTACATAGGAGGGCATAAAATCAAATAGCACAGGAGAGGCCTGTAGGTACATCAAGTCTGCACCAGCACATGAAAAACACCTCACTTCCCACCTAATCCCATTTACCAACACTTAGCCCATAGCCCTGAATGTTATGATGTGCCAAGTGCTCATCCAGATACTTTTCAAAGGATGTGAGGCAACCGGCCTCTACAATCCTCCCAGGCAGCGCATTCCAGACATCACCACCTCTGAATAAAAAAGCTTTTCCTCACATCCTCCCTAAACCTCCTGCCCTTCACCTTGAATTTATGTCTCCTAGTGACTGAACCTTCAACTAAGGGGAACAGCTGCTCCTTATCCACTCTGCCCACGTCCCTCATAATCTTGTACACATCCATCAGGTCACTCCTCAGTCTTCTCTGCTCCAACAAAAACAACCCAAGCCACACAACCTCTTTTCATAGCTTAAATGTTCCATCCCAAGCACCATCCTGGTGAATCTCTTCTGTACCCCTTCCAGTGCAATCATGTCCTTCCTATAATGAGGCAACCGGAACTGCTCACAGTAATCCAGCTGTGGCTTCACCAAAGTTCTGTACAACTCCGGCATGACTTCCCTGCTTTTGTAATCTGTGCCCCGATTGATAAAGGCAAGCGTTCCATATGCCTTTTTTACCACCCTACTAACATGCCCTTCCGCTTTTGGAGATCTGTGGACAAAGACGCCAACGCCCCTTTATTCCACAGAATTGCCTAGTGTCCTACCATTCATTGAATACTTTCTCGTCAAATTATTCCTTCCAAATTGTATCACCTCACACTTTTCAGGGTTAAATTCCATCTGCGACTTCACCATGTCTATACTTATTATAAGACAGAGAATTTGCTGTGCAGAAATGTCTGTGTTGCAAATATTGTGTAAGATGTGCTGTTAAAAACATTATAGAATATGATCTAATCAGCTGGAAGAACTCTGTCTACCAGTCAGTGAGTTCAAAGTGTATCGCATAAAATGTGACATACCGTTTTATTACAATAGACATCTAATGCTTGAAATATGATTAAGATGAGCTGCTTTATTTCAGATCGCTCGTGAAGAAAACCGATTTATTCTAACCTGTGGCTTACCCTACCAGACGGTGAGTGCACATATTATCACGCTACAATGGTCATAGAGTTTTGTGTGGGCAGTGGACATGATACTGGCAGCATGTGGTCAGCAGGGGTCAATTGGTATTGGGCAGGGTGCAGGAAGTGCACAGTCAACGTGCAGCACAGAACATAGAAAAACTACAGCACAGAAAGGCCCTTCGGCCCACAGCTTGCGCCGAACATGTCCCTACCTACTAGGCTTACCTATAACCCTCTATCTTACTAAGTCCCATGTACATATCCAAAAGTCTCTTAAAAGACCCAATCGAATCCGCCTCTACCACAACCGATGGCAGCTGATTCCACGCACCCACCACCCTCTGAGTGAAAAACTTACCCCTGACATCTTCTCTGTACCTCCTTCCCAGCACCCTAAACCTGTACCCTCTTGTGGCAGCCATTTCAGCCCTGGGAAAAAGCCTTTGAGAATCCACTCAATCAATACCTTTCAACATTTTATACACCTCTATCAGGTCACCCCTCATCCTTCATCTCTCTAAGGAGAAAAGACCAAGCTCTCTCAACCTATCCTCATAAGGCATGCCACCCAATCCAGGCAACATCCTTGTAAATCTCCTGTGCACCCTTTCAATGGCTTCCACATCCTTCCTGTAATGAGGCGACGAGAACTGAGCGCAGTACTCCAAGTGGGGTCTGACCAGGGTCTTATACAGCTGCAGCATTATCTCCCAAATCCTAGACTCAATTCCTTAGTTGGCATTGTGCATCAAAGTAGCAGCGGGCACTGTGCACTCTGTGACCAGCACATTGTTACGACACAGAGGTTCACCTCTTTTGCCTTGCATCATAATTTGCGACAGTTATTTGGGAAAGTGCTATCTGTTCTTAATTAATGGCTAGTGGTTCATTAATACAAAGGCCTGACATTTGCTTTAAGTGAATAATTAACAAGGTATTTTATTTAAATAACCAGGAACTTTAACTACCATATAGTTCAACTGAAATGTTGCTTAGATAAAATACAAAGACCATTCAGTATTAAAACAGAAATAACAGAATCTAGGTCACTCTCAAAAAAAAAACCATAGCACAGTGGTTAGCACTGCTGCTTCACTGCGCCAGGGGCCTGGGTTTGATTCGCGGCTCGGGTCACTGTCTGTGTGGAGTTTGCACATTCTCCTCGTGTCTGTGTGGGTTTCCCCCAGGTGCTCCGGTTTCCTCCCACTTCCAAAGATGTGTGGGTTAGGTGGATTGGCCATGTTAAAATTGCCCCTTAGTGTCCTGAGATGTATAGTTTAGAGGGATTAGCGGGTAAATATATAGGAATATGGGGATAGGACCTGGGTGGGATTATGGTCAGTGCAGACTCAATGGGCCAAATGGCCTCTTTCTGCACTGTAGCGTTTCTATGATTTCTGTATATTCTCAGGTCTGATAGCATTCTGAAGCTTTTTGGAGTTCTTCAGTAGTTGTCCCCTGTCTGTCAGGTCTTTCTGACTTTGTATTCTTCGGTTAGATAGCTGGATAATTTTCTTAAGAGATATTTAAACTGGTGGAGTGAAATGCTCTAGAGAGGAATGCTGGCTATTTCACTAACTGCCCTGGCAGCTGAAAATGTTCTTCCAAAATGTTCTCTCTCAAAATGGCTGTTGCTTTTTGCCTTTATACCTATGAAGATCTTGCACTTTTCTTACACCACGATTGGTTTGATGCAATCCACACTACCAGATTCAAATTTGATAGGTTCTTAATAGTTGAGTGTTTTCTTTAAACTCATATTCTAACAGAAATGCAAAAACCTGCAGAGCCAGTTACCAAGGCAACCCTGATGCTTTTGATATGAAACAAATGTTGCCATTTGTGTACTCTGTATACATGCATTTTAAACATTCCAACATTGAACACAAAAACAAGTTTTTAAAGGGACCACTCAACTTAAAGAGATGGTGGGAGAAATAGGAAATGCACTAATGGTAACTTACCAAAATTCGCTGGACTCTGGTGTGGTTCCTGCAGACAGGAAAATAGAAAATGTGACACCACTGTTTAAAAAAGGAGATGGACAAAAGGCAGGTAACTATAGGCAGGTTAGCTTAATTTCTGTAGTAGGAAAACTGCTTGAATCTATCATCAAAGAAGAAATAGCGAGACATCTGGATGTAAATTGACCCACTGGTAAAATGCAGCATGGGTTCATGAAGGGAAGGTCATGTTTGACTAATTTGGTGGAATTCTTTGAGAACATTACATATGCAGTCAACAATAGGGAACCTGTGGATGTGGTGTATCTGGATTTCCAGAAGGTGTTGCACCAAAGACTGCTACATAAGATGCGTGGTGTTATGGGTAATGTATTAGCATGGATACAGGATTGGTTAACTAACAGAAAGCAAAGAGTGGGGGTAAATGGGTGTTCTTCTGGTTGGTGATCAATGATTAGTGGTGTGCCTCAGGGATCAATGTTGGGACCGCAATTGTTTACGATTTACACAGATGATTTGGAGTTGGGAACCAAGTGTAGTGTGTCAAAATTCGCAGATGACACTAAGATGAGTGGTAGAGCAAAGTGTGCAGAGGATGCTGAAAGTCTGCAAAAGGATATGGTTAGTCAAAGTGAGTGAAAGACTGGCAAATGGAGTACAATGTTGGTAAATGTGAGGTCATCCATTTTGGTAGGAATAACAGCAAAATGGACTGTTATTTAAATGGTAAAAAATTGCAGCATGCTGCTGTGCAGAGGGACCTGGGTGTCCTTGTGCAGGAATCTCAAGGAGTGGGTTTGCAGGTGCAGCAGGTAATTAAGAAGGTAAATGGAATTTTGTCCTTCATTGCTAGAGGGATGGAGTTTAAAAACAGTGAGGTTATGTTGTAGCTGTATAAGGTGCTGGTGAGGTCACACCTGGAGTACTGTGTACAGTTTTGGCTCCATACTTGAGAAAGGATATACTGGCACTGGAGGGGGGGCAGAGGAGATTCACTAGGTTGATTCCGGAGTTGAAAGAGTTGGTTTATGAGGAGAGACCAGGAACTATACTCATTGGAATTCAGAAGAATGAGGGGAGATCTTATAGAAACATAAGATTATGAAGGGAATAGATAAGGTAGAAGCAGGGAAGTTGTTTCCACTGGCAGGTGAAACTAGAACGAGGGGGCATAGCCTCAAAATAAGGGGGAGCAGATTTAGGACTGAGTTGAGGAGGAACTTCTTCACCCAAAGGGTTGTGGATCTGTGGAATTCCCTGCCCAGTGAAGCAGTTGAGGCTCCCTCATTGAATGTTTTTAAGGCGAGGATAGATACATTTTTGAACAGTAATGGAATTAAGGGTTATGGTGAGCGGGCGGGTAAGTGGAGCTGAGTCCACAAAAAGATCAGCCATGATCTTATGGAATGGCGGGGCAGGCTCAAGGGGCCTACTCCTTGTTCTTATGTTTTTTCCCTCTAATAGCTTTTACAATTTTTTACATCTTTATAAACATTCTTTATAACTTTACATAATATAATAAGTATATAAGTGTGTGGGAAGGGGACAGTGTGTGATTTTTAGAATGTTCATATTGTTTCTAATAGGTCTTGTCAGGAAGGGAGTTTGGAATGAGGTCTGCGATGGAACCTGCTTCTGCAATGACAGTAAAAAGTCTGACAACACCAGGTTTTAGTCCAACCAATTTATTTGATTGTAAACTCACAAGCTTTCAAGGGGACTCCCTCTTCGTCAGGTGAATGGAGAGTTCTCCAGGGAGTCCCCTCGAAAGCTTGTGAGTTTACTATCAAATAAATCGGTTGGACTAAAACCTGGTGTTGTCAGACTTTTTACTGTGTTTACCCCAGTCCAACGCCGGCACATCCACATCATGACTGCAATGATATGCCAGGCCTCTCACAAGGGTCTGACGAAAATGTCCCAGTGTGGAGCTGAACTGTACAGAGTTGTCAGAACTTGGGTTTTATTCCTGGAGTCAGTTGTGATCAGTGAGAGGCTGATATTCTCACTGTCTGTATTTACACCCAAAAGGTGTGGATCAGGTCTCCCCTTATCCTAAAAGAGAACAAAGAAAAGGACAGCACAGGAACAGGCCCTTCAGCCCTCCCAAACTTGTTGCTATCATGAGCACTGCTCCTTCATCAGGCGACTCACCTGGTGTTGTGAGACTTCTTACTGTGCCCACTGCAGTCCAACACTGGCATCTCCACATCCTGATCTGGTATATATGTAATCCCAGACCCAGAGTCAGAGAGGTTTACAGCATAGAAACAGCCCCTTCGGCCCAGCTTGTCCATGCCGCCCAGTTTTTTTTAGCAATAACCTGGTCCTCATTACCTGCATTTGGCCCATATCCTTTTACAATCATACCCATGCAACTGTAAATGCTTGTAAAAGACAAAGTTGTACCAGCCTCTACTACTACCTCAGGCAGCTCAGTCAGTATCCCTCTGTTTCCTCCCTATTCACGTACCCATGTCTCTTATGTGTTGCTAATATGCCTGCTTCTACCACGTCCTCTGGCAGTGTGTCCCTCTGACTTTGTACCTATGCCCCTTGTAATTGACACTTACACCCTTGGAAAAAGCCTCTGACTATCCACCCCTTTCTATGCCTCTCATAATTTTGCAGGTTTCTATCGGGTCTCCCGTCAGCCTCCGTCTTTCCAGTGAAAGCAATCCTAGTTTATTCAATCTCCCCTCATAGCCAACACCCTCGAACCATAGAAGAAGCGACTTGATAGAGGTTTATAGATGATGAGACGGATTGATAGAGTGGACGTGCAGAGACTATTTCCTGGGGTGGATGTAACTGTTACCAGGGAGCATAACTATAAGATTCATGGTGGGAGATATAGGAGGGATGTCTGAAGTAGATTCTTTACTCAGAGAGCGGTTGGGGTGTGGAATAGACTGCCTGCTGTGATAGTGGAGTTGGACACTTCAGGAAATTTCAAGCAGTTATTGGATAGGCACATGGAGCACACCAGAATTATAGGGAGGGGATAGCTTGATCTGTGGGATTGGACATAGCTCAGCACAACATTGAGGGCCAAAGGGCCTGTACTGTGCTGTAATGTTCTATGTTCCATGTAACCATAGAACATTACAGCACAGAAACAGGCCTTTTGGCCCTTGTCTGTGCCAAACCATTTTTCTGCCTAGTCCCACTGACCTGCACTTGAACCATATCCCTCCACACCCCTCTCATCCCCCTCTCATCCATGAACCTGTCCAAGTTTTTCTTAAATGTTAAAAGTGAGCCTGCAATTACCACTTCATCTGAAACCAGGCAGCACCCTGGTGATCCTTCTCTGCACTCTCTCCAAAGCTTTTACGTGGTGACCAAAACTGCATGCAATACTCCAAATGCGGCCTAATCAGGGTTTTATATAGCTGCAGCATCGTTTCCCACCCCTTGTACTCAATGCCCTGGCCGATGAAGGCAAACATACCATATGCCCTCTTAATCACCTTGGCCACCTATGTTGCCACTTTTAGTGAACTGTGGATCTGCACGCCCAGATCCCTCTGTATATTAATGTTTCCTAAGGGTTAGGTATAAATTATATTTTACAATATAATTTATATCTAATAGTCAGCACCTGCTGAGAAGAAGAGAGACAAGAGGAGTAAGGGATGGACTGCAGCTTTCATATGGTGTTGCTGATGTTCTTATCTTCCCTTCAGCTGCGTTCTCAGGTTGGAGAAGACCGCTGTCTCTCTCTTAACTGCTCCGAGAAGGCGAAGGACCAGGCCGTTACTGTGCTCAAACACTTCAATGTGCAAGTCACTCCTAAAGACATCTTCAGCCGTTGTCAGGTAAGGAAGAATGTTCAGGCCTCAGGTTATTTTTTCACTGAACCATATTTTAACCAAGGCTTGTGCTGTAAGAGAGAGTGAGAGCAGTCTTGCATATTATTCCAGAACTAGCATTCCTTACTACTGTGGAAGCACAGACTCACTATATCCTGAGAAAACTGAGGTACCTCAAGAATCTCCTTGGTCTAAGTTTTTGTTGCATAGAAATCCTTCACCTATCAACAGTGCATATTGCAAGGACAGACTGCCCACGAGTATTGTTTGTGCTTAGAAGTACTGAATGAACAAACCATTATAGTTCAATATTCAATAGTTCAATAGTTCCGATTGATCTCATAGTACCAGGTTAAAGTGCAACAGGTTTATTTAGAATCACAAGCTTTCAGAGCACTGCTGCTTCATCAGGTGACTCACCTGGTGTTGTGAGACTTCTTACTGTGCCCACTGCAGTCCAACACTGGCATCTCCACATCCTGATCTGGTATATATGTAATCCCAGACCCAGAGTCAGAGAGATTTACAGCATAGAAACAGCCCCTTCGGCCCAGCTTGTCCATGCCGCCCAGTTTTTTTTTTAGCAATAAGCTGGTCCTCATTACCTGCATTTGGCCCATATCCTTTTACAATCATACCCATGCAACTGTATAAATGCCTTCTAAATGCTTGTAAAAGACAAAGTTGTACCCGCCTCTACTACTACCTCTGGCAGCTCATTCCAGACACTCACCACCCTCTGCTGAAAAAAATTGCCCCTTTGGACTCAACAATATTCTAGACACAATACTGCGCATCATTAATCATGAATCGTAGTCAATGAGAAAGTCAATCGGGAGGACTTTTATCCCTCTTTGGTTGTATACCATGTTCTGGAATTTGGTTGTCCTTGACCTGGGAGTATGATTTGGAAATTCAGCAGATACTTCATCTCTTGGAGCTAATTCTGTATCATTCTCACACAGTGTAGTACTCACAATCAGGCAAGTCAGATTCAATCAAATCTTCTGTAGGAGTATTCACAACACTGAGGACTAAAAGTATTTCTGGAGCTAATTCTGAGAAGTCACCTTAAGATGGTAACAGTTGGTCAGTACATTGTCGCCAGATAGTTCATCTTTGGTTTGAACCATGTAAGAAATTGGACCTGTTTTTGCTAAAATTATGTCTGGTACCCATTTCTCACTCATTGCATAATCACATGCTAACACTCAACCTCTCTGTTGAAGTGAGCATTGTTTTACCTTCACTTCTTGTCCAGCAACTTGAGATTGTCGTCCATGTTCTACTATATCTGGCGTTTCTGCAGCTTATAACAAACCAAACATAGTTCTCAGCTTTCTCTTTAAGAGTAGTAATGCAGGTGAACTTTGGGTAGTCGCATGAGTAGTGTTTCTACAAGATGCCAAAAAGCTATATACACAATGTGATAATGAACCTTGCTGTTTTGAAGATTTTAAAGAATGTGTCAAGGATTGTATGAGTCTTTCAAATAATCCATTGGTTGGTGGGTGATAAGATAGATAAGGTGGTTGAGAAGGCAAATCGGATAGTTGCCTTTATCAGCCAAGGCTTAGAATGCAAGAGCAAGGAGGGCCAGGCTGGAACTTATAAAACACTGGTGAGGCTGCAACTGGAATTCTGTGTGCAGTTCTGGTCAGTTCAGGGTGTGATTGCACTGGAGTGGGTGCAGAGGAGATTTACCAGAATGCTGTCTAAGCTGGGGGGAGAGATTGGATAGGCTGGAGCTGTTAGCCATGGACCAGCAGAGATTGAGAGGGGACATGATAGAGGCACAGATAATGGTGGATGGAAGAGCACATTTTCTATTAGTAAAGGGGTTATTAACCAAGAGGCATAGAAGGCTAAGAGGGGAGTTGAGGAGAATCTTTTTCACTCAGGGGCTGCTGGGTGTCTGGAACTCTTTGCCTGAAAGGGCGATTGACTCAAGAAACCTTCGTCACATTTGAGAAATATTTAGGTATTCACTTGCGTTGCAGAAACCTCGAGGCCAATGAGCCAAGCACTGGAAAATGGGATTATTGTGGTCAGATCTTTGTTGACCATGATGGGCTGAATGGCCTTCTGTGTTGCAAACATGTATGAATCTATGAAATGCATCATGAACTACTGCCACACAGCACCTACCCCTATTTCCGTGCCCTCACTTCCACAGCCACTCAAAGCCCCAGCTACTCCCAAGCCCCCTCTCCCCACTCCAACCCCTTCCCACCCTGACCCTGGGAAGCTATGGGAACCACAGGCCATTGAGCCTTACATCTATAGTGGGTAAGTTGTTGGAAGATATTCTGAGAGACGCAAGGACTGATTAGGGACAGTCAGCATGGCTTTGTGAGTGGAAAATCATGTCTCACAAATTTGATTGAGTTTTTTGAAGGGGTAACCAAGAAGGTAGATGAGGGCAGTGCAGTTGATGCTATCTACATGGACTTTATCAAGGCCTTTGACAAGGTACCACATGGTAGGTTGTTGCATAAAGTTAAATCTCATGGGATCCAGGGTGAGGTATCTAAATGGATACAAGATTGGCTTCTTGACAGAAGCCAGAGGGTGGTTATAGAGAATTGTTTTTCAAACTGGAGGGCTGTGACCAGCGGTGTGCCTCAGGGATCAGTGCTGGGTTCTCTGTTATTTTTCATTTATATTAATGATTTGGATGAGAATGTAGGAGGCATGGTTAGTAGGTTTGCAGATGACACCAAGATTGGTGGCATAGTGGACAGTGAGGAAAGTTATTTAGGACTTCAACGGGATCTTGATCAATTGGGCCAGTGGGCTGACGAATGGCAGATGGAGTTTATTTTAGATAAATGTGAGGTGATGCATTTTGGTCGATCAAACCAGGGCAGGACATACTCAGTTAATGGTAGGGTGTTGGGGAGAGTTACAAAACAAAGAGATCTAGGGGTACAGGTTCACAGCTCTTTGAAAATGGAGTTACAGGTGGACAGAGTGGTGAAGAAGGCATTCAGTATGCTTGGTTTCATTGGTCAGAACATTTTGTTATGGGAAATCTTGTTGAAGTTGTACAAGACGTTGGTAAGGCCACACTTGAAAAACTGTGTACAGTTCTGGTCACCCTATTATAGAAAAGATATTATTAAGCTAGGAAGCATGCAGAAAAGATTTACTAGGATGCTACCATGACGTGGTGGTTTGAGTTATAAGGAGAGACTAGATAGACTGGGACATTTTTCTCTGGAGCGTAGAAGATTGAGGGGTGATCTTATAGAGGTCATTGAGGGGCATAGACAAGGTAGATAGTCAATATCTTTTCCCAAAGGTAGGGCAGTCTAAAACTAGAGGGCATAAGTGAGAGGGGAGAGACACAGAAGTGTCCAGAGAGGCAATTTTTTTACATACAGGGTGGTGAGTGTCTGGAACAAACTGCCTGAGGTACTGTAGAGGTGGGTACAATTTTATCTTTTAAAAAGCATTTAGATAGTTACATGGGTACGATGGGCGTAGAGGGATTTGGACCAAATGCGGGCAATTGGGATTAGTTTAGTTTAAAAAAAAGGGTGGCATGGACAAGTTGGGCCAAAGGGTCTTTTTGCATGCTGTAAACCTCTACGACCCTGTGACAACCTCCTCACTCCGACCTCTCCCCAATCCGACCGCTGCCCACTTCGACTCCTCCCCACTTCGACCTACCCCCACCCCGAGCCCCCTCCATCGTGAGCCTCGACCCCTCCCCACTCCGCCCCCCCCACCCTCCCCGCTCCAGCCCACCCCCACCCCACCCTCCCCGCTCCAGCCCACCCCCCCCCGCCCTCCCCGCTCCAGCCCACCCCCCCTGCCCTCCCTGCTCCAGCCCACCCCCCCGCCCTCACCACCATGTCCCTCCCCACCTTTTCCACCCTCCCCATCCAGTCCCCTCCCTCTTGCCGCACTCTGTCCCCCCCGCCACGCTCCAACATCCCCCCGCTGCTGCGCTCCTGCCCACCCTGCTCCCGTTGCTCCTGCCTCCCCAACTCCTGCCCAACCCCCCCACTCCCGCTTCCACCCCTCTGCCACTGCCCTCCAGCCCCCCCTGCTCCCACCCCTGCCCCCCTGCTCCCACCCTCCCATCTCCGCCCCCGCTCCCGTCCTCCCGCCCCACTCTCACCACACCCCCCGCCCCCGCCCCCGCTCCCGGCCCAGCCTCCGCCCCCACCGACACTCCACCACCAGGTAAATTCATCTATTGACTTGTTGATGGATTAATACTCACAGCTTCATGTTTCCTGGATGCTGGTAAAATGTTTTTCCAGCTCATTAAATCAATAGATGAATGAATTGATCTTCCTATCCACGATAAATTTTGATCTGTTTTGTTACTGTGATTATCAGACTAAACTGCCAATCCTACTGGTTCTGACTACTTTGGTCCCAGGGTTCCAGAAAGAGATGAAATTAAACCAGTGACACCAGATGGTGTTAGATAATGAGGTCTGCGGGAAGCATGTGGAGGGAACGGCAAGGTAGTTTGGTGTTAACTAGAAAGCTCCACATACTGTATGCACCCTGCCAAGCCTCTCCCCGGCCTAGTTCTCACAAGAAACCAGGCAGCACAGTCTAGTTCCCACAGCTCTTCAAGTTTCTTGCCAAGAATTTAGTGTCTTAAGAAAGCCACTGGAGCATGAAGGTCACTGTGTGAGGAAAATCTCAGCCCGCGACAATTGCTTTCATTGAGTTTGACATGGTACTGTGACGGTTTAGATAGACTCACCAGCAGGTCACATTGTGAGAAATGTAGGAATATGCCGTTAGGAGTGATCGGAAGAGTCTCTAACAGTAATTTCAGCCGGTTGTTGGTCACTTTAACTGTTGCATTCTCTTTGCCATGTTCTTCCTGTGTTGTACTTCCTCCTTCTGGAGGCCATGACCTTCCCTAAATATCAGGATGATTCTCCAGTTTCCCTCGGGTCTGCTGCCCAGACTGCGCACAGTGTCAAAGGGGTCAGTTTGTCTCTGTCAGTGAAATCAGTGCAATTCAGGCACGAGCAGCTGAACCAGCACAAAAGATTTTATCTGGAAGCACTCGTGTTTTCTGCGATTTGTTTAATGCTGGTTTAAATTTCCGTTCACCTGGATCAGGCCCCGCTGATTAAACTGACCAAGGCCCCAGGATGAAATTCTGTGAGAGCATCCATCAGTCTAACCGCTGCGGGAAGGCTCTGTAAATGGTGCTCACTTCTTAGGATAATTATAGGCTCGCCTTAAAAAAATTCATATCAAAAAATATTCAAGAAACTGGCTCATGTACACTGATGATATTAAATTGTTCAGCATAAGTTTTATTACATAATTTCAGTAACTTTCAATCAGGTTACTCACTGACTGTGGACCGGACACCGTTATTAAAATACTTACTTTTGCTGATGGGTGATTTTCATAAACAAATCTCCATCTGATTCCCCACTTGACTATGGAAAAAAAATTAAACATTTACATTCTGTTAAGCTGCTCGGTGACACTGGTTCAGGAAAGCTGGTGTGATTGTAATTATGTCAATGAATTTTAGCTGGAACTTGCTGAACCAGTGCAATCCCAAGCACATTTCGGACCCAAATCATCTTGGAAGAAATGACCTGATCGCACCCAGAATGGAATGTGTTTCCATCGTTGCTCAGTGTCGGTGCAGAATTAGGGGCTGTTCGTTACATAAAATACAATTCTAATAAAGGAAAGTAAACTTGAATTTATGTAATAGCTCCCGCAACCAGGATGGTTCAAAACTGATCAGCAGTTTCATTGTCGTATCCTCAGGAAATGCTCCATTCTCATTGGCTGGTTATAAGGTTAGGATTACGAGGTTGGATTAGATTAGATAGAGCTCGAGTTAGGAGTTGATCTGTGACTCTGGTTATTACAGATTAAGATTATTGGGTAGGTTGGTTTAGATAGGGCTATAAAAATAAAATACTGCAGATTCTGTAAAACTGAAATAATAACGGAAAATGCTGGAAATATCCAGCACATCTGGCAGTACCAAACAAATCAACCTGAAACATTAACTCTGTTACTCTCGCTACCAATGCTCTCAGGCCTGCAAAGCAGCATTACCAGCACTTGCAATTTAGCTAAGGTTGAATGTAGGATATGGGTTAGGTTATATAGGTTACAGATTGGAGTTATGGGTAGATAGGGTTGAGAACAGAGGAATTTTTTGGATCATAGAACATTATGTCAATCTGATCAGAAGCAGAATGCAATGTTCCTTGATTTATTTTCTAGAATATGTGTCCAACTCCCTTTGAAAATTGTAGTTATTACTCTCAATAAACTTCCTCAGCATCAATTCCAAACATTCCCCTTCGAACTATACATTGATTCTGTCCTTTCACCTTCTCCTTCATGTTGATAGTGTGCTGTTATGATATATTTTGTGTTTGGGAAGGACTGCTTTAATGGGCTTCTTTTCAACCCCCACCTCCCCAATAGAACCATAGAACCCTACAGTACAGAAAGAGGCCCTTTGGCCCATCAAGTCTATGCCGAAAACAATCCCACCCAGGCCCTACCCCCATATCCCTACATATTATACCCACTAATCCCTCTAACCTACACATCCCTGGACACTAAGGGCAGTATTTTTCTACAGAGAGTTGATTTGCCTGGGAAAGCATGCAGCTCAAATGTTGAGAGCAAGATAATAGCTGATTTTAGCTCAGAATGTGTTATTTTGTAGAATTAAGTTTTGTTTACTTAGGTTTTCTTGAGATTTTAGACCAGTTATGTTGTGTTATGTGTTTAATGGAAATAGCTAAGCTTGCAGGAAAAAAGGTTTCATTTTCATTTTAAACTAAGAGCAGTTGCAGCCTGAAGCTGGTGGAAAAAAAGAACATAAGAAATAGGAGCAGGAGTAGGCCATCTAGCCCTTCGAGCCTGCCCCGCCATTCAATAAGATCATGGCTGATCTGCCGTGGCTCAGTTCCACATTCCCGCCCTCTCCCCATAACCCTTAATCCCCTCTGTTATCAAAAACCCATCAACCCGCGTCTTAAAAATATTTAGCGAGGCAGCCTCCACCACTTCAACGGGCAGAGAATTCCAGAGATTCACCACCCTTTGAGTGAAGAAGTTCCTCCTCAACTCCGTTCTAAACCGCCCCCCCCTTTATCTTGAGGCTGTGCCCCCTAGTCCTACTGTCCTTTCTGAGCGGGAAGAGACTCTCCACCTCTATCCTATCCATCCCATTCATCATCTTATATGTCTCAATGAGATCTCCCCTCATTCTTCTAAACTCTAACGAGTACAAGCCTAGTTTATTCAGCCTCATAGCTCAACCCCTTCAACTCCGTCATCAGCCTAGTAAACCTCCTCTGCACGCCCTCCAAGGCCAAAATATCCTTGCGTACGTATGGCGCCCAAAACTGCACACAGTACTCCAGCTGCGGCCTCACCAATGCCCTATACAGCCGCAGCAAGACCTCCCTACTTTTATATTCAATCCCCCTCGCTATGAAGGCCAGCATCCCATTCGCCTTCTTGACCACCTGCAGGACCTGCAGGCTGGGTTTTTGCGACTCATGCACAAGGACCCCGAGGTCCCTCTGCACCGTCGCCTGCTGCAGTTTTTCGCCACGTAAGTAATAATCCTTCCTACCATTATTCCTACCAAAGTGGACCACCTCGCACTTGCCAACATTAAATTCCATTTGCCAGTTCCTGGCCCATTCGCCCAGCCTATCTAGATCCTTCTGCAGACTCTCCACACCCTCCGCACAATTTGCCGTTCCATCAATCTTGGTGTCATCAGCAAATTTCGACACCATACACTCGGTTCCCTCCTCCAGATCATCTATATAAATGGTAAATAACTGAGGCCCCAGCACCGACCCCTGGGGCACTCCACTAGTCACCAACCGCCAATCCGAATATCACCTATTGACCCCCACTCTCTGCCTCCTATTTGACAGCCAATCCTCTATCCACGCTAACACCCTACCCCCAACTCCATGTCCCCTGACCTTCTGCAATAACCTCTTGTGAGGTACCTTGTCAAACGCCTTCTGAAAATCAAGAAAGACCACATCCACCGGCTCTCCTCTATCCACCGCTCTAGACACATCCTCATAGAACTCCAGTAAATTTGTCAGACACGACTTCCCCTTAACGAAACCGTGCTGCGTCTGCTCTATCAAGCAATTCCCCTCAAGATGCCTCGCTATTTCCTCCTTGATGACGGATTCTAACATTTTACCTACAACAGACATTAAACTAACCGGCCTATAATTCCCCGCCTTTTGCTTGGCACCCTTCTTAAACAACGGCGTAACATTAGCCATTTTCCAATCTTCCGGCACTTCCCCGGAATCCAGCGACGTTTGGAAAATAACCACCAAAGTGTCTCTAATACTCAAATAGAAAATTTTTTGTGTCTAGTCTGGCTTCAGAATATACCTTGGGGTTTCTGATCTGGTATCCTAACAATACTCACCCCTTTCCTATGTGCTATTGTCAGTACCTGGAGTCCATAACCAATCATTTCACTGGGTTATGCACAGAGTTCAACATTCGGTCCCCTGCTTTTTGTGGCGTATATTAACGATTGGGACAGGAATATAGGGGGAGTGATCAAGAAGTTTGCAGATAACACAAAAACAGGTTGCGTGGGATTTTACAGCCTCGTTCAACCCAAGACTGGAAAATCCCTTAATGTCAACAGACCTTCCCATTATCCACCCCTTGCCCACTCCGATTCCCGTGGCAGGCAGATCAGCTGAGAGGAAGATAGTTGTAGATGGCCGGAAGGTATCAATGAACTGGTTGAGTGGGCAGAAAAGTGGTAAGTGGAATCCAGCCTGCAGAAGTGTAAAGTGATACATTTGGGAAGGTCAGACAAGGTAGAAGATTACACAATAAATGGGAGAATACTGAGGGGTGCAGAAGAAGTGAGAGACCTTGGAGTGAATGTCCACAGATCCCTGAAGGTAGCATGACAGGCCAGTATGGTGGTTGCCAAAGTACAGAATGTAAGAGCAGAGAGGTTATGCTGGAATGAAGTAAAACATTAGTTCGGCCACATGCAGTTCTGGTCACATCTGCTCCACTGCTTGCTGAGGCCCAGACCTGAGGCATTCAAGTCAGGCAACCCTGACCTATATAAGAAATGCAAATGTAATCTACAGAGATCCATCAAAGACGCCGAAAGACAGTACTGGACCAAGCTAGAGTCCCAGGCTAGCCACACAGTTTCTACCATCTATGGCAAGATCTGCAAGATGAAACAGGCTACACATTGAAGGCATGTAAAATCACTGTCTCCAATGCACCCCTCTCTAATGAGCTCAATGTATTCCCTGCCTGTTTTAAGCAAAAGGTCAGTGACAGAATGCCCTCCAACCCTGAAGCCTCGGCCGAGCCAGTATCCGGGGTCAACATTGCAGACGTCAGAGCAGTTTTCTCGAAACTCAACCCAGGGAAAGCGATAGGCCCAGATGGAGAACCTGGATGAGTACTCAGATCCTGACAGACCAGCTGGCGGGAGTATTCACAACCTCTCTTTACAACAATCTGAGGTTCCTACTTGCTTCAAGAAGACAACCATCATCCCTGTACCAAAGAAAAGCCAAGCAGCATGCCTTAGTGACTATCATTATGAAGTGTTTCTAAAGGTTAGTCGTGGCATAAATCAATTCCAGCCTCCTGTACTGCCTGGATCCACTACAGTTCACCTACCACCGCAACAGGTCCACAACAGGCGCCATCTCCCTGGCCCTGCATTCAACCCTGGAACACCTGGATAAAAAAGACGGCTACTTAGACTCCTATTTATTGACTACAGCTCAGCCTTTAACACCATTCTTCTTATAAAGCTGATTTCCAAACTCCATGGCCTAAGGCTTGGCTCCACCCTCTGCAGCTGAATCCTGAACTTCCTAACCCACAGAGCACAATAAGTAAACAACACCTCCTCCAAGGTCATTCTCAACACCAGTGCCCCACGAGGCTGTGTTCTCAGCCCTTACTATACCCCTTATACACCAATGACTGTGTGGCCAAATTCCCCTCCAACTCACTTTTCAAGTTTGCCGATGATATCACTGTAGTGGGTCAGATGTCAAACAATGATGGGGAATACAGGAAGGAGATAGAGAATCTGGTGAATTTGTGCGATGAGATTATTATCTCTCTCTCAATTCAACAAAATGAAAGAGATTGTCATCAACTTTAGGAAGGGTAGTGGAGGACGTACCCCGTCCACATTAATGGGAATGAAGTGGAAATGGCTCAGAGCTTCAAATTTCCAATAATCTGTCTTGGTCCCTCTATGCCAACGCTATGATTAAGAAAGCCCACCAACACCTTTACTTTCTCAGGAGGCTAGGAAATTTGGCATGCCCGCCACAATTCTCACCAACTTTTACAGATGCACCATAGAAATCATCCTTTCTGGTTGTATCGTAGCTTGGTATGGCTCCTGCTCTGCCCAAGACTGCACATAACTACAAAAGATCATGAACGAAGCTCAATCCACCACTTAAACCAGCCTCCAATCCGTTGACTCTGTCTACACTTCCCGCTGCCTCAGAAAAACAGCCAACATAATCAAGGACCCAATGCACCCTGCATCCTCTCTTCCATCTTCTATTGGGAAAAAGATACAAAGATCTGAGGTCATAGAAAAAAGAACAGTCCAGCACAGGAACAGGCCCTTTGGCCCTCCATCCCTGCACTGATCATAATGTCTGCCTAAACAAAAACCGGATGCATTTATGGAGTCCATATCCTTCCATTTCCACCCTATTCATGTATTCATCTAGTTGTCCCTAAAATTCCACTATCATACCTTCTCCCACCACCTCCCCAGACAGCGTGTTCCAGACACTCATCATCCTCTACACCAACCGACTGAAGAACAACTTCTTCCCTGCTGCCATCAGACTTCTGAAGGGATCCTACCTCACATTAAGTTGACCATTCTCTCAGTGGATGCAACTAACCAGATAAATAAAGGGGAGTCACTGAATGATTTAGATCTCCAAAAGCAATTCAGTCTAATGAAATGTTATTGGTGTCCCATATTCTACTCTCTGTGAAATCAAATTGAACTCAGCGATCTATTTTCTGTTAGTCTTGTCACCTCTGTGCTTGCTGATCAACATTGGCTCCCAGTCGAGCAACTTCTTGACATTAAGAATGTTTAACCTTGCTATCAAATCCTTCCATGGCCTTGTTCCCCTCTCCCCTCAATCCTACCCCCTTCGCTCGACAACCCCCCCACCCCCACACTGTCTGTTACATTGTCTGCCTCTCTATCTTGTTTTCCTCTGTTACACTCATTAAAACCTGGCTCTATGACTAAATCTCTGATCATCTGATCTAATATTGTCTCGTGTCATTCAATGTCATACTTTGTTCTGGAGTGCTCCAGTGAAATACCTTGTTAGGTTTAAGATGTTATTATAAATGTTGCTATTGAGTGAGATAAAAGCTGACGGAGATGGGGAGTAATATATGAGCATGAATAGAGGATTTTTAAAGGATTCTAAACAGAAAGTGAAATGAATATATTTGCTGATGGCAGGCTGTAACTCCTGCTGTGCCACAATATTCAGCACTTAAAACCTGGCCATTTACAATCTGTAGAAGTGACTTGGATGAAGGAGCTGAGAAGAATGGGTTCATTTTTGTTGATTTTCCAAAGGGTGACACATGGAGTATGATGTGAGGTTTTCACTTTGAAAAGAAGAATAAAAATATAAAGTCATAGAGTTTCACAGCACAGAAAGAGGCCCTTTGGCCCTTCATGTCTGTGCCAGCCATCTATTCTCATCCCATTTTCCAACACTTGGCCATGACCTTGTTTCCCTGGTGTTTCAAGTGCTTCTCGAAACCAAACTAATACATGATGACATTCAGAGAATTTAGATGTTGATTTAGAATTGGCATAAGGAGCAGAAATTAGAGTATCCCCAGCACCCACAGTCCCCAATACCAGGGACAGGTAGCAGAATGCCCTCAGCACCCATGGCCCCCTACACCAGGGAAAATAACAAGTTGCAGCAAATCTGTATTGAAGCTTGGCTGCACTACACTAGTGTTGTGGGAAATTTACCACTTCAGAGTCAGACTTAGAGGTTTCAACAGTACAGTTTTATTTTGGACACACAGCTTCGGGAGAAAGCACTGGTACTCTGCAGTACTTGGCAGCGACCTTCTCAACTACACAATGCTAGTTGATAATTTTTATACCTTTTAGACAATAGGCAGTACGGACATTAGCAGTTAACACATTGTTACAAGTTGAGTAGACTGATATGGACATCGATAGTTAACACATCATTACCAGCAGACAGGTATGGACATGGACAGTTAACATATCATTGTTCATAGAATAGATACATTTATACAGTTATGTCCTCTATCAATGACTGGTTTCGATCTGTTCAGTGGCTGATCTTGTTACATTTGTGTATTTATGTCCCCATCTGTGGCTGACCTCAGACTCGTTGTTCTGGGTCTGCCCTTATCTGAAGTGCCTCAAGCTCTGACCAGCTTCCTGAAGCATTTCGGATCCTGCATGTTTCAACTTCTAAGTGAAGTCTGTGCTAAAAGCCAGTGCCTGTTAATGTCCCTTCCCAGGTAACCATTATGTGTCCATCATTTTAATTCCCCCACAACACTAGGAATAATGTGCACAGCTCAGACCCACCATATTATAAAAACAATATTGAAGCGCTCGAGAATGTGCAAAAAGTATCACATGACATCGTTACAAGAGTGGTACCAGACCTGAAAAGATTATAATAATCGGAAGAGATTGGTCAAGCGAGGTTCTCCTCTGGAAGGAGAAGGTTGATAGCAAAACCTGGTCAACGGAGGCCTACAAAATGATAAAAATCTGTATAGAGAAAATATTTCCAATTGTAGACTGGAACAAAACTTTGGAGATTTAGTATAAATAAGACAGTTACAAATAAATCCAATTGCGATTTCACGGAATGATCAGAGCGGGGAACTTGATACCAGAGGAAGTAGTTGATGCAAATCACATTGTTGCATTTAAACTGCAGCTTGAATAATACATGCTGGAGAAAGGAATAAAATGGTAACTCTGAAGCAATAGGAGGAGACGGAGAGGAAATAAGCATCAGAGGGAGTATTTGGGCTGAATGGTATTTCTGGATTATAGGATCTGTGTAAACCAGACCTGGGCAAACTATGGCCAATGGAAGCTTCTCATTCTCCCGCAGCTACACTAGCAACAGCAGGCAGTCTGCATCACAGACATACACTGTTCAGTGATGTGAGGAATCACATGTATGTAGGCTGACAGTGCCATGTGAGTGTACATGTACAGGCTGACAGTACCATGTGAGTGTACATGTACAGGCTGACAGTACCATGTGAGTGTACGTGTACAGGCTGACAGTACCAGGTGAGTGTACATGTACAGGCTGACAGTACCATGTGAGTGTACATGTACAGGCTGACAGTACCAGGTGAGTGTACATGTACAGGCTGACAGTGCCATGTGAGTGTACATGTACTGGCTGACAGTACCATGTGAGTGTACATGTACAGGCTGACAGTGCCATGTGAGTGTACATGTACAGGCTGACAGTGCCATGTGAGTGTACATGTACAGGCTGACAGTACCAGGTGAGTATACATGTACAAGTTGACAGTGCTGAGTGTACATGTACAGGTTGACAGTGCCATGTGGGTGTACATGTACAGGTTGACAGTGCCATGTGGGTGTACATGTACAGGTTGACAGTGCCACGTGAGTGTACATGTACAGGCTGACAGTGCCATGTGGGTGTACATGTACAGGTTGACAGTGCCATGTGAGTCTACATGTACAGGCTGACAGTGCCATGTGAGTGTACATGTACAGGCTGACAGTGCCATGTGGGTGTACATGTACAGGTTGACAGTGCCATGTGAGTCTACATGTACAGGCTGACAGTGCCACGTGAGTGTACATTTGCTCCTAGCAGCTTGCGGATCAGTGTGGGGAGTTGTGGAGATCCAATGGAGAGCTTTCAGGGTAGTTGGAGATCACCAATCATCACTGTTGTGACATGCAATCTCCCCGTCTCCCTTTCTTCTGTGTTTCACTTGCCACTGTCTAGCTTTTCCCACTTCTGATGAAAGGTCATCAAACTAAAATGTTAATTTGCTCTTTCTGTCTCCAGATGTTCCCAGAGCTGCTGAATATTTTCAGCATTTTCTGTTTTTATTTAGATTTCTAGGAGGTATTTTTTCACCTCATTGACTATTGATGTAGTTCCCAAAAATGAGTGTTGAAGAAGGATCATGAATCTAAAGTAAAAGTGTGGGATTTTAGGTCAGGTGTTTTGAGAAAATTGAAAATGAGGAATGTGCTCTTTCACGAGTACAGAATAGATTACAGATGCATTTGGCAGTGCCTCTTTTATCTTGTGCCATGAAGTTATTAAATTCCAGCTCTCGGGATGAGAGATAGAGAGAGGACATAGATCGCTGTCCTCCCCACAAGGTGTGACGGGTGACTGCCTCTGAGCTGTCTTCTGGTCTCATTTCTTTACTGTCTGTACTTTGATCTTTGTAGCAGCAATAAAGTGGCAAGACAAAAACAAAATCTGAAATAAAAATAGAAAGTGCTGGAAATATTCAGATAGTATCTGTGGGAAGAGAAACAGAAACACCAGACCTTGTGGCCGGCAAATTGTGCGGAGGGTGTGGAGAGTCTACAGAAGGATCTAGATAGGCTGGGCTAATGGGCCAGGAAATGGCAAATGTAATTTAATGTTGGCAAGTGCGAGGTGGTCCACTTTGGTAGGAATAATGGTAGGAAGGATTATTACTTACGTGGCGAAAAACTGCAACAGGCGACGGTGCAGAGGGACCTCGGGGTCCTTGTGCATGAGTCGCAAAAACCCAGCCAGCAGGTGCAGCAGGTGGTCAGGAAGGCAAATGGGATGTTGGCCTTCATAGCAAGGGGGATTGAATATAAAAGTAGGGAGGTCTTGCTGCGGCTGTATAGGGCATTGGTGAGGCTGCAGCTGGAGTACTGTGTGCAGTTTTGGTCGCCGTACTTACGCAAGGATATTTTGGCCTTGGAGGGAGTGCAGAGGAGGTTTACTAGGCTGATACTGGAGTTGAGGGGGTTGACTATGAGGAGAGGCTGAATAAACTAGGCTTGTACTCGTTAGAGTTTAGAAGAATGAGGGGAGATCTCATTGAGACATATAAGATGATGAATGGGATGGATAGGATAGAGGTGGAGAGACTCTTCCCGCTCAGAAAGGACAGTAGGACTAGGGGGCACAGCCTCAAGATAAAGGGGGGGCGGTTTAGAACGGAGTTGAGGAGGAACTTCTTCACTCAAAGGGCGGTGAATCTCTGGAATTCTCTGCCCGTTGAAGTGGTGGAGGCTACCTCGCTAAATATTTTTAAGACGCGGGTTAATGGGTTTTTGATAGGAGAGGGGATTAAGGGTTATGGGGAGAGGGCGGGAATGTGGAACTGAGCCACGACAGATTGATCTTATTGAATGGCGGGGCGGGCTTGAAGGGCTAGATGGCCTACTCCTGCTCCTATTTCTTATGTTCTTATGGCCATTGAAAAGATGGGTGACATTAAGGTAAAAAGACATGGAAAAGATGAGGGGCGGCATCATACTGCTGCCTCACAGCGCCAGGGACAGTGGGTTCAATCCCTGGCTTTGGTCATTGCAGGGCGTCTGCACATTCTCCCCGTGTCTGTGTGGGTGCACAGGTTTCCATCCATAGTCTGAAGGACGTGCTGGTTAGGTGCATTGGCCGTGCTAAATTTTCCCTCAGTGTACCTGAACAGGCACCAGAGTGTGGTGACTTGGAGATTTTCACAGTAACTTTATTACAGCGTTAATGTAATCCTAGTTGTAGCAGTAATAAATAAACTTAAAACTTTAACTTTAAACTTAAACTTTAAGATGTACATATTGTTACAAAGAATAGATAAGCACAGCATAGGAACAGGAGCTATCAAAGTGATTAGAGGGGAGCCTAGGTACAGACTACCTCAGCCAGTCAGATTAGTATATAGTAGAAAAGAATTACAACAGCAGGTAGATGGAAACTCAAGTATTCTTCCAGGTGAAGGTCTCTGTGACCTAAATGTGTTGTGCAGGCGATAAGCAGGTTATTGATATGTCCCATTTGATGGGGCTTCCAATGATGTATGCCACTACTTTGCTGATGATGGACGAGATTGGTGGGCCAGCAATTGGTTATATTGGATTTATCGCACTTTCTTTGGCCAGGACATATCTGAGCAATTTTCCACATTCTCAAGTAGATGCCAGTTTTGTCACCATACTGGATCTTTGCCTGAGATGTGGAGGACAGTCTTATTAAGGTCAATCCTGTCCTCGGCCAGTGCTCGACAATGCTGCTTCATCCAGTGTCAGTTGTGTGTGCAGGACAGTAAAGTAAATGTTTGTGAAACACCAACCAGCCCACATCCAAAGTTCAGAACATTTGTGTTGCACAGTTGCCTCAAGTTCAGATTGACAACTGTTGCAAGTTCATATCTTCCTCTCAAATTTACAATATGGTACAACTGGATGAGGTTCCCCAAATTTGTTAACCAATGCAAGATCCCTCAGTTTATTCCTGAGCTGGCTGGATACCCCCAAATTACTATCCCTGAGTGAGGAGGATTAAATTTACTCCCTTTCTTTGTTCACCCCCTCTGCTGGTCGCAACAAGATTTATTGAAAAACATCCCTTCTCGCAGATACCTTTTCCCAGACCTAAATTTATATTTGAAAAGGAACCAATTTAACCAGGCTTTATGGGGTTAAAGATAATATGAATTTATTAACTACTAAAGGCAAAAAAAATGATAAATTCACACTGATTAAAAGGGAGAATTAAGCCGAAAGTAAATTGAAGCCTATTTTGAGAGAAGTCGATGATTGAGCATTGTGATCCAAGATTCCGGTAGCACTGATTCCAGCAATGATCAGTTTAGTGATACCAGTAGCTTCATCAATCAGCAAAAGAAATGGAGATATACCTGCAAAGGCCCCTTGTGAGGTGCTGCTAGTGGCTGTTTCTTCTTCTCTGCCCCACATGTCCTGACCTCAGCATATGTTTTCACAAACAACTGTGGCAGCTTTTCAGCTGGCTTTTATCCCAGTCTTTATATATTCCTGGAAGGTGGAATCCACAGTCTGTTTGGACATTACTATGGAGATGCCGGCGTTAGACTGGGGTAAACACAGTACGAAGTCTCACAACACCAGGATAAAGTGCAACAGGTTTACAGGTCAGGAGAAGAGTGACCACAACACCACACAACCCTGCCACAGCAACCTCTGCAAGATGTGCCGATCATCAACATAGATGAACAAAAAACATAGAACACTACAGCCCAAACAGGCCCTTCAGCCCACAAGTTGCGCTGATCATATCCATACCTACCACACCTATCTATAACTCTCAATCCCATTAAATCCCACGTACTCATCCAGAAGTCTCTTAAAAGATCCCAGCGAGTTTGCCTCCACCACCACCGACGGCAGCCGATTCCACTCACTCACCACCCTCTGAGTGAAAAACTCACCCCTGACATCTCCTCTGTACCTGCTCCCCAGCACCTTAAACCTGTGTCCTCTCATAGCGACCATTTCAGCCCTGGGAAATAGCCTCTGGGAATCCACCCGATCTATACCTCTCAACATCTTATAAACCTCTATTAGGTCACCTCTCAACCTTCGTCTCTCCAGGGAGAAGAGTCCCAGCTCCCTCAACCTATCCTCATAAGGCATGCCTCCCAGTCCAGGCAACATCCTTGTAAATCTCCTCTGCACCCTTTCAATAGCTTCCATCTCACATGAGCTATCATCTCATGTGAGAACACCATCCACCAGGCACACAGTACATACTCTTGCAACTTGGCCAAAGTTGTCTACCTGATATGCTGCAGCAAAGGATGTCCCGAGGCTTGGTACTGGGGAGACCATGCAGACACTACAACGGGAGAATGAACACTGCTCGACAATCACCAGGCACGAGTGTTCTGTTCCTGTTGGCGAACACTTCAGCAGCCATGGGCATTTGGCCTCTGATCTTTGGATAAGCATTCTCTAAGGCAGCCTTCACAACAGTCAATGCAGAGTCGCTGAGCAGAAACTGATAGCCCAAGTTCTGCACACGAGGAGGGTCTCAACTGGGATCTTGGGTTCATGTCACACTATCTGTAACCCCCACGGCTTGCCTAGGCTTGCAAAATCTCACTAACTGTCCTGGCTGGAGACAGTACACATTTCTTTAACCTGTGCTAAACCCTCTCTCCACTCACATTATCTGTACCTTTAAGACTTGATTACCTGTAAAGTTTATTTTGTAAATTGAGTTTGTGTCTTTACATGCCCTGTTTGTGAATAGAACTCCCACTTACCTGACAAAGGAGCAGTGCTCCGAAAGCTTTTGCTACCAAATAAACCTGTTGGACTTTAACTTGGTGTTGTGAGACTTCTTACTGTCGACGTTACTCACAGGATATTTATTGATGAGGTGATTTGCATCTCCCTGCATGTCCCATTGTCTGCACTGGAGATGGCGATTAGTTTCTGGATGCTTTAGAAGTACTTTGTCTGGAACTAGGGTGTGGTTCCATTGTCTCTCTCATAGTGTATGGCGTTTAATAGCACTGTGAACGATGGGAAAAGCTTATGACTATCCACTCTGTCTACGCCTCTCATAATCTTGTAGACTTCTATCAGGTTTCCCCTCAACCTCCGTTGTTCCAGTGGAACAAACCAAGCATAGCTAATGCCCTCCATACCAGGCAACGTCCTGGTAAATCTTTTCTGTACCCTCTCCAAAGACTCTACATCCTTCTGGTATTGTGGCGACCAGAATTGAACACTATATTCTAAGTGTGGCGTAACTAAGGTTCTATAAAGCTGCAAAATGATTTGTCAGTTTTTAAACTCAATGCCCCAGCCGATGAAGGCAAGCATGCTGTATGTCTTCTTGACTACCTTCTCCACCTGCATTGCCACTTTCAGTTACCTGTACACACAGATCCCTTTGCCTATCGATACTCTTAAGGATTCTGCCATTTACTGTATATTTCCCATCTGTATTAGGTCTTCCAAAATGCCTCACATCACCTCACATTTGTCCAGATTAAATTCCATCTGCCATTTCTCCGCCCAAGTTTCCAACTGATCCATATCCTGCTGTAGCAAGTGCGAGGTGGTCCACTTTGGTAGGAATAATGGTAGGAAGGACTGTTTACTTACGTGGCGAAAAACTGCAGCAGGCGACGGTGCAGAGGGACCTCGGGGTCCTTGTGCATGAGTCGCAAAAACCCAGCCTGCAGGTGCAGCAGGTGGTCAGGAAGGCGAATGGGATGCTGGCCTTCATAGCGAGGGGGATTGAATATAAAAGTAGGGAGGTCTTGCTGCGGCTGTATAGGGCATTGGTGAGGCCGCAGCTGGAGTACTGTGGGCAGTTTTGGTCGCCGTACTTACGCAAGGATATTTTGGCCTTGGAGGGAGTGCAGAGGAGGTTTACTAGGCTGATACCGGAGTTGAGGGGGTTGAGCTATGAGGAGAGGCTGAATAAACTAGGCTTGTACTCGTTAGAGTTTAGAAGAATGAGGGGAGATCTCATTGAGACGTATAAGATGATGAATGGGATGGATAGGATAGAGGTGGAGAGACTCTTCCCGCTCAGAAAGGACAGTAGGACTAGGGGGCACAGCCTCAAGATAAAGGGGGGGGCGGTTTAGAACAGAGTTGATGAGGAACTTCTTCACTCAAAGGGTGGTGAATCTCTGGAATTCTCTGCCCGTTGAAGTGGTGGAGGCTGCCTCGCTAAATATTTTTAAGACGCGGGTTGATGGGTTTTTGATAAGCGAGGGGATTAAGGGTTATGGGGAGAGGGCGGGAATGTGGAACTGAGCCATGACAGATCAGCCATGATCTTATTGAATGGCAGGGCAGGCTCGAAGGGCTAGATGGCCTACTCCTGCTCCTATTTCTTATGTTCTTATGTATCCTCTGATGGTCCTCATCGCTACCCGCAAATCTACCAACCTTTGTGTCATCTGCAAACTTACTAATCAATCCAGTTACATTCCCTCCAAATCATTTATATATTACAAAAATATAAAAAACTCAATCACGTTTGTGAGACACGACCTCCCCTTCACAAAACCATGTTACCTCTCACTAATACATCTTCTTCTTGCAAGTGGGAATAAATCCTGCTTTTGGTAGACTGGACACCACTGTATGGGAATGTCAAGGAATCAGCCCAGCAACAAAACTGAAGGTCTACAGTGCCGTGGTACTCACTACCCTCCTGTATGCCTGTGAAACGTGGACTGTGTATCGAAGGTATGCAAGACAGCTCAAGCATTTCCACATGACTTGTCTTCACAGAATATTACACATCCGATGGCAAGACAAAGTACCAGACACTGAAGTTCTCTCTAGAGCAAGTCCACCATCAGCCCACACACTGCTGATGAGAGCGCAGACCCGGTGGGCAGGTCATGTCATCCGTATGTCAGACGAGCACATACCCAAGCAGCTCCTTTTTGGGGATGTCTCTGCTGGAAGGTGCTCACATGGAGGGCAGAAGAAACGATTCAAAGACACATTCAAGGCCTCCCTGAAGTCACTTGACATTGACATAACCACCTGGGAAATGCTGGCACAAAACTGCCCTACCTGGTGCTGCCTCATCCACAAAGGCTGTCAAGCTTACGAAGAAAGGTGTGTTGCTGAAGCACAACTTAAGCGCGAGTTGCGCAAGTCCAGAGCCACCAGCGCAACAACTACAGTGTCCGTACAAGCGTGTCCAATATGTGCCAGGACATTCCGTGCCCGAATTGGCCCTGATCAGTCATCTTTGGACACACCGCAACCAGCCTCAAAATGACTAATGGTGTCGAGGTCCTCATTGATGATGATGGACAAATAACAACAACACATTAGCATTTTAACTGGTATTATATTTGGACTGAATATAACAGCTTTGAATTAAACTGAAGTTCAGTTCAAATTCTGATTTAGACTATATAGACTGATGTAGAGCATGAGTTAAATGGCTGCTTATCGAGGGAACACTTCCTTTGTAGTGGATCGCTGAATTGTGGTTCAACCTGTGCTCCCCCTCCCATATGTGATTGGCCACTGTTGGTTCACGACTACATTGCGGAGTGCTTGTGAGCAATCAATTTATTGAAAAAAAAAGTGGTGTGCCGTGGATTGATTGTCTCATTGAAATGTGCTGTGTTATTGAAAAGGTTGAGAACCACTGAAAGTACAGACAGTGTATTCTCCTGTGTATCTTATTATGAATGGAGAGTGTAGCCTCTAACATTTAATCCTGTAATGAAAGGATAGTGTTGTTTATAACGTACGAGAGTTTACTCTATTACATAGAAAATAGAAGCAGGAGGAGGTCATTCAGCCCTTTGAACTGCTCCACCATTCATTACGATCATAACCGATCATCCAACCTGATCCCCCTTCTCCCCATATCATTTGATCCGCTTCACTCAAGTCCTGTATCTAACTGCTTCTTGAAAATATTCAATGTTTAATCCTCAACTGCTTTCTGTGGTAGCAATTTCCACAGGCTGACCGCTCTCTAGGTGAATCTCTGTCCTGAATATCTTCAGACTGTGCTCCCTGGTTCTGGACTCCCCACCATCGGGAACATCCTTCCTGCAGGGTCCTGGGTTCGATTCCTGGCTTGGGTCACTGTCTGTGTGGAGTTTGCACATCTTCCTCATGTCTGTGTGGGTTTCCTCCAGCTGCCCCGGTTTCCTCCCACAGTCCAAAGATGTGTGGGTTAGGTTGATTGGCCATGCTAAAATTGCCCCTTAGTGTCCTGAGATGTGTAGGTTAGAGGGATTAGTAGGTAAATATGTAGGGATATGGGGGTAGGGCCTGGGTGGGATTGTGTTTGGTGCAGACTCGATGGGCCAAATGGCCTCTTTCTGCACTGTAGGGTTTCTAAGTTATTCTAAGTCAAGTCATCTACCCTATCTCGTCCTAATAGAATTTGATAGAATTTCTTAACGTATAGATAGTGTAGCTTATAACTAACAACACTTTATCTGGCACAGTGATTAGCACTGCTGCCTCACAGCACCAGGGACCCAGATTCAATTCCAGCCTCGGGTCACTGTCTGTGCGGAGTTTACACGTTCTCCCCGTGTCTGCGTGGGTTTCCTCCAGTTTCCCCTCTCAATCGGAAGATGTGCAGGTTAGGTAAATTGGCCATGTTAAATTGCCCCTAGTGTCGGGGGATTAGCAGGGTAAATGTATGGCGAAGCGGCAAGAGGGCCTGGGTGGGATTGTGGTCAATGCAGATTCTATGGGCCGAATGGCCTCC
This sequence comes from Carcharhinus amblyrhynchos, assembly GCF_965287045.1. NCBI lineage: Eukaryota > Metazoa > Chordata > Chondrichthyes > Carcharhiniformes > Carcharhinidae > Carcharhinus > Carcharhinus amblyrhynchos. The sequence goes on from NC_137348.1 coordinate 44,788,159, forward strand.
TGCATTTATGGATTCTGTGATTCTATAACATAAGGATAGTGTCGCTGATACACTGTAGCTGTACAGGAAATTCAGAAGTTTTCTCAGTTTTGCTTCTTCTGGCTGCTGAACAAATCTGAGTGAGTATGGGTCTGCTGTTCCTGCAGGTGATGGAAGGACAGCAGAATGTGTCCCCTGAGCCACTTGCCTCTGAGTGCACTGTGGTCACACTCTGTGCGGTTATCATGCTGTGTGTTCAGACTTGCTCTGGCCACTGGATGTCTCAGCTGTGGAAAGTGTAAGAACATAGAACACTACAGCACAAACAGGCCCTTCGGCCCACAAGTTGCGCCGATCACATCACCTACCAACCTACAGACCTATCTATAACCCTCAATCTCATTAAACCCCATATACTCATCCAGAAGTCTTTTAAAAGACCCCAGCGAGTTCGCCTCCACCACCACTGACGGCAGCCGATTCCATTCACTCACCACCCTCTGAGTGAAAAACTTACCCCTAACATCACTTCTGAACCTCCCTCCCCGCACCTTAAATCTGTGTCCTCTCGTAGCGACCATTTCAACCCGGGGAAATAGCCTCTGAGAGTCCACCCTATCTATTCCTCTCAACATTTTGTAAACTTCTATCAGGTCGCCTCTCAACCTTCGTCTCTCCAGGGAAAAGAGTCCCAGCTCCCTCAACCTAACTTCATAAGGCATGCCTCCCAGTCCAGGCAACATCCTTGTAAATCTCCTCTGCACCCTTTCAATAGCTTCTACATCTTTCCTATAGTGAGGCGACCAGAACTGCGCACAATACTCCAAATGAGGCCTGACAAGGGTCTTATAAAGTTCCAGCATTACCTCCTGACTCCTAAACTCAATCCCTCGATTAATGAAGGCCAGTACACCATACACCTTCTTGACCACCTCCTCCACCTGCGAGGCCGATTTAAGAGTCCTGTGGACCCGGACCCCAAGATCCTTCTGCTCCTCAACACTACTCAGACTTCTGCCCTTGATAGTGTACTCGTTCATCCCGTTGGTTCTGCCAAAATGGACGACTACACATTTATCTGCGTTGAAGTCCATCTGCCACTTCTCCGCCCAGTCCTGCATCCTATCTATGTCCTGCTGCAACTTTTGCCATCCTTCCAGATCATCCACAACACCACCGACCTTCGTGTCATCAGCGAACTTACTTACCCATCCCTCCACTTCCTCATCCAGGTCATTTATGAAAATGACAAACAACAAGGGTCCCAGAACAGATCCTTGAGGCACTCCGCTGGTGACTGACCTCCATTCAGAAAAAGCCCCATCCACAACCACTCTCTGCCTTCTGCAGGCAAGCCAGTTCTGGATCCACAAGGCCAAAGGCCCTTGGATCCCATGCCCTCTCACCTTCTCAAGAAGTCTTGCATGGGGGACCTTATCAAACGCCTTGCTGAAGTCCATGTACACTACGTCCACGGCACTTCCTTCGTCAATGTGTTCAGTCACATTATCGAAGAACTCAACTAGGCTTGTAAGGCACGACCTGCCCTTGACAAATCCATGCTGACTATTCCTGATCATGTCAAACCTCTCCAAATGTTCGTAAATCTTGTCCCTCAGAAGCCTCTCCATCAGCTTACCAACCACTGAGGTCAGACTCACCAGTCGGTAATTTCCCGGGCTATCTCTGTTCCCTTTCTTAAAAATAGGAACTACATCCGCAATCCTCCAATCCTCTGGAACCTCTCCCGTCTCCATTGACGACGCAAAGATCATCGCCAGGGGCTCTGCAATCTCTTCCCTCGCCTCCCACAGTATCCTGGGGTACATCCCATCTGGTCCCGGCGACTTATCTACCTTGATAGAATTCAAAAGTTCCAACACATCCTCCTCCTTAATATTCACGTACTCAATCCTTTCCATCTGCTGCAAATCCATAACAAAATCTCCCAGATCGGCTTCCACCGTGAATACTGAGGCGAAGTACTCGTTAAGCACCTCCGCCATTTCTTCTGGTTCCACACAAACCTTTCCCCCCTCACCTTTTATAGGTCCTATCCCTTCTCTTCTTATCCTTTTACCTTTCACATATTTATAGAAGGCCTTGGGATTCTCCTTAATCTTACTCGCCAAGGTCTTCTCATGACCTTGGTGATGGTCATGCTAACAATGCAGAATGTTTGGATCTTTCCCTCCTGACTGTTAACAAGGCCGCTGATCTACATTTTCCACAGAAAGATGGGAATAATTGCACAATCTGTTTCCCAAAATACAGGTGAAGCTGTTTTAGATTAATGTCATCAAGTCCAAATGGATTGACTCACTAAGTCAACGGACAGAATAGACATGATCATACAAGCACACAATAGTTTCTGTAATTCTTTTTTGATTATTTTAACAGGGCTGTATTTCTGAGATCTTTGTACCCTCCACACTGTGTAATCTGTCAGCAGTTCCCACTTCCAGCTGCACTCATCCTAATGTCCTGTTGGTTCTCAGATTTCACTGAGAAGGAGTAAGAAAGATATTGTCTTGGTTGACGATTAGAATCATGTTTATTCTGACCTGCAGTGTACGAGTGGGGTGAGAGCCTGAGAAATAATGTTGCCATTCTGGTTGTGCTCAGTTTTAAATATCTGTGAGCCAGGAGTAGGACAGAGAATGCACAAAGATGATAGTTTCTCAGCACAGCCGGAGCGTTGCAGAAACTGGGGACAGCAGTCAGGGATTGTTATGCTGAAGGAGACATAATGAGCAGTGTGTCAGGAATGGGAAAAAGGCCAGGCACATTGCAAATCACCAGGCACTGTATGACATTCTGAACTCGCTCAGAAACAGCAATCACTTCATTTGCTGATTAGGATCCACAGCATTCACTGGAGAAAGGAAGTATAAAGAGAAATGTCAGTAACAGGAGAGGAGAAAATGCAGTACTGCTCAGGAGAGAAATAAAATAGAGCCTGGGGAGAGAGAGAGAGAAAATGCACCACGGAGAGACACGGAGAGACAGAATTCAGCCTGTCTGGCAGTGAGGGTGTCGGGGCCTGGGTACAGTCTGCCAATGATGGTTTGGATTGGGTACAGTCTGTCAGTGAGGGTGTGGGGGTATTGGGAACAGTTTGGCAGTGAGGGTGTTGGGGGTATTGGGAACAGTTTGGCAGTGAGGGTGTGGGGGGATTGGGAACAGTTTGGCAGTGAGGGTGTGGGGGGATTGGGAACAGTTTGGCAGTGAGGGTTTGCGGAGTTTTTGTTTACATTGAAGTTTATACATTAGTCACAAGCAAGGCTTACATAAACACTGCAATGAAGTTACTATGAAATCCCCTTTGTCGTCATTCCAGTAGTTGTTTGGGTCAGTGCACCTAACCGTCTTTCAGAATGTGGGACGTGTTGGAACTTTTAAATTCTATCAAGATAGATAAGTCACCGGGACCGGATGGGATGTACCCCAGGTTACTGTGGGAGGTGAAGGAAGAGATTGCAGAGCCCCTGGTAATGATCTTTGCGTCATCGATGGAGATGGGAGAGGTTCCAGAGGATTGGAGGATTGCGGATGTGGTTCCTATTTTCAAGAAAGGGAACAGGGATAGCCCGGGAAATTACCGACCGGTGAGTCTGACCTCAGTGGTTGGTAAGTCAATGGGGAGGATTCTGAGGGACAGCATTTGTGAACATTTAGAGAAGTTTAGTATGATCAGAAATAGTCAGCACGGCTTTGTCAAGGGCAGGTTGTGCCTTACAAGCCTAGTTGAGTTCTTTGAAAATGTGACTAAACACATTGACGAAGGAAGAGCGGTGGATGTGGTTTACATGGACTTCAGCAAGGCGTTTGATAAGGTCCCTTATGCAAGGCTTCTTGAGAAGGCGAGAGGGCATGGGATCCAAGGACCTATTGCCTTATGGATCCAGAACTGGCTTGCCTGCAGAAGGCAGAGAGTGTTTGAGGATGGGTCTTTTTCTGCATGGAGGTCGGTCACCAGTGGAGTGCCCCAGGGATCTGTTCTAGGACCCTTGCTGTTTGTCATTTTCATAAATGACCTGGATGAGGAAGTGGAGGGATGGGTTAGTAAGTTCGCCAATGACACGAAGGTTGGTGGTGTTGTGGATGGTCTGGAGGGATGTCAGAAGTTGCAGTGTGACATAGATAGGATGCAAGACTGGGCGGAGAAGTGGCAGATGGACTTCAACGCAGATAAATGTGTAGTGGTCCATTTTGGCAGGACCAATGGGATGAAGGAGTACAATATCAAGGGTAGGAGTCTTAGCAGTGTTGAGGAGCAGAAGGACCTTGGGGTCCGGGTCCATAGGATTCTTAAATTGGCCTCGCAGGTGGAGGATGTGGTCAAGAAGGCGTATGGTGTACTGGCCTTCATTAATCGAGGGATTGAGTTTAGGAATCGGGAGGTATTGCTGCAACTTTATAAGACCCTTGTCAGACCCCACTTGGAGTACTGTGCGCAGTTCTGGTCGCCTCACTACAGGAAGGATGTGGAAGCTATTGAGAGGGTGCAGAGGAGATTTACAAGGATGTTGCCTGGATTGGGAGGCATGCCTTATGAAGATAGGTTGAGGGAGCTGGGACTCTTCTCCCTGGAGAGACGAAGGTTGAGAGGTGACCTGATAGAGGTTTATAAGATGTTGAGAGGAATAGATAGGGTGGATTCTGGGAGGCTATTTCCCAGGGCTGAAATGGTCGCTACGAGAGGAGATGCTGGGGAGCAGGTACAGAGGAGATGTCAGGGGTAAGTTTTTCACTCAGAGGGTGGTGAGTGAGTGGAATCGGCTGCCATCGGTGGTGGTAGAGGCGAACTCACTGGGGTCTTTTAAAAGACTTCTGGATGAGTACATGGGATTTAATGGGATTGGGAGTTACAGTTCTATGGCCTGGTAGGCACCTTGTGGGCAGAAGGGCCTGTTTGTGCTGTAGTGTTCTAGAACATAGAACATTCCAGCGCAGTACAGGCCCTTCGGCCCTCGATGTTGCGCCGACCAGTGGAACCAATCTAATGACCCTCTAACCTAAACTATTCCAATGTTATCCATATGCCTATCCACTGACCATTTGAACACCCTTAAAGTTGGCGAGTCCACAACTGCTGCAGGCAGGGCATTCCACGCCCTTACTACCCTCTGAGTAAAGAACCTACCTCTGACATCCGTCCTATAATTACCACCCCTCAATTTAAAGCTATGTCCCCTCGTGTTAGCCATCACCATCCGAGGAAAAAGGCTCTCACTGCCCACCCTATCCAATCGTCTGATCATCTTGTATGCCTCAATTAGGTCACCTCGTAACCTTCTTCTCTCTAACGAAAATAACCTCAAGTCCCTCAGCCTTTCCTCATAAGACCTTCCCACCATACCAGGCAACATCCTGGTAAACCTCCTCTGCAACCTTTCCAATGCTTCCACATCTTTCTTACAATGCGGCGACCAGAACTGTACGCAATACTCCAAGTGCGGCCACACCAGAGTTTTGTACAGTTGCAACATGATCTCACAGCTCCAAAATTCAATCCCTCTACCAATAAAAGCTAACACACCGTACGCCTTCTTAACAACCTTATCAACCTGGGTGCCAACTTTCAGGGATCTATGCACATGTACACTGAGATCTCTCTGCTCATCGACACTACTAAGAGTCCTTCCATTAGCCCTATATTCTATACTCCTGTTACTCTTACCAAAGTGAATCACCTCACACTTTTCCGCATTAAACCTCTCGGCCCAGCTCTGCAGCTTATCTATGTCCCTCTGCAAACTGTAACATCCATCCTCACTGTCTACAACTCCTCCAACTTTGGTGTCATCAGCAAATTTACTAATCCATCCTTCTACACCCTCATCTAGGTCATTTATAAAAATGACAAACAGTAGTGGCCCCAAAACAGATCCTTGAGGTACACCACTTGTAACTGAACTCCAGGATGAATATTTCCCATCAACTACCACCCTCTATCTTCTATCAGCTAGCCAATTCCTGATCCAAACTGCTAAATCACCTTGAATCCCATGCATCCGTATTTTCTGCAGTAGCCTACCATGGGGAACCTTATCAAACACTTTGCTAAAATCCATATACACCACGTCAACTGCCCTACCCTTATCCATTTCTTTGGTCACCTTCTCAAAGAACTTGATAAGGTTTGTGAGACATGACCTACCCTTCACAAAACCATGTTCTATGTTGCATATATAGAACATAGAACATGTTTCATGTTCTATGTTCTATGAAAGTGGAGCACCCAGAGAAAATCCATACAGACACAGGGGGAATGCACAAACTCCACACAGTGAGTGACCCAAGCTGGGAATTGAACCCGGTTCCTTGGCACTGTGTCGCAGCAGTACTAACCAATATGATTGGGTACATTCTGGCAGTAGTGTTGGGGAGTGCTGTCAGCGTGCATATGTTGCTAAATGACAGAATAGGTAACTTAATTTATTGATTTATTGGTTGGGGGGGGCAGTTTAAATCAGAGTTGAGGAGGAACTTCTTCACTCAAAGGGTGGTGAATCTCTGGAATTCTCTGCCCGTTGAAGTGGTGGAGGCTGCCTCGCTAAATATATTTAAGTCACGGGTAGATAGGTTTCTGATAGACAAGGGAATTAAGGGTTATGGGGAGAAAGCGGGAAAGTGGAACTGATCCACTTCAGATCAGCCATGATCTTATTGAATGGCGGGGCAGGCTCGAAGGGCTAGATGGCCGACTCCTGCTCCTATTTCTTATGTTCTTACGATTATCATGAAAGTGCTTTCCCTGACTCGGATGGGGGCAGTCTGTTTGGACTCTGGGACTGCAGGGAGATGGAGCTGGTGTGTTGGAGTTCACTACAAATAGGAGTTGAGAAGATTCCAGACCAGCCCAGCCTTCCTCTGATAAGTTTAGCAGAAACCAAATCGCACATTCTCATTGGGGCCTTGGTAATGGATTCTGTTCCTTCTTTGTGGGCGCCCTGCGTTCATCAACCAGCATGGCCTTTGTCACATTTGATTGTAGCCAGCACTCAGCTGTACACTTTCACAATATTATCCCCATTTTCCTCCTTGTTTCAAAAGCTTCTGTACACAGAAGGATTAGTGAGGACATGAAGAAGAGCTTTTTCACCCAGAGTCTTGTGGGTGCTTGGAATTTGCTACCTGACTTGGTTGAGGTACTTGCATCTGAACCTGAAGCGCTGGAATGTGCAAGGCTGTGGACCAGGTTCTGGAAAGTGAGATTAAAATGAGCAGCCAGTTTCTTTTCCCTCTTTTTTTGGCTGACACTGACACTATGAGCTAAATAACCTCCTGCTGTACCCTACACTTTGCTTCAACACACAGGGTCCACTGTCCCTCAACCCAGAGAAGTGGATCCCATGTGTTGAGGGGCAGTTGATCACATGCCCTGGAAGGCACTGGAGCCTGTGCGCTGGAGTGGCACTGGATATCATGTGCTGAGGGGCACTGGATCCCATGTGTTCATGGGCAGTGGATCCCTTGCATTGAGTGTCAGTGGATCCCTCGTGTTCAAGGACAGTAAATCCCCTCAATGCGCTGGGTCCGCTGCCCCTCTGCACACAGGATCAACTGTCCCACAATGCACAAGATCAAATGTCCCACAATTCAGAAGATCCACTGCCCCTCAACACACAGGATCCACTATCCCTCAGCGCACAGCACGCAGAGCCTCTGAGCACACGGGATCCGGTGGCCCTCGGCGCACAGGAAGCAGAGCCCCTGGGGTTTCCAGTTGATGAACCTCTGGTTGTCGGGAACCGACGGTGGGGGTGTACTGTTATCGGGATCAGGAGATCCCATTGGCATCAAAAACAGAAAGATTCTGGCCACTATTTCTCAGCATCCACAGCCCCTCAACATCTAAGAAATTGCCCCATCCCTTAACAATACTTTGGAGAAAGAAAAGAACATTGTTTGTTGAGTAATTGGTCCCACTGCGAAGTCCAAATCGGAAATGGTGTTGGAATGGTAACATGCTGTGACCCATTAGCGTTCATTTAACCATTTCTTTGTTCAGTCCTTGGCCCACAAGTACACAAAAAACCTAGTTTATGTCACAGACTTACATGTAGGCATGTTTAGGAGGGCATGTTTGCATGTAAGATGGAGTGTCTGCATTTATGGGGCATGTGTGCATGTTGGCAACATGTTGACGTGTATGTATAAGCATGCTGGTGTTTGTGTGTCTGTGTGTCACTATATGTCTCAATGCATCTATCTGCGGGCATGTACGTGTGTAGGTGGGTGGAATTGCATGTGTAGATGTACATTTAGATGTTTGTGGGGTATTTGCATGTAGGCATGTGTGGATGATTGTGTATGTCACTTGTGAGGGGGTGTGTATAACTTATATATCTGTGTGCTTGTGTAGAGGTATGTGTGCGTGTGAGTGGGTGTGTTGGGTTGTCTGTGTGTGTGGTGTGGTAAGTGTGTGTGTGCATCGTGTGTGTGGTATGCTTGTGCATGCATCGTGTGTGTGGTATGCTTGTGCATGTGTGAGTGGTGATGTTTATGTATGCGTGTCTGGTGTGTGTATATGTGTGGGGTGTGTGCGAGGTTTGTTTCTGTGTGTAATGTGTGCTGCGTGTGTATGTGTGGTGGTGGTTATGTGTGTGTAGTTGTGTGTTTGTATGTGTGTGTACGTAGTGGTATGTATGTGGTGGTATATATGGTGTGTGTGAGTATGTAGTGGTGTATATGGTGTGTGTATGGTGTGGTGGTGTGTGTGTGTATGTAGTGGTGTATATGGTGTGTGTATGGTGTGGTGGTGTGTGTGTGTGTGTATGTAGTGGTGTATGTGGTGTGTGTGTGTGTGTGTGAATGTAGTGGTGTATATGGTGTGTGTATGGTGTGTGTGTGTGTATGTAGTGGTGTATATGGTTTGTGAGGTGTGGTGGTGTATATGGTGTGTGTATGGTGTGGTGGTGTGTGTGTGTATGTAGTGGTGTATATGGTGTGTGTATGGTGTGTGTGTGTGTATGTAGTGGTGTATATGGTTTGTGAGGTGTGGTGGTGTATATGGTGTGTGTATGGTGTGGTGGTGTGTGTGTGTGTGTGCAGTGGTGTATATGGTGTGTGTGTGAGTATACACAAGTGAACCTGTGCAGTGGAAGGGTCAGTTTGTGTTGCTGAAACACTGGAGTGTGCTCACACCTCGGGAATGACCATTTGGTTAGGGAGTGAAAGAGGTCAGTCTGGGGTCTGGAGCTCAGAGGAAGTCCAGATTTTCACTCAGCAGCAGGGATGAATACTGAAACCCGGGCCCAATTAGGGAGAATACAGAGAGTTAACGATCAGCAACATTTCTGTGGGAATCTAATCCATGAAGCACAGCCAGGCTTTTCCCAGAACATTCTCTATTCTTTTTATAACAGCTGATCTGTGGGTCCCTATTTTCCATGAGAGGCAGGTCAGTCACTGTTACTTTGTCCCATCTCTTTAAATTGGGAAGAAGTGCGTAGGTCAAAGAGCCTGGAATCACCAGGGAAGGAATGAGTTTGCAAAGATCTTGAAGAAAGGGATATTGTAAGTGATGGCTGAATGCCAAAACCATCAAAACCTCCTGGATGAAAGGGTTTGGGGAAAAACAGGAAATACCACACTGAAAGACCCCTCACCCAGCCCCTTACACACCCGCTTCAACAGGAGATGTTAACTGTGCCTAACACAGCACATACACCATGCCCTTTACCCCCTCGGCGCCCCCCCACCCCATCGGCATCTTCTATCCCCTCAGAAGCCCCTCCCCCTTGGCGCTCCCCCTCCCCCTCGGCGCTCCCCTCCCCCTCTGCGCTCGCGCTCCCCCTCCCCCTCGGCACTCCCCCTCCCCCTCGGCGCTCCCCCTCCCCCTCTGCGCTCGCGCTCCCCCTCCCCCTCGGCGCTCACACTGGCCCGTTGGCGCTCCCCCTTCCCCTTGGCTCTTCCCCTCGGCGCTCCCCCTCCCCCTCGGCGCTCTCCCTCCCAGCGCTCCGCCTCCATCTTCTGCCCTCCCCCTCCCTCCCGGCGCTCCCCCTCCCCCTCGGCGCTCTCCCTCCCAGCGCTCCGCCTCCACCTTCTGCCCTCCCCCTCCCTCCCGGCGCTCTCCCTCCCCCTCGGCGCTCCCCCTCCCCCTCGGCGCTCCCCCTCCCCCTCGGCGCTCCCCCTCCCCCTCGGCGCTCCCCCTCCCCCTCGGCGCTCTCCCTCCCCCTCGGCGCTCTCCCTCCCCCTCGGCGCTCCCCCTCCCCCTAGGCGCACGCCCCCGGCCCCTCGGCATGCATGTGCACACACACACACACTTCTATGGGTTGTAAGCAGTTAAGTAACAGATGGAGTGCAATTTGTGATTCTGCAAATGGATAGTCAGATGCTCTTTCCTAGGGTAGAGAGTTCAAATACTGGGAGACATAGGTTTGAGGTACATGGGGAAAAGTTTAGAGGAGATGTGCGAGGGCAAGTTTTTTTACCCAGAGGGTGGTGAATGTCTGGAACGCGCTGCCTGGGCAGGATGTGAGAGCAGGTACAATAGCAGCATTTAAGGGGCAATTAACCAAATACATGAATAAGATAGGAATGGAAGGATACGGACTCTGTAAGTGCGTACGGGTTCAGTTTAGGCAGGCATCATCTGGGCACAGGCTTGGAGGACCGAAGGGCCTGTTCCTGTGCTATACTCTTCTTTGTTGTTTGACTGAGTAAAGGCTGCTTTATGTGGCATGGACAGTCTCAGGGGACTGTTCCCTGTCTATGTTTAATTAGTTCATCTCAGCATTTGGCCTCAGTTCAGGAAGTGAGTTACATCTGAGAAATCATCGAGGGGTTCTGGGATGTGTTTTCTGTTTCGAATAGTTGAATTTAATGGAGTTCAGGGCCTTTACGTACGGAGTGAGAGAGAACTGCAAATGACTGGCAGACTAGGACCTGGTTTTTCATGGATTAAGTTTCTCTCTACAGACTACAGCACAGTTGGTAAACTGGCTAGCATGTGGTTAACTCCAGCAGCATGGGTTCAATTCCTGTTTCAACTGAGCTAGAATTAGGAGCTGCCTCCAGGACCTGCTCCTCGTCCTGTCCCGGAGATTGGAAAACAATGGTGAGCCATCACCGTCAAAAACTGCCAACAAAACCGGCTCAGCCTCCGCACACACGAAGCTAAGGAGCCATCAGGCAGAGCCATCTCTCTGATATATTGAGGCTTGCAGGTACACTTTCTGTAAACATCATTCACTTCCTGTCATTTGTTGGACATCTGCACCAATAAAGCGGTTTGTTCTGACAGTGTTCAAAACAAAGCAGTTTGCTTGATTGGCACCAATCCACCACCTTCCCCGTGTATTGGTGCATGCTGGCAGCAGTATACTGTCTACAAGAAGCATTGCAGCAACTCAGCAAGACTCATTCCAAAACCATGAACTCTATTACCTCAAATGACACATGGAGAACACCACAACCTGCAAGTTCCCCCTCTGTACCTCACATCATCCTGACTGAAATATATTCCACCCCTTCACTCTCACTGTGGTGTAGGTAAATGCACAGTGAAGGAACATCATTATTATTATTAATTATTTGAATTATCGTTATTTGTATGCGCGAAGGATTTAGGTAGCTCACTGTGGTGTAGGCAAATGCACAGTGAAGGAACATCATGGAGGATGCTGGGGATTTATGAAAGGGGACTTTGAGTGGTTGTGTTTGAGCAGGGAATGCTGTTCCTGGCATCTTTTGTCTTCAACACTTCACTATCATGTGGAAGGCAAAAAGAATACAGCAAAGGAAAGGCCCTTCGGCCCTCCAAGCCTGTGCTAATTATGATGCCCCAACTAAACTGAAAAAAAAACTTCTGCCCTTATTCAGTCTGTATCCCTCTATTCCCTCCCTATTCATGTACCTATCATGTACCTCTCTTAAATGTTGCTAATGTGCCTCCTTCTGCCAACTCCTCTGGCAGCACCTTCCAGGCACCCGTGGCTCTCTGCATGAAAAACTTTCCCCACACAACTCCCTTAAACCCTCCCCCTCTCACCATGAACCTGTGCCCCCTTGTAATTGACGCTTCTACCCTGGGAAAAGACTTTCTATCGACCCTGTCCGTGCCTCTCAGGTCTCCCCTCAGCCTCTGTCTTTCCAGTGAAAACAACCTCTCCTCATAGCCAATGCCTTTGAGACCAGGCAACATCCTGGTGAACCTTCTTTGCATTCTCTCCAAAGCTTCCACATCCTTCTGGTAGTGTGGTGACCAGAACATCACGCAACACTCCAAATGCAGCCTAACCAAGATTTTATATAGCTGCAGCATGGTTTCCCAACTCTTGTACTCAGTGCCCTGGCTGATGAAGGCAAGCAAGCCATTCCTTGATAATCACCTTGGCCACCTGTGTTGCCACTTTTAGGGAACTGTGGACCAGCACACCCAGATCCCTCTGTATGTTAATATTCCTAAGGGTTCTGCCATTTACAATACAATTCACATCTAAATTTGATCCTCCAAATGCATCACCTCACATTTGTCCAGATTAAAATCCATCTGTCATTTCTGTATTCAAGTCTCCAATCTACCTCTATCCTGTTGTATCCTCTGACAATCCCTGGCACCATCAGAAAGGACAATCCCTGGCACCATCCGGAGATGAGGGGGTTGGACTATGAAGAGAGACTAAATAGACTGGGTCTGTGCTCGTTGGAGTTTAGAAGAATGAGGGGGGAGCTTATAGAGATGTATAAGATAATGAAAGGGATGGGTAGGGTAGAGGTAGAGAGATTCTTCCCGCTCAGAAAGGATAGCAGGACTAGAGGGCACAGCCTCAAGGTAAGGTGGGGGGGGCAGTTTAGATCGGAGTTGAGGAGGAACTTCTTCACTCAAAGGGTGGTGAATCTCTGGAATTCTCTGCCCGTTGAAGTGGTGGAGGCTACCTTGCTAAACATATTTAAGTCACGGGTAGGTAGGTTTTTGACAGACAAGGGAATTAAGGGTTATGGGGAGAAAGCGGGCAAGTGGAACTGAGCCACTTCAGATCAGCCATGATCTTATTGAATGGCGGGGCAGGCTCGAGGGGCTAGATGGCCTACTCCTGCTCCTATTTCTTATGTTCTTATGTTCTTATTTCCCCCCTCCCTCTCTAACCCAGGGATCACTGGACAGTGATCAGGAGTAGGAACCCTGGCTAATTTCCTCTCTCTCTAACCCAGAGGTCATGAACAGTGATCAGGAGCAGGAACCCTGGCTGATTTCCCCTCTCTCTAGAGAGGGGTCACCGGACAGTGATCAGGAGCAGGATGCATCACAGACACATGGCTGCAAGGGGATCAAGGCTGGGATCTAAATATCCAAGGATATGTGTCCTATTGGAAGGACAGGCAAATGGCAAGGGGCGGAGTTGCATTGTTAGTAAGAAATGAAGTTAAATCGATAGCAAGAAGTGATATAGGATCAGAAGGCATAGAATCTCTGTGGGGTGGAGTTGAGGAATTGCAAAGGTAAAAAGACCTTGATGGGAGTTATGTACAGGCCCCCTGAGCAGTAGGCAGGATGTGGGGCAGAAAATAAATCAGGAGATAGAAAATGCAATATTACAATAATGATGCGAGACTTCAATATGCAGGTGGACTGGGAAAATTAGGAAGATAGTGGATCCCAAGAAAATATATTTGTGGAATGTCTAAGAGATGGTTTTTTGGAGCAGCTTGTGACAGAGCCTACTAGGGAATAGGCAATTCTGGATTTGGTGATGTGTAACGAGGCAGACAAGATTAGGGAACTTAGGTGAAGGAAAACCTTAGGGAGCAGTGACCACAATATGATAGAATTTACCCTGCAGTTTGAGAGGGAGAAGCTGGAGTCAGACGTAACACTATTAGAATTAAATAAAGGTAACTACAAAGACATGAGGAGTAGCTGGCCAGAGTTGATTGGAAAGGGAGCGGAAAGACAGTGGGACAGAGTTTTTGACAGCTATTCGGGAGACACAACAGAAATTCATCCCAAGGAGGAGGAAACATGCTAAGGGGAGGATGAAGCATCCATGGCTGATGAGAGAAGTCATGGACAGCATAGAAGAAAAAGCATACAAAGTGGTGAGGATTAGTGGGAAACCAGAGGATTGGGAAACCTCTAAAAGCGAGCAGAGGACAACTAAAAAAAGCAATAAGAGGAATGAAGATGAAATATGAGTGTAAACTAGCTAGTAGTATAAAAGAAGATAGGAAGAGATTTTTTCAATATACAAAATATATATTTATATATTTATTTATATATAAAATATGTATTTAGGATGTGGAAGCTATTGAGAGGGTGCAGAGGAGATTTACAAGGATGTTGCCTGGATTGGGAGACATGCCTTATGAGGATAGGTTGAGGGAGCTGGGACTCTTCTCCCTGGAGAGATGATGATTGGGAGGTGACCTGATAGAGGTTTATAAAATGTTGAGAGGAATAGATAGGGTGGATTCTTGGAGGCTATTTCCCAGGGCTGAAATGGTCGCTACGAGAGGACACAGGTTTAAGGTGCTGGGGAGCAGGTACAGAGGAGATGTTAGGGGTCAGTTTTTCACTCAGAGGGTGGTGAGTGAGTGGAATCGGCTGCTGTCGGTGGTGGGAGAGGTGAACTCGCTGAGGTCTTTTAAAAGACTTCTGGATGAGTACGTGGGACTTAATGGGATTGGGAGTTATAGTTATGGCCTGGTAGGTATTGATGTGATCGGTGCAACTTGTGGGCCGAAGGGCCTGTTTGTGCTGTAGTGTTCCATGTTCTAAAAGGTAAGAGAGAGGCAAAAATAGCCATTGGACCACTGGAAAATGAGGCTGGAGAAGTAATAATAGGAAACAAAGCAACGGCAGAGGAACTGGATAGTTACTTTGCATCAGCCTTCACAGTGGAAGACACCAATGGGATGCCAGAACTCCAGGAGAATTAGGGGTGAATCTAGTGGCCATCACTAAGGAGAAGGTTCTGGAGAAACTGAAAGGTCTGAAGGATGAATCATCTGGACCTGGTGGACTACACCCCAGGGTTCTAAAAGAGATAGCTGAGGAAATTGTGGAGGCATTGGTGGTGATCTTTCAGGAATCACTGGAGGCAGGGAGGGTACCAGAGGAGTAGCTAATGTAACATCGCTGTTTAAGAAGGGAGGGAGGCAGGAGATGGGAAATTATAGGCCTGACTTCAGTCACTGGCAAGATCTTAAGAGTCCATTGTTAAAGATGAGATCTCAGAGTACTTGGAAGTGCATGATAAAGTAGGACTGAGTCAGCACGGCTTTGTCAAAGGGAGGTCATATCTGATAAATCTGTTAGAGTTCTTTGAGGAGGTAACAAGAAAGTTAGATAAAGGAGAACCAGTGAATAACTGTCAAAAACTCCTGCCATTGCTGTTCCACTGTCTTTGTAGTTACCTTTATTTAATTCTAATACTGTTACGTCTGACTCCAGCTTCTCCCTCTCAAACTGCAGGGTAAATTCTATCATATTGTGATCCCTGCTCCCTAAGGGATTCCTTCAGCTTAAGTTCTCTCCTCAAGTCTGCCTCATTACACATCACCAAATCCAGAATTGCCTGTTCCCTGGTAGGCTCTGTCACAAGCTGCTCCAAAAAACCATCTTTTAGACATTAGAGATATAGGAGGGATGTCCGAGGTAGATTCTTTACTCAGAGAGTGGTTGGAGTGTGGAATAGACTGCCTGCTGTGATAGTGGAGTCGGACACTTTAGGAACTTTCAAGCGGTTATTGGATAGGCACATGGAGCCCTCCAGAATGATAGGGAGGGGATAGCTTGATCTTGGGATTGACTTAGCTCGGCACAACATTGAGGGCCGAAGGGCCTGTACTCTGCTGTACTGTTCTATGTTCTATTCCACAAATTCCTTTCCTTGGGATTCACTACCTTCCTAATTTTCCCAGTCCACCTGCATATTGAAGTCTCCCACCATTATTGTAATATTGCCTTTTCTATCTCCTGATTTATTTTCTACCCCACATTCTGATTACTGCTGGGGGGCCTGTAAATTTCTAGAAGGCCTTTGACAAGGTGCCGCAAAGGAGACTGTTAAATAAGTGCCCATGGTGTTGAGGGTAAGATCCTGGCATGGATAGAGGATTGGCTGACTGACAGAAGGCAGAGAGTGGGGATAAAGGGGTCTTTTTCAGGAGGACAGCTGGTGACTAGTTTTGTGCCTCAGGGCTCAGTGCTGTGACCACAGCTTTTCACAATATACATTAACAATTTGGAGGAAGGAACTGAAGGCACAGTTGTTCAGTTTGCAGATGATACAAAGATATACAGAGGGGCAGGTAGTATTGAGGAAGCAGAGGGGCTTTCGAAAGACTTGGACAAGTTAGGAGAGTGGGCAAAGAAGTGATGGAATACAATGTGGAAATATGTGAGGTTATGCACTGTGAAAGAAGTAATGGAGACTATTTTCTCAATGGGGAAATGCTTAGGAAATCAGAAACACAAAGGGACTTGGGAGTCGTTGTTCAAGATTTTCTCCAGGTTAACAGGTTCAGTTGGCAGTTAGGAAGGCAAATGCAATGTTAGCTTTCATGTTGAGAGGCTAGAATACAAGAGCAGGAATGAGGCTGTATAAGGCTTTGGTCAGACCCCATTTGGAATATTGTGAGCAGTTTTGGGCCCCATATCTAAGGAAGGATGTGCTGGCCTTGGAAAGGGTCCACAGGAAGTTCACAAGAATGATCCCTGGATTGAAGAGCTTGTCGTGTGAGGAACGGTTGAGGACTCTGGGTCTGTACTCGTTGGAGTTTAGAAGGATGAGGGGGAATCTTAGTGAAACTTACAGGATACTGCGAGGCCCGGATAGAGTGGACATGGAGAGAATGTTTCCACTAGTGAGAAAAACTAGAACCAGAGGGCACAACCTCGGGCTAAAGGGACGATCCTTTAAAACAGAGATGAGGAGGAATTTCTTCAGCCAAAGAGTGATGCTCTTTCCTGCAAAAGGCTGTGGAGGCCAGGTCATTGAGTGTCTTTAAGATAGAGGTGGGTAAGTTCTTGATTAATAAGTGGTTCAGGATTCTAGGGAAAAGGCAGGAGAATAGGGTTGAGAAAAATATCAAGCATGATTGAATGGCGGAGCAGACTCAATGGGCCGAGTGGCCTAATTCTGCTCCTATGTCTTATGGTGTTTTGAACCGTGGCTGAGTTCCTCCCTCTCTCCAACGCAGGGGTCACTGGACAGTGATCAGGAGCTAGAACACAGGCTGATTAATCTTCTTCTGCACAAAAATCCATCCATCCTCACACTTCTCTATCCACTCACCTCCCTTGACCAGCAACAATCTATTATTCTCAGATCTTAAATAATTACGATTGCATCAACTAACTCGTATGGGAAAGAATTCCAGATTACTCTCACTCCTTTGAGAATGCCTCTTCAAAATGCTCTACCTCTGATTTTTAGGTTCTTTCCTGGGCCTAAACTCCTCTGCCAGTGACATTTCTCTCTATTTATGCTATCAATTCCTTACAAAACTTTAAAAATCTCAGTTCAATCACCCCACAATATTCAATATTGCAGGGAAGACAAGCCTGGTTTATATGGAATTAATCCTCATACGTGGACACCTAGTTTCCTTCTGAGCATCTAATAAATTCCAAAATATGGGGTGTGATCTTGCCAGCACGCCATGCCAGTCGCTAGGCATGGTGAGACAGGAATGTCACGACCTTGTTTTGCCAGAAAGGGCACAAAGTTAATATAAAAGTAAGACCCCTTACCCACTCTCACACATCACCTTCTGGCCTCCTGGAACGTCCCCCTCGCCAATGTGACATCACAGTGGCAAGAATCAGTACTGGTCCCCGCCAGAGAAGACTTGGCACCATGGACCCCCTTTATATTCCACAATTCAAGATATAAAAGCTATCATTCCAACTATTACATTTTAGTAATCCAGGCACATGGACCCCAAATCTCTTTTGATGTTAACTATTCCTTGATTTTCACCATTTTAAAAAGTATTCAGATCGATCTTAATGGATAACCTCATAGTTAGTTTGAAATCTGTCTGTCATGCACATACATCTGTTTTGCACATTCAAATGTTCTTTATTCATTCACAGGTTGTGAACATTGTTAGTAAAGTCAACATTTAATGGCCACCCCTCACTAACCTTGAGACTTGGATAAAATTGAGTGGCTTGCAAAGTTATGTCATAGTTAGATGTCAACTACAGTGCTGTGAGTCAGGAGCCACAAAGCAGCCACACATAAAAAGGCTGGCAGATTTCCTTTTCAGAAGGACGTCAGTGAATTGGATGGGTATTTATAATAACCTAATAATTTCATGGCGATCATTATGATAACAACTTTTTATTCCAGATTTCATTGAATTAATTGTATTTAAGTTCCCCAGTTACTGCAGTTGGATTTAATCAAACCTCTGGATTAATAGTCCAGGCCTCTGAATTACCAGTTCAATGACTGGTTAGGTCAATCGAATGGAAGGTTGATTAGTGATTCAGAGCAACAGCAACATAGAAAATAGGGGCAGGAGGAGGCCATTCAGCCCTTCGAGCCTGCTCTGCCATTCATTTTGACCATGGCTGATCATCAAATTCAAAATCATGATCCCATCTTCCTCCCATATCTCTTGATCCCTTTAGTTATAAGAGCTCTCTCTAATTTCTTCTTGAAATCACACAATGTTTTGGCCTCAACTGCTGTTTGTGGTAATTAATTCCACACATTCACCACCCTCTGTGTGAAGAAATTTCTCCTCACCTCAGTTTTAAAAGCTTTATACCTTATCCTCAAACTATCATCCCTAGTTCTGGACTCACCCACCATTGGGAATATTCTTCTTGAATCTGCCCTGTTTAATCCTGTTAGAATTTCATAAATTTCTATGAGATCCCCCTCACTCTTCTAAACTCCAATGAATATAATCTTAACTGACTTAGTCTCTCCTCACATGACAGACTTGCCATCCCAACAATCAGTCTGGTAAGCTTCGCTGTTCTCTCCCTATCGCAAGGAACATCCTTCCTCACATAAGGACACCAAAACTGCACACAATACTCCAAGTGTGGCCTCACCAATGCCCTGTACAATTCCAGTAAAACTATTCCTGTACTCAAATCCTCTCACTATGAAGGCCAAAATGCCATTTGCCTCCTTTACTGCCTGCTGTACCTGCGTACTTACTTTCAGCGACTGATGCACAAGGACACCAAGGTCTTTAAGCATCCACTAATCTAAATTTACACACATTCAAATAATAATCTTTCTTCCTATTACTGATCCCCTCACATTAATCCACATTATACTGTACCTGCTATGTCTATGCCCACACACTCAGTCTGTCCAAATCACACAGAAGCATCTCTGCATCCTTCTCACACCTCACCCTCCCACTCAAATTTGCGTCATCTGCAAACTTGGATAGAGTACATTTAGTTCCCACTTCCAAATTATTAATATATAATGTGAACAGTTGGGGTCCCAGCACAGATCCCTGTGGTATGCCACTAGACCCTGCCTGCCAATTGGAAAAAGACCCATTTATGCCAATTCTTTGCTTCATATCTGCTAACCAACTTTCTATCCATCTCAAGAAACCACTTGTAATCCCATTACAGTTCACTATGTGAGACCTTGTTGAAAGCCTTCTGAGAGTCTAAATAAATCACATCCACCAGTTCTCCTTGGTCAACTCTACGAGTTACATCCTCAAAGAATTCCAATAGATTCATCAATTATGATTTCCCTTTTGTAAATCCACATTAACTTTGTCTGATTATATCGCTGCTTTCCAAATGCTGAGCTATGAAATCCTTAAGAATGGACTCTACCAACTTCCCCAACACTATGTTAGGCTCACTGGTCTATAGTTCCCTGTTTTCTCTCTGCTCCCCTTTTTGAATAGCGGGCTTACATTAGCTACCCTCCAATCTGTATGAACCAGTCCAGAGTCCAAAGAATTTTGGAAAATGACCATCAATGGATCTATTATTTCCAGGGTCACTTTGTTAAGTACTCTGGGATGACGATAATCAGGCCCTTGAGATTTATCCATCTTCAATCTAATCAATTTCCCCAAAACTCTAATTCTAGTAACACTGACTTCTTCTAGCTCCTCACCAAAATTTGTTTCTCTCAGAATTTCTGGTACATTATTCATGTCTTCCTTTGTGTAGACAGAAGCAAATACACATTTTGAACCCACAGGTTTGATTACCCTGTTAGGTGAGATTACTGAGAAATAAGGGGGAAATCACTTTGACAGGGTTGTACTATAGGCCCCCAAATAGAACATTACAGCGCAGTACAGACCCTTCGGCCCTCGATGTTGCACCAACCTGTGAAACTAATCTTAAGCCCATCTAACCTACACTATTCCAATATCATCCACATGTTTATCCAATGACCATTTAAGTGCCCTTAATGTTGGCGAATCCACTACTAGAACATAGAACATTACAGCACAGTACAGGGCCTTCGGCCCTTGATGTTGTGCTGAGCTATGTCCGAACCCAAGATCAAGCTATCCCTCTCTCTATCATTCTGGTGTGCTCCATGTGCCTTTCCAATAACTGCTTGAAAGTTCCTAAAGTGTCCGACTCCAACATCACAGCAGGCAGTGCATTCCAACCACTCTCTGCATAAAGAATCTACCTTGGACATCCCTCCTATATCTCCCACCATGAACCACAGTTATGCCCCCTAGTAACAGCAACATCCACCTGAGGAAGTAGTCTTTGAACGTTCACTCTATTGCTCTCATCATTTTATAAACTTAAGAATTACTGAACTACTGTTGCAGGCAGGGCATTCCACGCACTTACTACTCTCTGAGTAAAGAACCTATCTCTGACATCTGTCCTATAATTATCACCCCTCAATTTAAAGCTATGTCCCCTCGTGTTAGCCACCACCATCCAAGGAAAAAGGTTCACGCTGTCCACCCTATCTAATCCTCTGATCATCCTGTATGCCTCAATTAAGTCACCTCTTAACCTTCTTCTCCCTAACGAAAACAGCCTCAAGTCCCTCAGCCTTTCCTCATAAGATTTTCCCACCATACCAGGCAACATCTTCGTAAATCTCCTCTGCACCCTTTCCAATGCTTCCACATCCTTCCAAAAAGGGGCGACCAGAACTGTATGCAATACTCCAAGTGCGGCTACATCAGGGTTTTATACAGCTGCAACATGACATCACGGCTCCGAAACTCAATCCCTCTACCAATAAAAGCTAACACACCATCCGCCTTCTTAACAACCCTATCAACCTGGGAGCCAACGTTCAGGGATCTATGCACATGGACACTGAGATCTCTCTGCTCACACTACCAAGTATTTTACCATTAGCCCAGCACTCCCTATTCCTGTTACTCCTACCAAAGTGAATCACTTGATACTTTTCCGCATTAAACTCTTTGCCACCTCTCAGCCCAGGTCTGCAGCTTATCTATGCCCCTCTGTAACCTGCAACATCCTTCCGCACTGTCCATAACTCCACTGACTTTAGTGTCATTTTGACTTTTGATGTTGCAGTTATGTTGGTCAGGCCACATCTGGAATACTGCATCCAGTTCTGGTCACCACACTACTGGAAGGATGTGGAGGCTTTGGGAAGAGTACAGAAAAGGTTTACTAGGATGTTGCCTGGTGGAGGGTATTAACTATGAGGTGAGGTTGAGTGGAGCTGTTCTCCCTGGAAAGACAGAGGTTGAGAGGCGACCTAATAGAAATTTATAAAATTATGAAGGGCATAGATAGGGTGAACAGTGGGAAGCTTTTTCCCAGGTCAGAAATGACAAACACAAGGGGTCACAAGTTTAAGGAAAGGGGGGCATGGTTCAATACAGATATGGGGGGGACGTATTTTACACAGAGGCGGACATGCTAAGATCATTTAAGACTTACTTAGATAGCCACACGAACAGACTGGGCTGGTCTAGTTCGGGACACATCTTTGGTGCAGGCTTGGAGGGCTGAAGGGCCTGTTCCTGTGCTGTACTGTTCTTTGTTCTTTTCTTTGTTGTCTGCCAGGATATTGGTGCCCCTCCAGTTCAGGTGAAATCCATCCTTCTTGTACAGGTCCCATCCTTCCTGGAAGACTTCCACAAATCTGAAACCCTCAGTCCTGCACCAGTTCGTTCGCCACGTGTTCAGCTGCACAATCTCCCTGTTCTTAGCCTCACTAGCACGTGGCACGGGGAGCATCCCAGAGGTCTGCAGCTTTTTAGCCTGCTACCTGATTCCCTAAGTTGCTCTTGCAAGACCTCCCTGCTCCTTCTGCCTTTGTCAGTTGTACCAATGTGGACAATGACGTCTGTCTGAGTCCCTCCCTTTTTTAGGATGCTTTCTACTCACTCAGAGACATTCAGGATCCTGGCATCAGTGAGGCAGACTACCATCCTGGAGTCTCGTTCGCACCCACAGAGCCGCCTGTCTGTGCCTCTAACTATTGCTCTCCTATTTTCCCCCTTTCTCTTCTAAGCCACACAGCCCAACTCTGTGCCAGAGACTTGGTCACTGTGGCTTAGCCCTGGAAGGTCATCCCCCCCACCCCCTCCCCACAGTATCCAAAATGGTATACACCACAGGGCATCCCAGTACTGACTGCTTCCTCCTCTCCCCTCTCCTATCCGTCACCCAGCTAGCTTCGGTTGTAGGTGTTACCACTTCCCGATATCTGCTATCTATCACCCCCTCTGCCTCCCGGATGATCCGAAGTTCATCTAGTTCCAGCTCCAATTCCCTAAGGCAGCCTGTGAGGAGCTGGATCTGGGTGCACCTCCCACAGCTGAAATCAGCAGGGTCACTAATGGTAACCCTTACCTCCCACATCCTGCAAGAGGAGCACTGAACTGCCCTAACCACCATACTCTCCACCCAAACTCCCAACTATAGCTGCTCTGTGTTCCCACTCTTTAAACTATCGATGCTCTTCTTTTGTTTTTTTAATTTCTCCATCTGCTATCTCTCCACCCAAGCCTCCAACCAATCCTGCTGTATCCACTGATGGTCCTTATTGCTATCTGCAAATCCACCAACCTTTGTATCATCCGCAAACTTACTAATCAATCCAGTTACAGTTCCCTCCAAATCATTTATATATATTACAGACAGCAAAGATCCCAGCACTGATCCCTGAGGAACGCCACTTGTCACAGCCCTCCATTGAGAATTACACTCTGTACCCTCTGTGACCGAGTAAGAAGTCTCACAACACCAGGTTAAAGTCCAACAGGTTTATTTGGTAGCAAAAGCCCCTAGCTTTCGGAGCACTGCTCCTTTGTCAGGTGAGTGGGAATTCTGTTTACAAACGGCGCATATAAAGACACAAACTCGATTTACAGAATAATTTGGTTGGAATGTGCGTCTTTACAGGTCTCAAAATTGTCAAGTCTCAAAGGTACAGACAATGTGAGTGGAGCGAGCGTTAAGCACAGGTTGAAGAGATGTGCATTGTCTCCAGACAGGACAGTTAGTGAGATTTTACAAACCCAGGCAAGTCATGGGGGGTTACAGATAGTGTGACATGAACCCAAGATCCCGGTTGAGGCCGTCCTCATGTGTGTGGAATTTGGCTATCAGTCTCTGCTCAGCAACTCTGTGCTGTCATGTGTTGTGAAGGCCGCCTTGGAGAACACTTACCCGAAGATCAGAGGCCGAATGCCCGTGACCGCTGAAATGTTCCCTGAAAGGGAGAGAACAGTTTTGCCTGGTGATTGTTGAGCGATGTTCATTCATCCACTGTCGTAGTGTCTGCATGGTCTCCCCAGTGTACCATGCATTGGGACATCCTTTCCTGCAGCATATCAGGTAGACAACGTTGGCCAAGTTGCAAGAGTATGTACCGTGTACCTGGTGGATGGTGTTCACATGTGAGATGATGGCATCCATGTCGATGATCTGGCACATCTTGCAGAGGTTTCTGTGGCAGGGTCGTGTGGTGTTGTGGTCACTGTTCTCCTGAAGACTGGGTAGTTTGCTGCGGACAATGGTCTGTTTGAGGTTGTGCAGTTGTTTGAAGGCAAGAAGTGGGGGTGTGGGGATAGCCCTGGCGAGATGTTCATCTTCATCAATGATATGTTGAAGACTCTGGGGAAGATGTCATAGCTTCTCCACTCCAGGGAGGTACTGGACGACGAAGGGTACTCTGTTCACCGTGTCCCGTATTTGTTTTCTGAGAATGTCGGTACGGTTTTTCGCTGTAGCGTGTCGGAACTGTCAATCAATGAGATGAGCACCAGACCCTGTTCTTATGAGGGCATCTTTCTATGACTGAGCCAGTTCTGTATCCACCTTGCCAGCTCACTTCTGATCCCATGTGACTTCACCTTCTGCACCAGTCTGCCGTGTCAAAGGCCTTACTGAAGTCCACGTAAACAACATCCACTGCTTTACCCTCACCAATCATCTTCGTCACTTGCTCGAAAAATTCGATTAAGTTAGTGAGTCATCAATCATCTTTCAACATCCACTGCCCTACCCTCATCATCAATTCCATCAAGTTCGCGAGACATGACCTCCCCTTCACAAAACCACATTGCCTCTCGCTAATATGTCCACTTATTTCCACATGGGAGGGGCTTTTTTTCTCTGGAGCATAGATGGCAGAGGGGTGATCTTATAGAGGTCTATAAAATAATGAGGGGCACAGATCAGCTAGATAGTCAATATCTTTTCCCAAAGGTAGGGATTCCAAAACTAAAGGGCAGAGGTTGAAGGGAAAGGGGAGAGATACAAAAATGTCTAGAGGTGCAATCTTTTCACAGAGGGTGGTGAGTGTCTGAGACAAGCTGCCAGAGGTAGTAGTAGAGGCGGGTACAATTTTGTCTTTTAAAAAGCATTTAGACAGTTACATGGATGAGATGGGTATAGAGGGATATGAGCCAAATTGGGGTTAGCTTAGGGGTTTAAAAAAAGGGCAGCACGGACAAGATGGGCCGAAGGGCCTGTTTCCATGCTGTAAACCTCTATGACTCTATGACTTATGAATGCCTGCCTTCTTAAACTTGCCCCATATCTCAGGTGTGGTGATTCTCAGGTTAAATCACCACCAGTCATCTCTCCCCCTCAGAGTGGGGAGCAGCTTAGGCTCACCTGGGACCCTGGGGACTTGTTGAGTCATAGTCATAGAGTCATAGAGGTTTACAACATGGAAACAAACCCTCTGGCCTAACCTGTCCATGCCAGCTTTTTTTTTAAAACCCCTAAGCTAATCCCAATTGCCCACATTTGGCCCATATCTCTCTATACCCATCTTACCCATATAACTATCTAAATGCTCTTTAAAAGACAAAATTGTACCCACCTCTACTACTACCTCTGGCAGCTCGTTCCAGACACTCGCCACCCTCTGTGTGAAAAAATTACCAATCTGGACACTTTTGCATCTCTCCTCTCTCACTTTAAACCTCTGCCCTCTAGTTTTAGATTCCCCTACATTTGGGAAAAGATATTGACTATCTAGCTGATCTGTGCCCCTCATTATTTTATAGACCTCTATAAGATCACCCCTCAGCCATCTATGCTCCAGAGAAAGAAGTCCCAGTCTATCCAGCCTCTCTCTTTAACTCAATCCATCAAGTCCCAGGGGCATCCTGGTAAATCTTTTCGGCATACTTTCTGGTTTAATAATATCCTTTCTGTAATAGGGTGAATTGTACACAGTATTCCAAGTGTGGCCTTACAAATGTCTTGTACAACTTCAACAAGATGTCTGAACTCCTGTCTTCAATGTTCTGACCAATGAAACCAAGCATGCTGAATGCTTTCTTCACCACTCTGTCCACTTTCAAGGAGCTATGAACCTGTACCCCTAGATCCCTTTGTTTTGTAACTCTCCCCAAAGTCCTACCATTAACTGAGTAAGTCCTGCCCTGGTTTAATCTACCAAATGCATCATCTCGCATTTATTTAGATTAAACTCCATCTGCCATTCATCAGCCCACTGGTCCAATTGATCAAGATCCCATTGCAATCGGCGGTAACTTTCCTCACTGTCCACTATGCCAATAATCTTGGTGTCATCTGCAAACTTACTAACCATGCCTCCTATATTCTCAACCAAATCATTAATATAAATGACAAGTAACAGTGGACCCAGCACTGATCCCTGAGGCACACCGCTGGTCACAGGCATCCAGTTTGAGAAACAACTCTCTACAACCACCCTCTGGCATCTGGCAAGAAGCCAATTTTGTATCCATTTAGATACCTCACCCTGGATCCCGTGAGATTTAATCTTATGCAACAACCTACCATGCGATCCTTGTCAAAGGCCTTGCTAAAATCCATGTAGACAACATCAACTGTCCTGCCCTCATCTACCTTCAAAAAACTCAATCAAACTTGTGAGACATGATTTTCCACTCAGAAAGCCAAACTGTTCCCAGTCAGGCGTTGCATCTCTAAATGCCTGTAGATCCTGTCTCTCAAAATATCTTTCCAACAATTTACCCACCACAGGCTCAATGGCCTGAAGTTCCCAGGCTTTTCCCTGCAGCCCTTTTTAAACAAAGACACAACATTTGCCACTCTCCAATCTTCAGGCACCTCACCCATGGCTATCGATGATTTAAATATCTCTGCTAGGGGACCCGCAATTTCCTCCCTATCTTTTCACAATGTCCTGGGGTACACTTCATCGGGTCCCGGGGATTTATCTATTTAGATGCGCTTTAAGACTTCTAGCATCTCTTTCTCTGTAATGTGTACGCTCCTCAAGACATCACTATTTACTTCCCCAAGTTCCCTAACATCCATGCTTTTCTCAACAGTAAAAACTGATGAGAAATATTCATTTAGGATCTCACCCAGCTCTTGTGGATCCGCACATTGATGACCTTGTTGATCCTTAAGAGGCCCTACTCTCCCTTGTTATGCATCACAAATTTGGTTAAGCTTTTTGAGGAAGTGACAAAACTGATTGACGAGGGAAGGGCTGTAGATGTCGTCTACATGGATTTTAGTAAAACATTTGATAAGGTCCCTCATGGCAGGTTGGTGCAAAAGGTTAAATCTCATCAGATCAAAGGTGAACTAGCAAGATGGATACAGAACTGGCTTGGCCATAGAAAGTCCAAGATCCTTAAAGGTGGCAACACAGGTAGAAAAGGCCTCAACCAGGATATTGGGTTCATGTCACACTATCTGTAACCCCCACTACTTGCCTGGACTTGCAAAATCTCACTAACTGTCCTGCCTGGAGACAATACAAATCTTTAACCTGTGCTTAACGCTCTCTCCACTCTCATTGTCTGTACCTTTAAGATTTCATTAGCCGTAAAGAATCGCATTCCAATCAGTATTCTGTAAATTGAGTTTGTATCTTTATATGCCCCGTTTGTGAACAGAACTCCCACTCACCTGACGAAGGGGCAGCCAGTGCTCTGAAAGCTAGTGGATTTTGCTACCAAATAAACCTGTTGGACTTTAACCTGGTGTTGTGAGACTTCTTACTGTGTTTGGCCATAGAAGACAGAGGGTAGCAGTAGAGTGGTCTTTTTCTGATTGGAGGTCTGTGTATTCCACAGGGCTCTGTACTGGGACCTCTGCTGTTTGTGATATAAATAAATGATTTGGAAGAAGATGTAGCTGGTGTGATTAGTAAGTTTATGGATGACACAAAGATTGGGGGAGTTGAGGATACTGATAAACATTGTCAGAGAATACAGCAGGATATAGATAGGCTGGAAAATTGGGCGGAGAAATGGCAGATGGAATTTAATCCAGATAAATGCGAAGTGATGCATTTTGGTAGATCTAATGTAGGGGGGAGCAATACAATAAACGGCAGAACCATCAGGAGTATAGAAACACAGAGGGATCCTTAAAGGTGGCAGCACAGGTGGAGAAGGTGGTGAAGAAGGCATATGGCATGTTTGCCTTTATTGGGTGGGGTATAGAGTATAAAAGTTGGCATGTGATGTTGCAGCTATATAAAATGTTGGTTAGGCCACATTTGGAATACTGCGTCCAATTCTGGTCACCACACTACCAGAAGGACGTGGAGCCTTTGGAGAGAGTACAGAAAAGGCTTACCAGGATGTTGCCTGGTCTGGAGGGTCTTAGCTACAAGGAGAGATTGGGTAAAGTAGGGTTGTTCTCCCTGGAAAGACGGAGGTTGAGAGGCGACCTAAAAGAAGTTTTTAAAATTATGAAGGGCATAGATAGGGTGAACAGTGGGAAGCTTTTTCCCAGATTGGAAATGACAAACACAAGGGGTCACAAGTTCAAGATAAGGGGGGCAAGGTTCAATACAGATATGCAGGGGACGTATTTTACACAGAGGGTGGTGGGTGCCTGGAATGCACTGCCAAACAAGGTGGTTGAAGCAGACACGCTAGGATCATGTAAGACTTATCCACGTGAACAGACTGGGAATAGAGGGATACAAACGGATGGTCTAGTTAGGAACACATGATTGGTGCAGGCTTGGAGGGCCAAAGGGCCTGTTCCTGTGCTGTATTGTTGTTTTTTCTTTGTTACTCTTTTGCCCTTTATGTATTTGTAGAAGCTCTTTGGATTCTCCTTTGCCTTAACTGCCAAAACAATCTCGTGTCCCCTTTTTGCCCTTCTGATTTCTCTCTTAACTCTACTCCTACACCCTTATAGTGTTAAAAGGGATTCACTTGATCCCAGCTGCCTCTTTCTTCTTCACCAGGGCTTCATTATCCCAAGTCATCCAGGGTTCCCTACTTCTGCCAGCCTTGCACTTCACTCTAAGAGTTTACCCTGAACCCAGGTTAACACACTTTTGAAAGCGAGCCACTTACCAGATGTCCCTTTTTCCTTCCCACAGACTCCCGCAGTTAACTTTACCTTTTACTTCAGTGACATAACCACTCAGTCAACATGAAAGATTCCATGACACTATTTTGAAGAATAGCAGAGGAAGGAACCCTGATGTCTTGGTCAATGTTTTTTGCTCAATCAAATCACAAAACTGATTATCTCATTATTATCACATTGTTGGTTGAGGTACCTTGTTGTATAAAATTCAGTTCCCATGTTTCCTACATTATAAATGTGTCTCAACTCCAAAGATACTTAACTGGATGTAAGGTGCAGTTTGGTTGCTGTGAAAGGCACGTTAAAGATATCAATCTTCGTTTCTTTTCTGGTGTAATAGATACAGCTCTGGGCACTGTTAGCAACACCCAGAGTATTGGACACAGCCAAGCACAGCTGGAGCACTGGACACAGCTCTGGGCACTGGTAATCACACCTGAAGCACTGGGCATGGCTCTGGGCACTGGTAATCACACCTGAAGCACTGGGCATGGCTCTGGGAACTGGTAGCAACATCTAGAATATCAGGGTCAGTCATGTTGGGTAGAAGTGGTTACTCAAGAATTCAAGATCTTAAGCTACCATTAATTCAGTACTAGGTGACAGGAAACTGGCACTCAGTGTTGCTGTTTGGAACACAAAGTATTAGTGTCACACTATTAATCAGGCTCAGTGGGAGACACGGATTGTTCCCACTATAGATTAATTGAGTGAGTGGGCAAAAATTTGGCAGATGGAGTATAATGTAGGAAAATATGAACTTGTCCACTTTGGCAGGAAGAATAGAAAAGCGATATATTATTTAAATGGACAGAGATTTCCAAACTCTGTGGTACACAGGATTTGTGTTTCTTGGTATGTAAATCACAAAAGTTAGTATCCAGGTATAACTAGGATTGGTTTGAGGGTGGTGGGTGCGTGGAATCGGCTGCCAGCGGTGGTGGTGGAGGCAGATTCGATAGGACCTTTTAAGAGACTTCTGGATGAGCACATGGGACTTAGTAAGATAGAGGGTTATAGGTAAGCCTAGTAGGGAGGGATATGTTCAGCGCAACTTGTGGGCTGAAGGGCCTGTTTGTGCTGTAGTTTTTCTATGTTCTATGTTCTCTAACAAGTGAGTACGAAGGCAAATGAAACGCTGATGTTTATTACCAGAGGAATGAAGTAGAAAAGAAGAAAAGATTTTCTTAGTGAGGTCACATCTGGAGAACTGTATATAGTTTTGGTATCCTTACTGAAGAAAGGATACAATTGCATGAAAAGCAGTTCAGAATAAGTTCACTTGAATGATTCCTGGGATGACGGTGTTGTGTTATGAGGAAAGATTGAACAGGCTGGGCCTGTTCTCATTGGAATTTAGAAGAATGAGAGATTATCTTATTGAAACATGAGATTTTTGAGAGGACTTTACAGGATGGATGTTGACAGGATGTTTCTTTTTATGGGTCAGAGTTTAAGCATAAGAGGTCTCTCATTTAAGACCTATATGAGGATTTCTTTCCTCTGAAGGTTTTCAGTATTTGCAATTTGCTTCCCGAGAGAGCAGTGGAGGAAAGGTCATTGAATACTTTGGGGCTGATTGACAAGGGAGTCAAAGAGTATTGAAATAGGAAAGGAGTTGAGGCCACAATCAGATCAGCTGTGATCTTATCAAATGTTGGACCAGGCTTGAGGAGGTAGATGGCTTACTCCTCATTTGTACGTTCATGTGAATACTTGGACGCAAGTTTGCATGTCAGTCTGAATGAATGTTGGGAAGCTCCATGAGAAGGAAGGCTTGTATACAACCTGGAAACTGCTGATTCTACACCAGTGCACACAGAGCTGAACCAATCACACTGCTTTTGGCTGCGTCCATGAAGTAAGATTGGTGTTGAATATTGCACACCAACATAAACATCCACAAGAATTGGAGACAGTTTATACTGGTTCCCTAACTGGTTAAGTGCAGTGCGTGGAGACGAGTTATCATCCAACATAAAGGTTGTGCACTGGAAATTCCATGTCTCCATTACCTTCAACACTGACTGTCTTCATGAAAAATTTTAATTCTCTTTATTGTTTTCAGTTCCATGAGGTCATTGAGAGATCATAGAGGCTATCTCCTGAGAGGTTGCTGGCTGCAAGCCTCTGCAATATGGGCGCTCCTCTAATTCCAGCCTCTTGAGCATCCTGGATTTTAATTGCTCTGTCATTGGTGGCCACACAGCTGCTTGGGCACTAAATTCTGGTATTCCCTGCTCAAACTGCTCTGCCTCTCTATCCCTTTTTAAGGTGCATCAAATATCTCATGAGTTGCTGTGAAGTTTTGTTTGATAGTGCTCCTGTGAAATGTTTGGGATGTTTTACTATCTGAAAAGCGCTACATAAATACTGTTACTGATAAAGAAAGCTATTGGCTCCTGGGAAAACACTCTCTGGCAAATCTCCCTTTGGGGAAGGAGCCAGCACTGAGAGGGATGTCATGATATGAGTAAGTTAGGGGAATAAGAAAGCAGCTGCTAAATTACACAGCACTGTAGGAGAGAGATTGCTTCCTTATATTTCACTGTGTGTTGAGGAAACAGAGAAAGGAAGCTGCCAGAGAACAGTTCCAGTTCACATTCTGCATCTGCAGAAAGAGAGAACAACCTGTGATGGAGCCGTTTCAAACTTCCAACCTGACCATAGAGACCATGACACCTTCACCAATTGGATAATAAGCATGGAGAGTGGTTATGTGTCAGTACAAACAGTGCAGGGCTGGGAACACAACTCAGCACCTTGTCCCTTCATGTCTGATGTCACTGACTTTAACTGAGGTGATTTCCAGCCTTTGAGCTCCTCGTGAGCTGTGTATCTTCAATGACAGGCTGGAAACTGGCCAATATCTCAAAGACTCCATGCTCTGTTAGTGCATGGGAAATCTGGCCTCCACTCAGAGTTGGTTAGGGTCCTACTCTGCGAATCACTTATGGCAGGTCCCTTCTGCAGCTCTGGTTTTTGAGCTTGAAGGGTATTTTTACACCCTTCTTTTTTTTTCCAAATAACATCTGCCCAGCAATATAAGGGAAGCAGAATGCTGGCTAACACACCAGCTCCATACTGTGGGACACTCAAGCTAATTGAGGTCTACATTCATTCCTGGAGCCTTGGTCCTTCTTGGGCTGCCTGTACTCGGAGTGGCTGAGCTTGTGTTATGTCAGATGACTAAAATAAAGGTTCTTGTACACACATCAGAGTGCGCGGAATTAAATATCTCTGGTCTGGGGCAATAGATTTCCCTTTTCCTCGGGTGCGGGTGGTGATTTTATTTAAAATGAAACCGGTTAAAAAACCAAATGGAAAATCCAGATGTGAGTATGTGCAATGGACACAGGGGTGGGGTGAAGGTCATCCCTCAAAGGGGCCACACGGAAGCCACCTTTCCTCACCAGCAACATAACCAAAATACAACTGCAGACAAGTTGTCAATGAGTAACATCAGACTGTGACCTCAAAGTGAAAACAAGGATTTAGCATTTAGCATCAAGAGGGAATGGTCAGATAGAGCTTGAAAGGAAAGGTACTGTGAGAAGAAGAGGTTTAAAAAGTTTGCTGGGCACATTGCTGCTGTCCCAGAGGAATTGCAATGCCTATTGTGTGTGCTGTGACCCAGCAATTAACAGTGTGGGAAAGTGGGCCTATCAGGATGCATGTGTATACATACAGCTCTCTGCTGCATCACTGGCAGAGCAATGATAGAGGCCTGGGAAAGGCCGTAGAGGCAACAGAAAGAATTGCCTGTATCAGCTTACAGCCTGCTCTCTCACACTATCTTTTGGAAATAAATAACATTTGTTTTTAGTATATATTCTGAGAAAGTCTTATGGAGGGAGGAGGTGGGGAGAAGGGAAGAGAGTGGAGGTAATGACAGGGGTAGGGGGCATGGAAGGAAGGGAGAGGGGAGGAGGAGGGGGTTGAGGAGAACGTAAATGTAGAGGGTAGCATAGGGAGGGAAGTTTATGTAGGCTATAGGGAGGGGACATGGGGGGGGTTGTGAGAGTGTGGAGGATTGGGGGAGAGGGGGAGGAGGAGGGTGGGGGGAGAGGGGGAGGCATGGGATGTGGGGGAAGGGTGGTGCGTGGGGGAGGAGTGGCGCGAGGGGTGGGATGGTGTGAGGGGTGAGGCCACACCTGGAGTACTGTGTACAGTTTTGGTCTCCTTAGCAGAAGGAGAGGACACGGCCTCAAAATAAGGGGGGGCAGTTTAGAACGGAGTTGAACATAGAACATAGAACATTACAGCGCGGAACAGGCCCTTCGGCCCACAATGTTGCGCCGACCAGTCTTATTTTTAAAAAAAAAACATTGACCCACTAATCTAAACCAATCCCTTTTCGTCCATAAACCTATCCACCAATCTCTTAAACGCCCCCAAACTAGGCGCATTTACAACTGCAGCAGGCAGGGCATTCCAGTCCCTCACCACCCTCTGGGTAAAGAACCTGCCCCTGACATCCGTCCTATAACTACCCCCCCTTAATTTAAAGCCATGCCCCCTCGTGCTAGATTTCTCCATCCGAGGAAACAGGCTATCACCATCCACCCTATCTAAACCTCTAATCATCTTATATGTTTCAATAAGATCCCCTCTTAGCCGCCTTCTTTCCAGTGAAAACAACCCCAAATCCCTCAGTCTCTCCTCATAGGACCTCCCCTGCATACCAGGCAACATCCTGGTAAACCTCCTCTGCACCCTCTCCAAAGCCTCCACATCCTTCCTGTAATGTGGGGACCAGAACTGCACACAGTACTCCAAGTGCGGCCGCACCAGAGTTGTGTACAGTTGCAACATGACGCTGCGACTCCTAAATTCAATCCCCCTACCAATAAACGCCAAGACACCGTACGCCTTCTTAACAACCTTATCTACTTGATTCCCAACTTTCAGGGATCTATGTACACATACACCTAGATCCCTCTGCTCCTCCACTCTATTCAAAGTCCTCCCGTTAGCCCTATACTCAACACATCTGTTATTCCTACCGAAATGGATTACCTCACACTTCTCCGCATTAAACTCCATCCGCCACCTCGCGGCCCAGCTCTGCAACCTGTCCAAGTCACCCTGCAAACTTCGACACCCTTCCTCACAATCTACCACACCTCCGACTTTGGTGTCATCAGCAAACTTACTAATCCACCCAACTATACCCTCATCCAGATCATTAATAAAGATTACAAACAGCAGTGGCCCCAAAACAGATCCCTGAGGCACACCACTCGTAACCGAACTCCATGATGAATAATTACCATCAACCACCACCCTCTGTCTCCTATCTGCTAGCCAATTCCTGATCCAAGTACCTAAATTACCACCAATCCCGTACATCTGCATTTTCTGCAGAAGCCTACCATGGTGAACCTTATCAAACGCCTTACTAAAATCCATATATACCACATCTACTGCCTTGCCCCTATCCACCTCTTTGGTCACCTTCTCAAAGAACTCAATAAGGTTAGTAAGGCACGACCTTCCCGCTACAAAACCATGCTGACTATCTCTAGGAGGTGGGGAGAAGGGAAGAGAGTGGAGGTAATGACAGGGGTAGGGGGCATGGAAGGAAGGGAGAGGGGAGGAGGAGGGGGTTGAGGAGAACGTAAATGTAGAGGGGAGCATAGGGAGGGAAGTTTATGTAGGCTATAGGGAGGGGACATGGGGGGGTTGGGAGAGTGTGGAGGATTGGGGGAGAGGGGGAGGAGGAGGGTGGGGGGAGAGGGGGAGGCATGGGATGTGGGGGAAGGAACTTCTTCACTCAAAGGGTGGTGAATCTCTGGAATTCTCTGCCCGTTGAAGTGGTGGAGGCTGCCTCGCTAAATATATTTAAGTCACGGGTAGATAGGTTTCTGATAGACAAGGGGATTAAGGGTTATGGGGAGAAAGCGGGAAAGTGGAACTGATCCACTTCAGATCAGCCATGATCTTATTGAATGGCGGGGCAGGCTCGAAGGGCTAGATGGCCGACTCCTGCTCGTATTTCTTATGTTCTTATGTACTTGAGAAAGGATATACTGGCACTGGAAGGGGTACAGAGGAGATTCACTAGGTTGATTCTGGAGTTGAGAGGGTTGGTTTATGAGGAGAGACTGAGTAGACTGGGGCTATACTCATTGGAATTCAGAAGAATGAGAGCAGATCTTATAGAAACATATAAGATTATGAAGGGAATAGATAAGATAGAAGCAGGGAAGTTGTTTCTACTGGCAGGTGAAACTAGAACTAGGGGGCATAGCCTCAAATAAGAGGAAGCAGATTTAGGACTGAGTTGAGGAGGAACTTCTTCACACAAAGGGTTGTGAATCTATGGAATTCCCTGCCCAGTGAAGCAGTTGAGGCTCCTTCATTGAATGTTTTTAAGGCGAGGATAGATACATTTTTGAACAGTAAAGGAATTAAGGGTTATGGTGAGCGGGCGGGTAAGTGATGCTGAGTCCATGAAAAGATCAGCCATGATCTTACTGGATGGTGGAGCAGGCTCGAGGGGCCAGATGGCCGACTCCTGCTCTTAGTTCTTATGTTCTAATAACCACACCGCTGTCTCACAGTGCCCCCCACCTCACAACAACTACATTCACCATGGGCTGCAGTAACACTCAGACTGGATTTCCAAATCTCATCGCAAAGGTAAAGTCTGCTACATTTCAATTGAGGGTATGTGAACAAAGTTGAAGTTACTCTGGTGTCCAAGGCATGCCTCACTCTTACAGCACATCTTCCTTTCTGCCCAGCACTGTGTTGCTCTGAGTGCCACTATCTATGATGTTCTTGCAATGACGGAAACATGGTTAAAGCAGGGACAGGACTGGCACCTTAACATGCCAGGATATCGTTGTTTTTGACGGGACGGTGTGGGGGAGTGGGGGGGAGTTGCATTGCTGATTAAGGAGCAGATCACACCTATGTTTTAGCAGGAGACATTGGAGGAATCTTGCAGTGAGACATTATGGGTGGAGCTCAGGAACAGGAAGGGTGAAATCACAATGTTGGGAGTGTATTATAGACCTCTGAACATCCCATAGGAGACAGGGGAGCAGATGTGTAATCAGGTACTGAAGAGGTGTGAGAAAAGGAGGGGATTTGTGGTGAGTGACTTTAACTCCCCCCCGTATTAACTGGGAGTCTTTTACAGCCAGGGGCTCGGATGGAGAGAAATTTGTTAGATATATCCAGGAGGGCTTTTTAAAACAGTATGTTTTCAATCCAACCAGAGAGGGGGCCAAACTAGACATGGTATTGCGGAATGAGCAGCTCAGATAATTGATGTTTTAGTAGGGAACCATTCTGGGTTTAGCGATACTAATTCCATAAGATTTTGGATAATCATGGATAAGGATAAGAGTGACCCTTAGGTGAGGGTGCTTAATTGGGTGAGGGCCAATTACATCCAAATTAGACAGGAGCTTGGGAATGTAGATTGGGAGCGGCTATTTGAGGGCAAATCCACATCTGGCATGTTGAGGTCTTTTAAAGGGTCAGTTGATTGAAGTACAGGATAGGCATGTCCCTGTAAAAATTGAGGATCAAAATGGCAGGATTCGGGAACCGTGGACAACAAGGAAATTGTAAGATTAGTCTAGGCATCTAAAAACTGATAAAACCCTTAAGGAGTATAATGAACATAGGAAGGAACTTAAACATGAATTAGAAGGACAAAAAGGAGACATGTACAGAGGAGATGTCAGGGGTACGTTTTTCACTCAGAAGGTGGTGGGTGAGTGGAATCGGCTGCTGTCGGTGGCCATGGAGGCGGATTTGATAGGGTCTTTTAAGGGACTTCTGGATGAGTACATGGAACTTAATAGGATTGAACATAGAACATAGAACATTACTATTCAAAGTCCTCCCGTTAGCCCTATACTCGACACATCTGTTGCTCCTACCAAAGTGAATTACCTCACACTTCTCCGCATTAAATTCCATCCGCCACCTCTCGGCCCAGCTCTGCAACCTATCTAAGTCTCCCTGCAGACTATGACACCCTTCCTCACAATCTACCACACCTCCAACTTTGGTGTCATCAGCAAATTTACTAATCCACCCAACTATACCCTCATCCAGATCATTATCCCGCTACAAAACCATGCTGACTATTTCTAATCAATTCATTACACTCCAAATAACTATAAATCCTATCCCTAATAATTTTTTCTAAAACCTTGCCCACAACAGAAGTAAGACTCACCGGTCTATAATTCCCGGTAAAGTCTCTGTTCCCCTTCTTAAACAATGGGACAACATTCGCTATCCTCCAATCCTCCGGGACTACACCAGAGACCAATGACGACCTGAAGATCTGAGCCAGAGGCTCTGCAATCACCTCTCTAGCCTCCCAGAGAATCCTAGGGTAGATCCCATCCGGACCAGGGGACTTATCTATTTTCAGCCCCTCAAGAATTTCCAGCACATCCTCTTTATCAACCGTAATACTGTCTATTTTACACCCCTGCAACCCAATGTCCTCCTCAGCTATATTCATGTCCCCTTGCGTGAACACCGAAGAGAAATATTGGTTCAATACTTCTCCAATCTCCTCCGGTTCCACACACAACTTCCCCCTGCTGTCTGTAACTGGCCCTAATCTTGGCCTGACCAACCTTCTGTTCTTGACATACCTATAGAACGCCTTAGGATTCTCCATAATCCTATCAGCCAAAGTCTTCTCATGTCCTCTTTTAGCCATTCTCAATATATATATATATATATAGGTAAGCCTAGTAGGTAGGGATATGATTGGTGCAACTTGTGGGCCGAAGGGCCTGTTTGTGCTGTAGTTTTTCTATGTTCTATGAAATGTCTTGGCTATCAGGGTCAAGGAGAATCTCAAGGCTTCTTATGCATATATTAGGAGCAAGAGGATAGCAAAAGAAAGAATAGGCCCACTCATGGACAATGGGGGGAAATTATGCATGAAGTCACAGGAAGTGGGTTAGATCCTTCATGAGTCCTTATTTACCAGGAGAAGAACATGATGATGTTGAGGTCAGGGATAGGTGTGTGAATGCTCGAAAGAATGTCAACATATTGAAGGAGGAAGTGTTGCATATCCTAAATTGCATTAAGGTAGACAAGTTCCCGGGGCCGGATGGGATCTATCCCAGGTTACTGTGAGAACCAAGGGAAGAAATAGCTGTAGCCTTAACAGATACCTTCACATCCTCTTTGATCACAGGTGAGATTCCAGAGGACTATTCCCTTGTTTAAGAGAGGGAGGAGGGATAATCAAAGAACTATTAGACTGGTGAGCCTGACATTAGTGCTGGGGAAGCTTTTGGAGGGACAGGAGAAATGCATATTTGGAAGAAAATGGACTATTTAGTGACACGCAGGATGGTTTTGTTCCAGGAAGGTTCATGTCTCACCAACTTGATTTGAGTTTTTTGAAGAGGTGTCAAAGATAATTGATGAGGGAAGGCTGGTGGATGTAGTTTTTATGGACTTTAGTTAAGGCGTTTGACAAGATCCCACATGGCAGAGTGGTACAAAAACTAAAATCACATGGGATTCAGGGTGGATTGACTAGGTGGATACAGAAATAGAAGACAGAGAACGGTGTTTTTCAGAATGAAGATCTGTAGCTGGTGATGTTCCAGCGATCAGTGCTGGGACGTCTGTTTGTATGATATATGAATGATTTGGAGGAAAACGTGGGGGGCGGGGTTGATTAGTAAGTTTGCAGATGACACAAAGATTGGTGGAGTTTCATAACATAAGAACATAAGAAATACGATTGTCCCTTTAGCCCGAGGTTGTGCCCTCTGGTTCTAGTTTTTCTCACTAGTGGAAACATTCTCTCCATGTCCACTCTATCCGGGCCTCGCAGTATCCTGTAAGTTTCACTAAGATTCCCCCTCATCCTTCTAAACTCCAACGAGTACAGACCCAGAGTCCTCAACCGTTCCTCACACGACAAGCTCTTCAATCCAGGGATCATTCTTGTGAACCTCCTGTGGACCCTTTCCAAGGCCAGCACATCCTTCCTTAGATATGGGGCCCAAAACTGCTCACAATATTCCAAATGGGGTCTGACCAAAGCCTTATACAGCCTCATTCCTGCTCTTGTATTCTAGCCTCTCAACATGAAAGCTAACATTGCATTTGCCTTCCTAACTGCCAACTGAACCTGTTAACCTGGAGAAAATCTTGAACAACGACTCCCAAGTCCCTTTGTGTTTCTGATTTCCTAAGCATTTCCCCATTGAGAAAATAGTCTCCATTACTTCTTTCACAGTGCATAACCTCACATATTTCCACATTGTATTCCATCACTTCTTTGCCCACTCTCCTAACTTGTCCAAGTCTTTCGAAAGCCCCTCTGCTTCCTCAATACTACCTGCCCCTCTGTATATCTTTGTATCATCTGCAAACTGAACAACTGTGCCTTCAGTTCCTTCCTCCAAATTGTTAATGTATATTGTGAAAAGCTGTGGTCACAGCACTGAGCCCTGAGGCACAAAACTAGTCACCAGCTGTCCTCCTGAAAAAGACCCCTTTATCCCCACTCTCTGCCTTCTGTCAGTCAGCCAATCCTCTATCCATGCCAGGATCTTACCCTCAACACCATGGGCACTTATTTAACAGTCTCCTTTGCGGCACCTTGTCAAAGGCCTTCTAGAAATTTACAGGCCCCCCAGCAGTAATCAGAATGTGGGGTAGAAAATAAATCAGGAGATAGAAAAGGCAATATTACAATAATGGTGGGAGACTTCAATATGCAGGTGGACTGGGAAAATTAGGAAGGTAGTGAATCCCAAGGAAAGGAATTTGTGGAATAGAACATAGAACAGTACAGCAGAGTACAGGCCCTTCGGCCCTCAATGTTGTGCCGAGCTAAGTCAATCCCAAGATCAAGCTATCCCCTCCCTATCATTCTGGAGGGCTCCATGTGCCTATCCAATAACCGCTTGAAAGTTCCTAAAGTGTCCGACTCCACTATCACAGCAGGCAGTCTATTCCACACTCCAACCACTCTCTGAGTAAAGAATCTACCTCGGACATCCCTCCTATATCTCTAATGTCTAAAAGATGGTTTTTTGGAGCAGCTTGTGACAGAGCCTACCAGGGAACAGGCAATTCTGGATTTGGTGATGTGTAATGAGGCAGACTTGAGGAGAGAACTTAAGCTGAAGGAATCCCTTAGGGAGCAGGGATCACAATATGATAGAATTTACCCTGCAGTTTGAGAGGGAGAAGCTGGAGTCAGACGTAACAGTATTAGAATTAAATAAAGGTAACTACAAAGACAGTGGAACAGCAATGGCAGGAGTTTTTGACAGTTATTCACTGGTTCTCCTTTATCTAACTTTCTTGTTACCTCCTCAAAGAACTCTAACAGATTTATCAGATATGACCTCC
Source organism: Carcharhinus amblyrhynchos (assembly GCF_965287045.1). NCBI lineage: Eukaryota > Metazoa > Chordata > Chondrichthyes > Carcharhiniformes > Carcharhinidae > Carcharhinus > Carcharhinus amblyrhynchos. The sequence continues at coordinate 44,828,252 of NC_137348.1, forward strand.
CTTTGACAAAGCCGTGCTGACTCAGTCCTACTTTATCATGCACTTCCAAGTACTCTGAGATCTCATCTTTAACAATGGACTCTTAAGATCTTGCCAGTGACTGAAGTCAGGCCTATAATTTCCCATCTCCTGCCTCCCTCCCTTCTTAAACAGCGATGTTACATTAGCTACTCCTCTGGTACCCTCCCTGCCTCCAGTGATTCCTGAAAGATCACCACCAATGCCTCCACAATTTCCTCAGCTATCTCTTTTAGAACCCTGGGGTGTAGTCCACCAGGTCCAGATGATTCATCCTTCAGACCTTTCAGTTTCTCCAGAACCTTCTCCTTAGTGATGGCCACTAGATTCACCCCTAATTCTCCTGGAGTTCTGGCATCCCATTGGTGTCTTCCACTGTGAAGGCTGATGCAAAGTAACTATCCAGTTCCTCTGCCGTTGCTTTGTTTCCTATTATTACTTCTCCAGCCTCATTTTCCAGTGGTCCAATGGCTATTTTTGCCTCTCTCTTACCTTTTAGAACATGGAACACTACAGCACAAACAGGCCCTTCGGCCCACAAGTTGCACCGATCACATCAATACCTACCAGGCCATAACTATAACTCCCAATCCCATTAAGTCCCACGTACTCATCCAGAAGTCTTTTAAAAGACCTCAGCGAGTTCACCTCTCCCACCACCGACAGCAGCCGATTCCACTCACTCACCACCCTCTGAGTGAAAAACTGACCCCTAACATCTCCTCTGTACCTGCTCCCCAGCACCTTAAACCTGTGTCCTCTCGTAGCGACCATTTCAGCCCTGGGAAATAGCCTCCAAGAATCCACCCTATCTATTCCTCTCAACATTTTATAAACCTCTATCAGGTCACCTCCCAACCATCATCTCTCCAGGGAGAAGAGTCCCAGCTCCCTCAACCTATCCTCATAAGGCATGCCTCCCAATCCAGGCAACATCTTTGTAAATCTCTTCTGCACCCTCTCAATAGCTTCCACATCCTAAATACATATTTTATATATAAATAAATATATAAATATATATTTTGTATATTGAAAAAATCTCTTCCTATCTTCTTTTATATTACTAGCTAGTTTACACTCATATTTCATCTTCATTCCTCTTATTGCTTTTTTTAGTTGTCCTCTGCTCGCTTTTAGAGGTTTCCCACTAATCCTCACCACTTTGTATGCTTTTTCTTCTATGCTGTCCATGACTTCTCTCATCAGCCATGGATGCTTCATCCTCCCCTTAGCATGTTTCCTCCTCCTTGGGATGAATTTCTGTTGTGTCTCCCGAATAGCTGTCAAAAACTCTGTCCCACTGTCTTTCTGCTCCCTTTCCAATCAACTCTGGCCAGCTACTCCTCATGTCTTTGTAGTTACCTTTATTTAATTCTAATAGTGTTACGTCTGACTCCAGCTTCTCCCTCTCAAACTGCAGGGTAAATTCTATCATATTGTGGTCACTGCTCCCTAAGATTTTCCTTCACCTAAGTTCCCTAATCTTGTCTGCCTCGTTACACATCACCAAATCCAGAATTGCCTATTCCCTAGTAGGCTCTGTCACAAGCTGCTCCAAAAAACCATCTCTTAGACATTCCACAAATATATTTTCTTGGGATCCACTATCTTCCTAATTTTCCCAGTCCACCTGCATATTGAAGTCTCGCATCATTATTGTAATATTGCATTTTCTATCTCCTGATTTATTTTCTGCCCCACATCCTGCCTACTGCTCAGGGGGCCTGTACATAACTCCCATCAAGGTCTTTTTACCTTTGCAATTCCTCAACTCCACCCCACAGAGATTCTATGCCTTCTGATCCTATATCACTTCTTGCTATCGATTTAACTTCATTTCTTACTAACAATGCAACTCCGCCCCTTGCCATTTGCCTGTCCTTCCAATAGGACACATATCCTTGGATATTTAGATCCCAGCCTTGATCCCCTTGCAGCCATGTGTCTGTGATGCATCCTGCTCCTGATCACTGTCCGGTGACCCCTCTCTAGAGAGAGGGGAAATCAGCCAGGGTTCCTGCTCCTGATCACTGTTCATGACCTCTGGGTTAGAGAGAGAGGAAATTAGCCAGGGTTCCTACTCCTGATCACTGTCCAATGATCCCTGGGTTAGAGAGGGAGGGGGGAAATAAGAACATAAGAACATAAGAAATAGGAGCAGGAGTAGGCCATCTAGCCCCTCGAGCCTGCCCCGCCATTCAATAAGATCATGGCTGATCTGAAGTGGCTCAGTTCCACTTGCCCGCTTTCTCCCCATAACCCTTAATTCCCTTGTCTGTCAAAAACCTACCTACCCGTGACTTAAATATGTTTAGCAAGGTAGCCTCCACCACTTCAACGGGCAGAGAATTCCAGGGATTCACCACCCTTTGAGTGAAGAAGTTCCTCCTCAACTCCGTTCTAAACTGCCCCCCCACCTTATCTTGAGGCTGTGCCCTCTAGTCCTGCTGTCCTTTCTGAGCGGGAAGAATCTCTCTACCTCTACCCTATCCATCCCCTTCATTATCTTATACATAGAACATAGAACATAGAACATAGAACATTACAGCGCAGAACAGGCCCTTCGGCCCACGATGTTGCGCCGACCAGTTACAAAAACAATGACCCACTAGCCTATACCAATCCCTTTTCGTCCATAAACCTATCCAGAGATCTCTTAAACGCCCCCAAACTAGACGCATCTACAACTGCAGCAGGCAGGGCATTCCAATCCCTCACCACCCGCTGGGTAAAGAACCTACCCCTGACATCCGTCCTGTAGCTACCCCCCCTTAATTTAAAGTCATGCCCCCTCGTGCTAGCTTTCTCCATCCGAGGAAAAAGGCTATCACTATCCACCCTATCTAAACCCCTAATCATCTTATATGTTTCAATAAGATCCCCTCTTAGCCGCCTTCTTCCCAACGAAAACAACCCTAGATCCCTCAGTCTCTCCTCATAGGACCTCCCCACCATACCAGGCAACATCCTAGTAAACCTCCTCTGCACCCTCTCCAACGCCTCCACATCCTTCTTGTAATGCGGGGACCAGAACTGCACACAGTACTCCAAGTGCGGCCGCACTAGAGTAGTGTACAGTTGCAACATTACACTGCGACTCCTAAATTCAATCCCCCTACCAATAAACGCCAAGACACCGTACGCCTTCTTGACAACCTTATCTACTTGATTCCCAACTTTCAGGGATCTATGTACACACACACCTAGATCCCTCTGTTCATCCACACTATTCAAAGTCCTCCCGTTAGCCCTATACTCGACACATCTGTTGCTCCTACCAAAGTGAATTACCTCACACTTCTCCGCATTAAATTCCATCCGCCACCTCTCGGCCCAGCTCTGCAACCTATCTAAGTCTCCCTGCAGACTATGACACCCTTCCTCACAATCTACCACACCTCCAACTTTGGTGTCATCAGCAAATTTACTAATCCACCCAACTATACCCTCATCCAGATCATTAATAAAAATTACAAACAACAGTGGCCCCAAAACAGATCCCTGAGGCACACCACTCGTAACTGCACTCCATGATGAATATTTACCATCCACCACCACCCTCTGTCTCCTATCTGATAGCCAATTCCTGATCCAACTTCCTAGATTACCCACAATCCCATACATCTGCATTTTCTGCAGAAGCCTACCATGGTGAACCTTATCGAACGCCTTACTAAAATCCATGTATACCACGTCAACTGCCTTACCCCCATCCACCTCTTTGGTCACCTTCTCAAAAAACTCAATAAGGTTAGTAAGGCACGACCTACCTGCTACAAAACCATGCTGACTATTTCTAATCAATTCATTACACTCCAAATAACTATAAATCCTATCCCTAATAATTTTTTCTAAAACCTTGCCCACAACAGAAGTAAGACTCACCGGTCTATAATTCCCGGCAAAGTCTCTGTTCCCCTTCTTAAACAATGGGACAACATTCGCTATCCTCCAATCCTCCGGGACTACACCAGAGACCAATGACGACCTGAAGATCTGAGCCAGAGGCTCTGCAATCACCTCTCTAGCCTCCCAGAGAATCCTAGGGTAGATCCCATCCGGACCAGGGGACTTATCTATTTTCAGCCCCTCAAGAATTTCCAGCACATCCTCTTTATCAACCGTAATACTTTCTATTTTACACCCCTGCGACCCAATGTCCTCCTCAGCTATATTCATGTCCCCCTGCGTGAACACCGAAGAGAAATATTGGTTCAATACTTCTCCAATCTCCTCCGGTTCCACACACAACTTCCCCCTGCTGTCTGTAACTGGCCCTAATCTTGCCCTGACCAACCTTCTGTTCTTGACATACTTATAGAACGCCTTAGGATTCTCCTTAATCCTATCAGCCAAAGTCTTCTCATGTCCTCTTTTAGCCCTTCTCAACTCACTCTTCAACTCCCTCCTAGCCAATCTAAAGCTTTCTAGTGCACTATCTGAGCCCTCCAATCTCATCCGAACATAAGCCTCCTTTTTCTTTTTAACCATCGACTCAACTCTTTTAGTGCACCACGGTTCCCTAGCCCTACCAAATCCACCATGCCTGACAGGGATCTTATACGTCTCTATAAGATCCCCCCCTCATCCTTCTAAACTCCGACGAGTACAGACCCAGTCTATTTAGTCTCTCTTCATGGTCCAACCCCCTCATCTCCAGTATCAGCCTAGTGAACCTCCTCTGCACTCCCTCCAAGGCCAAAATATCCTTGCGCAAGTGCGGCGACCAAAACTGCACACAGTACTCCAGCTGCAGCCTCACCAGTGCCCTGTACAGTTGCAGCAAGAGGTTCCTGCTCCTGATCACTGTCCAGTGACCCCTAGGTTAGAGAGAGGGGGGAAATCAGCCAGGGTTCCTGCTCCTGATCACTGTCCAGTGACCCCTGGGTTAGAGAGAGAGGAAATCAGCCAGGGTTCCCGCTCCTGATCACTGTCCAGTGACCCCTGGGTTAGAGAGAGAGGAAATCAGCCAGGGTTCCTGTTCCTGATCACCGTAGGAATGGAAAACACTGTGAAGCAGTTTAAGTGTGAGAGACGATGGTTTCAGTGTTCCCTGTCAAACAGAAATGAATTAGCTAAACAGAAAGAATGTCAAATATGGTAATGCCAGCCAGTCTATCGGAAGATTGTGGAAGAGAGTGTGATATTGTAGATGGTCAGCACCTGTGAATTTTGTACCCAGCAAGTGTTGACTTTCTGGGGAAATGAAATGAAATAATTTAAGAAAATAGTCAGTTAAAATAGGTATTAGAGACTGACAGATTCTGTTTTTAAGTGTTACAAACACTTGCCTGATATAAACTCTGGTTTTCTGTGATCTGCCTGCGTTATATAAGAGCAATTTCCAGCACAGGGCTCTCCTTGGAGCACAGACTTTTCCCACTGCGCAACTCTTGAGTAAACCCGTCTCTGCTGTACTCAGGCCCATCCCCCCACTTTCCCACAGTGGTTCAGAGTCAGCAGGTTCTCACACACACCTCCCATGGGGCCAGGAAGAGGGCATGTCAGTCTGTCTGCTTCTCTGTGAGCCTGTGAACTACTCGCCTCTGCTCTCTCACCAGCTGCCCCTGTCTCACTTTCTCTCCAAGCAGATCTCCTGTTGTGCTATGCCCGTTCTTTCAAACAGAAAATTGTTAGAAACAACATATCAAATCTCCAAGGCAGGAGTGCTGTTCACGATTGAGGCACTATCGTCTTTGCTTAACACCCAGCGCAATCCAACACATAACAACTCCAGGAATGGCCCTACCGGTCCGACCAGTCTCCCACATCCAACTTTCACCCACTGCACAAGTAGCTTGCACAACTCTGCCATATCTGCCCAAGCTCAGTCCATCAGACCATTACTTAACTGACCCTGCTTGAACCGACCATAGCACCGTGTATATGTCAACTTCTCTGTAAAGTAGAAAGAATAACAACTACTGTGCCAGTTATAAAGATTCGCAGTTGCTATGTAATTTAGAGATTAACAGCCCTTGTGTGTCCTAGAGGGAACAGCGACCCCTGTATATTGTAGAGATTAGCAATCTCGGTGTAGATTCAAGATTTAGTAGCCTTTGCATGTACGAGGTAGAACTGCAGTACTGTATAATAAAGATTAGCAGCCCCTGTATGTTGTACAGATATTAATAGCCCCTATGTATATCACAGAGAATAGCAGTCCCTGTGCGTATTACAGAGAAGTGATGTGGCGATGCCGGTGTTGGACTGGGGTAAACACAGTAAGAAGTCTCACAACACCAGTTTAAAGTCCAACAGGTTTATTTGGTAGCAAAAGCCACTAGCTTTCGGAGCACTTGCTGCTCCTTCGTCGGGTTAGTGGGAGTTCTATTCACAAACAGGGCATGTAAAGACACAAACTCAATTTACAAACTAACGATTGGAATGTGAGTCTTTACAGGTAATCAAGTCTTAAAAGTACAGACAATGTGAATGGAGAGAGCATTTAAGCACAGTTTAAAGAGATGTGTATTGTCTCCAGACAGGACAGTTAGTGAGATTTTGGAAGCCCAGGCAAGTCATGGGGGTTACAGATAGTGCGACATGAACCCAAGATCCCGGTTGAGGCCGTCCTCATGTGTGCGGAACTTGGCTACCAGTCTCTGCTCAGCGACTCTGCGCTGTCATGTGTCATGAAGGCCGTCTTGGAGAACGCTTACCCAAAGATCAGAGACCGAATGCCTGTGACTGCTGAAGTGTTCCCCAACAGGAAGAGAACAGCGTTGCCTGGTGATTGTCGAGCGGTGTTCAGTCATCCGTCGTCATAGCATGTGTATGGTCTCCCCAGTGTACCATGCTTCGGGACATCCTTTCCTACAGCGTATCAGGTAGACAACGTTGGCCGAGTTGCAAGAGTTTGTACCGTGTACCTGGTGGATGGTGATCTCACGTGTGATGATGGAATCTGCGTCAATGATCTGGCACGTCCTGCAGAGGTTGCTGTGGCAGGGTTGTGTGGTATCGTGGTCACTGTTCTCCTGAAGGCTGGGTAGACAATGATCCGTTTGAGGTTGTGCAGTTGTTTGAAGGCAAGATGTGGGGATGGCCCTGGCGAGATATTTGTCTTCATCGATGACATGTTGAAGACTCCGGAGAAGATGTCGTAGCTTTTCCAGGGAAGTACTGGATGACGAAGGGTACTCTGTTCACCGTGTCCTGTGTTGTCTTCTGGGGAGGTCGGTGCGGTTTTTCGCTGTGGCGCGTCAGAACTGTTGATCGATGAATCAAGCACCATACCCTGTTCTTATGAGAGCATCTTTCAGCGTCTGGAGGTGTATGTTGCAGATCCTGTGTTTACAAAGGGCTTGTCCGTAGGGGATGGCTTCTTTAATGTGTTTCGGGTGGATGCTGGAGAAATGGAGCATTGTGAGGTTATCTGTGGGCTTGCGACACAGTGAGGTGCTGAGGTGACCAGTTGCAATCGGTTGCACTCTTGGACACACGCATCTCCATCAAGGACAGTCAACGTATTATAGAGAACAGCAGTCCTTGCACGTATTACAGAGAACAGCGTTCGCTGCGTACATTACAGAAAACAGCGTTGAAGGAGCAGCAAGCGCTCCGAAAGCTAGTGGATTTTGCTACCAAATAAACCTGTTGGACTTTAACCTGGTGTTGTGAGACTTCTTACAATATCGCAGAGAACAGCGATCCCTGTGTATATCACAGAGAACAACGATCCCTGTGTATATCACAGAGAACAACGATCCCTGCGTATATCACAGAGAACAGCGATCCCTGCGTGTATCACAGAGAACAGCGATCCCTGCATATATCCCAGAGAACAGCGATCCCGCGTACATTACAGAGAACAGCGATCCCTGCGTACATTACAGAGAACAGCGATCCCTGCGTGTATCACAGAGAACAGCGATCCCTGCGTACATTACAGAGAACAGCGATCCCTGCGTGTATCACAAAGAACAGCGATCCCTGCGTACATTACAGAGAACAGCGATCCCTGTGTACATTACAGAGAACAGCGATCCCTGCGTGTATCACAGAGAACAGCGATCCCTGCGTACATTACAGAGAACAGCGATCCCTGCGTGTATCACAAAGAACAGCGATCCCTGCGTACATTACAGAGAACAGCGATCCCTGCGTACATTACAGAGAACAGCGATCCCTGCGTGTATCACAGAGAACAGCGATCCCTGCATATATCCCAGAGAACAGCGATCCCGCGTACATTACAGAGAACAGCGATCCCTGCGTGTATCACAAAGAACAGCGATCCCTGCGTACATTACAGAGAACAGCGATCCCTGCGTACATTACAGAGAACAGCGATCCCTGCGTGTATCACAGAGAACAGCGATCCCGCGTACATTACAGAGAACAGCGATCCCTGCGTGTATCACAAAGAACAGCGATCCCTGCGTACATTACAGAGAACAGCGATCCCTGCGTACATTACAGAGAACAGCGATCCCTGCGTGTATCACAGAGAACAGCGATCCCTGCGTACATTACAGAGAACAGCGATCCCTGCGTGTATCACAAAGAACAGCGATCCCTGCGTACATTACAGAGAACAGCGATCCCTGCGTACATTACAGAGAACAGCGATCCCTGCGTACATTACAGAGAACAGCGATCCCTGCGTGTGTCCCAGAGAACAACGATCCCTGCGTATATCAGACAACAGCGATCCCTGCGTGTATCCCAGAGAACAGCGATCCCTGCGTGTATCCCAGAGAACAGCGATCCCTGCGTATATCAGAGAACAGCGATCCCTGCGTATATCAGAGAACAGCGATCCCTGCATATATCCCAGAGAACAGCGATCCCTGCGTACATTACAGAGAACAGCGATCCCTGCGTGTATCCCAGAGAACAGCGATCCCTGCGTATATCAGAGAACAGCGATCCCTGCATATATCCCAGAGAACAGCGATCCCTGCGTACGTTACAGAGAACAGCGATCCCTGCGTACATTACAGAGAACAGCGATCCCTGCGTACATTACAGAGAACAGCGATCCCTGCGTACATTACAGAGAACAGCGATCCCTGCGTGTATCACAGAGAACAGCGATCCCTGCGTACATTACAGAGAACAGCGATCCCTGCGTGTATCCCAGAGAACAGCGATCCCTGCATACATTACAGAGAACAGCGATCCCTGCATACATTACAGAGAACAGCGATCCCTGCGTACATTACAGAGAACAGCGATCCCTGCGTATATCCCAGAGTAGTCATGATGTGGGTATGCCGGCGTTGGACTGGCGTAAACACAGTAAAACGTCTGACAACACCAGGTTTTAGTCCAACCTGCATACATTACAGAGAACAGCGATCCCTGCGTACATTACAGAGAACAGCGATCCCTGCATATATCCCAGAGAACAGCGATCCCTGCGCACATTACAGAGAACAGCGATCCCTGCGTACATTACAGAGAACAGCGATCCCTACGTGTATCACAAAGAACTGCGATCCCTGCGTATATCCCAGAGAACAGCGATCCCTGCGTGTATCACAGAGAACAGCGATCCCTGCGTGTATCACAGAGAACAGCGATCCCTGCGTACATTACAGAGAACAGCGATCTCTGCGCATATTACAGAGAACAGCGGTATCTGTGAAAATTGTAGTGAATAGCAACCTTTTGAATATTACAGAGATTTGCAGCCCCTGTGTATTATAGACAATAGTTCCTGTGTGTGTAACAGACAATAGCAGCCTCTGTGTGTGTGTGTCTGTTGCAGTTTTGCAGCCCCCTGTGTATATTCCAGAAATTAGTCGTTCATATATATATCATAGAGATTAGTTGCCCTTTTGTACAATAAATTGATTGGTAGTCCCAACGAATTTGGTGGAGAGATCTGCAGCTCCTGCGCGTACAAAAGATATAAAAATCTCTCGTGTCTATAAAGGAGAATAGCCACTCATGCAGATATGGACTGATTCCCGGAATTCTTTCTGCACCCGTTCAAATACCTTCACGTCCTTCCTAAAGTGTGGTATTCAGAATTGGTCAAAATACTCCAGGTATGGCCTCACTAACACCCTATACAATTGTAGTAAAACATCTCTGTTCCTATACTCAAATCCTCTTGTTATGAAGGCCAACATGCCATTTACCTTCTTTACTGCCTGTTGTGAATGCGCACTTACTTTCAGCGACTGATGCATGAGGACAGCAAGGTCTCACTGAGTATCCACCTCCCTCAATTTACACCCATTCAAATAATAATCTGCCTTCCTATTATTGCTACCAAAATGGATAACCTCACATTTATCCACATTGTACTGCATCTGCCATGCATATGGCCACACACTTAGCCAGTCCAAATCACACTGAAGCATCTCAACATCCTCCTCACATATACTACTACATTTAGTTCCCTCTTCCAAATCATTACTATATAATGTGAACAGTTGGGGTCCTAGCACAGATTCCTGTGGTACCCCAAGAGTCACTGCCTGCCAATCACACAAAGATCCATTTATGCAACTCTTTGCTTCTTATCTGCTAACCAGCATTCTATCCATCTCAAGATACTCAGTTAACTTTACATAGTAGCCTACTTTGTGAGACCTTATCGAAAGCTTTCTGAAAGTCTCAATAAACCACATCCCACTGGTTCTCCTTCTCAACTCTATTAGTTACATCCTCAAAGAATTCCAATAGATTTGTCAAGCATGACTTCCCCTTTGTAAATCCATGCTGACTTTGTCTGATTATACCACTGCTTTCCAAATGCTGAGCTATGAAATCCTTGATAATAGCACATAGAACATAGAACAGTACAGGCCACTCGGCCCTCGATGTTTTGCCGAGCTTTGCCCAAACCCAAGATCAAGCTATCCCACTCCCTATCATTCTGGAGTGCTCCATGTGCCTATCCAATAACCGCTTGAAAGTTCCTAAAGTGTCCGACTCCACTATCACAGCAGGCAGTGTATTCCACACCCCAACCACTCTCTGAGTGAAGAACCTGCCTCGGACATCCCTACTGTATCGCCCACCACGAACCTTATAATAATGCCCCCTAGTAACAGCTACATCCACCCGAGGAAATAGTCTCTGAACGTCCACTCTATCTATCCCCCTCATCATCTTATAAACTTCGACTAAGTCACCTCTCATCCTCCGCTCCAAAGAGAAAAGCCCCAGCTCCCTCAACCTTTCCTCATAAGACCTACCCTCCAAACCAGGCAGCATCCTGGTAAATCTCCTCTGCACTCTCTCCAATGCTTCCACATCCTTCTTATAGTGAGGTGACCAGAACTGAACACAATATTCCAAATGTGGTCTCACCAACATCTGGTATAGTTGCAGCATAACCTCACGGCTCTTAAACTCAAACCCCCTGTTAATAAACACTAACACACTATAAGCCTTCTTCACAGCTCTAACCTTCAGAGATCTGTGGATATGAACCCCAAGATCTCTCTGTTCCTCCACATTCCTCAGAACCCTGCCGTTGATCCTGTAATCTGCATTCAAGTTTGTCCTACCAAAATGAATCACCTCGCACTTATCAGGGTTAAACTCCATCTGCCACTTCTTGGCCCAGTTCTGCATCCTATCAATGTCTCTTTGCAGCCTGCGAGAGCCCTCCACCTCATCCACTACTCCTCCAATCTTGGTGTCATCAGCAAATTTACTAACCCACCCTTCATAAGAACATAAGAACATAAGAAATAGGAGCAGGAGTAGGCCATCTAGCCCTTCGAGCCTGCCCCGCCATTCAATAAGATCATGGCTGATCTGTCGTGGCTCAGTTCCACTTTCCCGCCCTCTCCCCATAACCCTTAATCCCCTCGCTTATCAAAAACCCATCAACCCGCGTCTTAAATATATTTAGCGAGGCAGCCTCCACCACTTCAACGGGCAGAGAATTCCAGAGATTCACCACCCTTTGAGTGAAGAAGTTCCTCCTCAACTCCGTTCTAAACCGCCCCCCCCCTTTATCTTGAGGCTGTGCCCCCTAGTCCTACTGTCCTTTCTGAGCGGGAAGAGTCTCTCCACCTCTATCCTATCCATCCCATTCATCATCTTATATGTCTCAACGAGATCTCCCCTCATTCTTCTAAACTCTAACAAGTACAAGCCTAGTTTATTCAGCCTCTCCTCATAGTTCAACCCCCTCAAATTTCCCTCTATCCCACACCTCCTTACTTCCTTCATGAGCCTACCATGGGGATCCTTATCAAACGCCTTACTAAAATCCATGTATATGACATCAACTACTCTACCTTCATCTACACACTTAGTTACCTCCTGAAAGAATTCAATCAAATTTGAGAGGCAAGACTTACCCCTCACGAATCCATGTTGACTAACCCGGATTAAGCTGCATCTTTCCAAATGGTCATAAATCCCATCCCTCAGGACTTTTTAATTAACTTACTGACCACCGAAGTAAGACTAACTGGCCTATAATTACCAGGGTCATTCCTATTTCCTTTCTTGAACAGAGGAACAAATTCACCACTCTCCAGTCCACTGGCACTATCCCCGTGATGTGGAAATGCCAGCATTGGACTGGGGTAAATACAATAAGAAGGTGTTGTGAGACTTCTTACTATCCTCATGGACAGTGAGGACCCAAAAATCAAAGCCAAAGACTCTGCGATCTCATCCTTTGCCTCCCAAAGAATCCTAAGATATATCCCATCTGGCCCAGGGGACTTATCGACCCTCAGGTTCTTCAAAATTGCTAATATATCTTCCCTCAGAACATCTACCTCCTCCAGCCTATCGGCCTGTATCACAGTCTCATCCTCAAAAACATGGCCCCTCTCCTTGGTGAATGCTGAAGAAAAGTATTCATTCATCACCTCTCTTTTCCCTTCTGACTCAATGCTCAAGTTCTCACTACTATCCTTGACCAGCCCTAACCTCACCCTGTCATTCTTTTATTTCTCACATAAGAATAAAAAACCTTGGGATTTTCCTTGATCTGACCCACCAAGGACTTCTCATGCTCCCTCCTGACTCTCCTAAGCCCTTTTTTTAACTCATTCCTTGCTACCTTGTAGCCTTCAAGCGACCCAACTGAACCTTGTTTTCTCATCCTTACATACACTTCCTTTTTTCTCTTGACAAGACATTCAACCTCCTTTGTGAACCATGGTTCCCTCACTTGGCCATTTCCTCCCTGCCTGATAGGGACACACCTATCAAGGACACACAGTATTTGTTCTTTGAACAGGCTCCACTTTTCACTTGTGCCCATACCTGACAGTTTCTGTTCCCACCTTATGCTCCCTAATTCTTGCCTAATCACATCATAATTACTCCTCCCCCAATTATAAACCTTGCCCTGTCATATGGTCCAATCCCTCTCCATTGCAATAATGAAATGAAGTCTAGCAACTTCCCTCGTAATGATGTTAGGTTCACTGGTCTATTGTTCCTTGTTTTCTCTCTACTCCCTTTTGAATAGTGGGCTTACATTAATCTGTAGGAACCAATCCAGAGTCCAAAGAATTCGGAAAATGATCACTGCCTTAAGTATTATGGGATGAAGATTATCAGACCCTGGAGATTTTTCCACCTTTAGTCGCATCAATTTCCCCAAAAATATTCCTCTACTGATACTGATTTCCTTCAGCTCCTCATTAAAACGTGTTTCTCTCAGAATTTCAGGTACATTATTCATGTCTTCCTTTGTGAAGACAGAGCAATGTACAAATTTAGTTCCTCAGTGATATCTTTGGTCCCAGTTATGAATTTCCCATTCTCAGGGCCATGTTTGTTTTTTCAATCTTTTTCTTTTTACATACCTATAGAAATTTTATTGTTTTTATGCTCCCCACTAGCTTACTTTCATGTTCTGTTTTCTCCTTCTTAGAACATAAGAACATAAGATGGTTGTTAATCAATTCTTAATCAATTCCTTGGTCCCCAATCCTCAGGTCTATAGTTTTTGTTTTGCAAATTTGTCTGTTTCTCTTTGATACTATTTCTAATTTCCTTTGGAAGCCATGGTTTGGCCACAGTTCCCTCACCACTCTTGTGCCAAATTAACAACTTCTGGACTTCACCTATTCATTCTATAAATGTCTGCACTATCTGTACACTGCCCTTCCTTTCAGTAATGTTTTTCAGTCTAACATGGCCAATTCATGTCTCATACTATCATCATTACCTTTATTGAGATTCAGGACCCTGGTCTCAGAATCAACTACGTCACATAAGAAATAGGAGCAGGAATAGGCCATCTAGCCCTTCGAGCCTGCCCCACCATTCAATAAGATCATGGCTGATCTGAAGTGGATCAGTTCCACTTTCCTGCTTTCTCCCTATAACCCTTAATTCCCTTGTCTGTCAGAAACCTATTTACCCGTGACTTAAATATATTCAGCGAGTCACTATCCACCTTGACAAAGAATTCCATCATATTACGGTTACTCATTCCCAAAGGTTTTAGATTGTCAACTAATCCTTTCTCATTGCACAGTACCCAGTCCAAAATGGCCTATTGCTTTGTTGGCTCCTTAATGTATTGGCCCAGAAAACCATCCTGTATACACACCAGAAATTCCTCCTCTATTGTACTGTAACTAACTTGACTCTCACAATCTATATGCAGATTAAACTCATCCATAATCACAGGTATCCCTTTAAAACATTGTATCTTTGATTTCCTGTTTAATGTGCTTCCCAATATTATCACTACAGTATACACCCCCACAAATGTTTTTTTGCCCCTCGGTCTTTCTTAACTCAACCCATGCAGATTTCACATTGTCTGTGCCAATATCTTTCCTCAGTATTGTATCAATATTTTCTTTAATCAACAACGCAACTTCACCACCTTTTACTTTCTGTCTGTCCTTCCTAAAAACTGAAACAGCCTCAATGTTTAATTCCCATCCTTGGTCACCTTGGAGTTATGCCTTTGTAATGCCAATTATATCATACCCCTTTACATCTATCTGCACAACTAATTCATTCATTTTGTTTTGTATGCTCAGAATGTTCAGGTACAAAATTTAGCGTCCGAATTAATGCCTTTTTAATCCCTTTCTTAACCTGCCTGCTATCTTCAGCAATTTGTGCATGTAAACCCCTCCAGTCTCTTTGATGCTGTGCTTTGTTTAGAATGTGCTTTATATTCCTCTTTATGTTCTCAATCAAAATGTACAATTTTATATTTCTCCGTATTAAACTGATCTGCCAGGTACCTGCCCATTCCACCGGTCTATCTAGGTCCTCTTGAGGCTTATCACTATCCTCCTCACTATTCACAATACTTCAAGGTTTTGTGCCATCCACAGATTTTGAAATTATGCCCAGCACATCCCAGTCTGCCATTCATATAGTTCAAAAAAAGCAGTGATCCTTGTACCAATCCCAACAGAATACCATTGTATGCTTTCCTCCAGTCAGAAAAATAGCCATGAACTACTGTTCTTTTTATTCTTTTGAATTCCCATGTACATCACATTAACTACATTATCCTCATCATCCCTCACTGTAATTCATTATGAGGTTCAAGAGAATTTTCTTCATTAAAGAACGAAGAAAATTACAGCACAGGAACAGACCCTTCGGCCCCCCAAGCCTACACCAAACATGCTGCCCGGCTTAACTAAAACCCCCTACCCTTCCGGGGTCCATTTCCCTCTATTCCCATCCTATTCATGTACTTGTCAAAATGCCCCTTAAAAGTCACTATTGTATCCACTTCCACTACCTCCCCTGGCAACGAGTTCAAGCACCCACTACTCTCTGTGTAAAAGATCTCCTTTAAACCTTGCCCCTCGCACCTTAAACCTATGCCCCCTAGTAATTGACTCTTCCATCCTAGGAAAAAGCTTCTGACTATCCGCTCTGTCCATGCCTCTCATAATCTTGTAGACTTCTATCAGGTCTCCCCTCAACCTCCATCAATCCAGTGAGAACAAACCAAATTTCTCCAACCTCTCCTCATAGTTAATGCCCTCCATACCAGGCAACATCCTGGTAAATCTTTTCTGTACCCTCTCCAAAGCTCCACATCCTTCTGGTAGTGTGGTGACCAGAATTGAACACTATATTCCAAGTGCAGCCTGACTAAGATTCTATAAAGCTGCAACATGACTTGCCAATTTTTAGTATGTTTCTAGTCTGTAAAGGGAAAAGGCATTGCTGGAACTGCTTCTGGGTAATAAAGTGGATTACATGTCAGGAAGGAATTTTTTAGAGAGCAGTGATCATTGTATCATAAAGTTAACCTTGGAAAAGGAGCAATCTAAAGTAAAAATACACCATTTGAAAAGGCCCAATTTTAGTGGGGTCAGAATGGATTTGTCCCAGGTAAATTGGAATCATAGATTAGCAGGCAAATCTATAATGAAACAAAGGACTGTTTTTAGAGGAGGTGGTTTGGGTACAGTCAGTGCACATTCTCACTATGGGAAAGGTTAAACAAGTCAATCCTGAGCTCCCTGGATGACAGAAAATAGAGTAAGATAAAGCAGTAACAGGCAGAATATGACAGAGGTCAATTTGATCAAATAAAAGGGATGCAGGCTGAATATGGAAAGTTCAGAGAAACAGGATATCAGAGAGGCAAAAAGAGAAGGTATGAGAAAAAAAACTGGCAATTATAAAAAAGGAAATCCAAACATTTTCTGTCTCAGAACTGACTCAATCCATTGATCAAGAAAATTATCTACTTTTTTGTTTCTCTGCCCTTTGCACTATTGCTAACCCAGTCTGTAATACCATCATCAAAGTTCCCCATTATGACTACTCTATAGTTTTAGCACCTTGCTGTAATTTTCCTGAAAATTTGCTGCTCTTTATCTTCCCCACTGGTTAATGATTTATGGAAAATATCCAGTAGCATAATTGCCCCTTCTGCTTTCTTAACTCTAACTCAACGTTGACCCCTCCAGGACATTCTCTCCCTCAACAGTGCAATATTACTCTTCAGCTTGACATTCAGCCCTCCTTTCCTTCCCTCCCTATCTTCCTTAACAGTTAATATGTGGGAATATTTTATCCCCAGTCATTTTTGAGCCAGATGTCCATTATTGCAATATCATCTATATAATCCTATGTGGCCACTTGCGCCTGGAACTCACCAACAGTTTTTCAGAGAATACATGGTGCATGAATATAAATGCACTATAATTTAGACCTTTTTTGATCTTCACTCTTACCCTTCCTCATGCCTTAGTATTTTGAACTCTCGTGTTACCTGCCTTTCCCAGTGCATTTTGCACCATGCTTTCCTTCCTTATTTTAAATCCGGGTTCCCATTCCTCCACCAAGAAAGCTATAGAGAATAGCAGCCCCTGCGTATATTAAAGAGATGACAAGCCCCTGTGTACATTATGATCATTCGCTGCCATTGCGTAAATGATAGAGATAGTAACACAGTGATATTGCAATTAGCAGCTCTTGTACATATTACATAGAATATTGGCCACTGCTTAAAGTCATAGAGGTTTACAGCATGGAAACAGGCCCTTTGGCCCAACTTGTCCATGCTGCTGCCCTTTTTTTTAAATGCCTAAACTAATCCCAGTTGCCCATATTTGGCCCATATCCCTCTATATCCATCTTACTCATGCAACTGTCAAAATGCTTTTTAAAAGACAAAATTGTACCCGCCTCTACTACTACTGCTAGCAGCTTGTTCCAGACATTTACCACCCTCTGTGTGAAAAAATTGCTCCTCTGGACACTTTTGTATCTCTCCCCTCTCACCTTAAACCTCTAGTTTTAGACTCCCCTACCGTTGGGAAAAGATATTGAATATCTAGCTGATCTGTGCCGCTCTTTATTTTATAGACCTCTATAAAGTCACCCCTCAACCTTCTATGCTCCAGAGAAAAAAGCCCTAATCTATCCCCAACCTCTCCTTATAACTCAATCCACCAAGTCCCAGTAGCATCCTACTAAATCTTTTCTGTACTCTTTTTAGTTTAATCATATCCTTTCTATAATAGGGTGACCAGAACTGTACACAGTATTCCCAGTGTGGCCTTACAATGTCTCGTACAACTTCAACAAGACGTCAGAACTCCTGTATTCAGTGTTCTGACCAATGAAACAAAACATGCTGAATGCCTTCTTCACCACTCTGTCCACCTGTGACTCCATTTTCAAGGAGCTACAAACCTGTACCCCTACATCTTTTTGTTCTGTAACTCTCCTCAATGCCCTACCATTAGACGTGTAAATCCTGCCCAGGTTCAATCAGAGTGGTGAAGGAGGCATTTGCCATGCTTGGTTTCATCAGTCAGAACATTGAATACAAGAGTTGGGACGTCTTGTTGAAGATGTCAGGGGTAGCTTCTTTACCCAGAGGGTGGTGAGGGATTGGAATGCCCTGCCTGCTGCAGTTGTAAATGCGCCTAGTTTGGGGGCATTTAAGAGATCCGTGGATAGGTTTATGGATGGAAAGGGTTTGGTTTAGGTTAGAGTGTCATTGCTTTTTAACTGGTCGGCGCAACATCGTGGGCTGAAGGCCCTGTTCTGCGCTGTAATGTTCTATGTTCTATATGTACAAGACATTGGTAAGGCCACACTTGGAATACTGTATGCCCTATGGAATCACCCTATGATCACCCTATGGAATAGCAATCCCATACAATAGAGAAGATCCCCTTGAGTATATTACTGAGATTAGCAGCCCCTTTGTTGATTAATGAGAATAGCAGAATTTGGGTGCAATCTTCCCAAACAAATTCTAAGTTTCATAAAAGTCTGGAAATGGGAGTGTTCTGCGCTGGTTTTTTGGACGAGTTCGGAACGGCAATCTTCTGGCACTCTATCAGTTCTTTTTGACAATTGGAAGCTTTTGTGCTGGGTTTGGGGCATAAACACACCAGGGCACTTGGATTCCATTGTAAGGGGAGCTCTGTTCTGACAACCGACTGCAAGACCACCTCCAACGTCCCTCCTCCCCAATGGACACTGGACTCATCAGGACCTGGGCACTGCCAGGTTGTCCAATCAGCACTGCCCAGCCATGCCCCCAACCATCCAGGAACTTCAATATTCCCTGATCTCCCTGGTGTGCCCATGGCATCTGGACCCCACTCATGCACAGCACAAGTGATTCTCACTGATGTGACATCTCATTGGCCAGGGAGGAAACATCCAGGCCAAACTCATTAACTATGTGTTAACTCTACACAAATGGAAGGGTGCAAAGCTGCTCACACCACCAAACAGGTCCACCCCCATTGGCTCACACCGGCAAACAGGTCTGCCCCCATTGGCTCACACCACAAACAGATCCACTCCCATTGGCTCACACCACAAACAGGTTCACCCTCATTGGCTCACACCACCAAACGGGTCCATGCCCATTGGCTCACACCGGAAACAGGTTCATGCCCATTGGCTCACACCGGAAACAGGTTCATGCCCAGAGCTGACCTGATTTTTAGTCTCTCCCACCATCTTCTCAGCTCGCCACACTAATCGATTGGAGCAACAAACCAGTAAGATCACGCCCCTTGTTCAGTTGCAAAAAGCAGTCCCTTTGTATTTTAATAAGATTAGCAGTCTCTGTTAATATTCCAGATTATCAGATCCCATGTATACTATTAAATATGAGATTGAGAAGGTTGCAGATTGGGTGAGTTACAGAATGAAGAATGAGATTTTATAATACTCACTTAAATCCACAAATCTAGATGATAGATTTTGACCATCACCAGATAATAGAGTTCTTAGAATTTGGTAAAATTCCTGGATGCTGAGGCCAAAGCTAGCCTTGGGACTGGGCAAATCATTAACAAATGATCTGTGGGGCAGTATAAATGCATCTTTAGAACATAGAACATTACAGCGCAGAACAGGCCCTTCGGCCCACGATGTTGCGCCGACCAGTTAAAAAACAATGACCCTCTAACCTAAACCAAACCCTTTCCATCCATAAACCTATCCACGGATCTCTTAAACGCCCCCAAACTAGGCGCATCTATAACTGCAGCAGGCAGGGCATTCCAATCCCTCACCACCCTCTGGGTAAAGAACCTACCCCTGACATCCGTCCTATAACTACCACCCCTTAATTTAAAGCTATGCCCCCTCGTGCTAGCTTTCTCCATCCGAGGAAAAAGGCTATCACTGTCCACCCTATCCAAACCTCTGATCATCTTATATGTTTCAATAAGGTCCCCTCGCAGCCGCCTTCTTTCTAATGAAAACAACCTCAAATCCCTCAGTCTCTCCTCATAGGACCTCCCCTCCATACCAGGCAACATCCTGGTAAACCTCCTCTGCACCCTCTCCAAAGCCTCCACATCCTTCCTATAATGTGGGGACCAGAACTGCACACAATACTCCAAGTGCAGATTAATTGAGAACAGCCATAGGCTCTTAAACTGCAGAGTGACTGCCTCCTGAAGATCTCAACTTTGTGGATGCAGTGCAGCATGAACAGTTGTTGTGGGCTGAAGCTGCTAACTGTACTTCCTGTACATGTGGTTGTGTCCTGGAGTTCCCACATGACACAGAATGTGCATACAACAGCACTGTGATGTGCTGCCCTGTGTCTATTTATTGAGACAATTAACAATTTTGTTTTTGTTTCACCTGCCACGTTAGCAAAAGGAAAAGGTAAAATTCTAATCTTCCTGCTATTCTTGATTTTTATTTTATTGTTTTCAGATTCAATTAATGTATGTTGCTGTATTCACTGAGGTCCATACTTCACCCTGGGCCTTTAATCCCATTCTGTTTATACTCCTCTGAACACTTCTACGCAGTCCATCTCTTCAGCCAGTATACTGTCTTTTCAGGTGCTTCACAGAGATATTATCAAACATTGAGCCACGTGAGATATTAGGAGAATTTATGAAAGCTTGGTCAAGCAAACAGATTTTAAAGAACCTTTTAAAGGAGCAGAGAAAGGTGGAGAAGTTTAGGGAGTGAATCCCAGAGCTGAAATCCTCTACAGACGAGGATATGACCAGTGAGGGAACAATTAACATTGAGTTGCCCTAGAAACCAAAACTAAAGAAGCACAGATACCTCAAAGGATTGTCACATTGGAGGAAGTTATGGAGATAGAATCAGAATTTTACAGCACAGAATGAGGCCATTCGGCCCATCTTAACAATGTCGGCCCCTGAAAGAGCTGTCGAGCTAGTCCCATTCTCCAACCCAATCTCCATAGCCCTCTAAATTCATAATTTTCAAATATGTATCCAGCTCCATTTTGAAACTTCCACCACTCTCCCAGGCAGCACATTTCAAATCCCAATAACTTCCTGAGTAAAGAAGTTTCTCCACATCTCACTCCCAGCTCTCTTGCTGACCATCTTCAACTTATGACCCCCTATCAACAAGTGAAAACAGGATGTCCTCTACCCTGTCCAAATTGTTCAGAATTCTGAACACCTCAATAAGATCACCTCTTAATGTTCTCTGCACCAAGAAGATTAAGCCTAATTTCTCTTAACCTTTCCTTGTGTCTAAAGTTCCTCATTCCTGGTGTCATTCCAGTAAATCTCCTTTGCACTCTTTAGGGCTTTAACATCGTTCCTTAAATAACGTGCCCAGAACTGAACTGAATACTACAATGGTCAGACCAATGATTAGTAGAGATGTAGCTTTTATACTCTGTGCCTCTATTTATAAACTTTCCTGGCCACCTTCAGAGAATGATGCAACCCCTAGGTTCCTTTGCTCCTGTACTCCCCTCAAAGTTGTACCATTGAGCCTGGATTATCTCCCCATCTTCTGCCAAAATGCACTACCTGATGTTTTGCTGCATTGAAATTCATCTGCCAGGTGTCTGCCCATTTAGCGAATTTGTCAATGTCCCCCTGAAGTCACTAAGCATTATCCTCACAATTCACTGTTCTCAACAACTTTGTATCATCTGTAAGTTCAGAGATTTGGAGATAAGTAGGGACAAAATCCTGGAAGAACTTAAAAACAAGAATAAGAATTTTAAAATTCAGGCTTTGCCGATCTTAGGGATAGTGCAGGTCAGTGCTAGGATATGGTCAGCAGAGCTTTAGATGAGTTTGAGTTTATGCAGAATAGAATATGACAGACTAGCTGGGAAAGTGTTGGAGTATTAAATGTAAAAATAACAAAGGCATGGATGAAGTTTTCAGCAACGAGTGAGTTGTGGCAGGGGCAGAGTCGAGTGCTGTTATAAAGTTGAAAATAAGCAATCTAACTGATAACGTAGAAATGTGGTCAGGAACTCGCCATGAGATTGAATACAACATCAAGGTTGCGTGCAGGTTGATTCAGCCTCAGGCACTTGCCAAGGATTGGGATAGAGTTGGTAGCTCAGGAACAGAACTTGTGTGGGAAAGAAATTGAAATTGGAATCTCGGGTTCCACTCTCAAGAATGCTCAGGTACAAAGTCAGAATCCGAGATATGAGTAGCCCTGACGCTCCTCAACATATACACAAGTGAGGCTGCCTGACTGGGCAGGCAGTCATTACCAGTCTTTTTGGCAGAACAGCAGACTGCCATGTGCGGTGCAGTTGGATGTGTCTAAAGTCTTGGAGCTCAATTTCCCTACGTCATCCTTCGAATGCTCTTGGAGCTTTAGCCTAGCAGGGGATTGTAGCTATGTCAAATACCCTAGGCCGGCAGAGCAGTCCTCTCCTCGGGGCGATCCACTACAACCGAGCACTTACAATTGATGGTCTCTCAGAGGGCGCAGCCAGATCACCCTCACACCCAAAGGTAATCATTACCTCAATCAGGGAGCTCATACTCCAGCGGCTAACCTCACTCACTGAGATCATTACACTTGTCATTCAAGTTGTTTTTTTTTCAGAACTTCAATGTATTAGTTGTGAAACTATTAAAAGTGTTTGACTGACAGTTAAGACTCATACAGGCGAGTAGCAGAGTTTGTTTACTCTCCAGTTGGCACAGGCAGTGAGAGTGGGCGCTGGGAACTGATAGAATGAACTTGTCAACTGACCAGTACTGGGAATATTGGATGGGGAACCACAAGAATGGGCAGGTCAGTGCAACCAATAAAAGGTGAGTAAAGGTGGGGCATTGAAAAGATGGATGGGTCAGGAAAGCAGTGCTGAGAGTGTGGGATTAAGGCGATTATAAGTCCTGCAAAGTAGACAAAGCAGAGTTGGTAACTCGATTCCTGCACTAATTTGTATTTGTAGTTGTTTGTATGAACTGCAATTACAATAACTCCCTGTAATGTTAGTTTACTAGAAACTACTGTGTTATTTTCACATCGATCCACCCTCTCTCTAATCTCATGGTGCAATCTATACAGCCTATCTGGTTCCAGTGGCCAAAGGCCATTTTCCCTGGATTAGATCCAAGATCAATCTCAACCCTGAGTGTGGGAATCACAAGCAAATAATTTTCACCGCAATCTGTTTCTACCACAGAGATGCTTTCCTCAGTTGCAGGTAAGATGTGGTCTCCACCTCCTAGTCAGGTTGACGCCTGTCAATGTTCCGACTCACTCGTTCCAGCTTGCCCAACTCCTCTGCAAACAGCAGCTAGTGTGGGAAGAATTTTCTTATTTTGATCCAAAAATATTCTGCTTTCTTATCGTTTCTAAAAATTGCAGCTACAGCCAAGATAAAACAGCATTAAAGAATCTCCAGTTAGCTCCTCACTGGGGCCTCTGGTATCACAGATTCACTGGGAGCTCTCTGGTAACACAGACTCTGTTGATGGGGATCTCTGATATCACAGACCCTGTCCCTGGTTTCACTGACTGTGTCGCTGGGGGTCTCTGGTGTCACTGAGGGTCTCTGGTGTCACTGACTCTGTCCCTGGGGGTCTCTGGTGTCACTAATTTCTGTTCCTGGGGGTCTCTGGTGTCACTGACTCTGTCCCTGGGGGTCTCTGGTGTCACTGACTGTCCCTGGGGGCCTCTGGTGTCACTGACTCTGTCCCTGGGGGTCTCTGGTGTCACTGACAATGGACAATCTCTGTTATTACGGTGTCACTTGGCACTGTCTGTTATGATTGCTTGTGGTGATTCTGTTTTCAGTTGATTTTCCTGTTATTGTGCTACACAGTGTTACATGTTGAATAGTTTCTGAAGCTTCACCGATTCAACTGTGTGAGAGCAGAAGTTGAACAAGCAGAAATGGTTTGTGGAGACGCCAAGCATTGGGAAATGTTTGAAGATTTGTCAGTCGAGATACAGAGTTGGGCTGTTATTCACGGACACAATAAGTATTGGTGCCAGGGCAGACCTGGACACTGGCCAGTAATTACAAGCGTGTGAATTTCACACTGTCTGAGTGATTCAGCTCAAATAAAACAGTAATCATACCAAGCCCCGAGATGGTCCTGAGAAACTAATAGCTTCAGACTTGGAAACAGATGCTCCTTACCCAGGGACGTCAGTTCCAGAAAGAGAGATCACATGTCAACCGTGACTGAGGCTCACTTGCTGTCGTGTCAGAAAGTTGTGTGTTCCAGTTCCCCTCCAGCGATTTGAGCTTATAGTTCAGCTTTACACTTTTAGGGAAGTACTGAAGGAATGCTGTGCTGTCAGTGGTGCTATCTTTGTAACAATGGCTGCATTTCAGTCATACTTAAACAACTCACAGCGTCAGGGATCCAGGTTCGATTCTGGTCTCGGGTCACTGTCTGTGTGGAGTTTGCACATTCTCCCTGTGTATGCATGGGTTCCGTCCGAGTGCTACGGTTTCCTCCCACAGTCTGAAAGATACGCAGGGTTAGGTGGATTGGCCATGCTAAATTACCCCTTAGTATACCAAGATTTGTACGCAAGGGGCATTAGTGGGGTAAATGCATGGGGTCACAGGAATCGGTCCTGGTTGGGATGAGTTGGTTTAGGCTGAATGGGCCAAATGAACCCCTTCAGCCAGGAGGAATTCTGTGACACGATTCTATAACTTGAACCTTCTGAGATTGTGAAAAGTGCCCTGTCGATGCAATTCTTTCATGAACAGTGGGCTGTTGAGCCACAATCTAAAGGGAAGTATTTGAAGTGACTGATTCATACACAGGATAATATTTACAACAGTTTAGTTCTGGTGAGAAAAATTTGGATTGTCATTTCAGCTTATCCTTATCCCTTACATCCCTAGCCATGTCGCTGAGAAACCCTACGGACATTCCTGAAACTGAAACTATGGAAATAGGAGTGGGAAGAGGCCATTCAGCTCCTCAAGCCTGCTTTTCCATTCAATCTGATCATGACTGATCTTCTTTCTCAATGCCGTTCTCCTGTTCTCTTCCCCATATCATTGAAGCCTTTGTGTCTTGAAATGTATTTCCTTCTCAAGTATATTCAGTGACTTGGCTTCTATAGCCTTGTAGTAGAGACTACCACAGATTCAGTACTCTGCCAATGAACATAGAGACAGGAGTGCAGGCCATTCAGCCTGTGGAACTTTTTCCTCCATTTAATACGATCGTGGCGTATTGGACACATCAGTGCCTTTTGCCGATTATCCCCATAACTCTACGTTAATCAGAATCTAGCAATCTCTGCTTTATACACGCTCAATAATTGATCTTCCACAACCCTCTGGCATAAGAATTCCAAAAATTCATAATCCTACGTGGAAAGAAATTTCTCCTCATTTTAGTCCTGAGTGGCTTCTCCCTTGTTTTGAATTATGCGCTCTGGTTCTAGACTCCCCAACCAAAGGAAACATCTTTACCTGCATCTACCTGTCTATTCCTTTGAGTAATTTGTAGGTTTCAATGAAATCCCCTCTCAATCTTCAAAACTCCGGGGGATACAGGTCCAGTTTGTCCAATCTCCTTCATAAGACAGTCCCCCATCCCTGGAACAAGACTGGTGAACCTTTATTGCTTTCCCTCTTTGGCAATATTATCCTTTTTGAGGTAAGGGGATCAAAACTGCAAACAGTTCTCCAGCTGCAGTCTGACTAAGCTTTTGCATAACTGAAGTAAGACCTTACAACTCCTGTGCTCAAATCCTCTTGTGATAAAGGCCAATATTCCACTAGCCTTCCTAATAACTTGTTGCACCTGCACGTTAGCCTTCAGTAACGTACGGACAAGGACACTCAGGCCCCTTTGCACATCGACACTTTCTAATTTCTTACCGTCTACTCTTACATCTACATCTCCTTCTTACTCTGCACGTCTGTTCTTTCTATCAAAGTGGATCGCCTCACATTTTTCCAAATTACATTCTATCTGCCATGTCCTTGCCCACTCACTAAATCTGTCCAAATCCTCCAGATAATCCTCCACGTCACATCTTCCTCACAACACATTCTCACCGAGCTTTGTGTCATCCACAAACTTGGAAACGAAAAAGAGTGGCTGAAGTAAACATTGGCCCTTTAGAGGATGAGAAGGGGGATGTAATAACTGGAAATGAGGAAATGGCTGAGGCATCACACAGGTATTTTGTGTCACTCTTCACAGTGGCAGACAGAAATAACATGGCAAAAATTGATGACAGGAAGGCTATGGCAGGTGAGGACCTAGAAACTATCATTATCACAAAAGAGGTGGCGTTGGACAAGTTAATGGGGCTAAAGGTAGACAAGTCTCCTGGTCCTGACGGAATGTACCTCAGGGTACTAAAAGAGATGGCAAAGGAAATAGCAAATGCACTAGTGGTAATTTACCAGAATTCGCTGGACCCTGGGGTGGTTCTCACAGTTTAGAAAACAGCAAACATGATGCCACTGTTTAAAAAAGGAGGTAGACAAAAGGGGGATAACTATAGGCCGGTTAGCTTAACTTCTGTAGTAGGAAAAATGCTCGGATCTATCATCAAGGAAAAAAATAGCGAGACATCTGGATGTAAATTGTCTTATTGGGAAGACACAGCATGGGTTCATGAAGGTCAGGTCACGTTTGACTAATGTAGTGGAATTCTTTGAGAACATTTCATGTGCAGTGCACAGTGGGGAACCTGTGGATGTGGTGGATCTGGATTTCCAGAAGGCATTTGACAAGGTTCCGCATCAAAGGCTGCTACATAAGGTAAAGGTGCACGGTGTTATGGGCAATGCATCAGCATGGATAGAGGATTGGTTAACTAACAGAAAGCAAAGAGTGGGGGAAAATGGGTGTTTTTCTGGTTGGTGATCAGTGACTAGTGGTGTGCCTCAGGGATCAGTGTTGGGACCACAATTGTTTATGATTTACATAGATGATTTGGAGTCGGGGACCAAGTGTAGTGTGTCAAAATTCACAGATGACACTAAGATGAATGTGCAGAGGACGCTGAAAGTCTGCGAAGGGATATAGATAGCCCAAGTGAATGGGCGAGGGTCTGGCAGATGGAGTACAATGTTGGTAAATGTGAGGTCATCCATTTTGGTAGGAATAACAACAAAATAGACTATTATCTTGGGAGACTATTATTTAAATGGTAAAAAATTGCAGCATGCTGCTGTGCAGAGGGACCTGGGTGTCCTTATGCTAGAATCACAAGAAGTTGGTTTGCAGGTGCAGCAGGTGATTAAGTCGGCAAATGGAATTTCGACCTTCATTGCTAGAGGGATGGAGTTTGAAAACAGCAAAGTTATGTTGCAGCTGTGTAAGGTGCTGGTGAGGCCACAATGGGAGTACCGTGTACAGTTTTGGTCTCCTTAGTTGAGAAATGATATACTGGCACTGGAGAGGATGCAGAGGAGATTCACTAGGTTGATTCTGGAGTTGAGAGGGTTGGCTTATGAGGAGAGACTGAGTAGACTGGGGCTATACTCACTGGAATTCAGAAGAATGAGGGGAGATCTTATAGAAACATATAAGATTATGAGGGAAAGAGACAAGATAGAAGTGAGGAAGTTGTTTCCACTGGCAGGTGAAACTAGAACCAGGGGCATAGCCTCAAAATAAGGGGGAGCAGATTTAGGACTGAGTTGAGGAGGAACTTCTTCACACAAAGGGTTGTGAGTCTGTGGAATTCCCTGCCCAGTGAAGCAGTTGAGGCTCCCTCATTGAATGTTTTTAAGGCAAGGATAGATACATTTTTGAACAGTAAAGGAATTAAGGGTTATGGTGAGCGGGCGGGTAAGTGGAACTGAGTCCACAAAAAGATCAGCCATGATCTTATTGAATGGAGGAGCAGGCTCGAGGGACCGAATGGCCTACTCCTGCTCCAAGTTCTTATGTTCAGACTGCAGTGTCGAGAGGCAGTATCAGACAACGTTACTAAGGGTCTAAGAGGCAGTGTCGGGCAATGTAACTCAGGTTTCACGAGGCAGTGCCAGGTAACGTTACTGAGGTGTTGAGGAGCAGTGTCAGGCTCTGTTACTGAGGGTACAAGAGGCTTGTTGGGCACTGTTACTGGGATGTCGAGACGCAGTGTTGGGCACTGTTACTGAGGTGTTGAGATGCAGTGTCGGGCACTGTTACTGATTTGTTGAGAGACAGTGCCAGTCAATGTTACTGAGGTTTCGAGAGTCATGTCGGACACTTACTGAAGGTCCAAGAGGCAGTGTAGCATAACATTACTGAGATATCGAGAGACAGTGTTACGCAATGTTACATGGTGTCACAAGCTAGTGTCGGGCAGTGTTACTGAGGTATCTAGAGGCAGTGTCGGGAATAATTACTGAGAGTGCAGGAAGCAGTGTCAGGCACTGTGGCTGAGTTGTTGAGAGGCAGTGCGTGTAATGTTACAGAGGTGTCGAGAGGCAGTGTCAGGCAATGTTCCTGACAGTCCAAGAGGCAGTGTCGGGCACTGTTACTGAGGTGTCAAGAGGCAATGGTAGGCGATGTTACTGAGGTTTTGAGAGGCTTGTTGGCAATGTTAGTGAGGTGTCGAATAGGGAACATCGAATTATGTTACTGAGCACGCAGCAGTATTGGGCTATATTACTGAGGCAGTGCCAGGTAATGTTACTGAGGTGTCAAGAGGTAGTGTCGGGGCACTTTTTCTGAGGTATCTTGACACAGTGTTGAGTCATGTTACTGAGGGTCCAAGGGGCAGTGTCGGGCAACTTTACTGAGGGTTTGAGAGACAGTGTCGGGCACTGTTACTGAGGTGTCAAGAAGCAGTTTTGGGCAATATTATTGAGGCATTGAAATGCAGTGTTGTGCAATGTTCCTGAGGTGTCGAGAGGCAGTGTCGGGCACTGTTACTGAGGTGTTGAAAGGGAAAGATACTTGTGAATCAGATGGATGTTTGCGACACTTTGCAATTTGTTCGTCCCATCCAGCCCTGATGGTGGCTTTTTATTCCAGATCATCATCGATTAAATTTAAGTCCTACAACTGTTGTGGTGAGGATTGAACTCGTCTCTGGATCATTAGTCTGGATCTCTTGATCTCTTGTCCAACAGCATTACAATTATGCAGCACTGCAATGCACTAAGGTATTGTTTGTCATGAAACTTCTGCCCACTCATTGCTCCATTCTGGAGAAGTTGTACTCTGTACTGAAGCCAGTGGAGAGGTGGGAGAAGTGGTGGTGAGGTAGAGCTGGGTATATCATCATGATGAACCTGACTTTGTGTTTCTGGAAGTTGTCACGAAGGGATAGTTTGTGAATGAGAAATAAAAGGAGGCAAAAATAGACCCTTGAGGGACTCCAGTTGTAACAATCTGAGCGTGGGGACAATCATCAATGCAGGTGATTCTTTGAGCTGCGAACACATCAAAATGGAAGCAAGTAGCTACAATTACACCTGGCTGGGTGATGGAGGTGTTTAACACAAACTTGCAGTTTGATCTCTTTAAAAGCTTTGACTCCCTCAGAACAGTTAAACATTTTAGAACATAGAACATAGAACATAGAACATTACAGCGCAGAACAGGCCCTTCGGCCCACGATGTTGCGCCGACCAGTTACAAAAACAATGACCCACTAGCCTATACCAATCCCTTTTCGTCCATAAACCTATCCAGAGATCTCTTAAACGCCCCCAAACTAGACGCATCTACAACTGCAGCAGGCAGGGCATTCCAATCCCTCACCACCCGCTGGGTAAAGAACCTACCCCTGACATCCGTCCTGTAGCTACCCCCCCTTAATTTAAAGTCATGCCCCCTCGTGCTAGCTTTCTCCATCCGAGGAAAAAGGCTATCACTATCCACCCTATCTAAACCCCTAATCATCTTATATGTTTCAATAAGATCCCCTCTTAGCCGCCTTCTTCCCAACGAAAACAACCCTAGATCCCTCAGTCTCTCCTCATAGGACCTCCCCACCATACCAGGCAACATCCTAGTAAACCTCCTCTGCACCCTCTCCAACGCCTCCACATCCTTCTTGTAATGCGGGGACCAGAACTGCACACAGTACTCCAAGTGCGGCCCTTTTTTTGGTCCCTTTAGAAATTTCCAAACATCAAATTTTACTTTTTCTCTGTTTTTATCATTCCATCCCTTTCTCTCCGCTTAGTTCCCTTCTGGTTGAGAAAAGGTTTTTATCCCTTAATATGTAAAAGCTTATAGAGACAAGCTGGGCAGGGTTAGCTGAGCCTTGTCCATCTGATTTAGTTTAACAATTTTAATGGCCGTTTATCAATGTTCTGATGACCAAATTGTCTGATTGAGGCTAGAGCATTCGATTAGTGGTTACACCTCTTAACATTCCATAGCAGCTGGCCACAATTGGCGGTCATTCTTCACCTTTGAAGTTTCCTTAAAAGTCTTTGTGTTTATTTCACACCAATGTGCCTACATTTGTCCCCTCTGTCTACTTTGCAGCCTGCGCTCTGAACAGGTTTATAACTTTTGTAATTTCAGGCTCCCTCACTGTCACATTTTTAGCTGTGTGACACTTTACGTTTAGCTTTTTATTGAGAGGTTGTGAACTTCCCAAAATCCTAGCAATTGATTCTGAGTTTTCCCAGAGTAATGTGGTTTGGGATCACTCCTATAATTCCATCAACATACAATTGGTATCTGATCCTCTCCTTTCAAATGTACACTTCAAAGACTCACCCTTTTCTCTTTTGTATCTCCAACCTTCCTTGAATCAATTATTGCATTCAAAAAAATCTGTGCCAACATTCCCTGGAACTCCTTGCTTGAATCTCACCAGTCAGTGTTTTATAATGTTGCCCATCTCTGCCACTTCTTCACACTCAGTAAGGGCGAATCTTTCTTCTTTCCCTCCAGACTTGCCAGTTGCAATATTCTCCTGACTGGATCCACCTTGCACTCTCTGTCAACCTACATTCATCCAAAATCATGCTCATCTTATCCTAACTCAGACCAAGTGCCAATTCGCCCATCAACTTGAATCAGCTCATGCTACTCCAAAAGCTCAAATTTACAATTGCTGTCCCATTATTTAAATCCTTTTATTGTTTTGCCTCTGCCTATCTCTAGCATCTCCTCCAGTTCTACCAGCCTATCTATAAATGCTCCTTTCCTCTCATTCAAACTTCTTGGACATTCTGCCCTCTCTTTGCCTCACCCTTCAACACTTTGGCCCCACCTTCTGGAATGTCCTTCCAAACCACCTCCACCATCCCCACACCCCCACCGTCTCCCAGCTGTACCACCCTCATTATTATCGAATCACAGAATGCCTGAATCCCTACATGCAGAAGGAGGCCATTCAGCCCATCCAACCTGCACCGACAACAAGCCCACCCATTCCCTATGCCTGTAACCCCAGGTATTTACCCTGCTAATCCCCTTGTCACTAATGGGTAATTTAGCATGGCCAATGATATAACACACACATCTTTGAAACATACCTGTTCAGAAATATAGCAAATAGAGACAGGAGTATGTCATTTTGTCCTTCTAGTCTGCTTCCCCTTCCCCCATTCAGTATGATCATGGCTCCTTCCCTATCTCAATGCCATACTCCAGCATTCTCCACATACCCCTTGACACCTTTAGAGTCCAGATATCTATCTGTTTCCTTCTGAAGTATATTCAGTGATTTGGCCTTAGCTTTCTTTGGTAGAGAATGCCACAGGTTCACCACTCTCTGAGTGAAGAGATTTCTCTTCATCTCAGTCCTAAATGTCCTACCCCATATCCTGAGGCTGTGACCCATTGTTCTAGAACCCCCAGCCAGAGCAAACATCCTTGTGTCTGGTCTATCCAGCCCTGTTAGACTTTTATACCTTTCAATGAGAGCCAGTCTTATTCTTCTGGATTCCAGTGAATACAGGCCCCGTTGACCCAATCTCTCCTCTGAGGACATTCCTGCCACCTCAGGAATCAGTTTGGTGAACCTTCACTGCACTCCCCCAAGGGCGAGTATATGGTTTCAAAGAAAGAAGAATACAGCACAGGAACGGGCCCTTCAGCCCTCCAGGCCTGTGTCGATCATGGTGCCCTAACTAAGCTAAAAAAAACCTTCTGCCCTTAGTTGATCCATATTCCTCTCTTCCTTCACTATTCATGTACCCATCCAGATGCCTCTTAAATGTTAGTAATGTGCCTGCTTCCACCACATCCTCTAGCAGCAAGTTCCAGGTATCCAACACTCTCTGCATGAAAAGCTCTCCCTGCACATCTCCCTTAAGTTTTCCCCCTTTTAGCTTGAACCTGTGCTCCTTTGTAGTTGACACTCCCATCATTGGAAAAAGCCTCTGACTATCCACCCTGTCTGTGCTTCTCATAATTTTGTAGACCTCTATCAGGTCTCCCATCAACCCCCATCTTTCCAGTGAAAACAATCCTAATTTATTCAACTTCTCCTCACAGCCAACACCCTTGAGACCTGCAACATCCTGGTGAACCTTCTTTGCACTCTTTCCAAAGCTTCTTCTGATAGTGCAGTGACCAAAACTGCATGCAATACTCCAAATGCAGCCTAACCAAGGTTTTATTTAGCTACAACATGATTTCCCAACTCAGTTCCCCAGCTGATGAAGGCAAATTTGCCTTATTAATCATCTTGGCCCCCTGTGTTGCCACTTTTAGGGAACTGTGGACCAGGACACCCAGATCCCTCTGTATGTTAATGTTTCTAAGGGTTCTATCATTTACAGTATAATTCACACCTAAATTTGATCCTCTAAAATGCATCACCTCACATTTGTCTGCATTAAAGTCCATCTATCTGTTTCCTGTTGTATTCTCTGACAATCCCTGGCACTATCTGCAACTCCACCAATCTTTGTGTTATCCGCAAACTTACTAACACAATTTCCTCCAGATCAATTATATATACTAGAAACAACAGATGTCCCAGCCTGATCCCACAGAACACCACTAGCTACAGATGTTCATCCTGAAATACACCCTTCCACCACTACTCTCTATCTGCTATAACCAAGCCAGTTCTGTCTCCATCTAGCCAGCCCACCCCCAAATCCCATGTGATTTTACTTTTTGTACCAGTCTGCATTGTGGGACTTTGTCAAATGCCTTACTGAAGTCCATATAAACTACATCGACAGCCCTTCCCACTTCAAAAAACTCAATCAAGTTGGTGAGACATGAGCTTCCCCAGACAAAATCATGCTGTCTGTCACTAACTAGTACATTTTCTTCCAAGTATGCACATATCCTGTCCCTCAGTATCTTCTCCAAAAGCTTCCCCACCACTGATGTCAGGCTCACTGACCTATAATTCCCTGTATTATCCCTGCCTCCTTTAGAATCATGGAATCCCCACCATGCAGAAGGAGGCTATTCAGTCCATCGAGTCTGCACTGATCACAATCCAACCCAGGCTCTATCCCCATAACCCCAGGAGTTTACGCTAGCTAGTCGCCCTGACATTAAGGGGCAGTTCCTGCTGTGGGAGTTCATGTAACTGAACAAGCTGATTCTCAACCCCACATGGGAATAAGTTATAGCGGAAAGCTCCCCTCCACCCCAATCAGCAGCTCCATAGCCTGCCCTGTTAGAATATGAAGGGCAGCACCGCTGCAGGGGCAATGCTGTCCCACAGCTGGAGGGATTACAACATCTGCACAAAACTCAGCTTCAACCAAAAGTGGTTGGATAGTGAAACACAGCAGCTACAACTTAGTTGTTCAATGCAAACTGACCGTTGATGTGAATGCAAAATGAATGAGCTGTGTGTGTATAAATGCAGATGTTGTTTAATGGTGGATCTGAGTGTATAATTGTAAATTGGAGCACTATCTACGTCCCCGAGTTTGAAAGGATTTGGAATCCAGTCCTGATTGGAGTCAAACATTTGCATGTTAACCTTTGGCTTAGACTGCTGACTCCTTGAATCTTTGCCCAATGATGAATTGCAGCCTCTGTAATATTGCATTCACAGGGAATGATGCACCAGTGGCCAAGGCATTCTCACAAGTGTTAATGCCAAATGAGGTGCATTCTCACTGTGCTCAATTCTATCCTCACTTCTGTCTGAAAAGCCTTTAAATGTGATTCTCAAACAAGTTGCTTAGAAAGGTGCAGGAAGCAAAAATCACAGCTGAGTGAGATCAGGCCACCATTCTACTAAACTCCCAGAGAAATGGTGATATGTGACAAGACATCCTGCATCTCTCATTTACTGAGCCCTTCCAGCAATTCTCACAAGTGTGCTACTTAAGTCACTTCTCTACAGTTCACTGGCTTACCATCTGGCAAGTGTCAAAATGTAGTTTACAATAAAATACTGAGCTCTGTTAGTCAGAGCCCTCTTTGAAGGTAACATAATTTTTTGTTACTGACATTTTCAGTGTAATTTCTGATGCTACAGCTAATATTCTCCTCACAGGCATCTCATGAGCTATCAGCAACCATTACACCAGTGGAACCGTCCCCCAGTGAGACTCAGTGTGTGTGGAACTGTCCCCCAGTGAGACTCAGTGTGTGTGGAACTGTACCCCAGTGAGAGTCAGTGTGTGTGGAACTGTCCCCCAGTGAGACTCAGTGTGTGTGGAACTGTACCCCAGTGAGAGTCAGTGTGTGTGGAACTGTACCCCAGTGAGAGTCAGTGTGTGTGGGACCCGTACCCCAGTGAGAGTCAGTGTGTGTGGGACCCCAGTGAGAGTCAGTGTGTGTGTGACCCGTACCCCAGTGAGAGTAAGCGTGTGTGGAACTGTACCCCAGTGAGAGTCAGCGTGTGTGGAACTGTACCCCAGTGAGAGTCAGTGTGTGTGAAACTGTACCCCAGTGAGAGTCAGTGTGTGTGGAACCCATACCCCAGTGAGAGTCAGTGTGTGTGGAACTGTACCCCAGTGAGAGTCAGTGTGTGTGAAACTGTACCCCAGTGAGAGTCAGCGTGTGTGGAACTGTACCCCAGTGAGAGTCAGTGTGTGTGGAACTGTACCCCAGTGAGGGTCAGTGTGTGTGAAACTGTACCCCAGTGAGAGTCAGTGTGTGTGGAACCCATACCCCAGTGAGAGTCAGTGTGTGTGGAACTGTACCCCAGTGAGAGTCAGGGCCAGGAACTGGCAAATGGAATTTAATGTTGGCAAGTGTGAAGTTGTCCACTTTGGTAGGAATAATGGTAGGAAGGACTATTACTTACGTGGCGAAAAACTGCAGCATGCGACGGTGCAGAGGGACCTCGGGGTCCTTGTGCATGAGTCGCAAAAACCCAGCCTGCAGGTGCAGCAGGTGGTCAGGAAGGCTAATGGGATGCTGGCCTTCATAGCGAGGGGGATTGAATATAAAAGTAGGGAGGTCTTGCTGCAACTGTACAGGGCACTGGTGAGGCCGCAGCTGGAATACTGTGTGCAGTTTTGGTCGTCGCACTTACGCAAGGATATTTTGGCCTTGGAGGGAGTGCAGAGGAGGTTTACTAGGCTGATACCGGAGTTGAGGGGGTTGAACTATGAGGAGAGGCTGAATAAACTAGGCTTGTACTTGTTAGAGTTTAGAAGAATGAGGGGAGATCTCGTTGAGACATATAAGATGATGAATGGGATGGATAGGATGGAGGTGGAGAGGCTCTTCCCGCTCAGAAAGGACAGTAGGACTAGAGGGCACAGCCTCAAGATAAAGGGGGGGCGGTTTAGAACGGAGTTGAGGAGGAACTTCTTCACTCAAAGGGTGGTGAATCTCTGGAATTCTCTGCCCGTTGAAGTGGTGGAGGCTGCCTCGCTAAATATTTTTAAGACACGGGTTGATGGGTTTTTGATAGGCAAGTGGATTAAGGGTTATGGAGAGAGGGCGGGAAGGTGGAACTGAGCCACGACAGATCAGCCATGATCTTATTGAATGGCGGGGCAGGCTCGAAGGGCTAGATGGCCTACTCCTGCTCCTATTTCTTATGTTCTTATGAGTCAGTGCGTGTGGAACTGTCCCCCAGTGAGAGTCAGTGTGTGTGGGACCCGTACCCCAGTGAGAGTCAGTGTGTGTGGGACCCGTACCCCAGTGAGAGTCAGTGTGTGTGGCACCCGTACCCCAGTGAGAGTCAGTGTGTGTGGGACCCGTACCCCAGTGAGAGTCAGTGTGTGTGGGACCCGTACCCCAGTGAGAGTCAGTGCATGTGGAACTGTCCCCCAGTGAGAGTCAGTGTGTGTGTGGGACCCGTACCCCAGTGAGAGTCAGTGTGTGTGGGACCCGTACCCCAGTGAGAGTCAGTGCGTGTGGAACTGTACCCCAGTGAGAGTCAGTGCGTGTGGAACTGTACCCCAGTGAGAGTCAGTGTGTGTGGGACCCGTATCCCAGTGAGAGTCAGTGTGTGTGGGACCCGTATCCCAGTGAGAGTCAGTGTGTGTGGAACCCGTACCCCAGTGAGAGTCAGTGCGTGTGGAACTGTACCCCAGTGAGAGTCAGTGTGTGTGGAACTGTACCCCAGTGAGAGTCAGTGTGTGTGGAACCCGTACCCCAGTGAGAGTCAGTGCGTGTGGAACTGTACCCCAGTGAGAGTCAGTGTGTGTGGAACTGTACCCCAGTGAGAGGCAGTGTATGTGGAACTCTGCAAGAAGTCTCACAACACCAGGTTAAAGTCCAACAAGTTTATTTGACAGTAAACCCACAAGCTTTTGGAACATTGCTCCTTCGTCAGGTGAGTGGAAAATTCTGATCAGAAACAGGGCACATAAAGGCACACACAGTTTACAGAATACTGATTAGAATGTGAGTCTTTACAGCTAATCTGCTATTCAAATCTTAAAGGTAGACTCAATGTGAGTAGCGATAGCATTAAGCATAGGTTAAAGAGATTGTCTCCAGACAGGACAGTTAGTGAGATTTTGCAAGCCCAGGCAAGTCATGGGGGTTACAGATAGTGCGACATGAACCCAAGATCCCGGTTGAAGCTGTCCTTGTGTGTGTGGAACTTGGCTATCGGTCTCTGCTGAGCGACTCTGCGCTGTCGTGTGTCATGAAGGCCGCCTTGGAGAATGTTTACCCCAAGGTCAGAGGCTGAATGCTCTTGACCACTGAAGTGTTCGCCAACAGGAAGGGAACAGTCTTGCCTGGTGATTGTCGAGCGATGTTCGTTCATCCGCTGTCGCAGTGTCTGCATGGTCTCCCCAGTGTACCATGCTTCGGGGCATCCTTTCCTGCAACGTATCAGGTAGACAACACTGGCTGAGTTGCAACAGTATGTACCGTGTACCTGGTGGATGGTATTCTCACGTGTGATGATGGTATCCATGTCGATGATCCGGCATGTCTTGCAGAGGTTGCTGTGGCAGGGTTGTGTGGAATTGTGGTCACTGTTCTCCTGAAGACTGGGTAGTTTGCTGTGAACAGTGGTCTGTTTGAGGTTGTGTGGTTGTCTGAAGGCAAGAAGTGGGGGTGTGGGGATAGCCCTGGCGAGATGTTCGTCTTCATCAATGATATGTTGAAGACTCCGGAGAAGATGTCGTAGCTTCTCCGCTCGGGGAAGTACTGGATGACGAAGGGTACTCTGTCCACCGTGTCCCGTCTTTGTTTTCTGAAGAGGTCAGTGCAGTTTTTCACTGTGGCACGCCAGAACTGTCAATCGATGATTCGAGCGCCATATCCTCTTCTTATGGGGGCATCTTTCAGCATCTGGACGTGTCTGTTGCGATCCTCCTCATCTGAGCAGATCCTGTGTATACGGAGGGCTTGTCCATAGGGGATGGCTTCTTTAATGTGTTTAGGGTGGAAGCTGGAGAAGTGGGGCACTGTGATGTTATCTGTGGGCTTGCGGTACAGTGAGGTGCTGAGGTGACCGTCCTTAATGGAGATGCATGTGTCCAAGAATGTAACCGATTCTGGAGA
Source organism: Carcharhinus amblyrhynchos (assembly GCF_965287045.1). Lineage (NCBI taxonomy): Eukaryota > Metazoa > Chordata > Chondrichthyes > Carcharhiniformes > Carcharhinidae > Carcharhinus > Carcharhinus amblyrhynchos. The sequence continues at coordinate 44,866,204 of NC_137348.1, forward strand.
CTAGTCCATGGTGAGTCTGATGGTGGGATGGAACTTGCTGATGTCATCATAGTGATTGTTCACCATGAGTTCAAAGGAAGAAAATGTCATTGATGTATCTAGTGTATAGCATCGGTTGAAGGTCCTGTGCAGTGAAGAAGTTTGTTTGAGCCTGTGCATGAAGATGTTGGCATATTGAGGTGTGCAAAGTTGGTCCCCATGGCTGTTCCGTGTGTCTGGATGAAAGACGGGTTGTTGAAGGTGATGACATTGTGGTCCAGGATGAAGCGAATGAGTTGTAAAATTGTATCTGGAGATCAACAGTTGTCGGCGTTGAGTACTGAGACAGTTGCAGTCATACCATCGTCGTGGGGGATGCTGGTGCAAAGCACCGAGACACCCATTGTGACGAGCAGTGCTCCTGGTTCAACTGCTCCATGTGTACCGAGTTTCTGTAGGAAGTCCGTGGTGTCGCGACAAAAGCTGGGGGTTCTTTGTACAATGGGCTTCAGGATGCCCTCAACATAGCTGGAGAGGTTCTCACACAGGGTCTCATTGCGCGATACAGTGGGGCAGCCCGGTCTGTTTGCCTTGTGTATCTTCAGGAGACAGTAGAGATCTCGGTTTCGAGTGGTGTGCCTCAGGGATCTGTTTTGGGGCCACTGCTGTTTGTAATTTTTATTAATGATCTGGATGAGGGTATAGTTGGGTGGATTAGTAAGTTTGCTGATGACACCAAAGTCGGAGGTGTGGTAGATAGTGAGGAAGGGTGTCATAGTTTGCAGGAAGACTTAGACAGGTTGCAGAGCTGGGCCGAGAGGTGGCGGATGGAGTTTAATGTGGAGAAGTGTGAGGTAATTCACTTTGGTAGGAATAACAGATGTGTCAAGTATAGGGCCAACGGGAGGACTTTGAATAGTGTGGATGAGCAGAGGGATCTAGGTGTATGTGTACATAGATCCCTGAAAGTTGGGAGTCAAGTAGATAAGGTTGTTAAGAAGGCATACGGTGTCTTGGCGTTTATTGGTAGGGGGATTGAATTTAGGAGTCGCAGCGTCATGTTGCAACTGTACACAACTCTGGTGCAGCCGCACTTGGAGTACTGTGTGCAGTTCTGGTCCCCACATTATAGGAAGGATGTGGAGGCTTTGGAGAGGGTGCAGAGGAGGTTTACCAGGATGTTGCCTGGTATGGAGGGGAGGTCCTATGAGGAGAGGCTGAGGGATTTGGGGTTGTTTTCGCTGGAAAGAAGGTGGCTAAGAGGGGATCTTATTGAAACATATAAGATGATTAGAGGTTTAGATAGGGTGGATAGTAATAGCCTTTTTCCTCTGATGGAGAAATCTAGCACGAGGGGGCATGGCTTTAAATTAAGGGGTGGTAGTTATAGGACGGATGTCAGGGGTAGGTTCTTTACCCAGAGGGTGGTGAGGGATTGGAATGCCCTGCCTGCTGCAGTTGTAAATGCGCCTAGTTTGGGGGCGTTTAAGAGATCCATGGATAGGTTTATGGACGAGAAGGGATTGGTTTAGGTTAGTGGGTCATTGTTTTGTAACTGGTCGGCGCAACATCGTGGGCCGAAGGGCCTGTTCTGCGCTGTAATGTTCTATGTTCTATGTTCTAACGCGGGATGAGTAGGCCAGATGGCCTACTCCTGCTCCTATTTCTTATGTTCTTATGAGAGCACGGAGGGTGCTCTGAAGGTCCGGATCAAAGGTCTTGATCAGAGTGTTGATGGCGGGTGTGTTCTTTGGTCGGATCTGCGGGTAACTGTCTGTTGTGTTCCTCGTTATTCAATTGTCGGTACAATTCTTTGCAGTAATCCAGTCTGTTCAGTACGACGGTGGCCCCTCCTTTGTCTGCTGGATTGATGACAATGTTGCAGTTGGTCTGGAGAGCGTGCTTGGCGTTGCGTTGTGCTTGGGTGATGTTCTCTGTGTGGAACTCTGACCCAGTGAGTCAGTGCGGTGTGGAACTGGGCCCCAGTGAGAGTCAGTGCGTGTGGAACCCTTACCCCCAGAGAAAGTCAGTGTGTTTGGAACTGGATCCAAGTGAGAGTCATTGTGTGAAATCGTAACCCCAGGGACAGCCAGTGTGCATGGAACCCATACCCCAGCGTGAGACAGTGTGTGTGGGACCTCTACTCAATGAGATCCAATTTATGTGAATCTGTACCCCAGTGAGAGTCAATGTGCATGGAACTGGTACCCAGTGAGAGTCACTGTGTGGCACTGTACCCCTTTGAGTGTCAGTGTGTGCGGAACAGTCTCCCAGTGAGAGTCAATGTGTGTGGAACTGTACCCCAGTGAGAGTCAGTGTGTGGAACCCGTACCTCAGTGAGAGACAGTGTGTGTGGAACTGTCCCCCAGTGAGAGTCAGTGTGTGTGGGACCCGTACCCCAGTGAGAGTCAGTGTGTGTGGGACCCGTACCCCAGTGAGAGTCAGTGTGTGTGGAACTGTACCCCAGTGAGAGTCAGTGTGTGTGGAACTGTACCCCAGTGAGAGTCAGTGTGTGTGGAACTGTACCCCAGTGAGAGTCAGTGTGTGGAACCCATACCCCAGTGAGAGTCAGTGTGTGGAACCCATACCCCAGTGAGAGTCAGTGTGTGTGGAACTGTACCCCAGTGAGAGTCAGTGTGTGGAACCCGTACCTCAGTGAGAGACAGTGTGTGTGGAACCCGTACCTCAGTGAGAGTCAGTGTGTGTGGAACTGTACCCCAGTGAGAGTCAGTGTGTGGAACCCGTACCTCAGTGAGAGTCAGTGTGTGTGGAACTGTACCCCAGTGAGAGTCAGTGTGTGTGGGACCCGTACCCCAGTGAGAGTCAGTGTGTGGAACCCGTACCTCAGTGAGAGTCAGTGTGTGTGGGACCCGTACCCCAGTGAGAGTCAGTGTGTGTGGAACCCGTACCCCAGTGAGAGTCAGTGTGTGGAACCCGTACCTCAGTGAGAGTCAGTGTGTGTGGGACCCGTACCCCAGTGAGAGTCAGTGTGTGTGGGACCCGTACCCCAGTGAGAGTCAGTGTGTGTGGGACCCGTACCCCAGTGAGAGTCAGTGTGTGTGGGACCCGTACCCCAGTGAGAGTCAGTGTGTGTGGGACCCGTACCCCAGTGAGAGTCAGTGTGTGTGGAACCCGTACCTCAGTGAGAGACAGTGTGTGTGGAACCCGTACCTCAGTGAGAGACAGTGTGTGTGGGACCCGTACCCCAGTGAGAGACAGTGTGTGTGGGACCCGTACCCCAGTGAGAGACAGTGTGTGTGGAACCCGTACCCCAGTGAGAGACAGTGTGTGTGGAACCCGTACAGTAAGAAATCTCACAACGCCAGGTTAAAGTCCAACAGGTCTGTTTGGTAGCACAAGCTTTCAGAGTGTCACTACCCCAGTGAGGGTCAGTGTTTGTGTAACTGTCCCCCTGTGAGAGTCAGTGTGTGTGGAACTGTCTCCCAGTGAGAGTCAGTGTGTGTACAACTTATGCCCAGTGAGAGTTGGTGTGTGTGGAACCTGTATCCGCACTAAGAGTGTGTGGAACTGTACCTCAGTGAAATTCAATGTGAATGGAACTATATCACCTTGTGAATCTGTGTCTGGAACTGTCCCCCAGTGAGAGCCATTGTACATAGAACCCGTACCCCTGTGAAACCCTGAGCATATGGGACCTGTAGCCCAGTGGGAGTCAGTGTGTGCGGAACTGTATCCCATTCAGAGTTAGTGTGTGTGGAACTGTACCCCAGTGAGAGTCACTGTGTGTGGGACTGTACCCCAGTGAGAGTCACTGTGTGTGGAACTGTACCCCAGTGAGAGTCAGTGTGTGTGGAACTGTACCCCAGTGAGAGTCAGTGTGTGTGGAACTGTACCCCAGTGAGAGTCAGTGTGTGTGGAACTGTACCCCAGTGAGAGTCAGTGTGTGTGGAACTGTACCCCAGTGAGAGTCAGTGTGTGTGGAACTGTACCCCAGTGGGAGTCACTGTGTGTGGAACTGTACCCCAGTGAGAGCCCACCTGTGTGGAACTGTACCCCAGTGAGAGTCAGTGTGTGTGGAACCCATACCCCAGTGAGAGCCAGTGTGTGTGGAACAGTCCCCCAATGAGTCAGTGTGTGTTGAGCTGTGCCCCAGTGGGAGTGTATGCGTGTGGAACTGACTCCCAGTGAGAGTCAGTGTATGTGGAATCCGTACCCCAGCGGGAGTCACTGTGTGTGGAACTGTACCCCAGTGAGAGTCAGTGTGTGTGGAACCCATACCCCAGTGAGAGTCAGTGTGTGTGGAACTGACCCTCATGGAGAGTCAGTGTGTGTGGAACTGTACCCCAGTGAGATTCAATATGTGTGGAATCCGTACCCCAGTGAGAGCCAGTGTGTGTGGAACAGTCCCCCAATGAGTCAGTGTGTGTTGAGCTATGCCCCAGTGGGAGTGTATGCGTGTGGAACTGACTCCCAGTGAGAGTCAGTGTGTGTGGAATCCGTACCCCAGTGAGAGTCAGTGTGTGTGGAACTGTTCCCCAGTAATAGCAAGAATCCATGGAACCCGTCCCCCAGTGAGTCAATGTGCGTGGAACCCATAACGCATTGACAGGAAGTGTGTTGAATCCATGCCCCAGTGAGAGCCAGTGTGTGTGGATCTGTACTGCAGTGAAAGTTAGGATGCGTGGAACACATACTCCAGTGACAGGAGTGTGCGTGGAACCTGTCGCCTAGTGAAAGCAAATGTGTGTGGAAGTCATACCCCAGTGAGAGCCAGTGTGTGCGCAACTGTACCTCAGTGACCAGAGTTGGGAGTACTGTGTACTGGTGCATGTTATTCATTTAGACTTTAAGAATGTTTTTGAAGGTCTCCAGCAGCAGATTACAATGTGAAGAATTGTTTGTGGAGTCTTGAGGTAGACCGATTGAAGTTTAGCATACAGGAAGCAGAGGTCTTTTTCTAATTGGCAGGCAGTGACTAGTTGGGTACTGCAGGGATCTTGCTGGGACCCCTATATTAACATTTCGGACGAGGGAACTAAATGTATTATTTCCAAATTTGCAGATGATACAAGTTGGGTGGAAGGGTGAGCTATGGGTGGAATGCAGAGATGTTTCAGCGTAATTTGGACAGGCTGAGTATGTGGGCACATGGATGGCAGATATATGTGAGATTTTCCACTTTGGTAGCAATAGGAAGGCAGTATTTGTATTTGAATGGGTGTAAATTGAAAGAGATGGATACTCAGAGAGACCTTGGTATCCTCATGCATCAGTTGCTGAATGTAAGCGCACAGGTACAGCAGGCAGTAAAGAATGCAAATGGTATGTTGTTCTTCATAATGAGAGGATTTGAGGTGAGGAATAGTAATGTTTTATTGCACTTGTACAGGACATTGGTGAGGCCACACCTGGAATGTTGTGTACCGTTTGGTGTTGTTATCAGAGGAAGGATGTCCCTGCTATGGAGGGAATACAAACAAAGTTTACAGACTGATTCCTAGAATGGCAGGACTGTCATATGAGGAAAGTTAGTTAGGATTATATTCATTGGAGTTTTGAAGAGTGAGAGGGGATCTTATAGAAAGTTATAAAATTCTGACAGGGTTACATAGGCTGAATTCAGAAAGTATGTTCCCAGTGGTGGGGGAGTACAGTCCAGTTTGAAGATAAGGAGTAGCCTTTTAGGATTGAAGTGAGGAGAAATTTATTCATTCAGAAAGTGGTGAATATGTGGAATTCATTACCACAGAATGTAATTGGAGCCAAAATATTGTGCGATTCGTTGAACATTTCAAGAATAAATTAGATATAGCTGCAGAGGCAAAAGGGATCAAGAGGTATGGGAGAAGTGGGGATCAGCATATTGAATTCGATGGTCAGTTATAATCAAAATGAATGGTCTTTGAACATTTCCCATGCACTCTCCCCAACTCGCCTCCCCATTTTCCACCCCCCCACATTGCTCCCAACCTCACCAGGATATCACAAGCAGCATGTTACACGGTAAGAGGTCTGCCTATCGTTGGGTTAATACCAGTGGAGGCAGTATCAGTCCCTTAATGTTGTTAATTGGCTTCTCAAGGGTCCCAGTTGAGATCAGACCTTCTTGTCCTGGCTTTTGTTTTGGCATATTAGAAGATAGAGTGGTTACACGCCACCTCCCCAGTTCCAAACATTCCAGGGGAAAAGATGTAACATTCTCCCCAGTGAGTGACATTATCACCTGCCTCATCCACACCTTCCCCAGTTCCATTGATTGGAAGGGCTGATACTGGAGTCAATCTCTTGAGTTTTTAGTGCTGCAGGATGCATGTAGTTGGGATCACAAGTGTTATGCTCAGAACCATCTGCCTCTTTGTTTGCAGCTTCCTCAGTGGGAGCTGAGGAGGGTCTGGAATCCAAATAATCCTCATCTGTTGTTTCTGTGTTGCCAGGTCTGTAATGGGGCAGAGTACCTGAAACTGTCTATGGAGGAGATGGTACAAGTTGTGCAGTTAAACGCTGGCTCAGAGACAACAGAATGTTCAGGTAACCCCGAGCGGTGAACTACAGCTGGAATGTGGGAGAAGGTTGGGGGAGGAGGGGGCTGAGTTGAGTTGAGTTGAGTTGGTGGGATGGGGTAGGGGCTATGTGAGTGGGGTGGTGGAATAGGAGGATGGGATGGGGGTGAAGTGGATGGGGTGGGGTAGAGGGTGGTGTGCTTTTGGGGGTGGGGAAGGGGTTAAGTGAGTGGGTAGGGTGAGGTGGGGGTTGATTTTCCAGAGGTAGAGAGGGTGGAGGAATGATGTGGGTTTCTCAGTTTTGTAGACTGGGGGAGATCTGACATCAGCTTTCCAAGGTTTGGGTTTGGAAGTGCACAATATACCAAGGCTGGAGCGTGACAAGGTATTGGTGCTGACTTGGGAATTCAGTGTAAAGGGGGAAGGAGATGCTGCTTTTTATGTATTTTTTTCAGCTTCCAGAAGCTGGTGATTACTCAAACCTGTAACTAAGTAAACCAGCGGATGACTGATGAGTTTTTAAGGTTTAATCCCTCTAAACATGTGCTGTCATTTAAACCAATACTGGGGAGATATGAGTAAGCATTAAATGTATCACATTACTTGCTAAACTACTGGTATAACAGATAACAGTTAAGTTATAGTTCTAAACTTGAAACCTAATTATTGAAATAAAACACAACAAAGGTGGCACAGTATATGATGTGTTCCAGTTATAGCATGTGGGATCTTGCAGGCACCAGTATGATTCACAGCAACCACATCTGCAATGTCTGCAGCTCAAGGAACTTAGTCTCCAAAGCTTGACTCCAGTCCATCAACTTGGAGCCAATGATGCAGAGTGCAAGGGGAATATTATTTGGACACTTTCTTCCAGGAGGCAGTCATGCTTCTTAGGCTGGGTGCCTCATATTTTTCAGGGATAGGAGGGAGTGACATAAAATGACGCAGATATGGAGGTGAAGAAAGTAACAATAGTGCAGCCTCAGCTCCTGCAATTGTTCAACACTTCGAGATTCTAGCTGCTGGTGCAAACAGAAGTGAGCACTGCGGGGAGAATAAACAAACTAACAGTGGTACAGGGAACTACCAAAGTGGGGGAGTAAAAAGAATGCAGTTGTAGTCGGGGGCAGTATTATTTGGGGGTTAGATACCATTCTCTGCAGCTAAGAGCATGAGTCCCAAAGGCTGTGTTGCCTACCTGGAGCCAAGGTTAGGGACATCTCAGGAGTGGAGAAGAGCCTGTGTGAGGGGAAGGTTCCAGTTGTTGTGGTTCACGTGGATACCATTGACATTGGTAGAACTATAAAGAGATTCTGCTGAGTAAACATGAACAACTCGATAGTAAATTAAAAGGCAGAACTACAAAGGTAATAAGCTCTGGATAACTACATGGGCCACAAAAGGTAATTTCGATGAGAAAGTTGTGTCAGTGGAAATCATGAATATCAATTCATGGAGAGCCAGCACCAGTACAGGGGAAAGACTATTAACATAAGAACATAAGAAATAGGAGCAGGAGTAGGCCATCTAGCCCTTCGAGCCTGCCCCGCCATTCAATAAGATCATGGCTGATCTGTTGTGGCTCAGTTCCACTTTCCCGCCCTCTCCCCATAACCCTTAATCCCCTCTCTTATCAAAAACCCATCAACCCGCTTCTTAAAAATATTTAGCGAGGCAGCCTCCACCACTTCAACGGGCAGAGAATTCCAGAGATTCACCACCCTTTGAGTGAAGAAGTTCCTCCTCAACTCCGTTCTAAACCGCCTCCCCTTTATCTTGAGGCTGTGCCCCCTAGTCCTACTGTCTTTTTTGAGCGGGAAGAGTCTCTCCACCTCTATCCTATCCATCCCATTCATCATCTTATACGTCTCAATGAGGGAGGCAAAGGCCCAGTGGTATTATTGCTGCACTATTAATCTAGATGCTCAGCTAATGTTCTGGGGACCCAGGTTCGAATCCCACCATGGCAGGTGGTGGAATTTGAATTCAGTTAAAGAGTATCTACTAATGACCATGAATCCATCGTTGATTGTTATAAAAACCCATCTGGTTCATTCATGTCCTTTATGGAAGGAAATGTGCCATCCTTACCTGGTCTGGCCTACTCCACCAATGTGGTTGACTCTCAACTGCCCTCAGGCAACTAGAGAGGGCAATAAATGCTGGCCAGCCAATGACACTCATGTCCCACAAATAATTTTTTTAAAAGAAAGCTGCACCATTGGAGCTGTGCTGGCATAAAGAGGACTTTAAATTAAATAGTTGTGTAGAGAATCCAAGTGAGGGGTGTTTTGTAAAGTTAATGAGAAAGGACAATGCAACAAAACAGGATAGTGATAGAGGTAACAATAACCAGAGGGTGACAAGGAAGGACAGAGCAGCAAACATAGGAGTATACCAGCAATCATAGTCAGAATTGGGAAGAATAGTATAAAGACAAAAGGCGCCTTATTTGAATGCACACAGCATTCGTAACATAAGGAATTAATCAACAGGAAATACTTTAAAAATTAAATGAGCATAATATGATAGCCATTAGAATCACATAGCAACATGTTGGGAGCTGAATATTTGAGATATGACGTTTCAGAAGAGAGGAAGAAAGGTAAAAGAGGTGGGGTAGCTCTGTAAAAATGAATATCAGTGCAGGACTGAAAATGACCTTGGATTAGAGGTTCAAGACTTAGAATCATTTTGGGAACAGAAAATAAATGAAAACGAAATAAATCACTCGTGGAAGTAGTTTATAATCTCTCTCTCTGCAGGAACAGTCTCTCTCTCTCTCTCTCTCTGCTGTGACAGCCCCTCTCTCTCTGCAGTAACTCTCTCTCTGTAGTACCACTCTTTCTGCAATAACCCTCTCTCTCTCTCTCTGCAGTAACAGCCTCTCTCTCTCTCCGTGCAGTCACAACCTCTCTTTGTCACCTCCCTCTCTTTCTCTCTCCCCCTCTGCAGTAACAGCCTCTCTCTCTCTCTCCAGTAACAACATCTCTCCCTCTCTCTCTGCAGCACCAGCCTCTCTCCCCGCTCTCTGCAGTAACAACCTCTCTCTCACTGTGCAGTAAGTCTTTCTCTCTCTCTCTCTCTGCAATAACACCCTCTCCTTCTCTATCTCTGCAGTAAAACTTCTCTCTCTCTCTGCAGGAACAGCGTCTCTCTCTCTCGCTCTCTGCAGTAACAGCCTCACTCTCTCTCTCCAGTAACATCTCTCTCTCTGTCTCTGCAATAACACCCTCTCCTGCTCTCTCTCTGCAGTAAAACTTCTCTGTCTCTCTCTCTCTGCAGTAACAGCCTCACTCTCTCTCTCCAGTAACATCTCTCTCTCTCTGTCTCTGCAATAACAGCCTCTCTTGCTCTCTCTCCCTTAATCTCTCTCTCTCTCTCTGCAACAATGGTCTCTCTCTCACTTGTAACTGCACCTCTACTGTGTAAATGCTTTGCCTTGTAATACTGTCTCCCTGTGTACTGATTATCTGTGGAATAATACCTCAGTGGCATTGCAGACACCTTCATCTTGGCTGTTCGCTGTGGATATAGGCACATAATGTGGCAACTTTTGAGAGAGCCAGTTATACTTTGAGCCTAGAGATGGGACCTGAAACTGAGCTAGAGATAAAGCGTGTGCAGATTTCTGACCCAGCCCAAGGTCGGAAACTGAGTCCAGTTCTGGGGCCCCTTATTGTGTTATTACAGCATTAGGGCAAGTAAACTGAGAATTTGAGTTCAGCACCAGCGTGATGGGGAGAGGCAACTGGTGTTGTTTCTGTATGGGAAACTAGAGGCAGCAAAGAGATGACCCTAGTGGAAGGATCCAGGATCCAGTATTGTACAGAAGCAAGTTAATATCAACATGTTTCTTCGATTCTACAAAAGGGCATGGGCACAAACTCGGGAAGGGTGAATGAAACAGGTATTTCCAGTTTAACTATTTGTAACCATAGAAGTGCTATGGTGCAGAAAGAGGCCATTCAGTCCATTGAGTCTGTACAATTCTTTAAAAGAGCACCCCACCCAGGCCTTCCCCTCCACCCCATCCAGTGACTCTGCACATTTACCTTGGCTAATCCACCCAACCAGCCCTTCGGAGCATCCAGAGGAAACCCATGCAGACGCAGGGGAACACACAAACCTCACACAGACAGTCACCTGAGGCCGGAATTGAACCCAGATGCCTAGCGTTGTGAGGCAGCAGAGCTTGCCACCATGCTGCCCATAAGTGGAAGCTGGTGAGTATGTGTGACTGTGATGTGTCTGTTGTTCATAACTTATTATTTCAGTAAATGGAAAACAGAGCATTATGAAAGGGATTGTCAGACATGCTTCCTCATCAGCAGCACTAACTAAATAGCTGCCAGGGTTGTTTTCCTGGTCTCTCGTTACGTTCCCTATACTCTCTGCTCTCAGTCTAACTGTGGAATTTATGTCTGAAAGCCTTGTACTCTTTACAAGGACCTTTCACAGCCATGTACGCTGGGTTAGCACATGCCCAAAGGGTGGTGATGGCACAGATGGAGGCCATTCATCCCATCAAGTGTATGCCAGAAATAATTTGTTCTTGCACACTTTAGCAAAAGAAATACTACAGATAATCACAGAATGACATTTGTGAGAGAGTACAAGTCTCAGAAAGGTCATTAACCGGAGAGGCTTTTGTGTTTAGGGGAAGCTGAACTTTTACAGTCTGACGCTGGCTTTGGGCAGGAATATTGGACTGACTCTACTCATCTGCTGGAACCTCTTTCAGCCCTGTAAAACCACAAATATTTTGCAGGCATTTCCACTGGTAATAAAGGTTGTCATTTTGTAAAAAAGTGTAGAACATAGAACACTACAGCACAAACAGGCCCTTCGGCCCACTAGTTGCGCTGATCACTTGTATACCTATTAAGCCATAGACCTATCTATAACCCCCAATCCCATTAGATCCCATATACTCATCCAGAAGTCTTTTAAAAGACCCCAGCGAGTTTGCCTCCACCACCACCGACAGCAGCCGATTCCATTCACTCACCACCCTCAAGTGCTTCGAGTGTAGCTCATATTTCAGGAGGAGGGAACCCCTCCAAAGTTCTGCAAAGACGCTTGTGTCAGAGTTGCTCCAAAATGTATCCTTCAGTCTCTATCTTCTAATCGTAGTGAGTTAGAGCGTAGGACCTCTCCACTCTGTGAAACCTTTGGTGACGCTTCACAATGCACAGTGATTAAGGGGATAGGATGGAGGGGAGGGGCTGAGTGGGATGTTCTTTCAGTGAGTCAGTGTGAACTCAATGGGCTGAATGGTCCCTTTCTGCACTGTAAAGTTTGTATGGATTCTATGGAATAAGTACTTCAAACTTTGTCCAGTCTTTATTCAAAAGGCACTGAAAAGTAGAAATAAGTAATATAAAAATCTCAACTAAGGTATGTCAGAGCAGCTTGTGTGTCTGGACATACAGTCTGTGGGAGTTTATAGACAGACTGTCCCAAGCAAATACATTGACAGGGCACTGTTTCCCATTCAGAGTCATTGAACTATGGTGCAGTTTGTAGATACTCTGACACATAAAGGGAAGCAAAATATCATTCGGATTTTGCTCTCATGTGACGATACTGTGCTTTTAAGAAACGGATTTGTATCATGTTTCTTGTAAGGAGTATGCTTGGAATTCAGCCCTGTTTTACGCGCTGCCAGTTTATCTGTCAGGCAGTTCACATGCTGAGAATGCAGACCAATAATTGATTTGAGCTCGGGATGTGCTTGTTATAATCTGAGATTAAAACAAACACATTTTCTTTATTCAGTTTTTCCTGTTGCGTTTCAGAGGATTTTGATTGGGTTGATTGACAGATTCACAAGCTTAAGGGGAGGAGCTAAATTTATAGGGAAAAGCAGGGTCTGAAAGAAGCAAGAGGTCTCTCTCTCTCTCTGCAGGCTTCTGTTTGGGACGTGCTGGGAGAAGTAAGTCTCTCTTGTCCCTCTCTCTCTCTCTCTGTCTTTCTCTCTAGAGTTGTTCTGAGACTTGAGGAATGGCACCCCAAGTGTAAGCACGTAGTCTGTATGTTGCTAACTTATTCTAAACAGGAGTTTAAATCTTGCAGGGGAATGCTGCTTGAATTAGAACTGATACAGATAGGTTAGCAGTTCAGAATTGTATCAGGTCACGTTTAACTATTACAGTCGGTAAATGTTAAGCTTTTTCATTTGTTATCGTTAAACTATATTGTTAAAATAAAGAGTGTTTGGATAAAAGCTTTCTAGTGTGTCAATAGAAACACATGTGGAATGAAACACCTTATCCTCACACTAATGCAAAAATAAAAAAACTTTGGGGTTGAGTCAGGCTTTATACCACTCTCTAGGGTTTCTGCTTTGGAACCCTAATACCAGAGCTTGGTCACATCTCGTAGAGGAGCAGTGCAGGATGGGAGCGGGTAGCCAATAGTGTAGAAAATAAGATGAACCCATGAAATAGAGAACAAAGGTCACAGAAAATGATCCTATTCAGTAGCTGCAATGTACCTGTTGCCAGTGAGGACAAAGGTAAAGACAGCCAGAATGTGAGCCATGGCATCTTGAAGCAGGACTGAATTGTATCAGAGAGTGACTGGACTCTGTAATGCAGGATAGGGCATCTGAATACCATGAACATTTCCAGCTGGAAGGAACTGATGATCCCATTGGCTATGGAGTCTAGGATCAAGTCAATAGAGCACAACTGTTCACATCAGTTATAGGATGCTCATCATGGGTTATGTAACTCGTAGCTTAGAGGCCCAGACTAATGCTCTGGGTCAAGAGGTCAATCTTAACACTTCAGATGTTGGAATTTAAATTCATTTGTAAACCTGGAATTGAAAAGCTAGCCTCGGTAATGGTGATGATGAAATCCCATCTGGTTCACTGATATCCTTCAGGGAAGGAAATCTATCTTCCTTACCTGTCTGGCCTACATGTGACTCCAGAGCCACAGCAATGTGGTCGACTCTTAACTGCCCTTTGAAATTGCTGAGCAAATCACACGGTTCGAGCAGCAATTAAGGATGGGCAACAAATAGTGAACTTGCCAGTGATGTCCACGTCCAATAAAAGAATAAAATAAAACAGAATATAGAATCAGATCTTTCAGGAGCATGATGGCAGATTAGAACTGCCTTCCTCTAAAGGTAATTAATGCTTAATTATTCATTATTAAAAAGTGACTGATCGGGTTTTGTTTAAGAAAACCATTAAGGTGTATGAATTGAAGTGCATGAAGATAGATTGCAGATCAGCGTTGATCTCATTGAATGGATGAATAGGCGCAAAGGGTTAAATGGCCTTTTCCTTTTCCTGTGTTCTTAGAATATCCTTGGGTACCATTGAGGGTCGGTGTCCACCCTGGGATAGACTGCACTCATGTCTGGAAGGGGATGATACTGCTGGGTTACAGTTCCACAGGCATCCAACATTTTCCAGGAATGCAGGTTGTCCAGAAACTGAGTGTGACTAAACACATTGACAAAGGAAGAGCAGTAGCTGTGGTTTATATGGACTTCAACAAGGTGTTTGATAAGGTCCCCCATGCAAGACTTATTGAGAAAGTGAGGGGACATGGGATCCAAGGGGACGTTGCTTTGTGGATCCAGAACTGGCTTGCCCACAGAAAGCAGAGAGTGGTAGTAGATGGGTCTTTTTCTGCATGGAGGTCAGTCACCAGTGGAGTGCCCTAGGGATCTGTTCTAGGACCCTTGCAGTCTATGATTTTTATAAATGACCTGGATGAGGAAGTGGACAGATGGGTTGGTAAGTTTGCCAATGACACGAAGGTTGGAGGTGTTGTGGATAGTGTGGAGGGATGTCAGAAGTTGCAGCGTGACATAAATAAGATGCAAGACTGGGCAGAGAAGTGGCAGATGTACTTCAACCCGGAGAAATGTGTGGTGGTTCATTTTGGCAGGTCAAATGGGATGAAGGAATATAATATTAAGGGTAAAACTCTTAGCAGTGTGGAAGATCAGAAGGATCTTGGGGTATGGGTTCATAGGACTCTCAAATTGGCTTCTCAGGTAGAGGATGTGGTTAAGAAGGCGTATGGTGTACTGGCCTTCAACAATCAAGGAATTGAGTTTAGGAGTCGGGAGATAATGCTGCAGCTGTATAAGACCCTGGTCAGACCCCACCTGGAGTACTGTGCGCAGTTCTGGTCGCCTCATTACAGGAAGGATGTGGAAGCCATTGAAAGGGTGCAGAGGAGATATACAAGGGTGTTGATTGGATTGGGTGGCATGCCTTATGAGGATAGGTTGAGAGAGCTCGGTCTTTTCTCCTTGGAGAGATGAAGGATGAGAGGTGACCTGATAGAGGTGTATAAGATGTTGAGAGGTATAGATCAGGTGGATTCTCAGAGGCTTTTTCCCAGGGCTGAAATGGCTGCCACAAGAGGACACAGATTTAGGGTGCTGGGGAATAGGTACAGAGGTAAGTTTTTCACTCAGAGGGTGGTAGGTGCGTGGAATGGGCTGCCAGCAATGGTGGATTCCATAGAACCACAGAAACAGGCCTTTTGGCCCTTCTTGTCTGTGCCGAACTATTTTTCTGCCTAGTCCCACTGACCTGCACCTGGACCATATCCCTCCACACCCCTCTCATCCATGAACCTGTCCAAGTTTTTCTTAAATGTTAAAAGTGACCCCGCATTTACCACTTTATCCGGCAGCTCATTCCACACTCCCACCGCTCTCTGCATGAAGAATCCCCCCTAATATTCCCTTTAAACTTTTCACTCTTAACCCATGTCCTCTAGTTTTTTTTCTCCCCTAGCCTCAGTGGAAAAAGCCTGCTTGCATTCACTCTATCTATACCCATCAAAATCTTATACACCTCTATCAAATCTCCCCTCATTCTCCAGGGAATAAAGTCCTAACCTATTCAATCTCTGTCTGTAACTCAGTTTCTCAAGTCCCAGCAACATCTTTGCAAACCTTCTCTGCACTCTTTCAACCTTATTAATATCCTTCCTGTAATTTGGGGACCAAAACTACCCTCCATTTTGGCGCAGGACAACCGGAAGGAGTCGCCCTGAACTCTCGATAGGGTCTTTTAAGAGACTTCTGGATGAGTACATGGAACTTAGTAGGATTGAGGGTTATAGGTAAGCCTAGTAGGTCGGGATATATTCGGCGCAACTTATGGGCCAAAGGGCGTGTTTGTACTGTAGTTTTTCTATGTTCTATGTTTGCCAAAATTTGGCTAGAAGAGGTATTACATCTAAACCTAATTCTCACCTAATGGTTACATCGAGCAGCTTTCCAGGGTGAATTACTGAACGTTGGAGGGACAGGAGCCTTGTTTCCATCACTTAAACCAACAGGTTGCTGGACAGTGATCAGGGTCAGGGACACTCACTCTCAGTAATCCTCATACCATAAGGTTTAAGTTGGGTATGGAAAAAGACAAAGAAAATTCCAGAATTAGATAATTAAACAAACTGAACAAATATTTCTCTTCGGTATTCACGCAGGGAGACGTAAATGTAGTTGTGGAGAACACTGGGTTACAGGGTTGTAAACTGGATAGTATTGCAGTAGATAAGGAGGATGTGCTGGATATTCTTGAGGGTTTGAAAATAGATAAGTCCCCTGGGCCGGATGGGATTTACCCTAGGATTCTCTGGGAGGCAAGAGAGGCGATTGCGAAGCCTCTGGCGCTGATCTTCAGGTCATCGTTGGTCACAGGTATAGTGCCAGAAGACTGGAGGATAGCGAATGTTGTCCCATTGTTTAAGAAGGGGAACAGAGACTTTCCCGGGAATTATAGACCAGTGAGTCTTACTTCTGTTGTGGGCAAAGTATTAGAAAAAATTATTAGGGATAGGATTTATAGTTATCTAGAGAGTAATGAATTGATTGGAGATAGCACGGTTTTGTGGAGGGTAGGTCGTGCCTTACTAACCTTATTGAGTTTTTTTGAGAAAGTGACCAAAGAGGTGGATGGGGGTAAGGCAGTTGACGTGGTATATATGGACTTTAGTAAGGCATTTGATAAGGTTCACCATGGAAGGCTTCTGCAGAAAATGCAGATATATGGGATTGGGGGTAATCTAGGTAATTGGATCAGGAATTGGCTAGCAGATAGGAGACAGAGGGTGGTGGTTGATAGAAAGTATTCGTCATGGAGTTCGGTTACAAGTGGTGTGCCTCAGGGATCTGTTTTGGGGCCACTGCTGTTTGTAATTTTTATAAATGATCTGGATGAGGGTATAGAAGGATGGATTAGTAAATTTGCTGATGACACCAAAGTTGGAGGAGTGGTAGATAGTGAAGAGGGGTATCATAGTTTACAGAGAGACTTGGACAAGTTGCAGAGCTGGGCCGAGAGGTGGTGGATGGAGTTTAATGTGGAAAAGTGTGAGGTAATTCACTTTGGCAGGAATAACAGATGTGTAGAGTATAGGGCTAACGGTAGGACTCTGAATAGTGTTGATGAACAGAGGGATCTAGGTGTATGTGTACATAGATCCCTGAAAGTTGGGAATCAAGTCGATAAGGTTGTTAGGAAGGCATACGGTGCCTTGGCATTTATTGGTAGGGGGATTGAATTTAGGAGCCGCGACGTCATGTTGCAACTGTACAAAACTCTGGTGCGGCTGCACTTGGAGTATTGTGTGCAGTTCTGGTCCCCACATTATTGGAAGGATGTGGAGGCTTTGGAGAGGGTGCAGAGGAGGTTTACCAGGATGTTGCCTGGTATGGAGGGAAGGTCCTATGAGGAGAGACTGAGGGATATGGGGTTGTTTTCGCTAGAAAGAAGGCGGCTAAGAGGGGATCTTATTGAAACATATAAGATGATTAGAGGTTTAGATAGGGTGGACAGTGATAGCCTTTTTCCTCGGATGGAGAAAGCTAGCACGAGGGGGCATAGCTTTAAATTAAGGGGTGGTAGTTATAGGACGGATGTCAGGGGTAGGTTCTTTACCCAGAGGGTGGTGAGGGATTGGAATGCCCTGCCTGCTGCAGTTGTAGATGCGCCTAGTTTGGGGGCATTTAAGAGGTCCGTGGATAGGTTTGTGGATGGAAAGGGATTGGTTTAGGTTAGAGGGTCATTGCTTTTCTCTTAATTGGTCGGTGCAACATCGTGGGCCGAAGGGCCTGTTCTGCGCTGTAATGTTCTGCGTTCTATGTTCTAATTGAGGAGAAACCATTCTCAAACAGGTAAAAACATATCTGGGCTGAATAAATTGAAGCCAAATTTTGGCAGGAGAAACAGTAGCTGAATAATGGACTACCTTCTAAGAAGAGGCTAACAGGCACAGTCAAGCTTTTTCCCTCAAGGGAAAAATAGGGAAAACAATGCCAGAGTTTCTGGGTGACAGAAGAGATCAAAAGGAAGATAAAGAAGAAAAGCATGTGCCTTTAACAGATGTCAGGTACACCCTGCCAGATGCGATTTCATCCTTGTAATAAACCCAGTACCCTCAATTCAATTCACTCATACAGTTTTGAAGTTTAACGCTAGGGAGTGTATATAAGATTGACAGACAGAAAACATGGTGATTTTCCAAATGGCAAGCAGTGATGAGAAGGATCGGTCTTGGACCCCGACTATTCACAATAGATATATCAATGATTTAGATGAGGGAACTAAATTTAATATCTCCAAATATTCATTTAGCACAAAGCTGGATAGGAGAGTGAGCTATGAGAAAGATCCAGAGATCCTTCATTGTCATTTGGACAAGTTGAGTGAGTGGACAAATGCAATATAGTGTGAATGAATGTGATGTTATCCACTTTAATGGTAAAAACGGGAGGGCAGATTATTATTTGAATGGATATAAATTAAGAGATGGGAACGTGAAACAAGACCTGGGTGTCCTTGTGCACCAGTCACTGAAGGTAAGCATGCAGGTGCAGCAGGTGGTAAAGAAGGCAAATGTACATTGGCTTTTATAGTGAGAGGATTCGAGTGCAGGAACAGGGATGTCTTGCTGAAATTTTCATGGCCCTTGTGAGGCCACACCTGGAATATCGTGTGCAGTTTTGGTCTCCTTATCTGAGGAAGAGTATTCTTGCCAAAGAGGGAGGCAGAAAAGATTTACCAAACTGATTTGTGGAATGGCTGGACTGATGTATGAGGAGAGATTGAGTTGGTTAAGATTATATTCACTGGAGTTCTGAAGAATGAGATCTCATAGAAACCTATAAAATCCTAACAGGACCAGGCAGGGTCAATGTAGGAAGGATGTTCCTGACAGCGGGGGAGTCCAGAACCAGGGATCATAGTCTGAGGATACAGACTTTTTAGGATAGGATGAGGAGACATTTCTTCACCCAGAGAGTGGTCAGCCTGCACTACCACAGAATTTGCTACCACTGAAATACTGTATGTTTCTAAGGAGCATTTAGATATAGCACTTGAGGTGAAGGGGATCAAAGATTATGGGGAAAAAGCAGGATCAGTTAGCCATGATCATAATGAATGGTGGAGCAGGCCTCAAGAGCCAAATGGCTTCCTCCTATTTTCTCTGTGCATCGAGTTGTGAAAATCAGGATTCCCAAATTGTTTCCCTGAGTTTATTTTGCTGTTCTTTCAGATCAGCCAGCTGCAACAAGAAGACTCCCCAGTACAAAACTGCCCAAGATGCCTTTGCAGAGAGACACTGGAAGCTGCCTGGGTGCATACAATCCCAGCTGTCACTGGGCAGAAGGCTCACAACTCAACATGAAGACCCTGACATTCACGAGTGGTGCGAGGTTGCAGGTGGAAGCCATTCCGCCTGGGATCCTGGACAAGGTTGACACGTTTTACTGCTGCACGTCATGTGGCAAAGTGTTCTGGGAGGGTTCCCACTTCAGCCGAGTGCTGTCCCAGTTCCAGGATATTCTGCATATCACGGACAATACGACATTTTACCATTTGTAGCAGTTATCAAACGCTTGATGTTTCACCACCATCAAAAGCCACTGCTCATCTTAGATTAGGTAAGAAGGAAAACGAGTTCTGTCACAGGGACACTGTCCACTTTTGGTGTTTGATTTTTTTATCTCTCTTTGTGCATTGCATCTTTTACGTCAAGCTCGGTGACGATGCTGGAATGAAGTACGACTCCAGAATTATCCTAAATATTTCCCACCCCTCCCCCTCTCCCTGCCCCGCCTTGCTACAGATGAATAGCAGACTGTTTTGACGCTGCTGTTTGTTGCTCGATTGTTTTTTTAATATTTTAAGATGCTCAGAAGCTGCTTTGAATCGAAGGCAACGACACTCCCAGCTTCCTGTATCACATTTCAAATCAATAAAATTTCAGTACTGCCTGCTGCTGGTGAGATTTGAGAATGTTTCTGACACAATATAATTACTTCTGGTGCTAAAGACTTCCTTTACTTCCAGAAAAAATACAAACAGATATTTTTGTAGAGTTGTTACAATACAGAAGGACGTTACTCGGCCCATCTTCTCTGTACTCTTACTTGTGAAAGTAACTTACTATGTTCCATTTCACCACCTTTCCTCACGACACTGCAATATTTCTCTCCAGGTAACTCCATTCTCTTTTCAAAGCCACAATTGACCATGTCACCGCCGCCCCACCACCACTCCCCCCCACCCCACAGTGTCGGGACGTGCATTCCAGATCCAAACCGCTGTGCACACAAAAAAATGTTTTCGCTCATGTCTCCGTTGTCTCTTTAACCAATCACCTTAAATCTGTGTCTTCTGGTCCCGGGGCAGGGTGGGGGGGGTGGTGATGATCCTTCCACCAATCTCCCTGTTCTGTCTGTCAACAGGCTCCTCATGATTTTGAGCATCTCTATTTAATCTCCTGTAAACCTTCTCTTCTCCAAGGAGGGCAGTCCCAGCTTCTCCAATCTATCCACAAATCCAGAAGGTCCTCATACCTGGATTCATCTCATGAATATTTTCTGCACTGTCTCTAACGCCTTAACATCCTTCATCAAGTGTGGTGTGCAAAACTGGACACAATACTCCGGTTGCGGCTGAATCCGTATTTTATACAGGTTGAACATAAAACTTTGCTTTTGCACTCTGTGCTGCTGTTGATAAACATAAGAACATAAGAAATAGGAGCAGGAGTAGGCCATCTAGCCCCTCGAGCCTGCCCCACCATTCAATAAGATCATGGCTGATCTGTCGTGGCTCAGTTCCACATTCCCGCCCTCTCCCCATAACCCTTAATCCCCTCGCTTATCAAAAACCCATCAACCCACGTCTTAAATATATTTAGCGAGGCAGCCTCCACCACTTCAACGGGCAGAGAATTCCAGAGATTCACCACCCTTTGAGTGAAGAAGTTCCTCTTCAACTCCGTTCTAAACCGCCCCCCCTTTATCTTGAGGCTGTGCCCCCTAGTCCTACTGTCCTTTCTGAGCGGGAAGAGTCTCTCCACCTCTATCCTATCCATCCCGTTCATCATCTTATACGTCTCAATGAGATCTCCCCTCATTCTTCTAAACTCTAACGAGTATAAGCCTAGTTTATTCAGCCTCTCCTCATAGTTCAACCCCCTCAACTCCGGTATCAGCCTAGTAAACTCCCTCCAAGGCCAAAATATCCTTGCGTAAGTGCAGCGACCAAAACTGCACACAGTACTCCAGCTGCGGCCTCACCAGTGCCCTATACAGCCGCAGCAAGACCTCCCTACTTTTATATTCAATCCCCTCGCTATGAAGGCCAGCATCCCATTTGCCTTCCTGACCACCAGCTGCACCTGCAGGCTGGGTTTTTGCGACTCATGCACAAGGACCCCAAGGTCCCTCTGCACCGTCGCATGCTGCGGTTTTTCGCCATGTAAGTAATAATCCTTCCTACCATTATTCCTACCAAAGTGGACAACCTCACATTTGCCAACATTAAATTCCATTTGCCAGTTCCTGGCCCATTCGCCCAGCCTATCTAGATCTAGCCCAGGATAAATCTAGATCTAGATAACTAGATATCTAGATAAAGCCCAGGATGCTGTAAGCTTTGATAACCACTCAAGCTCTCCTGCCACCTTCAATGATTCATGCGTATGTTGTTAGGATCCTGGACCAGAATCCCAAAGGAAACCAGACAAATCCCAATAATCTTTCTGTTTTAGCATACATGTGACGATTGGATGCTTCACTCCTGTAGTGAATCCAGTGACAAACTAGGGATCTTTTATCGCAAAACAAACTTTAAAACGCAGTTTAAATATTGCTCTAACAAATGAAACAGCTTAACTGTCAGCTGTTGAACAATAGTTAAAATTAAAAGAAGCAACTTTAATTTTAACACATCACTTTCAGTTCCAAATCAGCAACGTTCTTCTTAGACTCAAATGCCACTTTAAAAAGATTTACCAACCATAAATATACTTGCTATAATGCATGTAGAGTGTTAAAGCTTTCCAAGCGAGAGAATGAGTTTCAGTGCTGTCTGTCTTCAAACAAACCCCAGCCAGAACTGAAAACTGCTGCAGACCCACTTCTCTCAGTAACTACATCATCACATGACCTTGCCTATCTAAACTCACCTTCCATTCCTTTAATCAAAATTTTCCAGGAACTCTCCAGCCATCAACAAATATCCATTTGCTCTATCCTATGTAAATACTACACGGCTATAACAAGTATTATCCTGCTCTCCCAGAATCCGAGCTAAATGTTTTTCTAGACACACTGACTGCTGCCTGCAGAATAGATGAACTTCTGCCCATTTTTCATCCATCTGAATATGTGAAGGTCTCCATTTGCTCCTTAGGATATTATTTCTAATGTAATAACAATTAGATCCTCCTGTGTATGCTTTCTGATATAACTGCTTTAACTCTGCGTCTTTCTGTTGTAATTCTGCCAACTTTCCAAGAACTTGTCTCAAGCTGCAGTTTTGTGATCTTGTCACTACTCTGTCTGTAAAATCCAGGATATGCTTCCTGCAACACTTCAGTTGTTTAATTTTACACTGGCTTTTCCATACCCAAATTAAACTCTATAATGATCACTGTCCCTTAAGTGTTCTCCCACTGACACTTAATACACTTGGCCCACCTCATTCCCAGGAATTAGGGCCAGCAATAATCCTTGCTTTTCCATTAACTTACTGATGTAGTAAGTTCTCCCCAACACAGTCCAGCAATTCCTGCTCCTCTCTGTCCTTTGTATTATCACTGTCCTAGTCTACATTAGAATTATAAAAAGACTCCCATGATAACTATTTAATTCTTGCACTTCTCTGGAATGTATTTTCAAATTAATTCCTTGATAACTTTTTCACTAGTTGGTGGCTTATAGCCTACACTAAGCAATGGAATGGTACCTGTATTTTTTTTCAAGTTATAATCCATGTAGAGACCAACTTTTAAAATGACCACAACAAATGAACTGAAGGACGCTTTAAGATTTTTACTGTAACTAACAACCTAAAATCAACGTTGTTGGAGCTGCAGTCATCCAGACAAGTGGAGAACATTCCATCACACTGTTGACTTGTGACTTGTAGATAGTGATACAGTTATCCATTGAGGAACACTGTTACTCCTGAGTGATACCCTCAGTTATACAGTTATCCCCAAAGTGAAACAGTTACCACCCTCTGCCTCTTCTCTCTCTCTCCTAGAGTCACCCTCAAGGGATATTTAACCCTGAAAAGAACTGTTACCAATGTCATGGCATCTCTCCCCTACCACGTGCTACAGTTATCTATCAGTGATGTATATGATCTGATGATAAGGTTAACACTCGTAATACAATTACCTACTAATCGATAGCTACTCTGAGTAGTAATTATTCTCCAAGTTATACACTTACCAGTGTTTGATACTTTTAACCCTGGTTACAGTTAACACTGATACAGTTAGCTCCAAGCTCTAGACAGTCTAAAGTGATACCCCAAGTAATACATTTTCTCAAGTGAAACAATTACTGTCTAGTTACTCTGATTGTGTAGTTACTCTTGAATGATACAAATTTATATAATTACTTGTTGAATAATAGTTACCCCTAAATAGTACCACTATTCTCACCCTCCTCCATTTCCAGTGATGCCTTTACCCTCCCAAATGCTGCAGTTATCATCAGTGATGGAGTTACCGCTGAATAACTATGCCAACACTTTGTGCTGTGTACAATAGTCATAGAGGTTTACAGCATGGAAACAGGCCCTTCGGCCCAACTTGTCCATGCCACCCTTTTTTTTAAAAGCCCCTAAAGCTTATCCCAATTGCCCACATTTGGGCCATATCCCTCTATACCCATCGTACCCATGTAACTATCTAAATGCTTTTTAAAAGATAAAATTGTACCTGCCTCTACTACTATCTCTGGCAGCTTGTTCCAGACACTCACCACCCTCTGTGTGAAAAAATTTCCCCTCTGGACACTTTTGTATCTCTCCCCTCTCACCTTAAACCTTTGCCCTCTAGTTTTAGACTCCCCTACCTTTGGGAAAAGATATTGACTATCTAGCCTGATCTGTGCCCCTCATTATTTTATGGATGTCTATAACGTCATCCCTCACTCAGCCTCCTACGCTCCAGAGAAAAAATGTCCCGGTCTATTCAGCCTCTCCTTATAACTCAATCCATCAAGTCCCAGTAGTATCCTAGTAAATCTTTTCCGCACTCTTTCTAGTTTAATAATATCCTTTCTATAATAGGGTGACCAGAATTGCGCACAGTATTCCAAGTGTGGCCTTACCAATGTCTTTTACAACTTGAACAAGACGTCCCAACTCCTGTATTCAATGTTCTGACCAATGAAGTAAAAATTCTGACAACTCCAGGTTTCAGTCCAACCGATTTATTTGA
This sequence comes from Carcharhinus amblyrhynchos, assembly GCF_965287045.1. Lineage (NCBI taxonomy): Eukaryota > Metazoa > Chordata > Chondrichthyes > Carcharhiniformes > Carcharhinidae > Carcharhinus > Carcharhinus amblyrhynchos. The sequence continues at coordinate 44,890,394 of NC_137348.1, forward strand.
CAGTAAACTCACAAGCTTTCGAGGGGACTCCCTCTTCGTCAGGTGAATGGAGAGTTCTGGCCTCGGACAGAGCATATAAAGCACAGACAGTTTAGAGATTACTGATTCGAATTACTGATTAGAAGATTCACATTCTAATCAGTAATCTCTAAACTGTCTGTGCTTTATATGCTCCGTCTGAGGCCAGAACTCTCCATTCACCTGACGAAGAGGGAAACCTCGAAAGCTTGTGAGTCTATTATCAAATAAATCGGTTGGACTAAAACCTGGTGTTGTCAGACTTTTTACTGTGTTTACCCCAGTCCAACGCCGGCAGATCCACATCCTGACCGATGAAACCAAGCATGCCGAATGCCTTCTTCACCAGTCTGTCCACCTGTGAGCCCACTTTCAAGGAGATATGAACAAGTACCTTAGATCTCTTTGTTCTGTAATTCTCCTGAACGCCTGGTTCAATCTACCAAAATGCATCACCTCACATTTGTCTAAATTAAATTCCATCTGCTATTCATCAGCCCACTGGCCCAATTTATCAAGATCCCGTTGCAATCGGAGATAACTTTCTTCACTGCCCACTATGTCACCAATCTTGGTGTCATCTGCAAACTTACTAACCATGCCCCCTATATGCTCATCCAAATCATTAATATAAATGACAAATAACAGTGGACCCTGAGGCACACCGCTGGTCACAGGCATCCAGTTTGAAAAACAGCTCTCTTCAACCACCAAAATTGGCTTCTGTCAAGAAGCCAATTTTGTGTCCAATTAGATACCTCACTGGATCCCGTGAGATTTAATTTTATGCAACAACCTACTATGAGGTACCTTGTCAAAGGCCTTGCTAAAGTCCATGTAGACAACATCAACTGCACTGCCCTCATCTACCTTCTTGGTTACCCCTTCAAAAAACTCAATCAAATTTGTGAGACATGATTTTCCACTCACAAAGCCATGCTGACTGTCTGTAATCAGTCCTTGTATCTCTAAATGCCTGTAGATCCTGTCTCTCAAAATATCTTCCAACAATTTACCCACCACAGATGTGAGGCTCACCGGCCTGTAGTTCCCAGGCTTTTCCTTGCAGCCCTTTTCAAACAAAGGGAGAAGAAACTAAACATTTGTCCCTAAGAAGTAGAGAGAAGAGAAATGATCATTTTGCTTTTTGTCTGCACTGGAGTGCACCTTTGGACTACAGCAGCGTGACTGTTAGAGTTTGGTGACTGAAGAATTTTGGTGAGGAGGGAACAAGGTAATCCTTTCATTTTCAATCTTTCTTCAGAAGCGGAGTAGCTGTGTTGGTAAATAGCACCAGGTGAATATTTCTGCCATGTTTAACATTCCCAGAACTAGAGGCAGTAAAAATAAAGAGAGTCATTTAAAGGCCTGTCACAGCAGGGCAGCTCAGCAATGTAGAATGTTCCTCTTATGCAATGTGGGAAGTCAGGGACATTTCCAAGGTGAACGTGTGCAGGAAGTTTCTCGAACTGCAGCCACTATGTTTCAGAGCTGGAGCTATGACTGGAGTCACTCAGGATTATTCACAAGGATGAGATCTTCATGGATGGTATGTACAATGAGCTAGTCACACTGTCAGTGGAGACTATACCGGCAGAAAGGGAAGGGATGACTACTGCAAAGAGCAAGAGCACTAGACAGGTAAGGATCTGTACGCCAAATATAGGGAAATAGGAAATAAATTTTAAAAAACAGGACCTCAATGATAACAGTCTCAGGATTTGTTCGTGACATTAGGAATAGAAAAAGAGTAGATGAATGTTTGGCTGTAGAGATGGTGAGGGAAGGAGGGAATGGAAAGGTGGTGAGGGAACATAGAACATTACAGCGCAGAACAGGCCCTTCGGCCCACGATGTTGCGCCGACCAGTTAAAAAGCAATGACCCTCTAACCTAAACCAATCCCTTACCATCCATAAACCTATCCATGGATCTCTTAAACGCCCCCAAACTAGGCGCATTTACAACTGCAGCAGGCAGGGCATTCCAATCCCTCACCACCCTCTGGGTAAAGAACCTACCCCCGACATCCGTCCTATAACTACCCCCCCTTAGTTTAAAGCTATGCCCCCTCGTGCTAGCTTTCTCCATCCGAGGAAAAAGGCTATCATTGTCCACCCTATCTAAACCTCTAATCATCTTATATGTTTCAATAAGGTCCCCCCTTAGCCGCCTTCTTTCTAACGAAAACAACCTCAAATCCCTCAGTCTCTCCTCATAGGACCTCCCCTCCATACCAGGCAACATCCTGGTAAACCTCCTCTGCACCCTCTCCAAAGCCTCCACATCCTTCCTATAATGTGGGGACCAGAACTGCACACAATACTCCCAAGTGCGGCCGCACCAGAGTTTTGTACAGTTGCAACATGATGCTGCGGCTCTTAAATTCAATCCCCCTACCAATAAACGCCAAGACACCGTATGCCTTCTTAACAACCCTATCTACTTGATTCCCAACTTTCAGGTGTACACATACACCCTCTGTTCATCAAGGAGGGAATGGAGAGGTGGTGAGGGAGGGAGGGAATGGAGAGGTGACCAGGGAAAAGAGTTGAAGAGCTGGCTAGGGAGGGACGTGAGGAGAGGTAGGGAGGAGGGATGAAGTGGCATGGGCAGGAGGATGGGGAGGTGGTGAGGGAGGGAGGGATGGGGAGGTGGTGCGAGCGGGGGTGGATGGGGAGGTGGTGAGGAGGTGGTGCGGAGGAGGAGAATGGGTTGTTGGCTTGGGAGGGGGAATGGGAAGGTGGCGCGGGAGGGGGGGAGGGATGGGGAGGTGGCGCGGGAGGGGGGGAGGGATGGGGAGGGGGCGCGGGAGGAAGGGATGGGGAGGGGGCGCGGGAGGGGGGGAGGGATGGGGAGGGGGCGCGGGGGGGGAGGGATGGGGAGGTGGCACAGGCGGGGGGGAGGGATGGGGAGGGGGCGGGCAGGAGGGATGGGGAGGTGGTGGGGGCGGGCGGGAGGGATGGGGAGCTGGTGGGGGCGGGAGGGAGGGATGGGGAGGTGGCAGGAGGGAGGGAGGGGGGGATTTGGATTCCTGAGGCATTGGGACTGATTGTGGGGAAGATGGTCCTGAACAAGCTGCACGGATTAAACCCCAGCGCGACTGGAACCAATATCCTCACAGGGGGATTTACTAGTGCCGATGGACAGGGTTTAATCTAGAGTGACGGGGGAAAGGAGGCTGAGCAGAGAGGTACAAGAGAGTAAAACAAAGATAGAAATGACAGATAATAAAGTAGAAAGCAAAGTGGAGGACGGAGGAAACAAGAGCAAGCAGGAAAGAGGGCCATAGTACTGAAAAAAAGTTAAAAGAAGATGTCTGATGGAGCATTAGACACATTAACAGCACAAATTGTTAGAAAAAGTATGATATGATTCCAATAATGGAAGCATGGCTGATGATCAAGGCAGGGAACTGAATATCCAATGTGATGTGATATTTAGGAAGGACAAGCAGAAGGGAAGTGGTGTGGCTTTGTTAGTTAAAGATGAAATCAGTCAGAGACAATATCACTCAGAAAATTTAGATATAGAATCAGTCTGAGTGGAACGAGAAGCAATAAGGAGCTGCCTACAGACCTCCAAACAATAGTGCTAAGGTAGATGATGGCATTAAGCAAGAGATGAGAGATGGACTTGACTAAGATGCTACAGTAATCATGGGTGACTTTAATCTACATGTAGTTTGGGCAAATCAAATTAGCCATAACACTTTGGTGATTGAATTCCTGGAGTGTGTATGAGATGGTTATTTGAGACCAGTATGTCGGGGAACTAACTCGGGAACATGCTACCCGAGATTTGGTATTGTGCAATGAGAAGAGGTGAATTAATAATGTTGTGTTGGGTCCTTTAGGGAACAGTGACCATAACGTGAGAGACTTCTCCATCCAGGTGAAAAGTGAAAAAAATTGATCTGAAACTAGGAACCTAAATCTAAACAGAGGAAACTATGAAGGTGTTAGGCATGAGCTGCCTATGATAGATGGGGGAACTTCATTCATAAGCAATGGTTAATATTTAAGGAAAGAACGTGTGCAATGCAACAATTATATGTTCCTTTCTGGTGCTAAAATACAACAAGGAAATGGCCCAACCATGGCTAACAAAAGAAATTAAGGATAGTATTAGATCCAAAGCAGAGTCAAAGAAAATTGCTCAAAAAAAAAGCAAACCTGAGAATTGGGAACAGTGATGAGAAGGGGTTCAATAATAATCTTGTTGTGCTGGGTCATTTAGGGAACAGGTTTTCTCTGGGTGCTCCAGTTCCCTCCCACAATCCAAAGATGTGCAGGTTAGGTACATTGGCCATCCTAAATTGCCCCCCCTGTAGTGTCCCAAGATGTGTAGGTTAGGGGTATTGATCCACCAGAAGAAACTCTTCAGTTGTAGGCAACAAAATAAAACAAGACATACTCCAATTTATCAAAGAATTAGGTTTAATAAAGGAACTTCAATATCCCAAACACTTGAGGTCATTCCAAGCTCCCACAAATCCCAGCAGCAGCTTATTTATACTGAGTCAACTGGTCATATCATTTTGTCATTGGTTACGTGGTTTACTGGGGTGGCTGATCCTTACAGCATGTTACTATTGGTCACACTACAATAGGTCCAATGTTATCATTGGTTACATTCTAACAAGGAGATTAGCAGGGTAAATGCATGGAGTTACAGGGATAAGGAGGGGGGTGGGGGGGTGGGGTGGTGTGGACCTGAGTAAGATGCTCTGTTGCAGAGTTAGTGCAAACTCAATAGGCCAAATGACCTCTTTCTGCATTGTCGAGATTCTATGATCAAAATGATGATAGATAGGCAATGGCCAATATGCATTGAACAATTATACATTCCTTTCTGGCACAAAAACACAAGAAAAGTGGCCCTACCATGGCTAACAAAAGAAATTAAGAACAATATTAGATCCAAAGAGGAGTCCATAGAAAGTTGCTCAAAAAAATAGCAAAGCTGAGGATTGGGAACAGTTCAGAATTCAGCAAATGAGGACCAAGAGATTGATTAGAGAGAAATAGAATATGAGTAAACTTGCAAATAACAGAAAAGCGAATTGTAAAAGCTTCTATAACTATATAAAGAAGAAAAAGATAAGTGAAGACAAATGTCAGTCCCTTACAGTCTGACGTGGGAAAATTTAAAACAGAGAACTAGGAAATGGCAGAACAATTATACAACTTCTTTTGCTCTATCTCCACAGGGAAAGAAATAAATAACTTTCCAGAAAGAGTAATTTGCTTTTAACTTTCTAGAAATGCTAAGGAAGCAATGTTTTAGTGAGAAGGAGGAATTGAAGAAAACTATTATTACCAGAAAAATAGTGCTGGAGGAATTAATGGGACTGAAAGGTGATAAATCCCAGGACCCAATAATCCCCATCCCAGGATATTAAAGGCACTGGCCATGGAAATAGTGGATGTGTTAATTTTCGTGGCAAATGCAATCCCACGGTTTATAAAAGGAGGGAGGGAGAAAACAGGGAATTACAGACCGGTTAGCCTAGGGAAAATGCTAGAGTCTGTTATCAAGACAGCGATGTCAGGACACTTATAAATTATCAACAGGATCAGACAAAATCAACTTGGATTATGAAAGGGAAATCATGAGCAGCATTCTCCCAAAAAAAGCTAGATATCAACCCTCCCACACTCAGTCACTTTTTGGAGAATTGACAGTTTTGTGCCAGAGGTCTCCCTCCCTCCCCCCATTGGTGGCATGTTCCCCCACCTCCTTCCCAACATGGGTCAATGACATTGGGGCCCTCCCGATTGGTTTCCCCCCCCCTGACTGCACCCAGCATAGTCCCCCAGCCATTGCCCCCACTCATGCCACATCCCTGCGGCACTGCCCCAATATACTGGCAGTGCCCAACTGCCATGGTGTACAAAAGCCACTGCCGGGGTGCCTGATGATCATTGCAGGGTGCCAAGTAGCCACTGCTAGGATGTCCAGTAGGCACCACCTGATGGGCAGTGCCCAGCCAGACCACTCAGGAGTTTCAACGGCTTCCGAGCCTCCTGACCTGACTATTGAGCCAGATCCCTGCTCATGGGGACCTGCAGTAATTCGGGCTGTTATCGTGCTGCACCCAAAGGACACTGAATTCCATTTGCTGAGTATTGAATGGGCGCTGCGTATTTAATAATGTTTTATATATGCTAATTGGCCTCTTGCCTTCTGGTGTATGGGATGTGAGGGAGGGGTAGAATCTCTGGTGGGGGAACATGTCGCATCCTTTCAGGGTGGGTCGTCCACCCTTTGTCCCCACCTGGCACTCAGCTCTCACCTGTGGCTCCCCGTAGCTGTTCGCACTCAACAGCAACCACACCCCGGGCAACGGCTTCGACAAGCACCCCAAAGATGTGCTCTTAGGCTGATTGGTGTAACAAATTGTCCCTAATTAGTCTTCCCTCAATGTGGAATGCCTTAAGCATAGACAAGAGTCATGGATGGAGAGGGGACTCATAATGTTAAAATGGCGGCGTGGGCTCGTTGGGCCGAAGGGCCTGTTTCCCGTGCTGTGTTGTTCTTTGTTCTTTGTTCAAGCCAGCTAAACCAGGTGAGGGTAGTCGACAGGTCTCAACCCTGGGTGAGATAGGGAGATGTCTATCCCAGCGTGTGAAGACAGAGTCCGGCAGATTGAGCGGACGAGACCAATGGAAGGTCCAACGGTCAAGGAGGTGGTCTCTGCAAGCGCATGGAACGTGAAGATCAGGACAAGACACAGAAGACGTCCTGGCCATCCACTGCACCTAGTCCCATCTCCAGCCGGCTTAACTCTTGTCTTGCCACTGGATCTAGATGGGAATTGGGAAGACAGAGTAGTCACGGACCTGCACACAGGCAGCTCGGGTCTAATGGTCATTTTCCGCTGACCAAAGCAGCAGTGGAACTCGGCGTCTACCTGGGCGACTGAGCAGTCCTCTTCAGGAACACACTGCTCACCTCCGTAGAATGAGGAAGGGGCTAGAAAAGGTGTCCTAAACATTGCCTGCTTCACTACACCCTGGCCAGTTTACTGCGACTGGCGGGGATCCCATCTTGTAGTCGAACAAACAAAATAAAACACAAGGTGACATCGCTCACCATTGGCTCTTGGAACGTGCACACGCTTTTGGACAACCCTACAGCAGACAGACCAGAGAGAAGAACAGCCTTAGTTGCCAGAGAGCTTACAAGATACAACATTGACATTGCAGCTCTGAGTGAAACTCGTCTTGCTGACGTAGGTCAGTTTACTGAAACTGGAGGTGGATACACTTTTTTCTGGAGCGATTGCAGCAGTGATGAGCGACGTGAAGCTGGAGTTGGATTCGCCGTCAGGAGTCACCTTGTTCGGAAACTTGACAGTATACCCAAGGGTGTGAACGACCGGCTTATACATTACAGCTTCCGCTACAGAAGTCAAGCCACCCTGATCAGCGCCTATGCCCCCACAATGAACAACCGAGACGAGATAAGAGACAAGTTCTATGAAGAACTAGACACCCTACTATCAGCAGTGAGCAGCACTGTCAAGCTGATCTTGCTTAGCGATTTCAATGCAAGAGTAGGGTGTGAGTCTGCAATGTGGCAGGGAGTCATTGGGAGGTATGGCGTGGGCAAGTCTAACTGAAGTCTTACTGAAGACCTGTGCAGCACACGGCCTCCTCATCACCAACACAACCTTCCGTCTGCCTACCCGTAACAAGACCTCCTGGATGCATCCCCACTCTGAGCATTGGCATCTTATTGACTATGTCACTGTCAGGAGAAAAGACAGGTAGGATATCAGTGACCAAGGCCATGTGTGGTGCTGACTGCTGGGCAGATCACAGGCTCATTGTCTCCAAAATGAGGCTCCACATCAGACCCAAGAGGCGACCACAAGGAAGCAAAGTTATGAAAAGAATCAATGCGGCCGAGCTAAAGGACCCCAGCATTGCTCCAGCACTGGCTGAAGACTTAGAAATCAAGCTTGCTGACCTACACCTCGCAGGCAGCGCTGAGGATGACTGGGAACGCTTCAGGGATGCTGTCCATACATCTGCACTGAAGACACTCGGGCCCTCCACCCGCAAGCAGCATGATTGGTTTGATGAGAATGATGAGGAGATACAGGCTCTACTTGTTGAAAAGCACCATCTTCATCAGGCCTGTCAGAATGACCCATCTTCAGCTGCCAAGAAAAATGCTTTTACCAGTGCTCGCAGGACAGTCCAGAATAAACTGTGTAAGATGCAGGATGCCTGGCTGAGCACCAAGGCAGATGAAATACAGGGATATGCTGACAGAAACGGTTCTATGAAGCCCTCAACACTCTCTACGGACCTCAATCTCTCAGGAGCTCCCCCCTCCTGAGTACAGATGGTACAACTCTCGTTACAGAGAAGGCTCAGATCCTGCAGAGATGGGCTGAACACTTGGAAGCTGTCCTCAACCGACCGTCATCTATTAACGATGAGGCAATAGACAGGATTCCCCAGGTCGATATCAACAGCACCATGGATGATCCACCGGTAGTAGCAGAAGCCATGAAAGCTGTCAGCCAGCAATCCAGTGGCAAAGCCCCAGGGGCAGATGCCATACCCACAGAGATCTATAAAGCTGCTGGTCCTGTACTTATCGAGAAGCTCACCAAGTTGTTCCAGTCCTTTTGGAAACAAGGATCCATTCCTCAGGAACTTAAAGATGCTTCTATCGTACACCTCTACAAGAGGAAGGGCAATCGGCAAGTATGCGACAACCACCGAGGAATCTCGCTGCTCTCCATCACAGGAAAAACCCTCGCAAGAGTCCTGCTAAATCATCTGGTCACTCACCTGGAGCTGGGCCTGTTTCCAGAGTCACAGTGTGACTTCCACAAAGGTCGTGGGACTATGGACATGATTTTTGCTGTGTGCCAACTTCAGGAGAAGTGTCAGGAGCAGAATCGTGAGCTCTACACAACCTTTGTTGACCTTGCGAAAGCCTTCGATACTGTCAGCTGACAAGGCCTGTGGAGGATCATGTCAAAGTTCGACTGCTCCCCCCCCAAATTCATTCAGGTGGTACGCCAGTTCCATGATGTCCAGAGTACTGGATGGTGGAGAATCCTCTGAGGCATTCTCAGTCACCAACGGTGTCAAACAAGACTGTGTGCTCGCACCCACACTGTTCAGCATGATGTTTACTGCCATGCTGAATGATGCCTTCCAGGACAGTGTGGCTGGAATCAGCCTTGAGTACAGAGTGGACGGGAAGCTCTTCAACCTGAGGAGACTTCAAGCTATTACCAAAGTGAAGGAGACTGTTCTGAGAGATTTCCTCTTTGCCAATGACTGCGCTCTGTGTGCTGGCTCAGAGCCAGAGATGCAAGTCAGTATGGACAAATTTTCCACGGCTTGTGACAACTTTGGACTCATCAACAATAAAAAGACCGAAGTCATGCACCAGCCTGCTCCTCATGCACCGTACACACAACCCATAATCACAATCAAAGGGCAGAAACTACAGGCAGTGGACCAGTTCACTTATCTTGGCAGCACCCTCTCCCAAGCAGTGACTATTGATGCAGAAATTAATTGCAGAATCGCAAAGGCAAGTTCTGCTTTTGATAGACTGCGCTGCACTGTATGGGAACATCGAGGAATCAGCCCAGCACAAAACTGAAGGTCTACAGCGCCGCAGTACTCACTACCCTCCTGTATGCCTGTGAAACGTGGACTGTGTATCGAAGGCATGCGGACAGCTCAATCATTTCCACATGACTTGTCTTCACAGAATATTACACATCCGATGGCAAGACAAAGTACCAGACACTGAAGTTCTCTCTAGAGCAAGTCTACCATCAGTCCACACACTGCTGATGAGGGCACAGACCCGGTGGGCAGGTCATGTCATCCGTATATCAGACGAGCACATACCCAAGCAGCTCCTTTTTGGGGAACTCTCTGCTGGAAGGTGCTCACATGGAGGGCAGAAGAAACGATTCAAAGACACATTCAAGGCCTCCCTGAAGTCGCTTGACATTGACACGACCACCTGGGAAACACTGGCACAAAACCACCCTACCTGGCGCTGCCTCATCCACAAAGGCTGTCAAGCTTACGAAGCAAGGTGCATTGCTGAAGCACAACTTAAGCGCGAGCTGCACAAGTCCAGAGCCACCAGCGCAACAACTACAGTGTCTACACAAGTCTGTCCAATATGTGCCAGGACATTCCGTGCCCGAATTGGCCCTGATCAGTTATCTTTGGACACACCGCAACCAGCCTCAAAATGATTAATGGTGTCGAGGTCCTCATCGATGACGATGGATAAACAGCATGCATACTAATTGGCCTCTTGCCTTTACTGGGCGTAATCCGGTTCATGCCGTTAGGAAGGGGCTGGGAGAATCGCAAACTGTTTTGCGCCAGGCACAAAACTGATTTTTAGGCTATTCTCCAGGATTGGAACAACCTGCAGTAGGTGTGGCAAGGTTGGATAATTGTACCCATGTTTAACAAAGGTACTGGAGTTTTCTGAAGATAGAAATAGTGGAATAGAACATAGAACACTACGGCACAAACAGGCCCTTCGGCCCACAAGTTGCGCCGATCACATCTATACCTACCAAGCCATAGAAATATCTGTAACTCCCAATCCCATTAAATCCCATATACTTATCCAGAAGTCTTTTAAAAGACCCCAGTGAGTTCGCCTCTACCACGACCGACGGCAGCCGATTCCACTCACTCACCACCCTCTGAGTGAAAAACTTACCCCTAACATCCCCTCTGTACCTGTTCCCCAGCACCTTAAACCTGTGTCCTCTCGTAGCAACCATTTCAGCCCAGGGAAATAGCCTCTGAGAATCCACACTATCTATACCTCTCAACATTTTATAAACCTCTATCAGGTCGCCTCTCAACCTTCGTCTCTCCAGGGAGAAGAGACCTAGCTCCCTCAACCTATCTTCATGAGGCATGCCACCCAATCCAGGCAACATCCTTGTAAATCTCCTCTGCACCCTCTCAATAGCTTCCACATCCTTCCTGTAGTGAGGCGACCAGAACTGCGCACAGTACTCCAAGTGGGGTCTGACAAGGGTCTTATAAAGTTGCAGCATTACCTCCCAACTCCTAAACTCAATCCCTTGATTAATGAAGGCCAGTACACCATACATCTTCTTGACCACATCCTCCACCTGTGAGGCCGATTTAAGAGTACTATGGACCCGGACCCCAAGATCCTTCTGATCTTCAACACAGCTAAGACTCCTACCCTTGATATTGTATTCCTTCATCCCATTGGTCCTGCCAAAATGGACCACTACACAGTTATCTGCGTTGAAGTCCATCTGCCACTTCTCCACCCAGTCATGCATCCTATATATGTCACTCTGCAACTTCTGACATCCCTCCAGACGATCCACAACACCACCTACCTTCGTATCGTCAGCGAACTTACTAACTCATCCCTCCACTTCCTCATCCAGGTCATTTATGAAAATGACAAACAGCAAGTATCCTGGAACAGATCCCTGGGGCACTCCACTGGTGACCGACCTCCATGCAGAAAAAGACCCATCCACAACCACTCTCTGCCTTCTGCAGGCAAGCCAGTTCTGGATCCACAAGGCAACAGCCCCTTGGATCCCATGCCCTCTCACCTTCTCAAGAAGTCTTGCATGGGGGACCTTATCAAATGCCTTGCTGAAGTCCATGTAAACCACATCCACCGCTCTTCCTTTGTCAATGTGTTTAGTCACATTTTCAAAGAATAAATAAGGACAGCAGGTGAATTTGGTGCCAAAAGAGAAAATGCTGGAAAATCTCAGCAGATGTGGTAGCATCTGTAAGGAGAGAAAAGAGCTGACATTTCGAGTCCAGATGACCCTTTGTCAAAGGTGGATCTGATGTATCTGGATTTTAAGAAAGTTTTTGAGAAAGACATCAAAGGTTAGTGTGTAAAAGTGCATGGGACTGAGGATAATATTGGCATGAATTGACAATTGACTAACAGACAGGAAACACAGAATAGAAGTAAAAGTGGGTCTTTGTGGGAATGGCAGGCGGTGATGAGTGAAGTCCTGCAGGGATCAGTGCTGGGGCCCCAGGTATTGACAATATACATCAATGACTTAGATAAGAGAGCTTAGTGTAACATTTCCAGGTTCGCTGATGACACAAAACCTAATGGAACAATGAGTGATGAGGAGGATGTTAAGAGGCTTCAAGATGATTTAGACAAATTGAGTGAGCGGGCAAACACATGGCAGATGCAATTTAACATGGATAAAGTGAAGTTATTGACTTTGGATAGAGAAACAGAATTTAAATGTGATTGATTGGGAAATGTTGATGTACGAAGGGTTCTGGGTGTCCTTGTACACCACTAACTGAAAGTGACCACCCAGGTACAGCAAGCAGTTAGGAAGGCAAATGGTTGATTTGATTTGTATTTTTATTATACGTACTGAGATACAGTGAAAAGCATTGTTTTGAGTGCTATCCATACAAATCAGGCCATATTTGCTCAGAAAGACTCTGGTGCCATCTTCAAACATGGATATGATTAATCCACAGTGAGATCATTGCAAGAGAATTTGAGTAAAGCCTTTGACAAAGTCCCACATGGGCGACGTATAAAGAAGGTAAATTCACACGGAATACAGGGTAATTTGGAAAATGGATTCAAAATTGGCTCGGTTGTCGGTGACAGAGGGTAATGACCAAAGGAAGCCAGTGACCGGTGGCATACCGCCTCTTATTCGTCATTTAGAAAATGTCATTGATGACTGTGGGGAGTAGGATTAATAAGTTTGAGAATGACACAAAGATTGGGTGGGTGGTTAATAGTCAGGTGGGTTGTCTTGGGCTACAAGAAGGTATAGATGGAATATTCAAATGGGCAGGTAAGTGGAGATGGAGTTTAACCCTGAAAAATGTGAGGTGATTTACTTTGGAAGGAGTAATTTGACAAGAAAGTATTCAATAAATAGTAGCGCACTTAGAAGTTCTGTCTAACAAAGGGAGCTTGCACTGTTTGTCCACAGATCTCTGAAAGTAGAAGGGCAGCACGGTAGCACAGTGGTTAGCATTACTGCTTCACAGCACCAGGTACCCAGGTTCGATTCCCGGGGGCACGGTGACACAGTGGTTAGCATTACTGCTTCACAGCGCCAGGTACCCAGGTTCGATTCCCGGGGGCACGGTGACACAGTGGTTAGCATTACTGCTTCACAGTGCCAGGGACCCGGATTCGGCTTGGGTCACTCTCTGTGTGGAGTTTGCATGTTCTCCCCATGTCTGCATGGGTTTCTTCTGGGAAATCCATAAAGTGGGTTTCCTCCCACTTTGTGAAAGATGTGCTGGTTAGGTGCATTGACCCGAACAGGCGCCGGACTGTGGCTACTAGGGGAATTTCATAGTAACTTCATTGTATTGTTACTGTAAGTCTTACTTGTGACTGATAAACTTTTTAAAAAACTTTAAGTGCATGTTAATAAGGTGGTGGAAAAGGCACTTGCCTTTATCAATCGAGGCATAGATTATAAAAGCAGGGAAGTCAATCAGGCCAAGCTCAAGAGCGTAGTACCAATTTACCACAACATCTCTCCTGTTCCACCAGAGACCGAAACATCCTAGACCACTGTGACACAAATATCAAACATGCCTATCGCTCTATCGTCTGCCCACATTTTGGCAAATCAGACCACAAGGCTGTGCTCCTGCTCCCGGCTTAGAAGTAAAAACTGAAGTGGGAGAATCCAAAGAAAGTTGTGCAGTGTTGGTCTGAGGAATTGAATGATCTCCTATGGGACTGCTTAGAGTCAGTGGACTGTTAAAATCTATGCGACCAGCCTGAACAAGTACACCACAACAGTAATTAACTTCATTCGTAAGTGCGTAGAAGACTGTGTGCCAAAGAAGCAAATCCATGTGTTTCCCAACTGGAAACCATGGATGAACAGGGATATCTACTGCTGGCTAAAGTCCAGGTCTGTGTTCAAGCCAGATACAATCTAAAGAGATCTATCAAAGATGCCAAAAAACAATACGGGACCTAGAGTCCCAGGGTAGCCACACAGACTTTCGCCAGCAATGAGAAAGTCTGCGGGATATAACAGGCCACAAGATGAAGGCATGTAAAATCGCCGGCTCCAACGCACCCCTCCCTGGTGAGCCCAATGCATGCTATGCCCGTTTTGAGCAAGACATCAGCGAGAGCGTACCCTCTGTCCTGGATGAACCTGTATCTGGGTCACCATTGCAGATGTCAGAACAGCTTTCTCAAAGGTCAAGCCACAGAAAGTGACTGGCCCGGATGGGATACCCAGATGACCACTCTGATCCTGCACTGACCAGCTGGCAGGGGGATTCACAGACATCTTCAACTTTTTACAACAATCTGAGGTCCCTTTCTGCTTCAAGATGACGACCATCATCCCAGTACCAAAGAAAAGCCAAGCAGTATGCCTCAATGACTATCATCTAGTGGCTCTGACATCCATCATTGTGAAGTGCTTCGAAGGGCTAGTCATGGCATTAATCAACTCCAGCCTCCCGGACTAACTGAATCCATTACAGTTTGCCTACTGCTACAACAGGTCCACAGCAGACACCATCTCCCTCGCCCTGCGCTCAACCCTGGAACACCTAAATAAGAAAGACACCTATGTTAAACTCCTATTTATTGACTACAGCTCAGTCTTCAACATCATTATTCCTCATTGGGTTTAGAAGGATGAGGGGGGATCTTATAGAGACGTATAAGATAATGAAGGGGATGGATAGGGTAGAGGTAGAGGGATTCTTCCCGCTCAGAAAGGACAGCAGGACTAGGGGGCACAGCCTCAAGATAAGGGGGGGGCAGTTTAGAACAGAGTTGAGGAGGAACTTCTTCACTCAAAGGGTGGTGAATCTCTGGAATTCTCTGCCCATTGAAGTGGTGGAGGCTACCTCGCTAAATATATTTAAGACACGGGTAGATAGGTTTTTGATGGACAAGGGAACTAAGGGTTATGGGGAGAGGGCGGGAAAGTGGAACTGAGCCACTTCAGATCAGCCATGATCTTATTGAATGGCGGGGCAGGCTCGAAGGGCTAGATGGCCTACTCCTGCTCCTATTTCTTATGTTCTATGAAGCTCACCTCCAAACTCCTTAGCCTATGCCTTGGCTCTGCCCTCTGCGACTGGATTCTGAACTTCCTAACTCACAGACCACAATCAGTAAGGGTAGGCAACAACACCTCCTCCACAATCACCCTCAACACCAGTGCCCCACAAGGCTGTGTCCTCAGGCCCCTACTTTATTCCTTATACACCCATATTGTGTGGCCAAATTCCCCAACACAATTTTCAAGTTTGCTGATGACACTACCATCGTAGATCGGATCTCAAACAAAAATGAGAGAGAGTACAGGAATGAGATAGAGAATCTGGTGAACTGGTGTTGCAACAATAATCTCTCCCTCAATGTCATCAAAACAAAGGAGATTGTCATCAATTTCAGGAAGCGGAGTGGAGAACATGCCCCTGTCTACACCAATGGGCACGAAGTAGAAATGGTCGAGAGCTTCGAGTTTTTAGGTGTCCAGATCACCAACAACCTAACCTGGTCCCTCCATACCAGTGTTATAGTTAAGAAAGCCCACCAATGTCTCTACTTTCTCAGGAGGCTAAGGAAATTTGGCATGTCAGCTACGACTCTCACCAACTTTTACAGATGCCCCATAGAAACCATTCTTTCTGGTTGTATCACAGTTCAGTATGGGCTCCTGCTCTGCCCAAGACCGCAAGGAACAACAAAAGGTCATGAATGTAGCCCAATCCATCACGCAAACCAGCCTCCCATCCATTGACTCTGTCTATACTTCCTGCTGCCTTGGCAAAGCAGCCAGCATAATTAAGGATCCCACGCACCCCGGACATTCTCTCTTCCACCTTCTTCCATCGGGAAAAAGATACAAAAGTCGGACTTCACGAAACCAACCGACTCAAGAACAGCCTCTTCCCTGCTGCTGTCAGATTTTTGAATGGACCTACCTTGCATTAAGTTGATCTTTCTCTGCACCCTAGCTATGACTGTAACACTACATTCTCACTGCCGTTTCCTTCTCTATGAATGGTATGCTTTGGCTATATAGTGCGCAAGAAACAATACTTTTCACTGTGTGTTAATACACGTGACAATAAATCAAAGCAAGTATATTGCTGCTGGGTGAGTCAGTCAGCAGCCAATGATCTCTCATTGTAACTATCACTTGGAAGATGATCATCTCTGTCCTGGGGCTAAGTGCATCAATTGGTAGCAGGTTGGGATGTGACTATTTTGATCTGGGGTAACTGCATAACTCAAAGATGACTATCACTCAAGAATGGTACAGAGTATTGTGTCACTCAGGATGGTACAGAGTAACTGCATCACACAGGATCACAAACATAAAAAATGGTCAACTTGACCCCTGCAGCCTGCTCACGCCACTTCCTTGCCAACTCCCCATGTCCCTTAATTCCCTGAGTCCAAAAATTTGTTTATTTCAGCCTCAAATGTACTCAATGATAACGAATCTACAACTCTCCGAGGTAGAGAATTCCAAAGATCACATTTCCATTTATCTCAGTTTTAAATGATCAGCATTTTATCCTGAAACTGTCACCCTTAGATTTCCCAACTAGGAGAAAAAAACCTCTCAACATCCACCCTATCCAGTCCCTTCATAACCTTTCAGTCAAATCTTGATATATACCCAATTTACTCAGCCTGTCATCAGTGGACAACTCTCTCCATCCCAGTAACTGATCTCGTGTTTCTCCTTGTATCACCTCCAATGCAAGTATAAATATGGAGACCAAAACTGCACAAAATGTTTGAAGCCTGATAACTAGTAACTGAAAAATTCTGGAACCTATTATTGAAGAAGTCTTAATACTGTATTTTGAAATGCAATATATGATTAGATCAAGTAAACAAGACTTTACAAAAGAGAAATCCTGTTTGACAAACGTATTTGAGTTTTTTGAGGTTGTTGGATAGGTTTATGGACGAAAAGGGATTGGTTTAGGTTAGTGGGTCATTGTTTTTTTTTTAACTGGTCGGCGCAACATCGTGGGCCGAAGGGCCTGTTCTGCGCTGTAGTGTTCTATGTTCTATGTAACTAATAGGATAGAGGATGGGAAATCAGTAGTTGTGGGATAGTTGTATTTTCAAAAGGCAATTGATAAGGTGTCACACAAAAGATTAATGAATTTGGAGGATTTATTCGCATGGATAAGAACTTTGTTAATAGACAGGAAGCTGAGAGTTATGATGAACAGGACATTTTCATGCAGAGACTAATGGAGTGTGAAAAGATCAGATCAGTGCTGGAACCTCAGCTGTTTCCAATCTACAGCAATGACTGAGACAAACAGACAGAGAGTAATGTACTTAGGTTTCCTAACTATAAAAAGCTAGGTAAAAATGCAAGCTGTGAGGAGGATACAGAGATATCAACATGCTAAATGAATGGAGATGGCAGCTGGATATTATGTGGGAATGTTGGAGGTTATTCAGTTTAGTCTTAAAAAAGAAAAGCTGATTACTTTCTAAACTGCATGAAACCTGTATATGTTGATGTTCAGAGATTTGGGTGTACTCAAACAAAGAACACAAGTTAGTGTATGGTGGGGCAGAAATGCTGGCTTTATCTGTGACGTCCACACCCAATGAAAGAATTGAAAAAATGCAGTACAGCAAGCAGTTCCAAAACCGAATGGCATTTTGGCCTTTATTGTAAGGTAAGGAGATGAGAACTGTACACACTAATTCAGGAGCAGTCTCACCAAGGCCCTGTAAAGCTGCAGTAAGACATCCTTTTTCCTGTACAATTAGAATCATAGAATCATACAGTCCTTCAGCCCAACAAGTCTGCACCGACATATCAGAAAAACCTGAGCTCCTGCACTGGCCCCATAGCCCCGAATGTGCTCATCCAGATACTTTTCAAAGGATGTCAGGCAACCTGTTCTCCCAGGCAGCACATGCCAGCCCATCACTATCCTCTGAGTAAAAAAAACTTTCCTCACATCCCCCTAAACCTCCTGCCCCTCACCTACGTCCCCTCATGACTGACCCTCCAACTAAGGGGAACAGCTATTGCTTATCCACTCTGTCCATGTCTCTCATAATCTTGAACACCTCGATCAGGTCACCCCTCAGTTTCTTTGCCAATGAAAACACCCCAAGCCTATCCAAACTCTCTTCCTGGTGAATCACCTCTGCACCCCATCCAATGTGTTCACATCCTTCCGTGGATGTGACAACCAGAACTGCACCCAGCACTCTAGCTGTGGTCTCACCAAAGTTTAAAGAACTCCAACATGACTTGATTTGATTTATATTGAGAAATGTTGATGTACAAACGGACCTGGGTGTCCTTGCACACCAGTAACTGAAAACAACCACCCAGGGACACCGAGCAGTCAGGAAGGCAAATGATTGATTCGATTTGATACGTTTTTGTCACATACTGAGATACAGTGAAAAATACTGTTTTGCGTGCTATCGATTCAAATCACACGATACATAGCTCAGAAAGAGCAGCGATACACTCACTCTGCGGGGCCACACTCACTCTGCGGGGCCACACTCACCCCGCGGTGACACACACACCCCGCAGTGACACACTCACCCCGCAGTGACACACTCACCCCGCAGTGACACAGTCGCCCCGCACTGACACACTCACCCCGCAGTGACACACTCACCCCGCAGTGACACACTCACCCCGCAGTGACACACTCGCCCCGCACTGACACACACACCCCGCAGTGACACACTCACCCCGCAATGACACACACACCCCGCAGTGACACACTCACCCCGCAGTGACACACTCACCCCGCAGTGACACACTCACTCCGCAGTGACACACTCACCCCGCAGTGACACACTCACCCCGCAGTGACACACTCACCCCGCAGTGACACACACACCCCGCAGTGACACACACACCCCGCAGTGACACACTCACCCCGCAGTGACACACTCGCCCCGCACTGACACACACACCCCGCACTGACACACACACCCCGCAGTGACACACTCACCCCGCAGTGACACACTCACCCCGCAGTGACACACTCACCCCGCAGTGACACACTCGCCCCGCACTGACACACACACCCCGCAGTGACACACTCACCCCGCAGTGACACACTCACCCCGCAGTGACACACTCACCCCGCGGTGACACACACACCCCGCGGTGACACACACACCCCGCAGCGACACACTCACCCCGCAGCGACACACTCACCCCGCGGTGACACACTCACCCCGCGGCGACACACTCACCCCGCGGCGACACACTCACCCCGCGGCGACACACTCACCCCGCAGCGACACACTCACCCCGCAGCGACACACTCGCCCCGCAGTGACACACTCGCCCCGCAGCGACACACTCGCCCCGCAGCGACACACTCGCCCCGCAGCGACACACTCGCCCCGCAGCGACACACTCGCCCCGCAGCGACACACTCGCCCCGCAGCGACACACTCGCCCCGCAGCGACACACTCGCCCCGCAGCGACACACTCGCCCCGCAGCGACACACACACCCCGCAGCGACACACACACCCCGCAGTGACACACTCACCCCGCACTGACACACACACCCCGCAGCGACACACTCACCCCGCAGCGACACACTCGCCCCGCAGCGACACACTCGCCCCGCAGCGACACACTCGCCCCGCAGTGACACACACACCCCGCAGTGACACACTCGCCTCGCACTGACACACACACCCCGCAGCGACACATTCACCCCGCAGTGACACACTCACCCCGCACTGACACACACACCCCGCAGTGACACACTCACCCCGCAGTGACACACACACCCCGCAGCGACACACTCGCCCCGCAGCGACACACTCGCCCCGCAGTGACACACACACCCCGCAGTGACACACTCACCCTGCACTGACACACACACCCCGCACTGACACACACACCCCGCGGTGACACACTCGCCCCGCAGCGACACACTCGCCCCGCAGCGACACACACACCCCGCGGTGACACACTCACCCCGCGGTGACACACACACCCCGCGGTGACACACTCACCCCGCGGTGACACACTCACCCCGCGGTGACACACTCACCCCGCGGTGACACACTCACCCCGCGGTGACACACTCACCCCGCGGCGACACACTCACCCCGCAGCGACACACTCACCCCGCAGCGACACACTCACCCCGCACCGACACACTCACCCCGCAGCGACACACTCACCCCGCACTGACACACACACCCCGCAGCGACACACTCACCCCGCACTGACACACACACCCCGCAGCGACACACTCACCCCGCAGTGACACACTCACCCCGCACTGACACACACACCCCGCAGCGACACACTCGCCCCGCAGTGACACACTCGCCCCGCAGTGACACACTCACCCCGCAGTGACACACTCGCCCCGCAGTGACACACTCACCCCGCAGTGACACACTCACCCCGCAGTGACACACTCACCCCGCACTGACACACACACCCCGCAGTGACACACTCGCCCCGCAGTGACACACTCACCCCGCAGCGACACACAAACCCCGCAGTGACACACTCACCCCGCAGTGACACACACACCCCGCAGTGACACACTCACCCCGCGGTGACACACTCACCCCGCGGTGACACACTCGCCCCGCAGTGACACACTCACCCCGCGGTGACACACTCACCCCGCGGTGACACACTCACCCCGCGGTGACACACACACCCCGCGGTGACACACTCACCCCGCGGTGACACACACACCCCGCGGTGACACACTCACCCCGCGGTGACACACTCACCCCGCAGTGACACACACACCCCGCGGTGACACACTCACCCCGCGGTGACACACTCACCCCGCGGTGACACACTCACCCCGCGGTGACACACACACCCCGCGGCGACACACTCACCCCGCGGCGACACACTCACCCCGCGGCGACACACTCACCCCGCGGCGACACACTCACCCCGCGGTGACACACTCACCCCGCGGTGACACACACACCCCGCAGTGACACACTCACCCCGCAGTGACACACACACCCCGCAGTGACACACTCACCCCGCAGTGACACACACACCCCGCAGTGACACACTCACCCCGCGGTGACACACTCACCCCGCGGTGACACACACACCCCGCGGTGACACACACACCCCTCGGCGACACACACACCCCGCAGCGACACACTCACCCCGCAGTGACACACTCACCCCGCAGTGACACACACACCCCGCAGTGACACACACACCCCGCGGTGACACACAGACCCCTCGGCGACACACTCGCCCCGCAGTGACACACACACCCCGCAGTGACACACTCACCCCGCAGTGACACACACACCCCGCAGTGACACACTCGCCCCGCAGTGACACACTCGCCCCGCAGTGACACACTCACCCCGCAGTGACACACACACCCCGCAGTGACACACTCACCCCGCAGTGACACACACACCCCGCAGTGACACACTCACCCCGCAGTGACACACACACCCCGCAGTGACACACTCGCCCCGCAGTGACACACTCACCCCGCAGTGACACACACACCCCGCAGTGACACACTCACCCCGCAGTGACACACACACCCCGCAGTGACACACTCACCCCGCAGTGACACACACACCCCGCAGTGACACACTCACCCCGCAGTGACACACTCACCCCACAGTGACACACTCACCCCGCAGTGACACACACACCCCGCAGTGACACACACACCCCGCAGTGACACACACACCCCGCAGTGACACACTCGCCCCGCAGTGACACACTCGCCCCACGGTGACACACTCACCCCGCAGTGACACACACACCCCGCAGTGACACACTCGCCCCGCAGTGACACACACACCCCGCGGTGACACACTCACCCCGCGGTGACACACTCACCCCGCAGTGACACACACACCCCGCAGTGACACACTCACCCCGCAGTGACACACACACCCCGCGGTGACACACTCACCCCGCAGTGACACACTCACCCCGCAGTGACACACTCACCCCGCAGTGACACACACACCCTGCGGTGACACACTCACCCCGCAGTGACACACTCACCCCGCAGTGACACACTCACCCCGCGGTGACACACACACCCCGCAGTGACACACTCACCCCGCAGTGACACACACACCCTGCGGTGACACACACACCCTGCGGTGACACACTCACCCCGCAGTGACACACTCACCCCGCAGTGACACACTCGCCCCGCAGTGACACACACTCACCCCGCAGTGACACACTCACCCCGCAGTGACACACACACCCCGCAGTGACACACTCACCCCGCAGTGACACACACACCCCGCAGTGACACACTCACCCCGCAGTGACACACACTCACCCCGCAGTGACACACTCACCCCGCAGTGACACACACACCCTGCGGTGACACACACTCACCCCGCAGTGACACACTCACCCCACAGTGACACACACTCACCCCGCAGTGACACACTCACCCCGCAGTGACACACACACCCCGCAGTGACACACTCACCCCGCAGTGACACACTCACCCCGCAGTGACACACACTCACCCCGCAGTGACACACTCACCCCGCAGTGACACACTCACCCCGCAGTGACACACACACCCCGCAGTGACACACACACCCCGCAGTGACACACTCACCCCGCAGTGACACACACACCCCGCAGTGACACACACACCCCGCAGTGACACACACACCCCGCAGTGACACACACACCGCGCAGCGACACACACTCACCCCGCAGTGACACACACACCCCGCGGTGACACACACACCCCGCGGTGACACACTCACCCCGCAGTGACACACTCACCCCGCAGTGACACACTCACCCCGCAGTGACACACAAACCCCGCGGTGACACACTCACCCCGCAGTGACACACACACCCCGCAGCGACACACACACCCCGCAGCGACACACTCACCCCGCAGCGACACTCTCACCCCGCAGCGACACTCTCACCCCGCAGTGACACACTCACCCCGCAGTGACACACTCACCCCGCGGTGACACACTCGCCCCGCGGTGACACACTCGCCCCGCGGTGACACACACACCCCGCAGTGACACACTCGCCCCGCAGTGACACACTCGCCCCGCAGTGACACACTCACCCCGCAGTGACACACTCACCCCGCAGTGACACACACACCCCGCGGTGACACACACACCCCGCGGTGACACACTCGCCCCGCGGTGACACACTCGCCCCGCAGTGACACACTCGCCCCGCAGTGACACACACACCCCGCGGTGACACACACCCCGCGGTGACACACTCACCCCGCGGTGACACACACACCCCGCGGTGACACACTCACCCCGCGGTGACACACTCACCGCGCGGTGACACACTCACCCCGCGGTGACACACTCACCCCGCAGTGACACACTCACCCCGCGGTGACACACTCACCCCGCGGTGACACACACACCCCGCGGTGACACACTCACCCCGCAGTGACACACTCGCCCCGCGGTGACACACTCGCCCCGCGGTGACACACTCGCCCCGCGGTGACACACTCACCCCGCGGTGACACACACACCCCGCAGTGACACACTCACCCCGCAGTGACACACTCACCCCGCAGTGACACACACACCCCGCAGTGACACACTCGCCCCGCAGTGACACACTCACCCCGCAGTGACACACACTCACCCCGCAGTGACACACTCACCCCGCAGTGACACACTCACCCCGCAGTGACACACTCACCCCGCAGTGACACACACTCACCCCGCAGTGACACACACACCCCGCAGTGACACACACACCCCGCAGTGACACACTCGCCCCGCAGTGACACACTCACCCCGCAGTGACACACACTCACCCCGCAGTGACACACTCACCCCGCAGTGACACACTCACCCCGCAGTGACACACACTCACCCCGCAGTGACACACTCACCCCGCAGTGACACACACTCACCCCGCAGTGACACACTCACCCCGCAGTGACACACACACCCCGCAGTGACACACTCGCCCCGCAGTGACACACTCACCCCGCAGTGACACACACCCCGCAGTGACACACTCACCCCGCAGTGACACACTCACCCCGCAGTGACACACACTCACCCCGCAGTGACACACTCACCCCGCAGTGACACACTCGCCCCGCGGTGACACACTCGCCCCGCGGTGACACACTCACCCCGCGGTGACACACTCACCCCGCGGTGACACACTCACTCCGCGGTGACACACTCACTCCGCAGTGACACACTCACCCCGCAGTGACACACACACCCCGCAGTGACACACTCACCCCGCAGTGACACACTCACTCTGCAGGGCCGCACTTGCCCCGCGGCGACACACTGATCCATGACACAGCGACACACTCGCCCCCCCCGGTGACACACACACCCTGGAGTAATGACATCATTGCCCCAGGTGATAAAGTGATCCCATCTGATCTAGGTGCAACGAGTGACACTTACCTCACAGCTGCAATTATACCCCCACCCCCCCCATAATATCATACGGTAAGTTATACCCATAACCGCCAACCCTGCGACCCTCCCTTCACCCCTCTGTGACCACCCTCCCCACTCCCTGATCCCCACTTCACAGCATGACCTCCTCTGTACCCAGTGACCATTTCCTCACCCCTGTGACCCCTTCTCAACACTCGCAAACCCCCTCTCCACAACTGTGACCCTCTCCCCACCAGGGAGAGGATCCAGGAGGGAACGGGGAGAGTATATGGAAGGGTGTAGAGAGAGGATACAAGAGAGTGCAGGTAAAGGATACAGGAAAATGTGGCGAGAGGTACAGAAGGGCGGGGGAGATGAAATAGGACAGTGTGGGGAGAGGATACAGGTGGGTGTTGAGACAGGAAACAGGAGAGTATGGGAGAGCATGGAGAGGATACAGGTGGCTGCGTGGAAAGGATCCAGTTGGGAGTGGGGAGAGGATACGGGAGGATGCAGAGCAAGGTGGATACTGGGAGAAAATACAGGAGAGTGTGGGTGGAGGATATGGGAAGGGGCAGGGATGGGGTGGAAAGGGCAGGGGTGTAGGGAGAAGGGACGGAAAGGGAGGAGCATGGAGGGGGGGCAATGAGGAGGGGGCAGGGAGGGATGGGGACAAAGCTGAGTTTAGAAAATCCAAGTGTGATGTCACAGGAATTGGTGAGCTGGTTGGTTGGTGAGTTACTGATCTTAGGGACTGTGTTTAAACTGCTGAATCTGAAAGAAACTGAGTATTATTTATTACCTTTCACTAGATTTGGTATAGTCTAAGGTGTAAATTTAAGACGTGTCAGGTGAGGGCAGCTGAGTGGAATGTGCAGCTTGTCACATGTGGAGAGTTCTGGTCACGTGCGGGAAGCGCTCCGAGCTGCAGAAGCTGGAACTCCGGATTTCGGAGCTTGAGCAGCGGCTGGAGGCAGTGTGGCTGAGAGTTACATGGATAGCATGTTTAGAGAGGTGGTCACGCTGCAGCTCAATGGACTAGAGGAAAGGGAAGGGGTGACCACCAGACAGTTTGGAAAGAACAGGCAGGTAGTGCAGGAATCCCCTGGCGACCCACTCACTAACCGGTATCCCAGTTTGGAAGCTGATGAGGTGCTACCACTTCAGAGGAATGCAGTCGGAGCCAAACTTCTGGCGCTACAAGTGGCTCCACTGTATGTAAGCACTAGGAGCAGGAGTCGGCCATCTGGCCCCTCAAGCCTCCTCCGCCATTCAATAAGATCATGGCTGATCTTTTTGTGGACTCAGCTCCACTTACCCGCCCACTCACCATAACCCTTAATTGCTTTATTGTTCAAAAATGTATCTATCCTCGCCTTAAAAACATTCAATGAGGGAGCCTCAACTGCTTCACTGGGCAGGGAATTCCACAGATTCACAACCCTTTGTGTGAAGAATTTCCTCCTCAACTCAGTCCTAAATCTGCTGTCCCTAGTTTTAGTTTCACCCGCCAGTGGAAACAACTTCCCTGCTTTTATCTTATCTATTCCCGTCATAATCTTATAAGATCTCCTCTCATTCTTTTGAATTCCAGTGAGTATAGTCCCAGTCTACTCAGTCTCTCCTCGTAAGCCAACCCTTTCAACTCCAGAATCAACCTAGTGAATCGCCTCTGCCCCCCCTCCAGTGCCAGTATATCCTTCCAAATAAGGAGACCAAAACTGTACACAGTACTCCAGGTGTGGGCTCTCTAGCATCTTATACAGCTGCAACATAACCTCATTCTTTTTAAACTCCATCCTTCTAGCAATGAAGGACAAAATTCAATTTGCCGCCTTCATTACGGATTCAGTAGGAATATGGCGATTTGGGGGTTGGGCCTGGGTGGGATTGTGTTTGGTGCAGACTCGATGGGCCGAAGGGCCTCTTTCTGCACTGTAGAGTTCTACGATTCTATGGTTACCTGCTGCACCTGCAAACCAACTCCTTGTGATTCCTGCACAAGGACACCCAGGTCCCTCTGCACAGCAGCATGCTGCAATTTTTTTACCATTTAAATAATAGTCCATTTTGCTGTTATTCCTACCAAAATGGATGACCTCACATTTACCAACATTGTACTCCATCTGCTAGACCCTCACCCACTCACTTAAATTATCTGTATCCCTTTGCAGACTTTCAGCATCCTCTGCACACTTTGCTCTGCCACTCATCTTAGTGTCATCTGTGAATTTTGACACATTACACTTGGTCCCCAACTCCAAATCATCTGTGTAAATCGTAAACAATTGCAGTCCCAACATTGATCCCTGAGGCACACCACTAGTCACAGATCACCAATCAGAAAAACACCCATTTACCCTCATTCTTTGCTTTCTGTTAGTTAAGCAATAATCCATGCTAATACGTTACCCATAACATATCTTAAGCAGCAGTCTTTGGTGGGGCACCTTGTCAAATGTTTTTCAGAAATCCAGATACACCACATCCACAGGTTCCCCATTGTCCACTGCACATGTGATGTTCTCAAAGAATTCCACTAAATTAGTCAAACATGACCTTCCCTTCATGAACCCATACTACATCTTCCCAATGGGTCAATTTATATCCAAACGTCTTGCTATTTCTTCCTTGATGATAGATTCAAGCATTTTCCCTAGTACAGAAGTTAAGCTAATCGGCCTATAGTTACCCACCTTTTGTCTACCGTTTTTAAACAGTGGTGTCAGATTTGCTGTTTTCCAATCTGCGGGAACCACCCCAGAGTCCAGCGAATTTTGGTAAATTACCACTGGTGCATTTGCTATTACTCCCGCCATCTCTTTTAGTATCCTGGGATGCATTCCATCAGAAGGAGGAATAAGAAGAAAGGGAGTGCAATAATGAGAGGGGATTCTTCAGTCAGGGGACTGGACAGGTGATTCTGCAGCCAAAGATATAACTCCAGGATGATGTATTGCCTCTTTGGGCCAGGGTCAGGGACGTCACTGGCTGAGGGCATCCTGAACGGGGAGGGTGCTGAGTTAGAGGCTGTGATACATGTGGGCATCAATGGTACGGGCAAAGTGAGGAATGTGGGCTTGCCTCAAGGATTCAGGGATCTAGGCAGTAGTTTAAAAAGTAGGACCTCAAAGGTTGTAGTCTCTGGACTATTCCCGGTGCCACATGCAAGTGAGTATAGAAATAGGAAGATAGGGGAGATGAATGTAAGGCTCAAGATTTGGTGCAGGAGGGAGGGCTTTAGATTCCTGGATTACTGGGACTGTTTCTGGGGAAGTTGAGACATGTATAAACAGGACACTTTGTACCTGAACCTCACTGGGGCCAGTATCCCTGTGGGAAGGTTTGTCAGTGCTATCGGGATGAGTTTAAACAAGAGTGGCAGAGCAAAGTGTGCAGAGGACATAGAATAATAAGATAGAGCCACATCATGCTACAGGAAGCAAGTCAGAGTGAATTCAGATATGTTGAGTGTCAAAAGAGTAAGGCAAGGCTGGATGGTCTTTAATGCTGGGATAAGACTGAGTTAAAGGTGTGGATTGACACATGGAGGTGTGATATTGTCACCATGAGAAACCTGATTGAGGGAAGGACAGACTGGCAACTCAACATTCCGGGGGATAGGATCTTTAGGCAAGACAGGAGAGAGTGTAAAAAGGCAGATGGTATAGTACTATTAATTAAGCAGTCAATTACTGCAATAAACAGGGGCAATTTTGCATAAAAAGCCGATGTGCCCAATGGGTGGGAAAAAGGGAGATTTTCTCCCTTTTTTTTGGATGAACTCAGTGGGTTGCATTGTGGGGGGATGGCTGATGGGCAGTGCCATGATGTCTCCTGGGCATGGGCACTTTGCTCCTTGGTCAGTGCCAGCAGGCACAGTCTAGCACTGCCAGAATGCCCATGCCTAGGGGCACCACCTACACATGCTCAACCCCCTGAGGGGCGCACTCCCACTAGTTCCCCAAACATGGAGAGCTACTCTAGACCCTGCCAGAGTGAAATACCGAGTGGTGGGATGGGAGATGGTATTGGTCCTGGAGAATTCAGTCCCAGGCACGATAATGACATTTAAATTACATGAAAAATAGATTGAAATCACTTACCTGGTCTGGTTCCTGCATGTCTCGACCACACATGCACTGTGGTGGTGGGGGACCCGACCTTCCCGAATCGTGCATCTCCCAACCTGATGCGCCATCAAACTAACGGTCACGATGGGAAAATCGGGCCCCACATTTCTCCTCATCCCAGTTCTAAATGATCAGCCCTTTATCCTGGTTCTTATTAGGAATGCATTAAATACAATCTTCCACTTTATACCTAATTTGTTAATTGTTTAATAGAATTAACCAGGATATGTAAAGGGACTAAAGATGGCACTGGGGATTGGAGATGTCTATATGAAACTGAATCAGAACATAAAGGGAACTTACGAAGAAGCAGGAGTTGTGTTTCCTTTACTGGACTGCAACTGAGAGGCTCAAACACCTCCTTGTTCTGGATGCCCTCATGAGGAAAAACACCCTTTACCCTTTTAAGCCTGTTCATAATCCTGAATATTTCAATCAAATCCCTCTAGGGAGCCCTAATAGAATCATACAGTGCAGAAGAGGCCCTTCGGTCCATCACGTCTACACCAACATGTGTGAAACACCTGATCTCCCACCTAATCCCATCTGACAGCACTTGGCCCATAGCCTTGATGTTATGTCGTGCAAGTGCTCATCCAGGTACTTTTTAAAGGATGTGAGATAACCTGCCTCTACCTTCTTCCCAGGCAGTGCATTCCAGACCATCACCACCCTTTGGGTAAACATGTTTTGCCTCACATCCTCCAAAACCTCCTGCCCCTCAGCTTGAACCTATGTCCCTCATAATCTGGTACACCTCGATCAGGTCACCCCTCAGTCTTCTCTACTCCAATGAAAACAAACCAAGCCTATCCAACTCTCATCATAACTGAAACGTTCCATCTCAGGCAACATCCTGGTGAATCTCCTCTGCACCCTCTCTAGGGCAATCACACCCTTCCCATAATGTGGTGACCAGAATTGGACACGGTACTACAGCTGTTGCCTCATCAGTTCTATGAAACTCCAACATGACATTCCTGCTTTTGTAATTTATGCCTCAGCTGATGATGTGTTGCATGTGCCTTTTTCAATAACTTACTAACCTTCTGCCTTCAGAGATCTGTGGACAAACACACCAAGGTCCCTTTGTTCCACAGAACTTCAAGGGGTCATGCTGTTCAATGAATACTTCCTTGTCAAATTACTCCTTCCAATGTATATCACTTTGTTTTTTTTTGTATCCCTGTATATGTATATATCTGTGTATATCTTTTTCTGTGTATGTGTCTATACATCTACATTTTATCTATATATCTGTGTTTTATTTTGTATATCTGTGTATTTATCTGCATATACTTCAAAGATGAGCTGGTTAGGTTGACTTGTCATTATAAATTGCCCTTAATGTCAGTGGAATTAGCAGGGTTATGGCAATAGGGCCTGGGTGGGATTCTTGGATCATTGAATCCCTACAGTGCAGAAAGAGGCCATTTGACCCATCGAGTCTGCACCGACCACAATCCCAAACAGGCCCTACCTCCATATCCCTACATACTTACCCACTAATCCTTCTAACCTACGCATCTCAGGATGCTAAGGGGCAATTTTTTTTTAGCATGGCAGTTCAATCTAACCCGAACATCTTTGGACTGTGGGAGGAAACTGGAGCATCTGGAGGAAACCTACACAGACATGGGGAGAACGTGCAGACTCCATACAGACAGTGACCCAAGGTTGGAATCTGTGCAGACTCCACAAGCTGGGAATTGAATCTGGGTCCCTGGCACTATGAGGCAGCAGTGCTAACCACCGTGCCAGACTTGGTGGGCCAAATGGACTCCTTCTGCACCAGAGGGATTGCATGAATATCAGTGAGTTTTATCTGTGTTTACATTTATAATGTCTCTATTTTATCTATATATATGTTTTTCCATATATATCTGTATCAGAGTGTTTTTAGTTGCAATGTCTCTGTTTTATCTGTATATCTGTATTTTCTGTACATATATATCAGTGTTTCATCTGCGTTTTATCTACAATGTCTCTCAATTATCTATATATTTGTGTTTTTTCTATTTATTATCTATATCAGTGTTTTAACTGTATTTGGCTCATCGAGCCTGCATCAATAACAATCCCACCCAAGTCCTATCCCATATCCTAACCCACATATTTACCCTCCTAATCCCCGGATACCAGGGTCAATTTAGTTTGACCAGTCAACCTAACTTGCACATCTTTGGATTGTAGGAGGAAACTAAAGCATAGAATCCCAACAGTGGAGAAGGAAGCCATTTGGCCCATCAAGTCTGCACCAACCACAATTCCACCAAGATCCTATCCCCATAACCCCATTTACCCTGTTAGTCCCCTGCCACTGAGAGGCGATGTAGCATAGCCGATTAGTCTGATCTGCACATCTTTAGACTGTGGGAGGAAACCGTAGCACCCAGAGGAAACCCATGTGGCACGGTAACACAGTGATTAGCACTGCTGCTTCACAGTTCCAGGGACCTGTGTTTGATTCCTGGCTCGGGTCACTGTGTGGAGTTTGCACATTCTCCCTGTGTCTGCATGGGTTTCTTCTGGGTGCTCTAGTTTCCTCCCACAGCCCAAAGATGTGCTGGTTAAGTTGATTGGCTATGTTAAAATTGCCCTTAGTGTCCTGAGATGCATAGGTTAGAGGGATCAGTGGGTAAATATATGGAGGTAGGGCCTGGGTGGGATTGTGGTCCATGTAGAGTCGATGGGCTGAATGGCCTGTTTCTGTGCGTTAGGGTTTCTATGACAAAGGGGAGAATGTATGTATCTGTATATCTGTGTTTTATTTTGTATATCTGTGTATTTATCCGCATATACTTCAAAGATGTGCTGGTTAGGTTGATTGGTTTTTATAAATTGCCCTTAATGTCAGGGGGATTAGCTGGGTTATGGGAATAGGGCCTGGGTGACAGACAGTGACCCGAGGCCGGAATTGAACCCGGGTTCCTGGCGCTGTGAGGCAGCATTTCTAACCAGTGTGCCACCACCGTACCATCTCTGGTTTATCTGTATAACTGTGTATTTATATTTGTGTTTTATTTGTACATCTGTGAATATATTTCTAGATGTTACATGTGTTTTTATCTACAATGTTTGTGTTATTTGTATAGATTTTCTGTTTATATCTGTATTTGTGTTTTTATCTATAAATCTCAGTTCTATGTACATTTCGAAATATGTGTTTTATCTGTTTTTATCTACAATGTCTGTGTGTTATCTGTGCATATATATTTTATCTGTATTTATGTATTTTTATCGATCTATCTATGAGTTTTATCTGTGTATATATCTATGTGTGTGTGCTGTGAGTTTTATCTGTTGTTATCTACAATGTCTCTGGGAAGATTTGCTCTCCTGGTTCCCACGCTCCAGAATTTTAATGAATTAACTTGGCCCCGCCCACCAGTCAGTGAGACCCGCCCCACGTGGGTCCACAACCAATGACCGCGTAGTGGGGGATGGGTATCTGGATCTGATTGGCTGGTTGTATGGAATGCCGCGAGCCAGCGTTTCATTGCCATGGCAACAGCTCGCTCGGCGGTTAAAAGCGGCGGGAGCCGCGCGGCCGCTTCGCAAAGAACAGCAGAGCCCCGGGGGGGTGGGAGGGAGGGGGGAAGAGAAAAGAGGCCCGGGGGGAAACACTGAGCCCGGAGCGGAGGCCCGGGGGGGAAACACCGAGCCCGGAGCGGAGGCCCGGGGGGAAACACCGAGCCCGGAGCGGAGGCCCGGGGGGGGGAAACACCGAGCCCGGAGCGGAGGCCCGGGGGGGAAACACCGAGCCCGGAGCGGAGGCCCGGGGGGAAACACCGAGCCCGGAGCGGGGGGACACCGAGCCCGGAGCGGGGGGACACCGAGCCCGGACCGGCGGCCCGGGGGGAAACACCGAGCCCGGAGCGGAGGCCCGGGGGGGAAACACCGAGCCCGGAGCGGAGGCCCCGGCGGGGGGGAAACACCGAGCCCGGAGCGGAGGGACACCGAGCCCGGAGCGGCGGTCCGGGGGGAAACACCGAGCCCGGAGCGGCGGTCCGGGGGGAAACACCGAGCCCGGAGCGGCGGCCCCGGGGGGACAGAGTGAACCGGGGGGGAGAGAGCGCGGAGCGGCCCTGGGGAGTCTGGAAGGCGGGCCGGAGGCATTGCGGGCCCCGGGCTGAGGGAGTGTCGGGGCCGGGGTGGCGGTGATGAGCCAGGCCGAGGTGTCTCCGGCCGGCGGGCCGCAGCGGATGTTCCAGGAGGCGGTGAGACGCGGCAACACCCGGGAGCTGCAGTCGCTGCTGCAGAACATGCCGGACGGGCCCTTCAATGTGAACTCATTCGGGCCGGAGGGGCAGACCGCGCTGCACCAGTCCGTCACCGCCGGCAACCTGGAGCTGGTCAAACTGCTGGTCAAGTTCGGGGCCGACATCCGCCTGGCGAACCGCGACGGCTGGAGCGCGCTGCACATCGCCGCTTTCGGTGGGCACCAGGACATCGTTCTCTACCTCATCACCAAGGCCAAGTACGGAGCTAACGGCGCCCGGTGAGGAGCCCGGAGCCCCGGGCAGGACTCAACCCACAGCCGGGGACTGGACTGAACCGAGCCGCCACCTGGACTGGACTGAGAGCGGCCTGGAGCGGATGGAGCCCCGAGCCCGGAGTGGACAGGCAGCCGGGCATCTACCTCAGCGGGCCGGCCTGGGCTGGCGGAGGGACTGCGGGGCGGGGGAGCGGAGCTGGCGGACACACTGTGGAGCTCACAAATGTACCAATAAACAGCGTGTCAAACACAGCCCCGTGTGGCCTCCACTGCGGGACATCCCCCCACCCCCCAGTAAATCCAGCAACCGCCCCCCTACCCCTTCCCTCCCAATCCACCGACCCCCCCCCCACCCCAATATGCCCCAATCCCCCAATCAGCCACTGACCCCCTTCCCCCCCACCCCCCCAGATCCAGTGAGCCCCCCAATCTGTTGACACCTGCCCTGATCCGCTGACACCCCCGACCCACCTGGACCCTCCACCCAATCCGACAGGACCACACGCCCCCCCCGTCGCCGGGACACCACCTGACTGTGCCCATCTGGGTCCCAGCCCACCTCTCTGGGGCCACCCACATCCCCGCGCAGCCGGCCCTCTTGGGGGTCCCCCCCTCCTGCCCACCAGGCTCGGCCCTCTTGGGGGTCTGCCTGCCAGGCCCGGCCCTCTTGGGGGGTCCCCCTGCCTGTCCACCCCTCTGGTGGGGTGCCTTCAGCCCTGCCTTAACTTCCCCTTTGTTGTCACAGGCCTTTTAAGTGCTCCCTCTCCCTGTCTGCAATAATCTCTACCTCCATCAATACAGCCACATGTATTTTCTCTGCCCATGTGTGCTATCACTGCCTACACTATGGAGTTTAATTTAGATAAATGTGAGGTGATGCATTTGATAGATCGAATCAGGGCAGGAATTACTCAGTTAATGGTGGGGTGTTGTGGCGAGTTCTCGAATAAGGTGATCTCGGGGTACAGGTTCATAGCTCCTTCAAAGTAGAGTCACAGGTGGACAGAGTGATGAAGAAGGTATTCAGCATGCTTGCTTTCATTGATCTTATAGAGATCTGTCAAATAATGAGGGGCACAGATCAGTTCAACAGTCAACGTCTTTTCCCAAAGGTAGGGGAGTCCAAAACTTAAAAGCATAGGTTTCAGGTAGACAGAAGATATATGAAAGGGTCCAGAGGGGCAACTTTTTCATACAGAGGGTGCTGAATGTCTGGAACAAGCTGCCAGAGTAGAGGTGGGTACCATTTTGTCTTTTAAAAAGCAGTTAGATAGTTACATGGCTAAGACTGGTATCGAGGGATATCAGCCAAATGCAGGCAATTGGGACTGGCTTAGTGGTAAAAACTGAGCGGAATGGGGTTGAGTTACAGGGTCTGTTTCCATGCTGTAACCCTGTCTGACTCTCTGCTTTCTGCCTATACGACCTGCTTTTTAGAGTTGAGGGAAGAAGGCTCATTGGTCCATCTTGTCTTCACCAAAGACAAACCACCTAACTTGTGCTTTTATTCTCCAGCACTTGGCCCATAACTTTGGCATCAAAAGTATGTATCTAAATATTTCTTAAATGCCCTGAGGGTCTCTTACCTTTCCACAAGTGCTGTTTGTAACACCTCTTTGACAGGATGTATGTAGGGGATGGACATTCCACCTCTGATGCCCCAACTTACCTCCTGTACTCCTTTGCCTGCATATGCAGCCTATACTGCCCTGGCCCACATGCTGTCTGCCCCTTCTACATGTGGGGTTCTACCTTTATCCATTCTGTCCATGGGTGCTGTACTACTCCTACTCATTGCCTGAGGTTCACTGTACATTCCACTTATGTGTAGCATGTACCCACTCTGTATGGTTTGTGAAGTACCTTGAACACTCCCTCTGCCCACATGTTACCTGGAGCATATGCATGCTGTCCCTGATGTCAACCCCCTCAACCTCCCTGCTGTCGTTTCCCCCCGTCCCCACAATGTATGCACTGTTTTGGCCTCCGTCCTTGCCTGGGCAACATGTCTGCTCCCTCTGTGTTTGGTGCAGTATTGTTTCTGCTGCACCATTCTGTCCATATGGCTTCCACCATGGGTGCTATCTGTACCCATGCTGTTCATGCCTGTTACCTCTTCCGTCCTCCTCTGCTTGTGTTTGTTCTCCTTTGTTTGCATGCGCAGCTTATAGCGTCAATGTTGTGTACACAATCTGCCCTGTATTTACATTCAATATCCTGAACACTAAGAACTTCTGTTTCTCTTGTGGGAAGTGGCATTACTGGCAAGGCCAGCATTTGTTGCCCATCCCTAAATGCTTTTGACCTGAGTATCTTGCAAGATCATATCAGAGGACAGTTAAGAGTCAAACACATTGCTATGACTCCACATCCACAGCAATGTCAGACCAGTTTAAGGATGGCAGGTTTGTTTCCTTGAAGAGCATTAGTGAAACAGAAGGGTTTTTATAACAATCAATGATAGCTTTATTGCCACCATTGCTGAGATTTGTCGTCAATTACAGATTATTTTAATGATTTGAGCTTTCTAATTTATCAGATTGAAATTGCATCGGATGCCAATGTGAAAGTTAAAAAAACTGTCTCCCCTTTACTACTGACCACTGCCCAGTCAACACTATATTCTATTTGCTTAATCTCCAAACGTTTCCCTTCTCTATTAAATTGCCATTTTCTCTCACTGACAGAACTTGTGATCCCACGCTGGATTTGTCTAAGTCCCTAATCATTCGAATACTAAGATGCATGGAGTACCATTCAACCCATTACAATTTCAACACTGACTTCCACTCTTCCCATTACTGTCTCGATCATCTCGAAGTGTGCCATGTTGATCATTAATGAGCAGTTGCTCCAAAAACCCATGCTGCCTATCCCTGGATGATTTTTGAGAGATGTATTTCATCAGCCTTTCAACCTGTCCCTTACTAAATTAAGAGTTGAAAATATCCATATATCTGTTCTCATGTTCTTGGTCTAATCCTGTCTTCTCCATTCAATTGAGATCTGATTTGAAAGTGAAGGCTTTGTTTTGGAAGTGCTGTGAATCTCCTGGATGGACATAGCCTGCAGCCCTGACTTTGCTGTCAGCTGAATCAAAAACACACTTGCTAAATATCTTCCCTTTTCCCTTGCATTCTTTGCAACTAGAGAAAGGCATTAAGTTTACTAAGAATGGTTAGTGATTATCAAATTAATTTATTAAAGTATAAGGCTTGATCAGCTGACTGGGATTTGGTGCATTTCTGATTTTTCTTTTAACATGAGCTTGCTCTCTAGCAGAATGATGCTTCTCTCTGGGCATCTGGCTTCTTCCAGTTAAAGGGAATAGGGTGACTGTATTCAGAAGCTTCTCCTTGGGGTCTGACCTTCTCCAGTTGACTGATTGTCCTGGACTAACTGGCACTGTGGGCTTTCCTGGGCTGCTCCTGATTGTGATGCCTGCTTGGGCTTTTCTCATTTCCCTTTTTCGTCTTTGGGCTCAGCCCTGACAGCTGCTATGCTAATGAGGGGCAGCGATGCCATATCCAAATCCTCCGAGGCTAAAGGCTCAGCAAGATGAACAGCCTTTCAGCTAGAAATAAAACTTAACAAAGCACAGCCGTTGTTTTCACATTCAAATCCCTGAGACAACAGAGGCAATTGACGGGCAATGTCAGTTTACAACAGACTGCTTGCTGACTGGACATCAACTGTACTGGCTAAAAGATAGTGAGCAGTGAGTCAGGGTTATAAAATAACACATGCAATGTGACTAATTGAAACTACCAAAGTATAGGAATTTAGACATTTCATTACAGGCTTTCAATGTTGCTGTGCAAATGCTGCTGCAATTCCTGTTCTTCACCCCCCCCCCCCCCCCCCCCCCCGGCCGACCCCTCACATTTAAACTCTGCTTTCTTCAAACTGAAACCCAGCTACATCTGAATGCATAGCTGTGGAGTAATGTCCTTCAGTTGTGATGTTATGGCGGCCTCTGCTGATATTCCAGTTAGCAGCACCCAGAATGATACAAGTTCTGAGGCATCTTTCCTGGGATCAGAGTCAGGATGGAGATGTGTGGGTAATTGGATAGAATTAGCAGAAGTGGCAGGAACCATTGTAGAGAAGCAGGATTTAAACTGCTTCTGCACCTGGGGCCTATCTTTAGCTGGATGTTTGCGTGAATAGTTGGAGGAACAAGGCCAGTTGAATCTTTGCTAATTAAGAAGTTGTTTTTCAGTGATCTGCGATACAAATGAGAGACCTCACAACTTGCAAGTTCCGTTTGCAGAATCCATTGCTCAGTAATGTGTATCTGGCAATGTTAGATTGGCACTGCAAGAGACAGGCAATACTGCAGAAGAAAGGAGTCTGTATAATTGAGGGACTGTCAGTGATCTTCAGTTCTGGGAGTGATGTGTTTTAGGTGGCTCTGACGTTATGTCAGTAGTGTTTGTGTTGTGTGATTTTGTTAACAATGTTTATACCAGTTGTTTAGACTGAGAGATTGTTGTCGTACATATTGAAGCATCATAGAACAATGACTGGACAGAGATTGTTCGGTCCATTGTTCCATGCTCGCACATTACAGGAGTAACTCACCTAGTCCCTTTCCCTGCAACCTTGCAGTATTTTCCTCTTCAGATAATTATCTTTGAGGGCCTCAATCGGGCTCTTGGGCAGTACATTCCAGATCCCAACTACTTGCTGCATGAAAAGGTTTTTCCTCGTTCTTGTTGCTTCTTCTGCCAATCATCTTAAATCAGTGTTCTCTGGTTCTTGATCCTTCCGCCAGTGGGAAGCTTCGCACTCTATTTTGTCCAAATCTGTATTTGAATACTCTTAGCAAATCTCATTCTCCAAAGAGAACAGACCTTGGTTCTCCAATCTATCTATATAAGTCAAATTCCTCATCTGTAGAACCATCGTGTCAACCACCATTTCTGTATTCTCTCTAGTGTCTTCACATCCTTTGGCAGTGGTTCTTATAACAAATATTTACTGGTTGTGATTGTGCCAGTAGAACATGAGAAATCAAAGCAACTGTAGACCATTCGAGCCCTCAGAACTACTGTTATTCAATGTGCTTATGATTGAACAGTCGCTCCCTAACTCCATTTTCTTTGTGCCTTGGGATTCTCTTTAATCCTGTCTGCAAAGGACATTTTGTGACCCCTTTTTGCTCTTCTAACTCCCTGTTTGGGTTCTTTACTACTCTCTGTATTCCTCCATTACTTCATCTGTTTTAGCTGCCTGGACCTTATGTAAGCCTCTTTTCCTTTTTGATTTGACCCACAATTTCCCTGGTTATCCACAGCTCTCGTATCCTACCTTTCCTGTCCTTCCTTTTTACAGATACGTGCCTGTCCTACACTCCTATCAACTGCTCCTTAAAAGACTCCCACGTGCCAGATGTGGATTTACCCTCAAACAGCTCTCCCAATCAACAGCCACCAAATCCTGCCTAATCCAGATGAGATTGAGTAAACTAAGGTTGTTCTCCCTGGAAAAGACAAAGGTTGAGGGGCGACCTAATAGAAGTTTATAAAATTATGAAGGGCTTAGATAGGGTGAACAGTGGGAAGCTTTTTCCCAGGTCGGAAATGACAAACACAAGGGGTCACAAGTTTAAGGTAAGGGAGGCAAGGTCCAATACAGATATGTGGGGGCGTATTTTACACAGAGGGTGGTGGGGGCCTGGAATGCACTACCAAGCAAAGTAGTTGAGGCAGACACGCTAGGATCATTTAAGACTTATTTAGATAGCCACATGAACAGACTAGGTTTTGAAGGAAACAAATGGATGGTCTAGTTAGGAACCCATGATCGGTGCAGGCTTGGAGGGGCTGAGAGGCCTGTTCCTGTGCTGTATTGCTTTTTTTTTTAGGACATCCTTCCTAAGAAGACAAGAAACCAGACAATTGACCAAATGTGATTTCACTAATGCCTTATGTGATTGAAGCAAGAACTCCCTCCTTCTTGTAGTTTGAGTCCTTGTTAATTGCTGTGCCTACATGTTAACTTTGATTCATGTACAAGAACACAAATCCTTCTGAACATCAATATCTAATTTTCTTCCATTCTTCCTAGTGGATAATTTTCCACATGATACTGCACTGCTACCTTCATCACTTTAGACACTGTGTCTAAATCTCCAAGCTGCTTTGTTTTGTCCCCTCCTAACTGGTTTATCAGTCCAAGGACCAAGGGGGTAATCTGTGTGATGCTGCAGGATATAGGAAGAGTGTTAAATGAATACTTGAATAATGTAGGTACAGAATTCAGGAAAAGGCACTATGAGGAACTTGCACAGTTTGACATAAGAAATGGGGAGGTATTGGTGACTCTGATGAGCTTGAAAGTAGACAGATCCCCAGGGCTGGATGAATTGTATCTCAGGCTGCTGTGGGAGGTGAG
Source organism: Carcharhinus amblyrhynchos (assembly GCF_965287045.1). Classification (NCBI taxonomy): domain Eukaryota; kingdom Metazoa; phylum Chordata; class Chondrichthyes; order Carcharhiniformes; family Carcharhinidae; genus Carcharhinus; species Carcharhinus amblyrhynchos. The sequence goes on from NC_137348.1 coordinate 44,929,905, forward strand.
GCAGGAAATTGCAGGATTCTGAGGCAAATTTTTAATTCCTTTCTGGCAATGGAGGAAGTAAAAAGTCTGACAACACCAGGTTTAAGTCCAACCGATTGAAAGTAAACTCACAAGCTTTCAGGTTTGTCCCTTCGTCAGGTGAGTGGAGAGGCCAGAACTTTTTACTGTGTTTACCCCAGTCCAATGCCGGCATACCCACATAATGGAGGAAGTGTCAGAGGATGATAATGTGATTCTACTCTTCAGGAAGGGTGGTAGAGATCGTAGAATCTCTATGGTGTAGGAGATGGTCTTTCAGCCCATCAAGTCTGCACCAACCACTATCCCACCCAGGCCCTATTCCCTTAACCCCACATATTTACTCTGCTAATCCCCCTGACAATTTATCGTGGCCAGTCAACCTAATCCGCACATCTTTTTTGGGGGGGCGGGGGGGGGTGTTGGGGAGGGGAGGTGGCAGGGGTGGTGGTGGTGGAGTGGTAGGGTGGAAACCAGAGCAGCCAGAGGAAACCCACACAGACACAGGGAGAATGTGCAAATTCCACACAGACAGTGACTGAGGTCGGAACTGAACCAGGGTCCCCAGCACTGAGGCAGCAGTGCTAACCACTGTGCTGCCATGCCGCACAGGGAAGTACACATTGGTGAGTCTCACGTCAATAGCAGGGAAACCATTGGAAGAAAATTTTGAAGGAGAGAATTAACCTCTATTCCTCATTCCCATTGCTTTCCAAATAGTCAGCATAACATGTCAGAGAGAGGTCATACCTGACAAATTTGATAGAATTTTTTGAAAAAAATGAATGTGTGGATGAGGGAAGTGCAGTTTGGTGTAGTTGATATGGATTTTAGTATAAAGCCTTTGACAAGTTCCCACACGGGAGACTGATTGAGAAGGTTGAAGCATATGGAATTCAGGGAAACTTGGCAAGATAGATCTGAAACTTGATTAGGAATAGGGTATTGATAGACTGTTTGGGTGACTGGAGGTAGGTGTTTGGTGGTGTACCCTTGATGGGCAGAGCAGTGACAGATTATATTTAATGTTGGAGGTGATGCAGTTTGGAAGAAGTAACAAGACAAGGGAGTATTTAGAAACATAGAAGATAGGAGCAAGAGGAGGCCATTTGGTCCTTCAAGTCTGCTCTGCCATTCATTAAGATCATGGCTAATCATCCAACTCAACAGCCTAATCCCTGTAACCTTTGATCCTATTCACCCCAAGCCTCTTGAATGCATTCACTGTTTTGGCATCAACTACTTCCTGTGGTAATGAATTCCACAGGCTCACCACTCTTTGGTTGAAGAAATGTCTCCTCACCTCCATCTTAAATCATCTACCCTGAATCCCCAGACTTTGACCCCGGTTCTGGATTCTTCCTGCATCTACCCTGTTTAGTCCTGTTAGAATTTTATAAGTATTTATGAGAATCCCCTTCATTCGTTTGAACTCCAACGAAAATAATCCTAACCTAGTCAATCTCTCCTCCTACATCAATCCTGCCATCCCTGGATCAGCTTCGTAAACCTTTGCTGCACTCCCTCGAAAGCCAGAACATCCTTCCTTAGAAAAAGAGATCAAAACTGCACACAATTCTGTACGTGTGGTCTCACCAAAGCCCTGTATAGTTGCAATAACATCTCCCTGCTCCTGTGGGCGGCACGGTAATACAGTGGTTAGCGTTGCTGCTTCACAGCTCCAGGGACCTGGGGTCGATTCCCAGCTCGGGTCACTGTCTGTGTGGAGTTTGCACATTCTCCTTGTGTCTGTGTGGGTTTCCTCTGGGTGCTCCGGTTTCCTCCCACAGTCCAAAGATGTGCAGGTTAGGTTGATTGGCCATGCTACAATTGCCCCTTAGTGTCCTGAGATGCGTAGGTTAGAGGGATTAGCGGGTAAAATATGTAGGGATATGGGGGTAGGGCCTGGGTAGGATGGTGCAGACTCAAAGGGCCTCTTTCTGCACTGTAGGGTTCTATGATATACTTGAAACCTCTCCCAATGAAGGCCAGCATGCCAATCGTCATCTTTACCACCTGCTGCACCTGCATGTTTACCTTCTGTGACTAGTGCACAAGGACACCCAGATCCTGCTGCACGGTCCCCCCTCCCAATTTACAATCATTCTGCCTCCTTGTTTTTGCTTCCAAAGTGAATAACCTTACACTTACTCAAATTATACTGCATCTGCCATTGATTTGCCCACTCACCCAACCTGTCTAAATCATTCTGAAGGATTTCTGCATCCTCGTCAGTTCACCCTTCCACCCAACTTGGTTTCATCTGCAAACTTTGAGATGTTACATTTTGTTCCCTCATCCAAATGGTTAATATATATTGTGAATAGCTGGGGTCCCAGCACTGATCCCTGTGGCATCCCACTAGTTACCACCTGCCAATTTGAAAAGCACCCATTCCTACTCTTTGTTTCCTTTCTAACAACCAGTTTTCTATTCATCTCAAACTTCCCCCAATCCCATGTGCTTTAATCTTGCATGATAATCTCTTGTGCGGAACTTTGTCAAACGTTTTCTGAAAGTCCAAATATACCACATCTACTGGTTCCCCCTTATCAACTCTACTAGTTACATCTTCAAAGAATTCGAACAAATTTGACAAGCACAATTTCCCCTTCATAAATCCATGCTGACTCTGTCTGATCCTGCCACTGCTTTCTAAATGCTCTGCTGTGAAGTCCTTGATAACGGATTTGGGAATTTTCCCCACTACTGATGTTAAGCTTACTGGTTTATTTAATAAATGGCAGGACAGTGGGAGACTCAGGAACAGATGTATCTTGGGCACTTATTCACAGATCCCTGAAGGCAGATGGGCCACTTACTTCTAGCAGTTACAACATAAAGTATAAGAGCAAGGAGGTGAATTTGGAGTTGTACTGACTGTTGGTTAGGCCACAGCTGGAGTATTGTGTACAGTTCTGGTCACCTCACTACAGGAAGGATATGATTGCACTAGAGGGGGTACAGAGGAAATTCACCAGGATGTTGCCTGGGTCAGAGCATTTGAGATATAAGGAGAGACTAGATAGACTTGGATTGTTTTCTCTCGAGCTGAGGGGGGAACATGATAAAAGTGTATCAGATTATGAGGGGAATGTACAGGGGTGACTAGGAAGCAACTCTTCCCTCTTGGTTGAGGGCTCAATCACGAGGGGACATAGTTTTAGGGTGAGGGACAGGCGATTCAGAGGGGATTTGAGGGGGAAAAAATCACTTCAGTGGGAATCTGGAGTGTGTCCCCTCAGAAGGTGTGGAGGCTGGAAACCTTATAACCTTTAAAAGTATTTGGATGAGCACTTGAAACATTTAGGGATATGAGAAAACAGGATTAGTGTGACCTTAGTGGTAGTTATTGTCAGTGCAGACTCGATGAGCTAAAGGGCCTTTCCTTGATTTTGATTTGATTTATTATTGTCACATATATGAACATACACTGAAAAGTATTGTTTCTCGCGTGCTATACAGATAAAGTATACCATGCATAGAGAAGGAAAGGAGAGGGTGTAGAATATAGTGTTACAGTCATAGCGAGGGTGTAGAGAAAGATCAACTTAATGCGAGGTAGGTCCATTCAAAAGTCTGTCAGCAGCAGGGAAGAAGCTGTTCTTGAATCAGTTGGTACGTGACCTCAGACTTTTGTACTTTCTTCCGATGGAAGAGAGAATGTCCGGGGTGCCTGGGGTCCTTAATTACGTTGGCTGCTTTTCCAAGGCAGCAGGAAGTGTAGACGGAGTCAATGGATGGGAGGCTGGTTTGCATGATGGATTCGGCTACATTCACGACCTTTTCATAGTTCCTTGCGGTCTTGCACAGAGCAGGAGCCCATACCAAGCTGTGATACAACCAGAAAGAATACTTTCTATGGGGCATCTGTAAAAGTTGGTGAGAGTCGCAGCTGACATGCTAAATTTCTTCAGTCTCCTGAGAAAGTAGAGGCATTGGTGGGTTTTCGTAACTATAGTGTCGACATGGGGCACCAGGACAGGTTGGTGATCTGGACACCATAAAACTTGAAGATCTTGACCCTTTCTACTTCATCCCCATTGATGTAGACAGGGGCATGTTCTCCTTTGTGCTTCCTGAGGTTGATGACAATCTCCTTCATTTTGTTGACATTGAGGGAGAGATTATTGTTGCTGCACCAGTTCACCAGATTCTCTATCTTATTCCTGTACTCTGTCTTGTCATTGTTTGAGATCTGACCCACTACAGTGGTGTTGTCAGCAAACTTGAAAATTGAATTGGAGGGGAATTTGGCTGCACAAGTCGCAGGTGTATAAGGAGTATAGTAGGGGGCTGAGAACACAGCCTTGTGGGGCACTGGTGTTGAGATGATTGTGGAGGAGATGTTGTTCCTATCCTTACTGATTCTGGTCTGTGGGGAAGTTCAGGATCCAGTCGCAGAGGGAGGTGCCGAGGTCCAGGCCACAGAGTTTGGAGATGAATTTCATGGGAATAATAGTGTTGAAAACTGAGCTGTAGTCAATAAATAGGCGTCTGACATCTGTCCTTGTTATCTCAGTGTTCCAGAGTTGAGTGCAGGAAGTGGCATCTGCTGTGGACCTGTGGCAGCGCTAGGCAAACTGTAGTGGATCCAGGTAGTCCGAGAGGCTGGAATTAATTAGTGCCATGACTAATCTTTTGAAGCGTTTCATGATGACATATGACTCGATGACTTCAAGCCTCTTGGACCTGATGGCTGTATCCTAGGGTTTTAAAGGAAGTGGCTGCAGAGATAATGGGTGCAGTTGTAATTTTCCAAAATTCCCTGGATTCCCAATAGGTCTCAATGGATGGGAAAACACACTAGTCATGAAAGGGGGAGACAGAAAGCAACGAACTAAAGACCACTTAGCTTAATATCTACCATAGAATCTCTGCACTGCAGAGGAGGCCATATGGCCCACTGAGTCTGCACTGACCACAATCCCACCCTGGCCTTATCCCCATAATCCCATGCATTTACCCTAGCTCATCCCTCTGTCCCTAAGGGGCAATTTAACATGGGCAATTCATCTAATGCGCACATCTTTGAACTTTGGGTCAATCCATCATTAAAGTGATAGTAGCAGGACACTCAAAATATTATGGTACAATCAGGCAGAGTTAACATGGTTTTGTGAAAGGAAAATAGTGTTTGACCAATCTGTTTGAAGTCTTGGAGGATGCATAGTGCAGAACTTGTGGATGTGGTGTACTTGACTTTCCTAAAAGCATTCTGTAGGGTGCCACATGAAAGTTAACTGCACAGGAACGCATGGTGATGTGGAGGAGGTGGGTGTGGGGTGATGTATCAACATGGACAGTAGATTAGTTAATGGACAGGAAATGCAGTTGAGATAAATGGGCCATTTTCTAGTTGCTGGGCTTGGGCCTCAATAATTCATGGCCTCAATGATTTGGATGAAGGGGCAGACTCTATTCTGGCCTAACTTACAGAGGATGCAAAGATAAGTTGGAAACCAAATCATGGGGAGGATAAGAAGTGTTTTTAAAGCGATATGGATAGTTAAGAGGCAAAAAAGTGTTGCTTGTGTTATACAGTAATGAGTTGGAATGAATGTGGGGGGGCACAACTGAGAAACTTGGCAGGTGACGCAAAGATTGGCCAAGTAGTGGATAGTGTATCGGATAGCTATATCTCCAAAACCATATCGATGGGTTGCTGGATTGAGCGGTAAAGTGGCAGATGAATTTTAACGCAGGTAATTGTGATGTGAGGTAATACATTTAGAGGGGTGTCAAGCAGTTATAGTGAATACATAATAAAAGGTAATATACTAAGAGGGGCAGCTGAAGCGACTGATCTTGGCGTACAAGTACACAGATCATTATAGCAATTCAAATAGACAAGGTTGTAAAGAAAGCATATGGAGTGCTCTTCTTCATTGGCAGAGATATGGAATATAAAAATGAGAATATAATGTTGAAATTGTATAAAACATTGGTGAGGCCACTACTGGAGTATTGTGGATAGTTCCAGTCACCATATTACAGGAAGGATGTAATTATTTTGGAGAGAGCGCAGAGGAGCGTCACAAGAATGTTGGCCAGGGCTAGAAAAGTGTAGTTTTGAGGAGAGATTGGATAGAATCCCTACTGTGCAGAAAGAGGCCATTCAGCCCACTGAACCTGCACAGATGACAATTCCACCCAGGCCCCATAACCCCACGTATTTATCCTGCTGATCCCTGGACACTAAGGGACAATTTAGCATGGCCAATCAACCTAACCCACGCATCTTTGGACTATGGGAGGAAACTGGAGCACCCGGAGGAAACCCACGCAGACACGGGGAGAATGTGCAAACTCCACCCAGTGACCCAAGGCTGGAATTGAACCCAGTCCCTGGCGCTGTGAGGCAACAGTTCTAACCATTGTGCTGCCCTGGAAAGGTTGGGGTTATTTTCCTTGGAACAAAGAAGGCTGAAGATAGTCAAATTACGAGGGGAAAAGATAGTGGACAGGATGAAATTGGTTCTCTTAGAGCACTCTACAACCAAAGAACAAAAACAGCCCGGGAAACAGGCCCTTCGGCCCACCGAGCCCACACTGCCACCTCAACACCACCAGTCCCCCTCTCCACCCGTGACCCCTGTCTAATGTTTTATGGCCATCCAGATTGAGGGAAACTGATTTAGGGACAATTTATTACTGCCAATCAGCCTAACAGCACATCTTTGGGGTGTGGGAGGAAACCGGAGCACCCGGAGAAAACCCACGCAAGCACAGGGAGAATGCGCAAACTCCCACAGACACCGGCCCAAATCCATGTGTCTGCACAGCAAACAGTGATAGTCACTGAGCTGTCGTCTTGCCCAGTATCTGGTCCAGTTTAAGCACACACTAACGACATGAAACACTAGGCCAATCTCGAACAACCAAGAGCAGCCCAAGTACGACCCATCGTGTGTATGCCCCTTGTTGGACACAACCAGGGGATATAGATTCAAAATAAGTGGCAGTATATGTGGAGGGGCCGTGAGGAAGAACTTTTTTTCTGCAGAGGGTTGTGGGTGTAGAGCTGGATATCGTGTGTAGACTATCCTGATGGTTATTGTGTTACTAAAAATTATACTATTTGGTTTATTATTGTTATATGTATTAGGTGCTGTTTCTTGCATGCTACACAAAGCATACCATTCATTGAGAAGGAAGCGAGAGTGCAGAATGTAGTGTTACAGTCATAAATTGTCCTGGTAAAACTTCTGTATGGGATGTGGGCAGTGTTGGGAAGCTGAGTTTTTGCCCAACCCTAATTGCTATTGAGATGGTAGTTTCTTGAAACTCTGGTGCAGGTACACCCCCAGTGCTGCGATGTCATTATCATTTCCAGCATCTAGACTGACACCTTGTGGTCTATCTGTTTTTATTAATATTCAACACTTATGTGGCGATTTGATATAACTAAGTAGATTGTTAGGGCCAGAGGCCACCTGCATGTTATGGGCCTGGTGTCATATCTAACAATGGCAATTTTCTTCCCTCAAGGCATTTATGAATCAAGTGGATAGGACATGATTGCAGATACAATTTTTCAATTCCAGATTTTTATTACTTGAATTTAAACCCCACCAGCTGCTATGGTTGGATTTGAACACGTGTCACTTCTGGATGACTAGTTCAGTGGCATTCCCACTATGCCACTTTCTCCCTTCTAAGTTGTGGAAGCAGATATATTGCTGGCATATTGTGCCAGTAGCTATTGCACTGTTAGAGGTTGTGTCTGCTTGTGTTGATTGTGATTTTCCTAGTAGTAACAACACTGATAGATTTGTCGATAGTGAATGAGCTATGATTATTGAGGTGGTTTACTGTAATGTTATTGACTATTTTGGCAGTGATTATGCCATAGTGATTGTATTGATGGTGATTTTACTGCAGTCAAATGATGCTGCCAGAGATCAGTATGTCAGGTAAATGGTTTGAATCCACTTCCTGCATTCCCCAGTAACATAGCCATGCTCAGCAATGCGAGAGGAAATCAAGCATACAGAGAAAAGATCAGATCTGCCTTGGTTCCCAGGGGACTCCATTCTTTATCTTACATCAGCTGTTAACAATCCATCTGCCTGTAATCCAGCTCTCTTTCATTGTGAGCAAATGGGAGCAGGCGGTCACGTTTGTCACATTGTTGAAGGGAGGGAAATGCAGACAATCAACTGATTGAGGTCCTATTCCAAGCCAGTCTGCCCCAGTTCCATTTTCCATTTAACCTGCCCAACCACACAAAATACAATCCGCTCTTGGTCGCAGGCACACATCTCCAAACTGTCATTGGTTGAAGAAAATTGACGAAGAAGTTATATTTTGCTACATGTCAAACGGAACACCATCTATTTATATGCTGCAGTGTTTCTTTAATAAAGGACTGAGAACTGTGACAGAGCTCACACTGCAGAACAAAGGAGAGAACTCAACATGCAGATGGGCACAAATAGAAAGACACACACGTAGAGACAACACACTCAAATAGACAAAGACACAGATGGACATGGATACAGACGAACAACACACAGACTCAGACACGCATATGGATACAATCATACACACAAATGGACAGAATAGTGGATAGATAGATACTGACCTCGAAGAGCGCAGCAATCCCTCTCTACTGCTCCTCTGACAGTGTAACAATCATTCAGTACTATCCATCTCCCAATGCTGCATGAGCTCAGCATTGTCCCCTGACACTGCAGCACACACACAACTGCTCTGTAACAAAGAAAATTGCAGCACAAGAACAGGCCCTTTGGCCTCCAAGCCTGCCCTGACCATGCTGCCTGTCTGAATTAAAACCCAGGACCGTATCCCTCTATTCCCGTCCTATTCATGTATTTGTCCAGATACCCCTTAAAAGTAACTATTGTCCCTGCTTCCATTATCTCCCCCAGCAGTGAGTTCCAGGCACCCGCCATGCTCTGTTTAAAAAAAAAACTAAGTCCTACAGGTTTATTTAAATGACCCTGTTGGACTTTAACCTGGTGTTGTGAGACTCCTTACTGTCTTTACCCCAGTCCAATGCCAGCATCTCCACATCATAAAAATTGCCTTGTGCATTTCCTTTAAACCTCGCCCCTTGCACCTTAAACCTATGCCCCTAAATAATTGACTCTTCTGCCCTGGGAAAAAACTTCTGATTATCCACTCTGTCCATGCTCCTCATAATCTTGTAGATTATCAATTCACCCTGCAACCTCTGTCGTTCCAGTGAGAAGATCGTTAATGTTGTCCATACCAGACAACATCCTGGTAAATCTTTTCTGTTCTCATTCCAAAGCCTCCACATCCTTCTGGTAGTGTGGCAACCAGAATTGAACACTATATTCCAAGTGTGGCCCACCTTGAGGTGGCACAGTGGTACAGTGGACAGCACAACTGTATCATAGTGCCAGAGATCCAGGTTCGATTCCTGGCTTGGGTCACTGTCTGCGGAGTTTGCACATTCTCCCCGTGGGTTTCCTCCAGGTGCTCTGGTTTCTGCCCATAGTCTAAAGATGTGTGGGTTAGGTGGATTGGCCATGCTAAATTGCGCCTTGGTGTCAGGGGGACTAACTAGGATAAATGCATGGGGTTATGGGGATAGGACCTGGGTGGGATTATGGCTGGTGCAGACTCAATGGGCTGAACAGGCTCCTTCTGCACCGTAGGATTCTATGATTCTACACCAAAGGTTCTATAAAGCTGCAACATGACTTGCCAGTTTTTAAACTCAATACCCCGGCCGATGAAGACAAACATGCCTTCTAGTCTACCTTCCCCACCCGTGTTGCCACTTTCAGTGACCTGTGTACCTGTACACCCAGGTCATTCTGCCTATCAATACTCTTGAGGGTTCTGCCATTTACTGTATATTTTCTATCTGTATTAGACCTTCTAAAATGCATTACTTCACATTTGTCTGGATTAAACTCCATCTTCATCTCTCCACCCAAGTCTCCAACTGATCTACATCCTGCTGTATCCTCTAATGTTCCTCATCGCTATCCACCAATCTGTGTCATCCACATACTTACTAATCAAACCAGTTATATTTTCCTCCAAATCATATATATATATATATTACAAAGAGCAAATGTCCCATACAGTTCTGTATCCATCTTGTCAGCTCACCTTTGATCCTAGGTGACTTCACCTTCTGTACCAGGCTGTCATGGACAGCACAGTGGTTAGCACTGCTGCCTCACAGCACCAAGGACCCAGGTTCAATTTCTGGCTTGGGTCACTGTCTGTGGAGTCTGCACGTTCTCCCCGTGTCTGCATGGGTTTCCTCCAAATGCTCCAGTTTCCTTCCAGAATCCGAAAGATGTGCTGGTTCAGTGCATTGGCCGTGCTAAATTCTCCCTTCAGGTACCCGAACAGGTGCCAGAGTGTGGCAACTAGATTTTCACAGTAGCTTCGTTGCAGTGATAACATAAACCTACTTGCGACACTAATTTTAAAAAAATGAGGGATCTTGTCAAAGGCCTTATTGAAGTCCATGTAGACAGCACCCACTGCCCACCCTCATCAATCATCTCTGTCACTTCCTTGAAAAACTCGATCAAGTTAGGGAGGCACAACCTCCGCTTTACAAAACCACGTTGCCTCTCGCTAATACATCCACTTATTTCCAAGTGGGTGTAATTCCTGTCTTGAAGAATCCTCTCCGATAATTTCCCTACCACTAATGTAAGGTTCACCGGCCTGTAATTACCTGGATTATTCTTGCTACCCTTCTTAAACAAAGGTACAAAAATTGGCTATTCTCCAATCATCTGGGTCCAGTGAGGATACAAAGATTTCTCTCAAGGTCCCAGCAATTTTCTCCCTTGCCCCTCTCTCTATTCTGAGGGATATCCCATTGGGCCCTGGGGACTCGTCTGTCTTACCTGATAGAAGTCTCTAAGATTCTGAGGGGCATGGACAGAGTGGATAGTGGATTTCTCCCAGGGTGGAAGAATCAATTACTAAGGGGCATAGGTTTAAGGGTGCATGGAGCAAGGTTTAAAGGAGATGTACGAGGCAAGTTTTTTTACACAGAGGGTGCCTGGAACTTGCTGCCAGGGAGGGTAGTGGAGGCAGAGATGATAGTGACCTTTAAAGGGGCATCTGGACAAATACATGAATAGGATAGGAATAGAGGGATATGGTCCCTGGAAGGGTAGCAGATTTTAGCTAATTCAGGTAGCATGGTAAGTGCAAGTTTGGAGGGCCAAAGGGCCTGTTCCTGTGCTATAATTTTCTTAGTTCTTTGTAAATGATAATGCCCATTGTTGGCATCTAATTACAAAACTTGTTTGATATATATGCAGCATGGGACATTGACATTAAGAACAGCAATGATATGAGGCAGTGTTAGTTTGAATACATGATGCCAGCATGCCTATTATACAAACTGGGGAGAACAAGTTTGACTTTATCAGCATTGTGTAATATTGTTAAGTAACAGCAAAGTATTCGATTAACTTTTGCAGTCAGAAACACTGGTTTTGGTGACTGCTTTATTAACGTGCTCTGCATTGTACCTTGTGTACACGGTTACAGTGAATTCAAATTTGGGGGAGAGATTCAATATTTACAACCCCAGATAGTGGGAACACCTCATTTGTTTCACATTTTAGCTAATTGAAAAAGCCGAGTGACAACTCCTGGTTCTGCCCTGGCCTCATTGCCAGTAAAGGTTTCCTGCTGGTCTTTGTTTTTTTTTGCTGCTTCTTGGCCTCTTGTGGCAACACCAAGTTGTTTGGTGAAGCTGAAAGACTCTCATATTAATCTTTTAAGCCTGCCTGAAGCTGCTGAAAAGCAGAACCATTTATAACTGTGTGCAAACAATCATTTGCATCTGACAGAAACACTCTTCTGTGACTCTCCCTTGATGCAGCTCCCTCAAGTTTTGTTTTAATGTATTTTCAAGCTGTAATAATTTCTGATAGACAAGGGAATTAAGGGTTATGGGGAGAAAGCGGGAAAGTGGAACTGATCCACTTCAGATCAGCCATGATCTTATTGAATGGCGGGGCAGCCTCGAAGGGCTAGATGGCCTACTCCTGCTCCTATTTCTTATGTTCTATTTACAATTCTAAGTACAATTATTTATCTGATTCCTTTGAAATCATGAACTGGTTTTAATTGCAAACTTAAATAGAGTAGTTTTGATTCAAGCACTTTGAGCAACTTCTCCCAAAGGATAACTGCAAAATCTGAGAGCCATAGAGTCATACAGCACAGAAAAGGTACTTTGGCCCATTAAGCCTGCACTGACAATAAGTACCAATACTGTTGCACTGATCCCAACTTCCAGCACTTGTTCCATTTCCTTCAATGTTTTGATGTTTCAGCTGCTCATCCAAATATTTTTTAAATGTTGTAATGTTTCTGACCTCCACAGCCTTTCCAAGCAGTGCATTCCAGAGTCCTACCACCCTCAGTATCACCTCTCAATCTCCTGCCCCTTACCCTAAAACTATCTCCTGTCCTGGTTGACCCCTTAACCAAGAGGAACAGCTGCTCCCTGCTCTCCCTATATAGACAGAGAAGGCTGATTGGGACATCATTGAGGTGTATATGCCAATTTACACACGGTTCAGGTAATAATCTTTGAGGTTCTGTTTAGTGCCTAGCTCTAGCTCTTCTTCTCTTTGATTACGAGGGGTATAGACCCCTCATAATCTGATACACCTCAATCACGTGCTTCCTCAGCCTTTCCTGCTCTAAAGAAAACAATCCAAGTCTACCTAGTCTCTCCTTATAGCTCAAATAATCCATCCCAGGCAACATCCTGGTGAATCTCCTCTGTACCCCCTCTGGTGCAATCACGTCCTTCCTATAATGCGGTGACCAGAACTGCACACAATACTCCAGCTGTGGCCTACCCAATGCTCTGTACAGCTCCAACATTACCTCCTTGCTCTTTTACTCTATGCCATGTATATACCAAGAGGTGACGGATGGAGTTTAATGCGGAGAAGTGTGAGGTAATTCACTTTGGTAGGAATAACAGATGTGTTGAGTATAGGGCTAACGGGAGGACTTTGAATAGTGTGGATGAACAGAGGGATCTAGGTGTATGTGTACATAGATCCCTGAAAGTTGGGAATCAAGTAGATAGGGTTGTTAAGAAGGCGTACGGTGTCTTGGCGTTCATTGGTAGGGGGATTGAATTTAGGAGTCACAGCGTCATGTTGCAACTGTACACAACTCTGGTGCGGCCGCACTTGGAGTACTGTGTGCAGTTCTGTCCCCACATTATAGGAAGGATGTGGAGGCTTTGGAGAGGGTGCAGAGGAGGTTTACCAGGATGTTGCCTGGTATGGAGGGGAGGTCCTATGAGGAGAGACTGAGGGATTTGGGGTTGTTTTCGCTGGAAAGAAGGCGGCTAAGAGGGGATCTTATTGAAACATTTAAGATGATTAGAGGTTTAGATAGGGTGGACAGTGATAGCCTTTTTCCTCGGATGGAGAAAGCTAGCACGAGGGGGCATGGCTTTAAATTAAGGGGGGGTAGTTATAGGACGGATGTCAGGGGTAGGTTCTTTACCCAGAGAGTGGTGAGGGATTGGAATGCCCTGCCTGCTGAGGTTGTAAATGCGCCTAGTTTGGGGGCGTTTAAGAGATCTGTGGATAGGTTTATGGACGAAAAGGGATTGGTTTAGGTTAGTGGGTCATTGTTTTTTAACTGGTCGGTGCAACATCGTGGGCCGAAGGGCCTGTTCTGCGCTGTAATGTTCTATGTTCTATGACTGATAAAAGCAAGTGTCCTATATGTCTTCTTAACTGTTCACCTGCTCTATGACCTTCAGGGATCTGTGAATAAGCACCCCAAAATCCATCTGTTCCTCTGAGCTTCCCTGTGTCCTGCTATTCATTATATGCTCCCTTGTCTTGTTTCTTCTTCCATAGTGCATCACCTCGCATTATCGGGGTTAAATATCATGTCTGCCGCTGCTCTGCCCATCTGACCAACCCATCTATATCTTCCTGTGACCTATGACCTTTTTCACTATTAACCATGCTACCTATCTTGGTGTGGTTTGCGAACTTGCTTATCATCCCTCCCACATTTTAATCAAATCATTTATGTATATGACAGTAAGGGTCCCAGTGCTGACCCTTGTGGTATGTCAGGAGACAACAGCTTCCAGTCACTCAAACAGCCTTCTACCACTACCCTGTGTCCCAATAACAAGCCAATTTCTTTGAATTCTTTGTGTTTCAATCTTAATTTCCCATGTGGGGTCTTGTCAAAAGTTTTGCTAAAATCCATATAAACTACACCAACGGAACTTCTCACTTCTACACACTTGATCGAATTTTCAAAAAAATTCTAACAAATTTGTTAGGCATGACCTCCCCCGATTGATGCTGACTATCCCTGATTAACTCATAACTTTCCAAGTAGAGATCAATTCTCTTGAGAATTTTCTACAATAGTTTCCCTAACACTGATGTGAAACTCACCGATTTGTATTTTCCTTGTTCATCTCTACCATTTCCTCTGGCACTTTCCCCATGATGTGGAGATGCCGGCGTTGGACTGGGGTAAGAAGTTTCACAACACCAGGTTAAAGTCCAACAGGTTTATTTGGTAGTGGTGTTTGCTACCAAATAAACCTGTTGGACTTAAACCTGGTGTTGTCAGTCTTCTTACTGTGTTTACCCTAGTCCAACGCCGGCATCTCCACATCACAAGGGAAGCACAGTAAGAAGTCTGACAACACCAGGTTCAAGTCCAACCGATTTATTTGATAGTAAACTCACAAGCTTTCGAGGTTTCCCTCTTTGTCAGGTAAATCACCTGACGAAGAGTTTAACCTCGAAAGCTTGTGAGTTTACTATCAAATAAATCGGTTGGACTTGAACCTGGTGTTGTCAGACTTCTTACTGTGCTATGGCCAGAGAAGGATTAAAAATTTCTCTGCAATTTCCTGCCTTGCCTCCACAGTAGCCCAGGATGCAACTTATCCAGGTCTGGGGATTTGTCTATTTTTAAGCTCGTCAGAGCCTCCAATGTCTCCTCATTTCCTATGTCAAACTTGAGTTCCTCAGTCCATTTTCCTGAATTCTGTACCTACGTTCTCCTTTTCCTGAATGGAGACCAATGCGAAGTATTAATTTAACACCCCTCCTATGTCCTGCAGCATCACACACAGATTGCTCCCTTGGTCTCCAATTGGCTCTACTCTTTCTTTGGTTAACCACTTCACCGTAATATATTTAATGCAATATCTTGGGATTCTCTGTAACCCTGTTTCAAATCCTTTCTCATGCCCCCTATTTGCTCTTCTTAAGTTCCCTCTTGCACTTCCCATATTTGTCTAAGGCCACCACTAAATTGCTCCTTTTGGACTTGCTGAAAGCCTTTCTCTTTTTCCAAATCCAGGCTTCTCTCGACTTATTGTTCCCAAACAAGTGCATGTTGGATTTGTACTCTCCCCAGTTCTTATTTGAATGCCACTGACTGCTGCACTGTAGACTTGGCAGCATTGAGCTGTTCTTGGTCCAATCCTGCCTTATTTAAATAAAATCTACGTTGCCCTAATCCAAAGCCTTCTTTTGCAGGCCATCTTTCTCCTTGTCCATAACAAATTTGAACTGTACTGTGTTGTAGAATCATAGAAAAATTACACAAACAGGCCCTTTGGCCCACAAGTTGTGCCAATCATATCTCTACCTACTAGACTTACCTATAACCCTCAATCCCATTAAATCCCATGTACTCATCCAGAAGTCTCTTAAGACCCTAACGAATTTGCCTCCACCACCACCGACAGCAGCCAATTCCACTCACCCAGCACCCTCTGATTGAAAAACTTACCCCCCTGACATCTCCTCTCTACCTGCTCCCCAGCACCTTAAGCCTGTGTCCTCTTGTGGCAGCCGTTTCAGCCCTGGGAAAAAGCCTCTGAGAATCCACGCTATCTATACCTCTCATCATTTTATACACCTCTATCAGGT
Organism: Carcharhinus amblyrhynchos; assembly: GCF_965287045.1. Taxonomy (NCBI): domain Eukaryota; kingdom Metazoa; phylum Chordata; class Chondrichthyes; order Carcharhiniformes; family Carcharhinidae; genus Carcharhinus; species Carcharhinus amblyrhynchos. The sequence continues at coordinate 44,945,858 of NC_137348.1, forward strand.
CCCCTCTCATCCTTTGTCTCCCCAAGGAGAAAAGACCGAGCTCTCTCAACCTATCCTCATAAGGCATGCCACCCAATCCAGGCAACATCCTTGTAAATCTTCTCTGCAGCCTTTCAATGGCTTCCACATCCTTTCTGTAATGAGGCGACCAGAACTGAGCACAGTACTCCAAGTGGGGTCTGACCAGGGTCTTATAAAGCTGCAGCATTATCTCCCGACTCTTAAACTCAATCCCTCGATTGATGAAGGCCGGTACACCATACGCCGCCTTAACCACATCCTCCACCTGCGAGGCCAATTTAAGAGTCCTATGTACCCGGACCCCAAGATCCTTCTGATCTTCCACACTGCTAAAAGTCTTACTCTCAATATTATATTCCTTCATCCCATTGGACCTGCCAAAATGGACCACTACACATTTATCCGCGTTGAAGTCCATCTGCCACTTAGCCACCCAGCCTTGCATCCTATCTATGTCACGCTGCAACTTCTGACATCCCTCCAGACTATCCACAACACCTCCAACCTTCATGTCATCAGCAAACTTATCAACCCATCCCTCCACTTCCTTATCCAGGTCATTTATAAAAATCACAAACAGCAAGGGTCCCAAAACAGATCCCTGGGGCACGGCACTGGTGACTGACCTCCATGCAGAAAAGACCCATCCACAACCACTCTCTGCCTTCTATGGGCAAGCCAGTTCTGGATCCACAAGGCAACGTACCCTTTGATCCCATGCTCCCTCACTTTCTCAATAAGTCTTGCATGGGGGACCTTATTGAACGCCTTGCTGAAGTCATTGTGGTTGTTTTTGCTAAAATGCTCCCCCACTGCCACGTTGAACATTTGTCTGATCTTGTTCTCCAGAACCAGATCCAGCACTGCTGCATCTCTTGTTGGACTTTACATATTGATACAAAAATTTGTCCTGGCTACATTTCAAGAAATCCAACGCCCCACCCCCAACCTTTGACACTATGATTATCCTAATTTATATTCATAGAAACATAGAACCCTACAATGCCGAAAGAGGCCATTCGGCCCATTGAGTCTGCACCCACCATAATCCCACCCAGGCCCTACCCTCATATCCCTACATACTTTACCCACTAATCCCTCTGACCTATGCATCTCAGGACACTAAGGGGCAATTTTAGCATAGCCAATCAACCTAACCTGCACATCTTTGGACTGTGGGAGGAAACACACACACAGACACGAGGAAAATGTGCAAACTCCACACAGACAGTGACCCAAGCTGGGAATTGAACCCAGGTCCCTGGAGCTGTGAAGCAGCAGTGCTAACCACTGTGCTACCGTGCCACCCAGATATAATGTACTATATTGGGGAAGTTGAAATGTGCTAGTATAATTACCTGATTATTTTTCTTACGTATCTCAGTGACCATTCCACATATCTGCTCCTCTATTTTCCACTGACTCTGCGGGGGCCTATAATACACTCTCAGGAATGTGGCTGTCCCTCTTATGTTCCTAAGTTCTACATACGAAGCCTCATTAGAAGACCGAAGATATCATCTCTCCTTGTAGTAATTAACTCCTTAATTAATAGTGCTACACCCGCCTCCGCCTCAACTAAAGATCCTATCCCCCAGAATGTTGAGTTGCCAGTCCTGTCCTTCTCTCAACCATGTTTCTGTGACGGTGACAATATCACACTTCCACGTGTTAATCCATAGCTTTAACTCAGTCTTATCCCAGCATTAAAGACCATCCAGCCTCGCCTTACTCTCTTAACACTCAACATATCTGAACTCACTGATTTGCTTCATGTAGCATGATGTGGCTCTATCTTATTAATCTGTGTCCCCTCTCCTTGCCAGACTAGTTTAAACTCATCCTGATAGCACAGGCAAACCTTCCCACAGGGATATTGACCCCAATGAGGTTCAGATACACAGCATCCTGTTTATACACATCTCACCTTTGCCAGAAACAGTCCGTGATCCAAGAATCTAAAACCCTCCCTCCTGCACCAACTCATAGTCAGAGGTTGGAAACAGGCCCTTCTACCTAACTTGTCCATGCTGCCGTTATTTTTTTTGAAACCCCTAAGCTAATCCCAATTACCTGCATTTGGCTCATATCCCTCTATACCCATCATACCCATGTAACTACCTAAATGCTTTTCAAAAGATAGAATTGTACCTGCCTCTACTACTACCTCTGGCAACTTGTTCCAGACACTCACCACCCTGTGTGTGAAAAATTTGCCCCTCTGGACACTTTTGGATCTCTCCCCTCTCATCTTAAACCTATGCCCTCTAGTTTTAGACTCCCCTACCTTTGGGAAAAGATATTGACTATCTAGCTGATCTGTGCCCCTCATTATTTTATAGACCTCTATAAGGTCACCCCTCAGCCTCCTACGCTTCAGAGAAAAAAGCCCCAGTCTATCCAGTCTCTTACAACTCAAACCATCAAGTCCCGGTAGCATCTTAGTGAATCTTTTCTGCATTCTTTCTAGTTTAATAATATTGTCTCTGTAATAGGGTGACTGAATTGCACACAGTATTCCAAGAGTGGCCTTACCAATGTCTTGTACAACTTCAACAAGACGTCCCAACTCCTGTATTCTGCGTTCTGACCGATGAAACCAAGCATGCCGAATGCCTTCTTCACCACTCTGTCCACTTGTGACTCCACTTTCAAGGAGCTATGAACCTGTACCCCTAGGTCTCTTTGTTCTGTAACTCTCCCCAAAGCCCTACCATTAACTGAGTAAGTCCTGCCCTGGTTCAATTTACCAAAATGCATCACCTCGCATTTGTCTAAATTAAACTCCACCTGCCATTCGTCAGCCCACTGACCCAATTGATCAAGATCCCGTTGCAATTGGAGATAACTTTCTTCACTGTCTGCTACGCCACCAATTGGTGGCACAGGGATTGGTGCTGGGACCCCAGCTATTCATAATATATATTGGATCAGGAAACTAAATGTAACATCTCAAAGTTTGCAGATGATGCCAAAATGGGTGGGAGGGTGAACTGTGACAAAGATGCAGAGATCCTTCAGCGTGAATTGGGCAGGTTGGGTGAGTGGGCAAATCAATGGCAGATGCAGTATAATTTGGATAAACATGAAGCAAAAACAAGAAGGCAGATTACCTGAATGGCTGTAATGTGGGAGAGAGGAGTGTGTATCAGGACGTGTGTGATCTTGTGCACTAGTCGCTGAATGTCACCATTGCAGGCGCAGCAGGCGGTAAAGAAGGCAAATTGTTGGCTTTCATTGCGAGAGGTTTCGAGTACAGGATTACTAGGTTAGGATTGTTTTTGCTGGAGTTCAGGCAAATGAGGGGGCATCTCATAGAGACTTAAAATTCTAACAGGACTAGACAGGGTAGATGCAAGGAGGATGTTCCTGATAGTGGGTGTGTCCAAAACCAAGGTCACGGTCTGAGGATTCGAGGTAGAACATTTAAGATGGAGATGAGGAGAGATTTCTTCACCCAGAGAGTGGTGAACCTGTGGAATTCATTACCACAGGAAGTAATTGATGCCAAAACATTGAATATATTTAAGAAGCGACTAAATATAGCATTGGGGTGAAGGAGACCAAAGGTTATGAGGAAAATGCAGGATTAGGCTATTGAGCTGGACGATCAGCCATGGTCACGATGAATGGCGGAGCAGGCTCGAACGGCCAAATAGCCTCCTCCTATCTTCTCCGTTTCTCTGTAAAACGTTGTATGATTTCAAGAATCTAGGGCTAAAGGGATCTGAGGGTGAGGGTGGGGGGAATCAGGACATTGAATTTGATGATCAGCCATGATCAAAATGAATGGTGAAGAAGGCTCAAAGGACCAAAAGCAAACGGCCAACTCCTGCTTGTATTTTCTATGGTGCGGGGAGAGTGCTGGAGTGTGGTATCGAAAAACAGGATTAGCCATACTGAATGGCAGAGCAGGTTCCAAGGGGTGAATGACTTCCTCCTGTCTTCTGTGTTCCCAGGTTCTCCACCCACCCCCCCGATATTCCCACCCTGAAAAAGCACACCTTTCTTTTCTGATCACCTTTGCAGTTGCTTTGGGTGAGTGCAGTTCCAGCAACACTCAAAAAGCTCGACACGATCCAGAACAAGGCAACCTGCTTAGATGGCACTGCATCCACCACCTTAAAGCTTCAATTCCTGCACTGCCTGTGACCAATGGCTGCAGTGTATGCAATCTGCAACCAAAAGAGAAAATGATGGAAAATGTTAGCAGATCTGGCAGCATTTGTAAGGAGAGGAAAGGGCTGACATTTCGAGTCTAGATGACCCTTTGTCAAAGCTAAAAGGCATAGAAAGCAGGAGATATTTATATTGTAAGGTGAGGGAATGAAAGATGTCATAGCCACAAAAAAGGGAAAGGCTGTTAATAGCAGTCCATAGAGAGACTAGAAGGTGTGAATGACCAAACGGCAGAGAAGCTGAAATCAGACGGTAAACGGTGACAGATGAAGATGTGGTGGGAGATGAGAGACAGGTAAAATTGAAAGGGTATAAAATACAAGGAAAGAGAAGGGTGGGAAGAAATAAAGTCAAATAAAAGTTAGAGAACGGTTTAAAAATTAAATAAAATGAAAACAAAAGTGTCGTGGTGGGGTAGATCACCTGCAGTTGTTGAATTTGATGTTGAGACTGGAAGGCCTAGCTGGAAGGTGAGATGCTGTTCCTCCAGTTAGCTTTGAGCTTCACTGGAACATTACAGCAGGCCAAGGACAGATGTGATGGAGCCTGAGGGGCAACCTGAAAGAAGTTTATAAAATTATGAGGGGTCTCAATAGGGTGAACAGTTGGAAGCTTTTTCTCAAGGCAGAAATGACAATTTTCAGGGGGGAAAGGTTCAGTGGAGATATTGCAGAGGACGTTTTTTTATACAGAGGGAACGCACTGACAAGTGAGGTGGTTGACGCAGATATGTTTGCGACATTTAAGACTTATCTGAATAGACACATGAATAGACTGGGAATAGAGGGATATGAGCAGTTGGTCTAGATAGGACAACGTGATTGGCTCTGGCTTGGAGGTCTGAAGGGCCTGTTCCTGTACTGTATTGTTCTTTGCCTCAACTGAACCATCACACACACACACAGGCAGTGCATTCCAATCCTAACTACTTGCTGTGTGAAAAAGTTTCTCCTCATTGCTCCATTGCTTCTTTTGCCAATGACCTTAAATTTGTTGCCCTCTTGTTTTGATCCCTCCACCAATGAGAACAGATTTTCATATATATTCTATCCAGACTCTTCATGAGTTTGAACACTTCTCCTCACCTTCTCCAGCGAAAACAGTCCTGATTCTCCAATCTATCTGCACTCATTGTTTGAGTTGGTGGTGAAGGCAGAGACCTAAACTCTCTTAAAGTGATGTGGAGATGCCAATGTTGGACTGAAGTGGGCACGGTAAAAAGTCTCACAACACCAGGTCAAAGTCGAACAGGTTTATTTGGTATCACAAGCTTTCGGAGTGCTGCTCCTTCATCAGGTGAGTGGGTCACCTGGCTATGGATCGGGTGCGGGAAGATGGGATTAGAAAGAGCAGCTGGATGGCCTTGGGCTGGCATGGACAAGCTGGGCCAAATGGCCTCCTCCTGTGCTTTCTATGGTTTTATGGCTCTAAGTGAACTTCTTCGTCCCTGGAAGTACTCTTGTGAATCTTACAACATTTATAATGTAGATGGAGGCCATTCAGCCAATTGAGTCTGCACTGACTTTCCAATGGAGCATTTAACCCTATCCTCACAAGTCCAGCACCAATTAACTGCCACACTACCAGAAGGATGTGGAGGCTTTGGAGAGGGTACAGAAAAGATTTACCAGGATGTTGCCCTGGTATGGAGGGCATTAGCTATGAGGAAGGTCGGAGAAGCTTGGTTTGTTCTCACGGGAGCGACAGAGGTTGAGGGGGAGACTTGATAGAAGTCTACAAGATTCTGAGGGGCCTGGACAGAGTGGATAGTGATTTTTCCCCGGGTGGAAAAGTTACTTACTAAGGGGCACAGGTTTAAGGTGCGTGGGGCAAAGTTTGAAGATGTGTGAGGTAAGTTTTTTTTACATAGCGGGTGGTGGGTGCCTGGAACTCGCTGCCAGGGGAGGGAGTGGAAGCAAATACAACAGTAACCTTTAAGGGGCAGCTTGACAAACACATGAACAGGATGGGAATAGAGGGATAGGGATTCCCCCCTCTCACAGTCCACCCCCCCTTCTCCCCTCCCTGCCCCTGTCTCCCCTCCCACCTCCTCCCCCCCTCTCCACCCTCCTCCTCCCCCCCTCTCCCCACCCCCTTCACCCTCCTCCCCCCCTCTCCACCCTCCTCCTCCCCCCCTCCCTTCACCCTCCTCCCCCCCTCTCCTCCCCCACCCCCTTCACCCTCCTCCCCCCCTCTCCACCCTCCTCCTCCCCCCCTCTCCCCACCCCCTTCACCCTCCTCCCCCCCTCTCCACCCTCCTCCTCCCCCCCTCCCTTCACCCTCCTCCCCCCCTCTCCTCCCCCACCCCCTTCACCCTCCTCCCCCCCTCTCCACCCTCCTCCTCCCCCCCTCTCCCCACCCCCTTCACCCTCCCCCCCCCCCCCCTGTACCTGGTTTCCGGGGCGGTTCCGGTTGGAATCTGTTCCTGGTTTGGGAGCCGCTCCGGGACGATGTCCTCTTACCGGGAGATGATCGGGGAGTGGGATCAGGCCGTTCGGGCCATCGAGCAGCGCGACTGGCCCTCCGCCCTCTCCCACCTGAGCCGCATCGAGGAGCCCACCGCCCGGATCTGCTTCACCCTCGGCTGCGCCCGACTGCGGGGCCGCGACCTGCCCGGAGCGCTCAAGGTGCGGGGGGGGGGGGAGAGGGGTGGGGGGAGAGAGGGGTGGGGGGGCGGAAAGGTGCGGGGGGGGGGGAGAGGGAGGTGCGGGGGGGGGGGAGGGAGTAGGGGTGGGGGGAGAGAGTGGGGGAGGGAGAGGGGTGGGGAGGGAGAGGGGTGGGGGGAGGGGGGTAGTGAGAGGTGGGGGGGGGAGAGGTGCGGGGGTGGAGGGGAGAAGGGGGGAAGTTGGCGGGGGGGGGGGGGGATTGGGGAGAAGGGGGGGTGAGAGATATTGAGAAACGGGGGAGAGAATTGGGGGGAAGTGGGGGATTGGGGGATGTGCAGAAGTTGGGGGGGGAGAGATTGGGGAATCACGGTGGGGGGGGGTGAGATATATTAAGGAACGGGGGGGAGGGTTTGGGGAACAAACAGAGAACAAAGAAAATTGAAAAGCTTCTGACTATCCACTCTGCTCCTGCCCCTCAACCCCCGTCCCTCCAGTGAGAACAAATCTCTTCTCCAACCTCTCCTTATAACTAACACCCTCCATACCAGGGTAATGTCCTGGTAAATCTTTTCTGTATCCTCTCCAAAGCCTCCACATCCTTCTCATAGTATGGCAACCAGAATTGAACACTATATTCTAAGTGTGGCCTAAGGTTCTATAAAGCTGCAACATGACTTGCCAATGTTTAAACTCAGTGGCCTGGCCAATGAAGGCAAGCATGCCGTATGCCTTCTTGACTACCTTCTCCACCTGTGTTACCACTTTTAGTGACCTGTGTACCTGTACACCCAGATCCCTCTGCCTATCAATATTCTTAAGGGTTCTGCTATTTACTGTATATTTCCCATCTGTATTAGATTTCTAAGATGTATTACACAGAACATTACAGCGCAGAACAGGCCCTTCAGCCCACGATGTTGCGCCGACCAATTAAAAAAGCAATGACCCTCTAACCTAAACCAATCCCTTTCCATCCATAAACCTATCCACGGATCTCTTAAACGCCCCCAAACTAGGCACATCTACAACTGCAGCAGGCAGGGCGTTCCAATCCCTCACCACCCTCTGGGTAAAGAACCTACCTCTGACATCCGTCCTATAACTACCCCCCCTTAATTTAAAGCTATGTCCCCTCGTGCTAGCTTTCTCCATCCGAGGAAAAAGGCTATCACTGTCCACCCTATCTAAACCTCTAATCATCTTGTATGTTTCAATAAGGTCTCCTCTTAGCCGCCTTCTTTCCAACGAAAACAACCCCAAATCCCTCAGTCTCTCCTCATAGGACCTCCCCTCCATACCAGGCAACATCCTGGTAAACCTCCTCTGCACCCTCTCCAATGCCTCCACATCCTTCCTGTAATGTGGGGACCAGAACTGTACACAATACTCCAAGTGCGGCTGCACCAGAGTTTTGTACAGTTGCAACATGACGTTGCGGCTCCTAAATTCAATCCCCCTACCAATAAACGCCTTCCTAACAACTTTATCTACTTGGGCGGCACAGTAGCACAGTGGTTAGCACTGCTGCTTCACAGCTCCAGGGCCCTGGGTTCGATTCCTGGCTCGGGTCACTGTCTGTGTGGAGATTGCACGTTCTCCTCGTGTCTGCGTGGGTTTCCTCCAGGTACTCTGGTTTCCTCCCACAGTCCAAAGATGTGCGGGCTAGGTTGATTGACCATGCTAAAATTGCCCCTTAGTGTCCCGGGATTAGTGGGTGAATGTATAGGGGTATGGAGATAGGGCCTGGGCGGGATTGTGGTCAGTGCAGACTCGATGGGCCGAAGGGCCTGTTTCTGCACTGTAGGGTTCTATATACTTGACTCCCAACTTTCAGGGATCTATGTACACATACACCTAGATCCCTCTGTTCATCAACACTATTCAGAGTCCTACCGTTAGCCCTATACTCTACACATCTGTTATTCCTGCCAAAGTGAATTACCTCACACTTTTCCGCATTAAACTCCATCCGCCACCTCTTGGCCCAGCTCTGCAACTTGTCCAAGTCTCTCTGCAAACTATAACACCCCTCCCCACTATCTACCACTCCTCCAACTTTGGTGTCATCAGCAAATTTACTAATGCACCCAACTATACCCTCATCCAGATCATTTATAAAAATTACGAACATTCGCTATCCTCCAATCTTCTGGCACTATACCTGTGACCAACGACAACCTGAAGATCAGAGCCAGAGGCTCTGCAATCGCCTCTCTTGCCTCCCAGAAAATCCTAGGGTAAATCCCATCCGGCCCAGTGGACTTATCTATTTTCAAAGCCTCAAGAATATCTAGCACACCCTCCTTATCTACTGCAATACTGTCCAGTATACAACCCTGTAACCCAGTGTTCTCCACAGCTACATTTATGTCTCCCTGCGTGAATACCTCACATTTGTCTGGATTAAACTCCATCTGCTACCTCTCCGTCCAAGCGATCGATTCCTGCTGTATCCTCTGATGGTCCTCATCGCTATCCGCAAGTCCACCAATCTTTGTGTCGTCCACAAACTTGCTAATCAAACCAGTTATATTTTCCTTCAAATCATTTATATATATTACAAACAGCAAAGGTCCCAGCACTGATCCCTGAAGAATGCCACTTGGTACAGCCCTCCATTCAGAAACGCACCCTCTGTCTTCTACGATCGAATAAGAAGTCTCACAACACCAGGTTAAAGTCCAACAGGTTTATTTGGTAGCAAAAGCTTTTGGAGTGTTACTCCTTCAGGTCAGTAGGGAGTTGAGTTCACAAACAGGGCATATATCGACACAAACTCAATTTAAAAGGTAATGGTTGGAATGCGAGTCTTTACAGGTAATCAAGTCTTAAAGACAATGTGAGTGGAGAGAGGGTTAAGCACAGGTTAAAGAGATGTGTATTGTTTCCAGCCGGTACAGTTAGTAAGATTTAGAGTCAGGCCCTAGGCACTTGTCTACCTTAATGTTTCTCAAGAATCCCAAAACATAGAACATAGAACATAGAACATAGAACATTACAGCGCGGAACAGGCCCTTCGGCCCACAATGTTGCGCCGACCAGTCTTATTTTTAAAAAAAAAACATTGACCCACTAATCTAAACCACTCCCTTTTCGTCCATAAACCTATCCACCAATCTCTTAAACGCCCCCAAACTAGGCGCATTTACAACTGCAGCAGGCAGGGCATTCCAGTCCCTCACCACCCTCTGGGTAAAGAACCTGCCCCTGACATCCATCCTATAACTACCCCCCCTTAATTTAAAGCCATGCCCCCTCGTGCTAGATTTCTCCATCCGAGGAAACAGGCTATCACCATCCACCCTATCTAAACCTCTAATCATCTTATATGTTTCTATAAGATCCCCTCTTAGCCGCCTTCTTTCCAGTGAAAACAACCCCAAATCCCTCAGTCTCTCCTCATAGGACCTCCCCTGCATACCAGGCAACATCCTGGTAAACCTCCTCTGCACCCTCTCCAAAGCCTCCACATCCTTCCTGTAATGTGGGGACCAGAACTGCACACAGTACTCCAAGTGCGGCCGCACCAGAGTTGTGTACAGTTGCAACATGACGCTGCGACTCCTAAATTCAATCCCCCTACCAATAAACGCCAAGACACCGTATGCCTTCTTAACAACCTTATCTACTTGATTCCCAACTTTCAGGGATCTATGTACACATACACCTAGATCCCTCTGCTCCTCCACTCTATTCAAAGTCCTCCCGTTAGCCCTATACTCAACACATCTGTTATTCCTACCGAAATGGATTACCTCACACTTCTCCGCATTAAACTCCATCCGCCACCTCGCGGCCCAGCTCTGCAACCTGTCCAAGTCACCCTGCAAACTTCGACACCCTTCCTCACAATCTACCACACCTCCGACTTTGGTGTCATCAGCAAACTTACTAATCCACCCAACTATACCCTCATCCAGATCATTAATAAAGATTACGAACAGCAGTGGCCCCAAAACAGATCCCTGAGGCACACCACTCGTAACCGAACTCCATGATGAATAATTACCATCAACCACCACCCTCTGTCTCCTATCTGCTAACCAATTCCTGATCCAAGTACCTAAATTACCACCAATCCCATACATCTGCATTTTCTGCAGAAGCATACCATGGTGAACCTTATCAAACGCCTTACTAAAATCCATATATACCACATCTACTGCCTTACCCCTATCCACCTCTTTGGTCACCTTCTCAAAGAACTCAATAAGGTTAGTAAGGCACGACCTTCCCGCTACAAAACCATGCTGACTATCTCTAATCAATTCATTACTCTCCAAATAACTATAAATCCTATCCCTAATAATTCTTTCTAAAACCTTGCCCACTACAGAAGTAAGACTCACTGGTCTATAATTCCCAGGGAAGTCTCTGCTCCCCTTCTTAAACAATGGGACAACATTCGCTGTCCTCCAATCTTCCGGTACTATACCAGAGACCAACGACGACCTGAAGATCAGAGCCAGTGGCTCTGCAATCACCTCTCTTGCCTCCCATAGAATCCTAGGGTAAATCCCGTCCGGACCAGGGGACTTATCTATTTTCAACCCTTCTAGAATATCCAACACATCCTCTGTATCAACTACAATACTTTCTATTTTACACTCCTTCACCCCAGTGACCTCCTCAGCTACATTCATATCGTCCTGTGTGAACACCGAAGAGAAATAATGGTTCAATGCCTCTCCAATCTCTTCCGGTTCCACACACAACTTCCCCCTACTGTCTGTAACTGGCCCTAATCTTGCCCTGACCAACCTTCTATTCTTGACATATCTATAGAACGCCTTAGGATTCTCCTTAATCCTATCAGCCAAAGTCATCTCATGCCCTCTTCTAGCCCTTCTTAACTCCCTCTTCAACTCCCTCCTAGCCAATCTAAAGCTTTCTACTGCACTACCCGAGCCCTCAAGCCTCATCCGAACATAAGCCTCCTTCTTCTTCCTAACCAACAAATCAACTTTTTTCGTGCACCACGGTTCCCTAGCCCTACCAATTCCTCCTTGCCTGACAGGGACATACCTATCACAGACCCACAGTAGCTGCTCCTTGAACAAACTCCACATTTCAGACGTTCCTAGTCCCTGTAATCTCCTAGTCCAACCAATGCTTCCTAATTCTCTCCTAATGGCCTCATAGTTACCCTTCCCCCAGCTAAAACTACTGACCCGAGGTTAGTAATTTTAATTTAATAATAATAATAATAATAATAATAATAATAATTTAGTAATTTAAACCACCTCCTTTTTGATCTCAGCATGACCCAAACTATCTACACACCCTTTCCCAGACTTTTCTTCCACCAAGTCTTTCTCTTTGGTGAATACGTACGCAAAATACTCATTTAATACCCATTTCCTCCAGTTCCACACATCGATTTCCTCCCCTGTCCTTGAGTGGGCCAAACCTCTCCCTGTCTACCCTTTTGCCCTTTTTACTCACACAGGATTTTCATTATTCCTGCTGGCTATGACTTTTCATGACCCTTACTCTCCTTACTCCTTACTCCTTGCCTAAGTTTCTTTCTACTTTCCGTGGGGTATAGATTGGGGAATGAGGGGGGCAGAGATTTTGGAGAGTATGGTGGGGAGAGATTTGGGAATGTGGGGGAGGAGAGATTTGGGAACAAGGGAGAGAGAATGGGGAATGGGGGAAGAGAGAGGTTGGGGAACGCCGTTGGGGGGAGAGAGGTTGGGGCACCTGGGGGCGGATTGATTCGGGAAGGGGGGCAGTGATTGGGGGATGGGTGGGGGAGATTGGGGAATGTGTGGGGGGAGGGAGAGAAAGAGGAAACTGGGGAATGAAGGGGGAGAGGGGAGATTGGGGAATGGAGGCATGTAGAAGGGGATGGTAGGGTTGAGAATGTGGGAGAAGATTTGGGAGGATGTAGTTAAATGTGATTTGCAGTCCTGTTTTCAAACAAATTAATGTTTAATATTTATGTTTTGGTGCTTAATCCTGGCAGGCTTTTGATCAAGCTATTGCTAAAGATGACCGATTGGCAATCTGCTTTTTCCAGAGAGGTGCAGTTCATCTCCAGTTAGAGATGTAAGTAGATACCAGTGACACTCATATCCTGATGGCAAATACCAAGATATACCCAGACAGTGAAATAGATTGTAATCTTGCCCATCCATAATCTAATCTCTGCCCTGGGAGTGGATAGGATAGTGTAAATTATTCTTAACTGCTGACTGTAAAATTCAGTTTTTGAAGGCTGGATGGTGGATGTGGTTTATACAATATAGCACCAGGGCCTCCCACCCTCCTTTTCTGGCCAGTCTGATTTCACATCAGGTGGCCACTCTCCCTAGAGTTTATTGAGGCCCTTTTTCCCACACTGCCTCGTGTTTAGCAGCAGCAGGTGTAGGCCTGTTGCAGGACTTGTGTAGGGCAATGGGGCGAGAAGTTTGAGTGTCCCCTGGGTTGGGTTGTTTGTTGGAGCAGAGAAGACTGAGGGGTGACCTGATCGAGGTGTACATGCTAATGAGGGGCACGATCGGGTAAGGATCAGTCACGAGGGAGCACGAGTTCAAGGTGAAGGGCAGGAGGTTTTGGAGGGGGGGGAGAAAATGTGAGGAAAATGTTTTTTTACCCAGAGGGTGATGATGGCCTGGAATGCATTGCCTGGGAGGTTGGTGAGGGTGGGTTGCCTCACAAAGTACCTCCGTGAGCACTTGGCACATCAATAGATTAGGAAATAAAACAACTGAGGAGTTAGGTGTACTTGTTTTAATAAAATGTATTGAATATATTTTATTATGAGGGGTATAACAGGTGATGCAGATGAACTTAGAGCTTGGTTTAGTACATATAACTATAATGTTGTAGCTAATACAGACAGTTGATTGAGAGAGGGACAAGACTGGCAGCTTAAGACAGCAGGATTTCCTTCAGGCGTGACAGAGAGGGATGTAAATGAGGTGGGAGAGTTGTTACTGATTAGGGAGAATATCACAGCTGTACTACGGGAGGACACCTTGGAGAAACTCACTCAACGAGGCCAAATGGGTAGAACACAGGCATGGAGGGAGGGAGGGAGGGAGGAGGAGAGAAAGGGGGTGGTGGTAAAATGGTCCAACTAGGGAAGGGGCTGTACTGAGAAATAAGCCCATGATTGAAGTTTCAGTGGGAGCATTTTGAGAACAGTGACCATAATGATAAGTGTAGTCTTCAGGTGAAAATACTAAACTGGGGAGAGGCTAACAACGATAATCTGAGGCAGGAGCTGGGGATTGAAGATTGGGGGTGGCTGTTTGAGGGTAAATCCACATCTATCATGTGGGAATCTTTTAAAGGCTAGTTGATTAAAGTTCAGCACTGGCATGTGAAAGTGAAGGATCAGGATGACAAGATTTAGAAACCATGGATGACATGAGAAATTGTGAGCTTAGTCAAAAAGAAAAAGGAGGCATATGCAAGGTTTAGGAAGCTGAAGACAGACAGAATCCTCAAAGGATATAAAGAAAACAGGAAAGAACTTAAACAAGGAGTTAGGAAGGCTAAAAAGGGCCATGAAGGGCCCTTGACAAACAGGATTTAGAAAAATTCAAAGGTGTTCTACACGTGAGGAGGAAAGGATGGGTCCATTCAAAGATAAAGGAGGGATTTTACACATGGAACTGGAGGAAAGGTAAGGTCTTTGATGAATATTTTGAATTGGTGTTCACAAAGGAGAAGGACATGGCCAATGGGGAGTCTGGAGAGGAATTTATTGATAGTCTAGGCATATCAATATAAAAAAGTGTTGGGTGTTTCGAAAAGCATTAAGGTAGACAAGTCCCCAGGACCTGATGGGATCTATCCCAAATCACTGAGGAAGGCAAGGGAGGAAATTGCTAGGGCCTTGTACCAAGCTAGGGCTTTGTATCCTCTTTAGTCACATGAGTGGTCCCAGAGAATAGTCAATGTTGTTCCTTTTGTTTAACATGGGGAACAGGGATAATAGGGAAATCAGGGGCTGGTGAGCCTTATGCTAGTGGTAGGAAAATTATTGGAGAAGATCTACTCATTTGGAAAAATATGGACTTATTAGTGATAGGCAGCATGGCTTTGCGCGGGGGGGGGGGGGTCGTGTCTCAGAAACTTGATTGAGTTTCTTGGGACATGCACCTTACTGACTGGCCAGCATTCTTACTTATCCCTAGTTGCCCTTAAGCTGAGTGGCTTGCTGTGCCAATTACCGTGATTCTGGAGTCACGTGGGCCAGACCAGGTACAGACTTCCTTTCCTAAAGGACGTGAGTGAACCAGATGGGTTTTTCTGACAATCTACAATAGTTTCATTTGTAGAGTGAGAGCGAAAGGGCCTTGGCTTAACGGGCTTAGGCAGAAGTGGGCAAGGCAGGGTAGGTTTGTGAAAACTTAAACTAAGTAATTAAGGATGAAAGGTCATGTGATGTGCTGTTCCTGCATGGTGTGGGAGCTGGTGGACCCCAATGTGGTTCCCAGTGAGCATGTCTGCAGTAAGTGTTGGGTGCTTGAGGAACTGGGGCTCAAGGTTGAGGAGCTGGATTCTGAGCTTCAGACACTGACACATCAGGGAGGGGGAGAGTTACCTGGATGGTGTGTTTCAGGAGACAGTCACACCCCTTAGACCACAAATTCAGCCAATGGTCAGGGACAAGAGGGTGTAACTGCGAGTGAGGCAGGAAGAGGGATCCAGGAGGCAGAGTTCCAGGAGCCTCAGTCCCTGAACCTGTCCAACAGGTTCGAGATTCTTGTTCCCAGTGTGGACAAGAATGGGGACTGCAAGGAGGACGAGCAAACTGACCACAGCACCATGGTACAGGGAGCCGTTCAAGTGGAGGGAGAAAAAGAAATGTAGTGGTAATTGGGGGTAGTGTAGTTAGGGGCATTGACACTGTTCTCTGTGACCAGGATCGAGAATCCCGAAGGTTGTGTTGTCTGCCTGGTGCTCAGGTCCAGGATATCTCATCTGGGCTGCAGAGGAACTTGGAGCAGGAGGGTAAGAATCCAGTTGTCATGGTCCATGTAGGTACCAATGACATAGATGGAACAGGAACTAAAGTTCAGCTAAAGGGAATATGAAAAGCTAGGAGCTAAATTGAAAAGCAGAACCAAAAAGGTAATCTCTGGGTTACTGCCTGAGTCACGCAGGGTCAATAAGATTAAGGGGGTAAATGCGTGGCTCGAAGATTGGTGTGGGAGGAATGGGTTTGAATTCATGGGACATTGGCACCAGTATTGGGGAAGAGGGGACCTGTTCCGATGGGATGGTCTTCATCTGAATCATGCTGGGACCAGAGTCCTGGTGAATCGTATAACTAGGGCTTTAAACTAAATAGTGGGGGGAAGGGCTCAGTGGTATGGGGAATTACAAAATCAAAGGTAAAGGAGAAGGTATGAGTGCAGGTTAATGATGAGGACATTCAACTAGTTAAAGGAGTCAAGGGCTCAGGAGAGGTTAGTAGCGTTTCCAGACCATGCAATAGGACAGAGAGTATAGAAGGTGGCAGGAATCTAACCTCAGGCAGAGTAAAAAAGGTGAGAAGCAGGAGGAGGGAGGTGGTCAGCGCAGTGCAGGGAGATGGTCTGGGGAAGAATAACCAGTCTGTGACAGGAAGGGACAGAGCGTGTAAACAAAGGAATAAGAACGAAGAACAAAATCAGCCCGGGAAACAGGTAAGAAAGGCTAACATAAAGACACTTTACCTGAATGTACGTAGCATTCGAAACAACGTGAATAAGTTGACGGCACAAATCAGTACAAATGGGTGTGATCTAGTGGCCATTACAGAAACGTGGTTGCGGAGGGACCGGGACTGGCAACTGAATATCCAGGGGTATAGACGTTTAGGAAGGATAGACAGGAAGGAAAAGGAGGCTCTGTTAATAAAGCTTCCCCGGAGTGGAGAAGCTACGACGTCTTCTCCGGAGTCTTCAACGTATCATTGATGAAGACGAACATCTCGCCAGGGCTATCCCCACACCCCCACTTCTTGCCTTCAGACAACCACACAACCTCAAACAGACCATTGTTCGCAGCAAACTACCCAGCCTTCAGGAGAACAGTGACCACAACACCACACAACCCTGCCACAGCAACCTCTGCAAGACATGCCGGATCATCGACATGGATACCATCATCACACATGAGAATACCATCCACCAAGAACATGGTAAATACTCTTGCAACTCGGCCAACATTGTCTACCTGATACGCTGCAAGAAAGGATGTCCCGAAGCATGGTACATTGGGGAGACCATGCAGACGCTACGACAGCGGATGAATGAACATCGCTCGACAATCACCAGGCAAGACTGTTCCCTTCCTGTTGGCGAACACTTCAGTGGTCACGGGCATTCAGCCTCTGACCTTCGGGTAAGCATTCTCCAAGGCGGCCTTCACGACACACAACAGCGCAGAGTCGCTGAACAGAGACTGATAGCCAAGTTCTGCACACGTGAGGATGGTCTCAACAGGGATCTTGGGTTCATGTCGCACTATCTGTAACCCTCGTGACTTGCCTGGGTTTGCAAAACCTCACTCACTGTACTGTCTGGAGACAATACACATCTCTTTAAACTGTGATCAGTGCTCCTTCCACACACATTGCCAGCCACTTTAGGACTTGAACAGCAGGTTAGGTGTAAAGATTCGCATTCTAATCAGTAATCTCTAAACTGTCTGTGCTTTATATGCTCTGTCTGAGGCCAGAACTCTCCATTCACCTGACGAAGAGGGAAACCTCGAAAGCTTGTGAGTTTACTATCAAATAAATCGGTTGGACTAAAACCTGGTGATGTCAGACTTTTTACTATAATAAAGGATCATATCAGGGCAGTAGTGAAAGATGATATAGGCTCTAAGGAGCAAAATGTGGGTGGAGATAAGGAATACTAAGGGGAAAAAGGTCACTGGTGGGTGTGGTCTATAGGCCCCCCAAATAATAACATCGAGGTGGGGTGGGCTATAAACAAGCAAGTAACAGAAGAAACAGAACAGCAATAATCATGGGGGATTTTAACCTGTATATTGATTGGTCAACTCAAGTCGGACATGGTGGACTTGAGGAAAAGTCCTTAGAATGCTGTTGGGATAGTTTCCTCGAACAGTATGTCACAGAACCTACGAGGGAGCGAGTTATCTTGGATTTGGTCCTGTGTAATGAGACAGGTAAAATTAATGATCTCCTTGTGAGGGATCCACTTGGGATGAGTGATCACAATATGGTTGAATTTCTAATACAGATGGAGCGGGGGGAGAGTAGGGTCCCAAACCAGTGTCCTCTGCTTGAACAAGGGGGAGTACGATAGGATGAGGGCAGAATTGGCTAATGTAGACTGGGAGCGCAGACTAGCTGGTAGGACAGCTGAGGAACAGTGAGGATTTTTAAGGAGATTTTTCTCAGTACACAGCAATAATATATTCTGGTGATAAAGAAGGAATATAAGAAAAGGGATAACCAGCCATGGATAACTAAGGAAATAAAGGAGAGCATTTAATTAAAAACTGATAAGTACAGAGTGGCCAAAATTAGTGGGGAACTAGAAGATTGGGAAAGCTTTAAAAAAACAACAAAGAACGACTAAGAAAGCGATAAAGAAAGGAAAGATAGATTATGAAACTAAACTAGCACAAAATATAAAAACTGATAGTAAAAATTTTTACAAATATATAAAAAGGAAAAGAATGGCTAAAGTAAATGTTGGACCCTTAGAAGACGAGAAGGGGGATTTAATAATGGGAAACAAGGAAATGGCCGAGACCTTAAACAAGTTTTTTGTGTCAGTCTTCACAGTGAAGGACACAAATAGCTCACCGAAAATTGATGGTTATGGGACATAGAGGGTGAGGACCTTAAAACAATTACTATTACTGAAGAGGTAGTGCTGGGTAGGCTAATGGGACTAAAGGTAGACAAGTCACCAGGTCCGGATGGAATGCATCCCAGGGTACTAAAAGAAACGGCAGAAGTAATAGCAGATGCATTCGTTGTAATTTATCAAAATTCGCTGGACTCTGGGGAGGTGCCAGCTGATTGGAAAACAGCTAATGTAACACCATTGTTTAAAAAAGGAGGTAGACAAAAGGCGGGTAACTACAAGCCGGTTAGCTTAATGTCTGTAGTTGGTAAAATGCTGGAATCCATCATTAAGGAAGAAATAGCAGGACACCTGGAAAAGAACAGTTCATTCAAGCAGACGCAGCACGGATTCTTTAAGGGAAAGTCGTGTTTGACGAATTTACTGGATTTTTATGAAGATGTAACGAGTGCGGTTGACAGAGGGGAACCGGTGGATGTGGTGTTTTTAGATTTCCAGAAGATGTTCAATAAGGTGCCTCACAACAAACAACAAAAGCAGCCCGGGAAACAGGCCCTTCGGCCCAACGAGCCCACACCGCCATCTCAACGCCAACAGTCCCCCTCTCCACCCATGACCCTCATCCAATGTTTTATGGCCATCCGTATTGAGTGAGACTAATTTAGGGACAATTTATTCCTGCCAATCAGCCTAACAGCACATCTTTGGGGTGTGGGAGGAAACCGGAGCACCCGGAGAAAACCCACGCAAGCACGGGGAGAATGCGCAAACTCCCACAGACACTGGCCCAAATCCATGTGTCAGCACGGTAATCAGCGATAGTCACTGAGCTGTCGTCTTGCCCAGTATCTGGTCCAGTTTAGGCACACACTAACAACATGAAGCACTAGGCCAATCTCAAACATCCAAGAGCAGCCCCAGTACGACCCATCGCGTGTATGCCCCTCGTTGGACACGAGGTGGACCGACTTAAAACCTGTGAATGAAAAGAGAAAAACATTATTATCATACAATACCCATTTACATTACCAGGGACGCCCCAATGCTAATGACCCTTATTTAAAACAATCTCCTATATCCACCCATCTCCAACTCAGTCATGTGCCTGTCTAAGTTACTCTTAAACAACTCCAGCATGCCTGCCTCCACCACCTTACTTGGCAGAGCATTCCATACCCCCACTACCCTCTGTGTGAAAAACCTCCCTGTAATATCTGTGTTGTACCTGTCCCCCCTCACCTTAAGCCTGTGGTCCCTTGTCCTACGTGTCTCTATCATAGGAAATAGCTTACCTCTGTTTACTCTATCTATACCCTTCATAATCTTACATACCTCTATTAGATCCCCCCTCAGTCGCCGTCTTTCAAGGGAAAAGAGCCCCAATTTCTTCAATCTTTCCTCATACCCCAGTCCTTCCATACCAGGCAACATCCTGGTAAACCTCCTCTGCATAAGATTAAGTTGGGGGTAAAGTGTTAGCGTGGATTGAGAATTGGCTATCTAACAGAAACAGAGAGTTGGAATAAATGGGTGCTTTTCCGGTTGGCAGTTGGTGACTAGTGGCGTGCCGCAGGGGTCGGTGCTGGGGCCTCAACTGTTTACCATTTACACAGACAATCTGGAGGAGGGGACCGAGTGTAGGGTAACAAAGTTTGCGGATGTCACAAAGATGAGTGGGAAAGTAAATTGCGTGGAAAGTCTGCAGAGAGACCTGGATAGGCTGAATGAGTGGGTGAGGATCTGGAAGATGGATTACAACGTTGGCAAGTGTGAGATTATCCACATTTGGGAATTAAGGGTTATGGGGAGAGGGCGGGAAAGTGGAACTGAACCACTATCAGATCAGCCATGATCTTATTGAATGGCGGGGCAGACTCGAGGGGCTAGATGGCCTACTCCTGCTCCTATTTCTTATGTTCTTCTGTTTCATGATCATCAATAGATTCTTAATTCCAGATATATTTTATTGAATTCAAATTCCACTGTCTGCTGTGGCGGGATTCGTACCGAGGTCCCCAGAGCATTAGCTGAATTTCTGGATTAATAGTCCAGCAATGACACCACTAGTCGATGACCCCCCACCCGCACCCTCCAACAAAGATGAGTGATGAGGACAAGACAGCAGATGTCTGCATTGGCTTCAGCAAGGCCTGTGACAAGGTCCTTCATAGTAGGCTGATATAGAAGGTGAAGCCACATGAGTTTCATGGTGGGCAAATGAGATGGATACAGAACTGGCTTGGTCAATCAATGTGATATACTAGGTATATCGATGACATTTTCTTCCTTTGGACTCATGGTGAACAATCACTGAAACAACTATACGACGACATCAGCAAGTTCCACCCCACCATCAGATTCACCATGGACTATTCTCCGGAATCGGTTACATTCTTGGACACACGCATCTCCATTAAGGACGGTCACCTCAGCACCTCACTGTACCGCAAACCCACAGATAACCTCTCAATGCTCCACTTCTCCAGCTTCCACCCTAAACACATTAAAGGAGTCAGCCCCTATGGACAAGCCCTCCGTATACACAGGATCTGCTCAGATGAGGAGAGTCGCAACAGACACCTTCAGATGCCCTCATAAGAACAGGATATGGAGCTCGACTCATCGATCGACAATTCCAACGTGCCACAGCAAAAAGCCGTACTGACCTCCTCAGAAGACAAACATGGGACACGGTGGACAGAGTACCCTTCATCATCCAGTACCTCCCCAGAGCAGAAAAGCTACAACATCTTCTCCGGAGCCTTTAACATGTCATTGATGAAGACGAGCATCTCGCCAGGGCCATCCCCACACCCCCACTTCTTGCCTTCAAACAACTGCACAACCTCAAACAGACCATTGTCCACAGCAAACTACCCAGCCTTCAGGAGAACAGTGACCACAACACCACACAACCCTGCCACAGCAACCTCTGCAAGACATGCCGGATCATTGACATGGATACCATCATCTCACATGAGAATACCGTCCACCAGGTACACGGTAAATACTCTTGCAACTCGGCCAATGTTGTCTACCTGATACGTTGCAAGAAAGGATGTCCCGAAGCATGGTACATTGGGGAGACCATGCAGACGCTATGACAACGGATGAATGAACATCGCTCGACAATCACCAGGCAAGACTGTTCCCTTCCTGTTGGCGAACACTTCAGTGGTCACGGGCATTCAGCCTCTGACCTTCGGGTAAGCATTCTTCAAGGCGGTCTTCACGACACACGACAGCGCAGAGTCGCTGAACAGAGACTGATAGCCAAGTTCCGCACACATGAGGACGGTCTCAACAGGGATCTTGGGTTCATGTCGCACTATCTGTAATCCCCGTGACTTGCCTGAACTTGCAACATCTCACTTATTGTCCTGTCTGGAGACAATACACATCTCTTTAACCTGTGCTTAACCCCCTCTCCATTCACATTGTCTGTATCTTTAAAAGTTGATTAGCTGTACAGATTTGCATTCTAATCAGTATTCTGTAAACTGTGTGTGCCTTTACGTGTCCTGTTTGTGATCAGAACTCTCTACTCACCTGACGAAGGAACAGCGTTCCGAAAGCTAGTGGCATTTACTACCAAATAAACCTGTTGAATTTCAACCTGTTGTTGTGAGAGTTCTTACTGTGTTTACCCCAGTCCAACACCGACAGTGGAAGGGTGTTTTTCTAATTGGAGATCTGTAGCTAGTGGTGTTCTACAGGGAACGCTGCTGGGGACACCATCCCCCCCACCCCTTCCCCTCTGCTCACCCCCCCACCCCAAACTTTGGAGGAGCTCATAGGTGGTCTGATTAGTAAGTTTGCAGTTGACACAAAGATTGGGGATGCTGTTAATAGGAGGATTGACAGAGAATACAGCTGGATGTAGATAGGCTGAAAACCTGAGCAGAGAAATGATTAATGAAATTTAATTCAGATAAATGTAAGGGGATTCATTTTAGAAGGTTTAAAGCAAGAGGGAACTATATATAAATGGCAGAACCCATAGAGAGATTTAGGCATAGATGTCCACAGTGCCCTGTAAACGGTAACACAAGTGGTTGAGAAGAGAAATGGCATGCTTACCTTCAGCAACCCATAGAGTCGTAGAGGTTTACAGCATGGAAACAGACCCTTCGGCCCAACTTGTCCGTGCCATCCCTTCTTTTAACCCCTGAGCTACTCCCAATTGTCTGTGTTTGGCCCATATCCCTCTATACCCATCTTACTCATGTAACTGTCTAAATGCTTTTTAAAAGACAAAATTGTTTCTGCCTCTACTACTGCCTCTGGCAGCTTGTTCCAGACACCACCCTCTGTGTGAAAAAGTTACAGTAAGAAGTCTGACAACACCAGGTTTAGGTCCAACCGATTTATTTGATAGTAAACTCACTAGCTTTCGAGGTTAAGCTCTTCATCAGGTGACGGCATCTCCACATCATGAAAAAATTACCCCTATGGATACTTCTGTATCTCTCCCCTCTTACTTTAAACATATGCCGTCTAGTTTTAGACTCCCCTACCACTGAGAAAATATATTAACTATCTAGCTGATCTGTGCCCCTCATTATTTTATCGCTCTCTATAAAGGTCACACCTAAGCCTCCTACTCTCCAGAGGAAAAAGTCCCAGTCTATCCAGCCTCTCCTTATAACTCAAACCATAAAGTCCCAGTAGCATCCTTGTAAATTTTTTCTGCTTTCTTTCTAGTTTAATAATATCCTTTCTATAATAGGGTGACCAGAACTATGTACAGTGTGGCCTTATTAATGTCTTGTACAACTTCAACAAGGTGTCCCAACTCCTAAATTCAGTGTTCTGCCCAATGAAACCAAGCATGCCGAATGCATTTTGTCCACTTGTGCCTCCACTTTCAAGGAGCTATGAACCTGTACCCCTAGATCTCTTTGTTCTGTAACTCTCCCCAACGCCTTACCATTAACTGAGTAAGTCCTGCCCTGGTTCAATCGACCAAAATGCATCACCTCACATTTATCTAAATTAAACTCCATCTGCCATTCGTTAGCCCACTGGCCCGTTGATCAAGATCCCATTGCAACCCTAGATAACCAGTCAGGGCCTGGAGTATAAAATTAGCAAGTCATGTTGCAGCTATATAGAACTTTAATTAGGCATTTGGAATATTGTGCACAGTTCATTATATTGATTTGTTTATGATTGTCACAAGTAGGCTGACATTAACACTGAAATTACTGTGGAAATCCCCTACTCACCTCACTCTGGTATCTGTTCGGGTACACTGAGGAAGAATTTAGCGTGGCTAATGCACCTAACCGGCATGTCTTTCGGATTTTGGGAGGAAACTGGAGCACCCAGAGGAAACTCACTCAGACACGGGGAGAATGTGTAGACTCCGCACAGACAGTGACCCAAACCGGGAATTGAACTTGGATCCCTGGCACTGTGAGGTCACAGTGGTAACCAAGTTCTGCTCATCACACTACCAGAAGGATCTGGAGACTTTGGAGAGGATACCAGGATGTTGACTGGTTTAGAGCTATGAGGAGAGATTGGACAAACTTGATTTGTTTTCATTTGAACATTGCAGGCTGGTGGGGGGGTGGGACAGTGTGAAGTTTGAGAGGCATGGATAGTCTTTCTCCCAGAGTAGAAATGTCAATTACTAGGGGGCATAGGTTTCAGGTAAAAAGGGAAAAGTTTAAAGGAGATGTAAGAGGCCAATTTTTTTTTTACACAAAGGTTGGTAAGTGCCTGGAATGTGCTGCCACAGGAGGTGGTAGAAGCAGATAGAATAGCAATGCTTAAGAGGTATTTTGACAGATATATGAATAAGTAGGAAATAGAGGGATACAAACCGCATAGTGGTAAAAGGTCTTTAATTCAGAAAGGCAGCAGGCTTGGTGGGCTGAAGGGCCTGTTCCTGTGCTATACTGTTCTTTGTATACCATTGGAGACAACAGACCAAGGACTGTGAAAGGGGGTTAGGTCAGTTGTTTTTCACGTGTCGGTACAGACTCGTTGGGTCAAAGGCCCTCTTCTGCACAGTGATTAAGACATCTATTCCCCCATGGTCTTACCCTAGCCTTGAGGCTCCCCGCACCCAAGTCAACAGGATTGCATTTCCTGCACATTCTTCATCCAAAAAATCCTGTGTCATATTGTCCCTTGTGATCTATTCTGGAAGAATCTGGTGTCAGAAGTATACATGTCCTCTAACACCTCCATCCCCACAAGGAGTGTTTGAGGTGTCTCAACTTATTCCTCAAAGAGGCCGAAATAATCTCCAGCCACCAGCACTCTCCTCTGACTGAATTTGTTCTCTCACTCAACAATTTCTTCTTTAATTTGTCTGACTTCCTCCTTTATGGGGTATGTGGAACATTCCTTTGTTCCAGTCCTATTCCAGCCCCCTCCCACAACTCTTTCATCAGTTCATTGACGAATGTTTTGCTATTGCTCCATGTTCTCATCTGGACTTCAAAAGATTTATCAATTTCACTTTTAATTTCCACCTCTCTATCTCCTTCACATGATCCATCTCTAACAGTTCCCTTCCTTGACTTCTGTCTCCATTTCTGGTGATGGACTGTCCACTGAATCCCACTGTTACTTTGACTACAACAACCCCTGAAATAGATTGTCTCGCTGAGCTCTCGGATGCAATTCTGTTTTCCTGTGGGAGCCTTGGTTAATTATTACTGAAAGAAAGTAAGCCTTGCCTATATAGAATCATCAGTAGAGTTATACAGAATGGAGAGAGGATTCATCCCATTGTGCCTGGACCACCTCCTAGCTCTGCACTGTTGTCCCCCTTGAAGTTACTGTTGGATCTGCTTCCCGCCTCTTCCAGGAAGCGGGCTGTGATCATCAGAATTCTAATCTTCCGTTCTCCTATGGTAACATCTTTCACAACCAGAGGATGCCCAAAAACACTTTAACACCAGTGACCATTCTGAATTGCACTATCATGAAAAGGAGCACAAGAAATCCTTCAATCCTACTCTTCCATTCAATTAGAATCTGTATCTAAACTTCTGTTAGCTTGTCCCACATCCTGAACGGACTCCATCCCATTCTCTCAGCTGTATCTGTTACCATGCCACTTTCCAAAACAGTCCTGCTTATATGTCTCCGTTAATTATAGTTTCCCACCCACTGTCATTGTCAGAACTTGCAACCGTGTCATAGCCATCTCCTATGCCCCTACTTTCACCTTTCTCCTCCCTCCTGGACCAGGATAGAATCCCCCTTGTCCTCACTTTTCACTGCACCAACATCTGAATTCAAAGGACCATCCTCTGCCATTTCCACCCATTCCACCGTGAAGCCACCAGCAAACGTATCTTCCCCTCATTCTCCCTGTCAGCATTACAAAGGGGCTGCTCACTCTCGGATACCCTGGTCCACTCCAGCATCACCCCAACAGCTCATCCCCTTTTAACGGCACCTTCCCATGCAATCACAGAAGATGCAACAGCTACCCTGTCACCCCCTCCCTGTTCACTGTCCCAGAGCCCAAACATAGTTCAGGTGAAGCAGCATTTCCCAAGCACCTCCTTCAGTCTGGTCTATTGCATTCTCTGATCCCAATGCCGTTTACCTGATATCGGAGAGACCAAACACAGACTGGGCGATCACTTTAGAATTCCATTGGTCCGTCCATAAGCAGAATCCAGACTTTTCTAGCGTTTGCCATTTCAACACAGACAGCTGTCCTGTCCACCTGTCCGTCTTTGGTCTGTTGCGTTGTTCCAGTGAAACCCACTGCAAACTGGAAGAACAGCCCTGCATCTTCCAGTTAAACACTTCACAGCCTTGCAGACTGAACATTGAGTTTAACAGCTCCAGTCCCTGAACTCTCCCTCACCCCATTTTTATTTCTATCTGTTTATTTTCATTTCTTCCATTTATTCATTTTTCCATTCCCTATTTTATCCCAATACCCAAATGTTTTTCCCTCACCCAGCGAAGGCCATCTGTTCTCTGTTCCAGGCTTTCCGTTATTTATTTTATTAGTGTCACAAGTAGATCTACATTAACACTGCAGAGAAGGTACTGTGAAAATCCGCTCGATGCCACACTCCGGCACCTGTTTGGGTACACTGAGGGAGAATTTAGCACGGCCAGTGCACCTAACCTAGTTAGGTTCACTAGGCTGATACCGGAGTTGACGGGGTTGAACTATGAGGAGAGACTGAATAAACTAGGCTTGTACTCGTTGGAGTTTAGAAGAATGAGGGGAGATCTCATTGAGACGTATAAGATGATGAATGGGATGGATAGGATCGAGGTGGAGAGGCTCTTCCTGCTCAGAAAGGACAGTAGGACTAGGGGGCACAGCCTCAAGATAAAGGGGGGGCGGTTTAGAACGGAGTTGAGGAGGAACTTCTTCACTCAAAGGGTGGTGAATCTCTGGAATTCTCTGCCCGTTGAAGTGGTGGAGGCTGCCTCGCTAAATATATTTAAGTCACGGGTAGATAGGTTTTTGGTAGGCAAGGGAATTAAGGGTTATGGGGAGAAAGCGGGAAAGTGGAACTGATCCACTTCAGATCAGCCATGATCTTATTGAATGGCAGGGCAGGCTCGAAGGGCTGGATGGCCTACTCCTGCTCCTATTTCTTATGTTCTTATGTAACCAGCACATATTTCAGATTGTGGGAGGAAACTGGAGGAAACCCATACAGACACGTGGAGAATGTGCAAACTCCACACAGTCAGTGACCCAAACTGGAATCGAACTAGGTCCCTGGCACTGTGAGGCAGTGACAATCACTGTCCCTTTGTTCTGCCATTAACATCTCCTGATCTTTTAACATGCTGCTGTCAGCATCCTTCTTCGTCATGAGCACCACCATTCACATTCCCTGTGTCCTTTTGCTGATGTCTTTGTCAATCTCACTCTAGTGTCCATCTATTGCCATCTAGTGACAAAGCATCACCCAGGCAAGAAAGATTAGCTCTGTTCTCTCGCCACAGATGCTGTTAGACTGCTGAGATTTTCCGGTATATTCTGTTTTTGAGATTCCAGCATCTGCAGTAATTTGGTTTAATTTTATCTCAGAAGTACAGTTTAGCTTTACTCTTTGTTTTTACCCATGTTGTGCTTGTCACACTATCATCCTGTACATTACTTTGATTCACTCTTTGTTCATGTACATCAGTCTGGAATTAATTCATCTCAGTACATAATTCTGGAATGGTGGGGTTGTGGGGAAGTAATATGCTCAGTTGGCTGGACAGCTGGTTCATAATATGGAGCAAAGCACAGGGTTCAATTCCTGTAGTGGTTGAACTTCTTCACGAGGGCCCCACCTTCTGAACCTTGCCCCTCAGGTTAAATCAGTAGTCGGTTCCCTTCCTCAAGGGGGAGAGCAGCCGATGTCCATTTGTGACTGTGGTGAATTAGCCTTCCTGTTTGGAATCATCCCACATTGAGTGTTAGTCAGAAATCATTCACTCTCCAGTATCTAAATCCAGAGTCATTACCCCTCATTGCTGTATATGGATCTGGATTCACTTTGTTAATTAATCTGGAACAACTCCCTGACCTGATATGTTAATCTGGATTCACACCTGATAAGACACAGGCCAGACTAAGGTGTTTTATGAAGCTTAGTTTAGACTCTAAGTTTTACATTTGAGTTTCACACTAGGGCGACGTAAGTTGTTTCACTCCCAAATATGATTCAAGTGACCCACAAGGAAGCTTTTTTGAGACAAAGTTTATTTAAGAACAATTAATTAAGAACAGAGATTGTCATCGACTTCAGGAAGCGTAAAGGAGAACATGCCGCTGTCTACATCAATGGGACGTAGTAGAAAGGGTCGAGAGCTTCAAGTTTTTAGGTGTCCAGATCACCAACAACTGTCCTGACCCACCCATGCTGACACTATAGTTAAGAAAGCCCCACCAACGCCTCTACTTTCTCATAAGACTAAAGAAATTTGGCATACCAGCTACGACTCTCACCAACTTTTGCAGATGCACCATAGAAAACATTCTTTCTCGTTGTATCACAGCTCTGCCCAAGACAGCAAGGAACTACAAAAGGTCGTGAATGTAGCCCAATCCATCATGCAAACCAACTTCCCAATCATTGACTCTGTCTACATTTCCCACTGCCTCGGCAAAGCAGCCACACACCACGGACATTCTCTCTTCCACCTTCTTCCTTTGGGAAAACTACACAAAAGTCTGAGGTCACATACCAACCAACTCAAGAATAGCTTCTTCCCTGCTGCTGTCAGACTCTTTAATGGACTTAACTTGCATTAAGTTGATCTTTCTTTACACCCTAACTATTCCTGTAACACTACATTCGGCACTCTCTGGTTTCCTTCTCTATGAATGATATGTTTCGTCTGTATAGCACGCAAGAAACAATATTTTTTATTGTATGTTAATACATGTGACAATAATAAATCAAATCAAAGTTAGAGTATAACAAAAACAATAACTTTTACCAATTACGTGACTTAAACACGACATAGTTTATTTCTTAACAACTAGGTATCTCTGTTGTTCTAATGTAAAGCAATACCCAATACAGGGACTTTTCTCCAGAATTAACACAAAAACAAGTATACTCACATGATGCTGGATATTCAGCTTTTTAACATTTCTGGACAGAAGTCCAGACAGCAATTTTCAGAGAAGGATATATCCTCAAAAGGGCAAAAACTCAGAAGCAGATCCAGCCTCCAGACCCCAGAAAAGAAAAAGGAAACCTCTCCCTCTGCAGTTTCCAAAGCAGCAACTCTCATACAACAGAATCTCCAAAAAGAGACTTATTTCCTGGCAAATTCCAACTTCAGAGGAGAAAGGAGAGCGACTTCTCTCTCTAACTCCAAAAGCAGCATCCAAGATAGAATATTCTTTATACAAGCCCAGCTTCCTCCATCACTTGACCACACCTGCCAGTCATTCCAGCAAAGTGCCACTCTGCAAGTCCCAGGAGAAATAAATAGTGATGTCTTGAGGAGTGTTCATATTACAGAGAAAGAGGTGCTGGAAGTCTTAAAGCACATCAAGGTAGATAAATCCCCAGGACCTGATGAAGTGTATCCCAGGACATTGTGGGAGGCCAGGGAGGAAACTGCAGGTCTCCTAGCCGAGATGCTTGAATCATCGATAGTCACGGGTGAAATGCCTGAGGATTGGAGAATGGCAAATGTTGTGCCTTTGTTTAAAAAGGGCTGCAGGGAAAAGCTTGGGAACTACACGCCAGTGAACCTCACATCCACGATGGGTAAGTTGTTGGAAGGTATTTTGAGAGACATGATCTACAGGCATTTAGAGACACAAGGACTGGGTAGGGACAGTCAGTGTCGCTTTGTGAGTGGAAAATCATGTCTCACAAATTTGATTGAGTTTTTTGAAGAGATAACCAAGAAGAGAGATGAGGGCAGTGCAGTTGTTGTTGTAAATGTGAGGTCATCCATTTTGGTAGGAATAACAGCAAAATGGGCTATTATTTAAATGGTAAAAAATTGCAGCATGCTGCTGTGCAGAGGGACCTGGGTGTCCTTGTGCAGGAATCATAAGGAGTTGGTTTGCAGGTACAGCAGGTAATGAAGAAGGTAAATGGAATTTTGTCCTTCTTTGCTAGAGGGATGGAGTTTAAAAACAGTGAGGTTATGTTACAGCTGTATAAGGTGCTGGTGAGGCCACACCTGGAGAATCCTAAGGCGTTCTATAGGTATGTTACGAACAGAAGGTTGGTTAGGGCAAGATTAGGGCCAGTTACAGACAGCAGAGGGAAGTTGTGTGTGGAACCGGAAGAGATTGGAGAGGCATTGAACCAATATTTCTCTTCGGTGTTCACACAGGGGGACATGAATGTAGCTGAGGAGAACACTGGGTTGCAGGGGTGTAAACTAGACAGTATTGCAGTTGATAAGGGGGATGTGCTGGATATTCTTGAGGGTTTGAAAATAGATAAGTCCCCTGGTCCGGACGGGATTTACCCTAGGATTCTCTGGGAGGCAAGAGAGGTGATTGCAGAGCCTCTGGCTCTGATCTTCAGGTCGTCGTTGGTCTCAGGTATAGTACCGGAAGATTGGAGGATAGCGAATGTTGTCCCGTTGTTTAAGAAGGGGAACAGAGACTTCCCCGGGAATTATAGACCGGTGAGTCTTACTTCTGTTGTGGCCAAGGTTTTAGAAAAAATTATTAGGGATAGGATTTATAGTTATTTGGAGAGTAATGAATTGATTGGAGATAGTCAGCATGGTTTTGTAGCGGGTAGGTCGTGCCTTACTAACCTTATTGAGTTTTTTGAGAAAGTGACCAAAGAGGTGGATGGGGGAAAGGCAGTTGACGTATATATGGATTTTAGTAAGGCGTTTGATACGGTTCACCATGGTAGGCTTCTGCAGAAAATGCAGATGTATGGGATTGAGGGTAATCTAGGAAATTGGATCAGGAATTGGCTAGCAGATAGGAGACAGAGGGTGGTGGTTGATGGTAAATATTCGTCATGGAGTTCGGTTACGAGTGGTGTGCCTCAGGGATCTGTTTTGGGGCCACTGCTGTTTGTAATTTTTATTAATGATCTGGATGAGGGTATAGTTGGGTGGATTAGTAAATTTGTTGATGACACCAAAGTCGGAGGTGTGGTAGATTGTGAGGAAGGGTGTCATAGTTTGCAGGGATACTTAGACAGGTTGCAGAGCTGGGCCGAGAGGTGGCGGATGGAGTTTAATGCGGAGAAGTGTGAGGTAATTCACTTTGGTAGGAGCAACAGATGTGTCGAGTATAGGGCTAACGGGAGGACTCTGAATAGTGTGGATGAACAGAGGGATCTAGGTGTATGTGTACATAGATCCCTGAAAGTAGGGAATCAAGTAGATAAGGTTATTAAGAAGGCATACGGTGTCTTGGCGTTTATTGGTAGGGGGATTGAATTTAGGAGTCGCAGCGTCATGTTGCAACTGTACACAACTCTGGTGCGGCCGCACATGGAGTACTGTGTGCAGTTCTGGTCCCCACATTACAGGAAGGATGTGGAGGCTTTGGAGAGGGTGCAGAGGAGGTTTACCAGGATGTTGCCTGGTATGGAGGGGAGGTCCTATGAGGAGAGACTGAGGGATTTGGGGTTGTTTTCGCTGGAAAGAAAGCGGCTAAGAGGGGATCTTATTGAAACATGTAAGATGATTAGAGGTTTAGATAGGGTGGATAGTGATAGCCTTTTTCCTCGGATGGAGAAAGCTAGCACGAGGGGGCATGGCTTTAAATTAAGGGGGGGTAGTTATAGGACGGATGTCAGGGGTAGGTTCTTTACCCAGAGGGTGGTGAGGGATTGGAATGCCCTGCCTGCTGCAGTTGTAGATGCGCCTAGTTTGGGGGCGTTTAAGAGATCCGTGGATAGGTTTATGGATGAAAAGGGATTGGTTTAGGTTAGAGGGTCATTGTTTTTTAACTGGTCAGCGCAACATCGTGGGCCGAAGGGCCTGTTCTGCGCTGTAATGTTCTATGTTCTATGTATACAGTTTTGGTCTCCTTAGTTGAGAAAGGATATACTGGCACTGGAGGGGGGGCAGAGGAGATTCACTAGGTTGATTCAGGTGTTGAGAGGGTTGGCTTATGAGGAGAGACTGAGTAGACTGGGGCTATACTCATTGGAATTCAGAAGAATGAGAGGAGATTGTATAGAAACGTAAAAGATTAGGAAGGGAATAGGTAAGATAGAAGTGAGGAAGTTGTTTCCACTGGCGGGTGAAACTAGAACTAGGGAGCATAGCCTCAAAATAAGAGGAAGCAGATTTAGGACTAAGTTGAGGAGGAACTTCTTCACACAAAGGGTTGTGAATCTGTGGAATTCCCTGCCCAGTGAATGTTTTTAAGGCAAGGATAGATACATTTTTGAACAGTAAAGGAATTAAGGGTTATGGTCAGCGGGTGGGTAAGTGATGCTGAGTCCACGAAAACATCAGCCATGATCTTATTGAATGGCGGAGCAGGATCGAGGGGCCTGATGGCCGACTCCTGCTCCAAGTTCTTATGTTCTTATGTTGTCTACATGGATTTTAGCAAGGCCTTTGACAAGGTACCACATGGTAGGTTATTGCATAAGGTTAAATCTCACGGGATCCAGGGTGAGGTAGCTAAATGAATGCAAAAATTGGCTTGATGACAGAAGTCAGAGGGTGGTTGTAGAGGGTTGTTTTTCAAACTGGAGGCCTGTGACCAGCGGTGTGCCTCAGGGATCGGTGCTGGGCCCACTGTTACTTGTCATTTATATTAATGATTTGGATGAGAATATAGGCGGCATGGTTAGTAAGTTTGCAGATGACACCAAAATTGGTGGCATAGTGACAGTGAAGAAAGTTATCTCGTATTGCAATGGGACCTTGATCAATTGGGCCAGTGGGCTGACGAATGGCAGATGGAGTTTAATTTAGACAAATGCGAGGTGATGCATTTTGGTTGATTGAATCAGGGCAGGACTTACTCAGTGGCAGGGCACTGGGGAGAGTTACAGAACTAAGATCTTGGGGTACAGGTTCATAGCTCCTTGAAAGTGGAGTCACAGGTGGACAGAGCGGTGAAGAAGGCATTCGGCATGCTTGGTTTCATCGGTCAGAACATTGAAAACAAGATATCTTGTTGAAGTTGTTCAAGACATTGGTAAGGCCACACTTGGAATACTGTGTACATTTCTGGTCATCCTATAGAAAGGATATTATTAAACTAGAAAGAGTGCAGAAAAGATTTACTAGGATGGCACTGGGTTTTAATGGTTTGAGTTATAAGGAGAGGCTGGATAGATGGGGACCTTTTTCTCTGGAGCGTAGAAGGCTGAGGGGTGATCTTATTGACGTCTATAAAATAATGAGGGGCACAGATCAGCTAGATAGTCAATATCTTTTCCCAAAGGTAGGGGAGTCTAAAACGAGAGAGGTAGGTTTAAGATGAGAGGGGAGAGATACAGAAGTGTCCAGAGGGGCACTTCTTTCATACAGAGGGTGCTGAGTGGAAGAAGCTGCCAGAGGTAGTAGTAGAAATGGGTACAATTCTGTTTTTCAAAAAGCATTTAGATAGGGGTACAGGGATATGGGCCAGTTGCAGGCAGCTGGGAATAGCTTAGGGGTTTAAAAAAGGACAGCATGGACAAGTTGGGCCAAGGGCCAGTTTCCATGTTGTAGTCCTCTATGACTACCAGCTTCCCATCCATTAACTCTGGAGTATAATGTTAGCAAGTGTGAGGTTATCCACTTTGGCAGAAATAATAGTAGGAGGGATTATTATTTAAAAGGCGAAAAGCTGCAGTATGCTACGGTGCAGAGGGACCTGGGGGTCCTTGTGCATGAATCGCAAAAACCCAGTCTGCAGGTGCAGCAGGTGATCAGGAAGGTGAATGGGATGCTGGCCTTTATAGTGAGGGGGATAGAATTTAAAAGCAGGGAGGTCTTGCTGTAACTGTACAGGGTACTGGTGAGGCCGCAGCTGGAGTACTGTGTGCAGTTTTGGTCGCCGCACTTGCGCAAGGATATTTTGGCCTTAGAGGGAGTGCAGAGGAAGTTCACTAGGCTGATACCGGAGATGAGGGGGTTGGACTATGAAGAGAGACTGAATAGACTGGGTCTGTACTCGTTGGAGTTTAGAAGGATATGAGGGGATCTTATAGAGACGTATAAGGTAATGAAGGGGATGGATAGGGTAGAGGTAGAGAGATTCTTCCCGCTTAGAAAGGACAGCAGGACTAGAGGGCACAGCCTCAAGATAAGGTGGGGAGGCAGTTTAGAACGGAGTTGAGGAGGAACTTCTTCACTCAAAGGGTGGTGAATCTCTGGAATTCTCTGCCCATTGAAGTGGTGGAGGCTGCCTCGCTGAATATATTTAAGTCATGGGTAGATAGATTTCTGATAGACAAGGGAATTAAGGGGAGAAAGCGGGAAAGTGGAACTGATCCACTTCAGATCAGCCATGATCTTATTGAATGGCGGGGCAGGCTCGAAGGGCTAGATGGCCTACTCCTGCTCCTATTTCTTATGTTCTTAACTCTGTCTACACTTCCCGCTGTCTTGGTAAAGCAGCCAGTATAATTAAGGGCCCCACGCACCCCGGATGTTCTCGCTTCCACCTTCTTCTTCGGGAAAAAGATACAAAAGTCTGAGGTCACGTACCAACCAACTCAAAAATACCTTCTTCCCTGCTGCTGTCAGACTTTTGAATGGACTTACCTTACATTAAGTTGATGTATTAAGTCTCTCCGTATTAAGTCCCTACATTAAGTCCCTCTACACCCTCGCTATGACTGCAGCACTACATTCTGCACTCTCTCGCTTTCTCCTCTATGGACATTATGTTTTGTTTGTCTCGTGTGCAAGAAACAATGCTTCTCACGGTATGTTAATACATGTGGCAATAATAAATCAAATCAAAGACTATGACTCTATGAAAGCAGCAGAACAGCATTGGTTCAGATTAAAACCAATATTCTAGCCATCAGAAACATTAGGCTGCTGCAGCAACAATACCGGATGCCAGTGGGCACCATGGCTCCGAGTGCACAAAAAACTGCTCCAACAGATCCTAGCTCAAATATATTTCTTCAAGTTACAGCGATGTCTCGCTTCTCTGTTCATCTGGAATCACCTTGAATTAAAATATCTGTTTGTGACCTGCAGGTTTGATGAGGCTCTGGGAGATTTTAAACATGCTCTGAATAATTTACGAGGTAATTCAGTGATTGACTACACACAGCTGGGACTGCGACACAGATTGCACTCCTGGGAGGTAGGTGAATTGTGGTTACTGTCATTTTCTATTTTCCTCATTTTCACTGATGTATCTGTGAATTCTATGTTGATTTAAACAAGTGATTGGACCCAGTAATAATCTACACACACAACTACAATTATCCCTAGATCACAACCAATATACTGTGGGGATGGTTGATGGGATGCCAATCAAACAACGTGTCCTGAATGATGTTCAGTTTTGAGTGTTGTTGGAGCTGCACTCATCCAGGCAAGCAGAAAGGATTCCATTACAGAGCTGACTTGTGCATTGTGGATGGTGAACAGGCTTTAGGAAACAGAGGCAAGTTACCACAGAATTTATGTGGCTAGTTCAGTTCCATTTCTGGTTAATGGTAACTCCAGGGTGTTGGAGTATTAGCAATCATAGAATTGTTTCTACACTAAAAGACCATTTGGCTTATTGAGTTTGCACTGGCTCTCTGAAAGCATTCCACCTAGTCCCACTCTCCTGCCAAATCCCTCTAACCTTGCAGATTCCCCAGGAAAAACAGTCCCAGCCTCTCCAATCTATCCTCCCAACCTCTCCAATCTATCCTCCCAGCCTCTCCAATCTATCCTCCCAACCTCTCCAATCTATCCTCCCAGCCTCTCCAATCTATCCTCCCAACCTCTCCAATCTATCCTCCCAACCTCTCCAATCTATAGAACATAGAACATAGAACACTACAGCACAAACAGGCCCTTCGGCCCACAAGTTGCGCCGACCACATCACCTACCAACCTACAGACCTATCTATAACCCTCAATCTCATTAAACCCCATATACTCATCCAGAAGTCTTTTAAAAGACCCCAGCGAGTTCGCCTCCACCACCACTGACGGCAGCCGATTCCATTCACTCACCACCCTCTGAGTGAAAAACTTACCCCTAACATCACTTCTGAACCTCCCTCCCCGCACCTTAAATCTGTGTCCTCTCGTAGCGACCATTTCAAACCGGGGAAATAGCCTCTGAGAGTCCACCCTATCTATTCCTCTCAACATTTTGTAAACTTCTATCAGGTCGCCTCTCAACCTTCGTCTCTCCAGGGAAAAGAGTCCCAGCTCCCTCAACCTAACTTCATAAGGCATGCCTCCCAGTCCAGGCAACATCCTTGTAAATCTCCTCTGCACCCTTTCAATAGCTTCTACATCTTTCCTATAGTGAGGCGACCAGAACTGCGCACAATACTCCAAATGAGGCCTGACAAGGGTCTTATAAAGTTCCAGCATTACCTCCCGACTCCTAAACTCAATCCCTCGATTAATGAAGGCCAGTACACCATACGCCTTCTTGACCACCTCCTCCACCTGCGAGGCCGATTTAAGAGTCCTGTGGACCCGGACCCCAAGATCCTTCTGCTCCTCAACACTACTCAGACTTCTGCCCTTAATAGTGTACTCGTTCATCCCGTTGGTTCTGCCAAAATGGACGACAACACATTTATCCGCGTTGAAGTCCATCTGCCACTTCTCCGCCCAGTCCTGCATCCTATCTATGTCCTGCTGCAACTTTTGCCATCCTTCCAGATCATCCACAACACCACCGACCTTCGTGTCATCAGCGAACTTACTTACCCATCCCTCCACTTCCTCATCCAGGTCATTTATGAAAATGACAAACAACAAGGGTCCCAGAACAGATCCTTGAGGCACTCCGCTGGTGACTGACCTCCATTCAGAAAAAGCCCCATCCACAACCACTCTCTGCCTTCTGCAGGCAAGCCAGTTCTGGATCCACAAGGCCAAAGGCCCTTGGATCCCATGCCCTCTCACCTTCTCAAGAAGTCTTGCATGGGGGACCTTATCAAACGCCTTGCTGAAGTCCATGTACACTACGTCCACGGCACTTCCTTCGTCAATGTGTTCAGTCACATTATCGAAGAACTCAACTAGGCTTGTAAGGCACGACCTGCCCTTGACAAATCCATGCTGACTATTCCTGATCATGTCAAACCTCTCCAAATGTTCGTAAATCTTGTCCCTCAGAAGCCTCTCCATCAGCTTACCAACCACTGAGGTCAGACTCACCGGTCGGTAATTTCCCGGGCTATCTCTGTTCCCTTTCTTAAAAATAGGAACTACATCCGCAATCCTCCAATCCTCTGGAACCTCTCCCGTCTCCATTGACGACGCAAAGATCATCGCCAGGGGCTCTGCAATCTCTTCCCTCGCCTCCCACAGTATCCTGGGGTACATCCCATCTGGTCCCGGCGACTTATCTACCTTGATAGAATTCAAAAGTTCCAACACATCCTCCTCCTTAATATTCACGTACTCAATCCTTTCCATCTGCTGCAAATCCATAACAAAATCTCCCAGATCGGCTTCCACCGTGAATACTGAGGCGAAGTACTCGTTAAGCACCTCCGCCATTTCTTCTGGTTCCACACAAACCTTTCCCCCCTCACCTTTTATCGGTCCTATCCCTTCTCTTCTTATCCTTTTACCTTTCACATATTTATAGAAGGCCTTGGGATTCTCCTTAATCTTACCCGCCAAGGTCTTCTCATGACCCCTTCTGGCTCTCCTAATTTCCCTTTTAAGTTCCCTCCTACAGTCCTTATACTCCTCAAGATCTTTAACGCCTCCTAATTCCCTGAACCTCTTGTACACCTTCCTTTTCTTCCTGACTAGGTTCAACACATCCTTTGTGCACCACGGTTCCCTCGACCCACCAAAACCCCCTCGTCTCATCGGAACGTTGTCATTCAGAGCTCCAGACACACATTCCTTGAATATCTGCCACCTTCCTTCGGTACTTTTCCCTAAGAACGCCTCCTTCCAGTTTATTTGTCCAAGTAACTTCCTGACTTCTTCGTATCTCCCCTTACCCCAGACAAACACCTTCCTAGCCTGCCTGATCCTATCTCGTTCCAACGCAATTGTGAAGGAGATAGAATTATGGTCACCATATCCAAGATGCTCTCCTCCCAACCTCTCCAATCTATCCTCCCAGCCTCTCCAATCTATCCTCCCAACCTCTCCAATCTATCCTCCCAGCCTCTCCAATCTATCCTCCCAACCTCTCCAATCTATCCTCCCAACCTCTCCAATCTATCCTCCCAACCTCTCCAATCTTGGTGCTGGGAAATGAGCCAGACCAGGTGCTAGACTTGGAAGTTGGTGTGCTTTTTGGTGATAGTGACCACAATTCGGTTACGTTCACCTTAGTGATGGAAAGGGATAGGCATGAACCTCGGGCCAGTAGTTTTAGCTGGGGGAAGGGTAATTATGAGGCCATCAGGAGAGAATTAGGAAGCATTGGTTGGACTAGGAGATTACAGGGACTAGGAACGTCTGAAATGTGGAGTTTTTTCAAGGAGCAGCTACTGCGGGTCTGTGATAGGTATGTCCCTGTCAGGCAAGGAGGAATTGGTAGGGCTAGGGAACCGTGGTGCACAAAAAAAGTTGATTTGTTGGTTAGGAAGAAGAAGGAGGCTTATGTTCGGATGAGGCTTGAGGGCTCGGGTAGTGCAGTAGAAAGCTTTAGATTGGCTAGGAGGGAGTTGAAGAGGGAGTTAAGAAGGGCTAGAAGAGGGCATGAGATGACTTTGGCTGATAGGATTAAGGAGAATCCTAAGGCGTTCTATAGGTATGTCAAGAACAGAAGGTTGGTTAGGGCAAGATTAGGGCCAGTTACAGACAGTAGGGGGAAGTTGTGTGTGGAACCGGAAGAGATTGGAGAGGCATTGAACCATTATTTCTCTTCGGTGTTCACGCAGGACGATATGAATGTAGCTGAGGAGGTCACTGGGGTGAAGGGGTGTAAAATAGAAAGTATTGTAGTTGATACAGAGGATGTGTTGGATATTCTAGATGGGTTGAAAATAGATAAGTCCCCTGGTCCAGACGGGATTTACCCTAGAATTCTATGGGAGGCAAGAGAGGTGATTGCAGAGCCACTGGCTCTGATCTTCAGGTCGTCGTTGGTCTCTGGTATAGTACCGGAAGATTGGAGGACAGCGAATGTTGTCCCATTGTTTAAGAAGGGGAGCAGAGACTTCCCTGGGAATTATAGACCAGTGAGTCTTACTTCTGTAGTGGGCAAGGTTTTAGAAAGAATTATTAGGGATAGGATTTATAGTTATTTGGAGAGTAATGAATTGATTAGAGATAGTCAGCATGGTTTTGTAGCGGGAAGGTCGTGCCTTACTAACCTTATTGAGTTCTTTGAGAAGGTGACCAAAGAGGTGGATAGGGGTAAGGCAGTAGATGTGGTATATATGGATTTTAGTAAGGCGTTTGATAAGGTTCACCACGGTATGCTTCTGCAGAAAATGCAGATGTATGGGATTGGTGGTAATTTAGGTACTTGGATCAGGAATTGGTTAGCGGATAGGAGACAGAGGGTGGTGGTTGATGGTAATTATTCATCATGGAGTTCGGTTACGAGTGGTGTGCCTCAGGGATCTGTTTTGGGGCCACTGCTGTTCGTAATCTTTATTAATGATCTGGATGAGGGTATAGTTGGGTGGATTAGTAAGTTTGCTGATGACACCAAAGTCGGAGGTGTGGTAGATTGTGAGGAAGGGTGTCGAAGTTTGCAGGGTGACTTGGACAGGTTGCAGAGCTGGGCCGCGAGGTGGCGGATGGAGTTTAATGCGGAGAAGTGTGAGGTAATCCATTTCGGTAGGAATAACAGATGTGTTGAGTATAGGGCTAACGGGAGGACTTTGAATAGAGTGGAGGAGCAGAGGGATCTAGGTGTATGTGTACATAGATCCCTGAAAGTTGGGAATCAAGTAGATAAGGTTGTTAAGAAGGCGTACGGTGTCTTGGCGTTTATTGGTAGGGGGATTGAATTTAGGAGTCGCAGCGTCATGTTGCAACTGTACACAACTCTGGTGCGGCCGCACTTGGAGTACTGTGTGCAGTTCTGGTCCCCACATTACAGGAAGGATGTGGAGGCTTTGGAGAGGGTGCAGAGGAGGTTTACCAGGATGTTGCCTGGTATGCAGGGGAGGTCCTATGAGGAGAGGCTGAGGGATTTGGGGTTGTTTTCACTGGAAAGAAGGCGGCTAAGAGGGGATCTTATAGAAACATATAAGATGATTAGAGGTTTAGATAGGGTGGATGGTGATAGCCTGTTTCCTCGGATGGAGAAATCTAGCACGAGGGGGCATGGCTTTAAATTAAGGGGGGGTAGTTATAGGACGGATGTCAGGGGCAGGTTCTTTACCCAGAGGGTGGTGAGGGACTGGAATGCCCTGCCTGCTGCAGTTGTAAATGCACCTAGTTTGGGGGCGTTTAAGAGATTGGTGGATAGGTTTATGGACGAAAAGGGATTGGTTTAGATTAGTGGGTCAATGTATTTTTTTTTTAAAAAACAAGACTGGTCGGCGCAACATTGTGGGCCGAAGGGCCTGTTCCGCGCTGTAGTGTTCTATGTTCTATGTTCTAATCTATCCTCCCAACCTCTCCAATCTATCCTCCCAACCTCTCCAATCTATCCTCCCAACCTCTCCAATCTATCCTCCCAGCCTCTCCAATCTATCCTCCCAGCCTCTCCAATCTATCCTCCCAACCTCTCCAATCTATCCTCCCAACCTCTCCAATCTATCCTCACAGCCTCTCCAATCTATCCTCCCAGCCTCTCCAATCTATCCTCCCAACCTCTCCAATCTATCCTCAGAGGTACAGTTCCTCATCTCAGGAATCATTATGAATCTCCTCTGTATTCCCTCCAATGCCTTCACATCCTTCCTTAAGTAT
Organism: Carcharhinus amblyrhynchos; assembly: GCF_965287045.1. Taxonomy (NCBI): domain Eukaryota; kingdom Metazoa; phylum Chordata; class Chondrichthyes; order Carcharhiniformes; family Carcharhinidae; genus Carcharhinus; species Carcharhinus amblyrhynchos. The sequence continues at coordinate 44,986,893 of NC_137348.1, forward strand.
GATGCCCAATACTGGATGCAGTACTCCAGATGAGGCCTAATTAGTGTCCAGTATTGCTGTTGAGGGGAGACTGTTAGATTCTCCCTCGTTGGGGATGGTAATTCTCTTCTATTTGTATGATGTAATGTTATACATAATTTCATATCTCTGCCAGTGCAAGTTATATAACACTTTCTGTGCTCTGTGGTGTGGGTCCTGTGAGTTCTGTGCCCAAGGGGCAAAAGGAGAGGTAAGTTAATGTAATAACTATCACTGGGGAGTCTAATGGCGCCAAAGGCTGATAAGTCCTCTGGATCTGTTGGGTTGCATCTAAGGATATTAAAGGAAGTAGCGACAGATATTGGATGCACCGGTAGTAATCTTCCAAAAATACTTAAATTCTGGAAAAGTCCCAGAGGATTAGAAAACTGCCAATGTAACAATCTCATTCAAAAAGGGAGGGGAGATAAAACACATTTCTATAGGCCAGTCACTGGGAAAATTTGAGAGCTTATAATAAAGTATGTAATAGCAGAGCATCAGAGTCAACATGGCTTTGTGAAGAGGAAATCATACCTGATAAATGTATTCGAATTGTTTTGAGGTGATAATGAACAGGAAAGATAAACAGGACCCAGTTGATGTAACGGCATTTGGTAAGATAATCCACAAAAAGCTAAATAAGAGAATTTCCTGATAGTAAAAGGCAGGTGGTGAGAATAATATAAAGTATCTCCTGAGGGGTGTAGACTGGTTAATGAGTAGCCAAAAACTTGGCAGATGGAATATATTGGGGAAAATGTGAAACTCAGAAAAAAAACTCATTTTGATCAAATGGCTGCTCCTTAAAAAAATCCTGGGGAAGCAATTATTTCCAGCAGCTTTGATTGACATTGGCCATTATGTAATGTAACAAAGGATGGAGGATAAGATGATTGTGGTATTTTGAGATCATTCAGATACTGAGTGTCTGTGGAACAGAAGAGGTACAGACCAAAGAAATTATGAAAACATATTTAGTGATCTGGTAAACAAGAAAATTAGAGTAGTGGCAACCATAGAACCCTACAGAGCCGAAAGAGGCCCTTCAGCCCATCAAGTCTGCACTGAACACAATCCCACCCAGGCCCTACCCCCATATCCCTACATATTGTACCCACTAATCCCTCTAACCTACACATCCCTGGACACTAAGGGGCAATTTTTTAGCATGGCCAATCAACCTAACCCGCACATCTTTGGAAGGTTAGGGGGCATGGAGTTGGGGGTAGGGTGTTGGCGTGGATAGAGGATTGGCTGTCAAATAGGAGGCAGAGAGTGGGGGTCAACGGGTGCTATTCAGATTGGCGGATGGTGACTAGTGGAGTGCCCCAGGGATCGGTGCTGGGGCCTCAGCTATTTACCATTTATATAGATGATCTGGAGGAGGGAGCCGAGTGTAGGGTGTCGAAATTTGCCGATGACACCAAGATAAGTGGATCAGCAAATTGTGCGAAGGGTGTGGAAAGTCTGCAGAGGGATCTAGATAGGCTGAGCGAGTGGGCGAAGACCTGGCAGATGGAATACAATGTTGGCAAGTGTGAGGTTATCCATTTTGGTAGGAATAATGGTAGGAAGGACTACTACTTACAGGGTGAAAAACTGCAGCAGGCGGCGGTGCAGAGGGACCTGGGGGTCCTTGTGCATGAGTCGCAAAAACCCAGCTTGCAGGTGCAGCAGGTGGTCAGGAAGGCGAATGGGATGCTGGCCTTCATAGCGAGGGGGATTGAATATAAAAGTAGGGAGGTCTTGCTGCAACTGATGATGTGGGTATGCCGGCGTTGGACTGGCGTAAACACAGTAAAAAGTCTGACAACACCAGGTTTTAGTCCAACCTATTTATTTGATAATATACAATAAATAGGCTGGACTAAAACCTGGTGTTGTCAGACTTTTTACTGTGTTGCTGCAACTGTACAGGGCACTGGTGAGGCCGCAGCTGGAGTACTGTGTGCAGTTTTGGTCGCCGTACTTATGCAAGGATATTTTGGCCTTGGAGGGAATGCAGAGGAGGTTTACTAGGCTGATACCGGAGTTGAGGGGGTTGAACTATGAGGAGAGGCTGAATAAACTAGGCTTGTACTCGTTAGAGTTTAGAAGAATGAGGGGAGATCTCATTGAGACATATAAGATGATGAAAGGGATGGATAGGATAGAGGTGGAGAGACTCTTCCCGCTCAGAAAGGGCAGTAGGACTAGAGGGCACAGCCTTAAGATAAAGGGGGGGCGGTTTAGAATGGAGTTGAGGAGGAACTTCTTCACTCAAAGGGTGGTGAATCTCTGGAATTCTCTGCCCGTTGAAGTGGTGGAGGCTGCCTCGCTAAATATATTTAAGACGCGGGTAGATAGGTTTTTGGTAGGCAAGGGGATTAAGGGTTATGGGGAGAAAGCGGAACTGAGCCACTTCAGATCAGCCATGATCTTATTGAATGGCGGGGCAGGCTCGAAGGGCTAGATGGCCGACTCCTTTTGGTCTTGTGGACTGTGGGAGGAAACCAGAGTACCTGGAAGAAACCCACGCAGACATGAGGAGAATGTGCAAACTCCACACAGATAGTGTTCGAGCCAAGAATCGAACGCAGGACCCTGGAGCTGTGAAGCAGCAGTGCTAACCACTGTGCTACCGTGCCGCCCACAGTAATAAAGAAATGAACTTCAGGAGTGCCCAGGGAACAGTTACTGCAGATGTGACTCAAAATATCACGATGCAATGAATGTCCAAAGTGAAATAGCAGGGTTGCAAAGTCACTCATCAACTGGAGAATTTAGAAGTTGATGATTATGACCATTGAGGGAATTGTATTAGTCACAAGAAAATTTAATCTGGTAATGAGCATACTGATGCCAGGTTCATTTAATTGTGTCCTGTTGGATAGTGATTGCACCTACAGTGTTTTGTAAATCAGATTGACTAAAATGTTACAGAGTCACATTTTACAGCAGGAAACAGGACCCTTGACCAACTTGTCCATGCCGCCCTTTTTTTTAATGCCCCTAAGCTAGTCCCAATTGCCTGCGTTTGGCCCATGTCCTGTCTTAACAGTGTAACTGTCTAAATGAATTTTAAAAGACAAAATTGTACCCGCCTCTACCAGTAGCTCTGGCAGCTTGTTCCAAACACTCACCACCCTCTGTGTGAAAAAATTGCCCCTCTGGACACTTTTGTATCTCTCCCCTCTCAAGTTAAACCTATGCCCTCTAGTTTTAGACTCCCCTCCCTTTGGGAAAAGATATTGACTATCCAGCTGACCTGTGCCCCTCATTATTTTATAGACCTCTATAAGATTATCCCTCAGCCTCCTACGCTCCAGAGAAAAACTCGCAGTCTATCCAGCCTCTCCTTACAACTCAAACCATCAAGTCCCAGTAGCATCCTAGTAAATCTTTGCTGCATTCCTTCTAGTTTAATAATATCCTTTCTATAATAGGGTGACCAGAACTGTACACGGCATTCCAAGTGTGGCCTTAACAATGTCTTGTGCAACTTCAACAAGACATCCCAACTCCTGTATTCAATGTTCTGACCGATAAAACCAAGCATGCCAAATGCCTTCTTCACCACTCTGTCCACCTGTGACACCACTTTCAAGGAGCTAAGAAACTGTCCCCCGAGATCTCTTTGTTCTGTAACTCTCCCCAACACCCGACCATTAACTGAGTAAGTCCTGCCCTTGTTCAGTCGACCAAAATGCATCACCTTGCATTTATCTAAATTAAACTCTATCTGCCATTCGTCAGTCCATTGGCCCAATTGATCAAGATCCCATTGCAATTGGAGATAACTTTCTTCACTGTCCACTATGCCACCAATCTTGGGGTCATCTGAAAACTTACTAATGATGTCCCCACCTCTACTACTACCTCTGGCAACTTGTTCCAGATTCTCACCACCCTCTGTGTGAAAAATTCACTTGGTAATGGTTGAAGTGAAATCAGGGACTTTGAAATTTCAACTACTTTCAGATTCAGGGATGACAACAAAATGAGGTTACTGTATGAGTGGTGATTGTTTGCAAAATAGTTAAAGTACAGATGGAGCTTCGAGTGAGATATCTTCTGGTCTGCCATAAAGAAGGTACGAAGCCCAGTACAGCACAGGAACCAGCCTTCAAGCCTGCAGTGACACATGGTGCCTTTCTGGATTAAAGAATTTTTGCCACTGTGCGGTCCGTATCCTTTATCCCCTGCTTAGTCATGTATCTGTCTAGATGCTTCTTAAATATTACTATTGTACCTGCTTCTACCACCTCTTCTGAATGTGCATTCCATGCACTTGCCACCCTCTTAAAAAAGCTTGCCTCATCTCCTTTAAACTTTCCCTCTTTTACCTTAAATCCATGTCCCCCAGTAATTGACATTTTCTACCCTGTGAGAAAGACTGACTATCCATTGCCCCTCAAACTTCAGGTTGCCCAACAGCCTGCAATGTTCAAGTGAAAACAAACCAAGTTTGTCCAATCTCTCCTCATAGCTAATACTCTCCAAACCAGATAAACCTTTTCTGTATCCTCTCCAGAGCCTCCACATCCTTCTGGTAGTGTGGCAACCAGAACTCCACACAATATTTCAAATGTGACTTTAATAAAGTTCTATACAGCTTTATACATGACTTGTCAATTTTTATATTCCATGTCCTAACCAATGAAGGCGACTAAGCCGTATGCCTTCTTGACCAGCTTACTCACTTCTGTTGCCACTTTCAGGAACTGTGAACCTGTACCCCTCAATCCCTCTCTATGTTAATGCTTCTAAGAGTTCTGCCATTTAATATATACTTCCATCCTGTAATAGACCTTCCAAAATGCATCACCTCATATTTGTTTGGAGTAAATTCCTTGTGCCATTTCTCTGCCGAGTTCTCCAACCTATTGATATCTAGCTGTATTCTCTGGCAATCCTCCTCACTATCCATAGCTCCCCCAATCCTTGTGTCATTCGAAAACTTACTAATCAGACCACTTAGAATGTTCTCCAAATCATTATATATTATGAACAGCAGAACTCCACTGGTTATACCCTTTCACTGCTACTCTGTCTTCTGTGACCAAACCAGTTCTGTATCCATTTTACCAGCTTACCACGGATGCCAGAGGTGGTGGCTTTGTGGTATTATCGCTCGACTATTAATCCAGAAACTGGACCACTGTTCTGGAGACCCGGGTTCCAATCCCTTCGCAGCAGCTGGTGTAACTTGAATTCAATTTAAAAAAAATTTGGAATTAAGAATCTACTGATGACCATGAAACTATTGTCGGAAAAACTCATCTGGTTTACTAATGTCCTGTTGTGGGGTAAATTGAGATGACTGATATTCTCTTAACTTTAGACAATACAAAACTCATGAGGCAGATATCTCTGTATAAACCTGTAACATTTATTTAAAGAAAACAAGCATCTGCAAGGAAATCACCAAAAGGGTTAGGTAGCTCTGAGATAGAGCGACAGAATCTCTCTGATGAATCTGACATACAATCAAAAACAGATTTTTAGCACTGTTGCCTCACAGCTCCAGAAACCTGGGTTCGATTCCCAGCTTGGGTTACTGTCTGTGCAATGTCTACATGGGTTTCCTCCCATAGTCCAAAAGACACGCTAGTTATACGCATTGGCCATTCTACCTCGGTGTGCCCGAACAGGCACCAGAGTGTGGTGACTAGGGGATTTTTTATTTTTAAAAAAATTTATTTTTATAAAGATTAGTTTTTTATCAATTATTCCTGCCTTACATTGGCATAAAATCAATTACACTTAGGATACACACATCAATATAAATCCCTGTCATGCACCTTAGCCATTTGCATTTTCCTATTCAGGAGAATGATATTTCATTTGTCCATTAAATCAATACGTTAACTCCCATATTGGCTGAAGTCAGTTCCCCTTTTTCCCTAGACACTCATTGCAGGGATGTTCCCACTGGATCATTACCAAACTGAATAGAACGTGATCCCGCATCCATGCACGTTTTCCATCCTGAGTTTAGACAATGAATACACCAGTGTTACACTATATAACACTAAATGTTGCAAAAAAAACTTTCAGATATAAATTTTGCCAACTACAGGGTTTCCAGGATTTTGGTTCTGAACTATTTGCCTTTACCATCATATTTGCAGTAACTTGCTGAAGCGAACAATAATTCATACAATACTTATAATGCATTTAAAATATCAGCATATATATTTAAAATCATAATTATTTGTTTAATTCTTACTGCATTCACGTGTATAATCTATTCCCTTGTTAGCTTAAGTTTTAAGAATCATTTAACTCTTTGCTAGTAATTCTGTCAGTATCTTAATGTCTGTCTGAAAACCTTATTGATTTATTAGAAATTTCCCACATGTCCTTTAGGGAAGGAAATCTGCTGTCCTTACCCGGTCTGGCCTACATGTGACTCCAGACCCTTAGCAATGTGGTTGACTCTCAACTGCCCTCTGAACAACAGCAACTGGGGACGGGCAATAAATGCTGGCCAGCCAGCAACAGCCACGTCCCATGAATGAACAAATGAAAAAAAACTTTGCCTTCTGTATCAGCCTGCCCAAGGCCTTGCTAAAGTCCAATATCCACCAACCTGTCCTCAATCGTCTTTGTAACTTCCTCAAAATATTCAAATCAAGTTTGTGAAACATGACCTCCTCCGTACTAAGCTATATGCCTATCACTTATAAATTTTTATTTTGTTAGTGTCACAAGAAGGCTTACATTATCACTGCAATGAAGTTACGGTGAAAATCCCCAAGTCACCACACCATGGTGTCTGTAAGGCACACCAAGGCAGAATGCAGCATGGCCAGTGCACCTAACCAGCACGTCTTTTGGACTGTAGGAGGAAACCCAAGCAGACAAGGGGAGAACATGCAGACACTGGGAATTGAACCCATGTCTCTGGAGCTGTGAGGCAGCAGTGCTAATCACTGTACTGTCCATAAGGTCATAGTTTTCCCCAAATGTGAGTAAATCCCCAAATGTGAGTAAATCCTGTCCCTAAGATTTGATTTATTATTGTCACATGTAAAAGTATTGTTTCTTGCACATTATACACACAAAGCCGACTGTTCGAAAGAAAGAGAGGAGAGTGCACAGAATGTAGTGTTACTGTCAGAGTTAGAGTGTAGCAAAAGATCAACTTAATGTGAGGTAGGTCCATTCAAAAGTCTGATGGCAGCAGGGAAGAAGTCGGTTGGTACATGACCCCACACTTTTGTATCTTTTTCCTGACGGAAGAAGGTGGAAGAGAGGATGTCCAGGGTGCATGGGGTCCTTGATTATGTTGGCTGCTTTTCCGAGGCAGCAGGAAGTGTAAACAGTGACAGTGGATGGGAGGTTGGTTTGCATGATGGACTGGGCTTTGCTCATGACCTTTTGTAGTTTATTGTGATCTTGGACAGAGCAGGAGCCACATGAAGCTGTGATACAACTGGAAAAAATGTTTTCTGTGTAGAAATTGGTGAGAGTTGTAGCAGCCGTGCCAAATTTCCTTAGCTTCCTGAGAATGCAGAGGTGTTGGTGGGCTTTCTTAACTATAGTGTCGGCATGGAGAGACCAAGACAGGTTGTTGGTGGTCTGGACACCGAGGAACTTGAAGCTCCCAGCCATTTCTAAGCCATCCCCATCAGTTTAGACAGGGGCATGTTCTCCACTACGCTTCCTGAAGTTGATGACTATCTCCTTCATTTTGTTGGCATTGAGGGAGAGATTATTTTTGTAACACCGGTTCACCAGTTTCTGTCTTTCCTGTACTCTGTCTCATCATTATTTAAGATCTGACCCACTATGTTGGTGTCATCAGCAAACTTCAAAATCAAGTTGGAGGGGAATTTGGCCACACATTCACGGGTATATAAGGACTATAGTAAGGGGCTGAGGATACAGTCTTGTGGGGCACCGATGTTGAGGATCATCATGGAGGAGGTGTTGTTGCCTATCCTTACTGATTGTGGTCTGTGGTGGTAATATACAAGGTGATATAAGAATCTTCTCCAATAATTTCTCTACCACTGATGCAAGGCTCACCGGCCTGCAATTTCCCAGTTTATCTCTGTTGCTCTCCTTAAACAAAGAAGCAACATTGGTTATTCTGCAGTTCTCTGGGACCTCTCCGTATATCGACATGTCCAAGGATATCAATTCTTCTCCAGACTCACCATCAGTCATGTCCTTCTCCTTGTGGATATCAATGCAAAATATTCATTAAAAATCTCACCCAGTTCCTCGGCTCCATGCATAAATTCCCTCCTTTGTCCTTGAGTGAATTTACCCTTTCCCTGGTTACCCTCTTGATCCATATGTATAAAACTCCTTGGGATTTTTCTTAATGCTGTTTATTAAGGACATTCCATGGCCCTTTCAGCGATGCTGACTCCTTGTTTAAGTTCTTTCCTGCTTTCTTTATATTCTTTGAGGGCTCTAATTGTCTTCAGTTTCCTAAACCTTACATATGCCTCCTTCCACTCTTTGACTAAGCTCACAATTGTTCTTATCATCCAAGGTTCCTGAATCTTGCCATCCTGATCCTTCATTTTCACAGGAACTTGCCGGTTCTGAACTTTAATCATTCCGCCTTTAAAAGATTCCCACATGACAGATGTGGATTTACCCTCAAACAGCCGCCCTGATCTACATTCCCCAGTTCCTGCCTCCTATTGTTGTAATTAGCTTTTAGTACAATACAGTTTAGTACTTTCACCTGAGGAGTCCTCTTAATGTTCCCCCCTGAAACTTCAATCACCTGGTTAGACTCATTCCCAAAACCAGTATGGCCCCTTCTCTAGTTGGACTATTTATATATTGCTTTAAGAAACATCCCCTACCCCCAATCTGAGCCCCTGGCACTTGAGGAATCCCAGTCACTAGCGGGGAAGTTAAAAATCAGCCACCACAACAACCCTGTAGTTTATACAGTTTTCCATAATCTGTCCACATAATCATTCTATCTCCATTGGCTGTTGGGTGGCCTGTCGTACAACCCCATAAATTGATTGCACCCTTCCTATTCCTGAGCTCTACGCATTTGGTCTCACTGGATGAGTTTTCCAAGGTCTCAGTACAGCTGTGATATTGTCCCTGATCAGTAACACCATTCCCCCACCTCATTTACATCCCTCTCTATCATACCTGAACATGATAGCAATTGTTTTTAAAGTCATTGAGTGACCTGAACCAATCAGGTAATTAATGCATCCCACTAAACAAAAACATTTTGATTAGAAATGCCAGGTTAAGTATTAATGGCATCAGATGATGAGAATTTGAGAGAAAAAAAATGTCATAAAGTTACGCCAACAATTTGCTGATCCTTATCGCAATGAAAGGACATCGTGATAATGAACACAGCTTGTTGAAGAATGCCGCTGTGGTTGATGGTAAATTTCCCCACACACAAGACTTTATGTAATGACCTGAGACAAGGACAGAAATATTTTCATTTTACATTTATAGACATAGAACATAGAACATTACAGCGCAGAACAGGCCCTTCGGCCCACGATTTTGGCATCAAAATCCAGTCAACACTAACTCTTGGCAAACAAAAGGCTGATTGTAGACAAAATCATGTAAAATTGATTGGGACAGACTTGGCGTACCAGCTAAATTCCTGACTACATAGCGGGGGAAAATATCGAACTTCAGTACATTGATGCTGAAAATCCTTTCAGTAATAGACTCGATGAAAGGAATCATGAGATGACTGATGGGAGGCTCCACAAGATCTTAGCCAATTAACCAAACTGAGTTAACTGACAAAGGAGAACATAGATACAGAATTCAGGCTGAAAGGGACTGAATGCACAGTTTGATATAGGAAATGGGGAGGTATTGAGTGCTGTGATGGGCTGAAAACTGGACCAAGTTCCAGGGCTGGATGAATTGCAGCATAGGCTGCTCTGATGGGTAATTGTAAGGGCTGTGACAAATCCTTCTCTGGCCATGGCGGAAGTGATGATGTGGAGATGCCGGAGTTGGACTGGGGTAAACAGAGTAAGAAGTCTCACAACACCAGGTTAAAGTCCAACAGGTTTATTTGGTAGTAAAAGCCACTAGCTTTCAGAGCACTGTCCCTTCGTCAGGTGAGTGGGAGTTCTGTTCACAAACAGGGCATATAAAGACACAAACTCAATTTACAAAATAATGGTTGGAATATGAGTCTTTACAGGTAATCAAGTCTTAAAGGTACAGACAATGTGAGTGGAGAGAGCGTTAAGCACAGGTTAAAGAAATGTGTATTGTCTCCAGGAGATTTTGCAAGTCCAGATCTTTAAGACTTGATAACCTGTGAAGATTCGCATTCCGATCATTATTTTATTAATTGTGTTTGTGTGTTTATATGCCCTGTTTGTGACTAGAACTCACACTCACCTGATGAAGGAGCAGCGCTGTGAAAGCTAGTGGCTTTTGCTACCAAATAAACCTGTTGGACTTTAACCTGGTGTTGTGAGACTTCTTACACAGGGGAAATGCCGGAGGACTGGAGGACAGCTAATGGAGGACACCCTTTTCAAGAAGGGTGGTAGAGATGAACCAGGAAATTACTGGCTGGTGAGGTGAGTCTTACGTTAGTAATCATAGAGTCATAAAGGCTCACAGCGTGGAAACAGGCCCTTCAGCCCAACCTGGTCAGGAAACTATTGGAGAAAATTAATCTCTACTTGGAAAGGCATGGGTTAATTATAGTCAGCATGGCTTTCTCAGAAGGAGGTCATGCCCAACAAATGTTAGAATTTTTTAAAAATATGATCAAGTGTTTGGATGAGGGAAGTTTCCATATTAGCCAGCAGCATAGCCCTTTAATTTGATCAGCAGTTGTTTTTGCTCTCTGATGACCGTGAACACCATGACATTGATCCACTCTTGGGTTACGAACAAAGAAAATTCCAGCACAGGAACAGGCCCTTTGGCCCTCCAAGCCTGCACCAACCGTGCTGCCCGACTGAACTAAAACCCCCTACCCTTCTGGGGACCACATCGTTCCATTCCCATCCTATTCATGTATTTGTCAAGACGTCCCTTAAGAGTCAGTATCTTATCTGCTTCCACTCCCTCCCCCGGCAGCGAATTCTCGGCACCCCCCACCCTCTGTAAAACAAAACTCGCCTCGTACATCTCCTTTAAACCTTGACCTTTCACCTTAAACCTATGGTACAAGATATTGTCCATTTTTCTGAAGTTGTAATTTATGTTTTCATTTGTCACAAGGAACAGGACATGATCCATCCTGGAACAGTTTAAAATCATCGCCAATGCACTGAGCCTTTTTGAGGTTTTCCACTTCTGACAGTAACAGCATTTCTCCGTTTACCAATTTGGGAACTGCCGTATCGATGTGGCAATCCCTTTGACAATCCTGTTTTGCTCAAGAATTCCCAACCAGAGATGATATATGATATGCCTTAATCTTAATGATCCCAAATTTCCTTACTTGGGCAATTTGAAGAATAGATTTCAGCAAATTGCGACAGTAAAGGTTTTCCATCTGCTGAAACAAAACCTCTAGCTTCCCACAATAGCAGGAAGTTAGCTATTGCAAACATACATTCTGTTGGGGTGTGTATCTATTTATCAGGTGACTAACCACAGAAGCCACAGCTGTCAGTTTGGCTCCTTGAGTACCCATTCCACGAGGTAATTTTTGGGCTAACTCAACAAGCAGTCCACCTCGGTAATCTTCTACATATATTCCACATTCTGTCACTCTATTACCACCCTCCACCGTGAGGATCCATCAACAAAAATATTCAAAGGCCATTTTGTGGCTTCCCTCTGTACAGGTAGATCAGATTTATATCTAGATCTAGCAAACTTTAGGAGTCTTTCCCTCTTTTTGGTTTAGAATAAATGGTCCTTGGGATCATTTGTGCCACAGTTTGATACTCAATGTAATTTAGATTGTCAACTAATGGAGTGGGCAACTTGCATAGAAACGAGATGCAGAACTGGGCCATTTGGCCTTTTGGAGCCTGCCTTGCCAGTCATTTTGATAATCAAGTTCAATATCCTGAGTCCCCCCTGCCCCACCCCCCCATATCCTTTTAGCCCTAAGATCTATATCTAATTTCTTCTTGAAATCACAGTGTTTTGGTCTCAACTACTGTGTTAATGAATTCCATTCCTCCTCACCTCTACTTTAAAGGATTTACACCTTATCCCCAAACTGTGACCCTGACTCCCAACCTGACTCCCAGCCTGGTAAACCTTCGCTGTGCTCCCTCTATAGCAAGGACATCCTTTCTCAGATAAGGAGACCAAAACTGCACACAATAGTCCAGGTGTGGCCTCACCAACACCCTGTACAATTGCAGCAAAACATCCCTATCCCTATCCCTATACTCAAATCCTCTCACCATGAACACACAATTTGCCTTCTTTACTGCCTGCTGTTCCTGTCCACTTACTTTCAGCAACTGATGCACCAAGGCCTCATTGAGTATTCACCTCTCTCAATTGACACCCATTCCTGTAATAATCTTTCTTCCTATTATTGCTACCAAAGTGGAGAACCTCACATTTATCCACATTATACTGCAGCTACCATGCAGATGCCCACTCACTCAGCCTGTCTAAATCATGCTGAAGCATCTCTGCATCCTCCTCACAGCTCACCCTCCCACCCAACTTTGCATCATCTGCAAATCTGGAGATAATGCATTTAGTTCTCTCTTCCAAATCATTGCTATATAATGTGAACAGTTGGGGTCCTGGCACAGATCCCTGCGGTGTCTCAATAGTCACTGCTTATCAATCAGAAAAAGACCCATTTGGGCTAACTTTTTGCTTCCTATTCATCAAGACATTATCTGCAATAAGTGTAACGTCTGGACTTTAAAACATTGAAGTTTTTTTGAAATTTATTTATTAGTGTCACAAGTAGCCTTATTGCAATGAAATCCTTAGTCCTCACCCTCAGGTACACAGAGGGAGTAGCATGGCCAATGAATCTTAACCAGCGTGTCTTTTGGACTGTGGGAGAAACCCACAGATACGGGGAGAATGAGCAGACTCCGCACAGTGACTCCAGGAATCAAACCCGGTTCTCTAGCGTTTTGAGGCAACATGCTAACCGCCGTGCCACCAACAAGTCAAAGAACAAAGGAGAGTACAGGATAGGAACAGCCTTTCGACTCTCCAAGCCTGTGCCGATCATGATGCCTGCCGAAACTAAAACAATTTGCATTTACAGAGTCTGTATCCTTCCAATTCATGCGTTTGTCCAGTTGCCCCTTAAATGCTGTTATTGTACCTGCTCCCACCACCTCCCCGGGCAGCGCATTCCAGACATTCACCACCCTCTGTGTAAAAAAACTTGCCTCGCACATCTCCTCTAAACTTTTCCCCATGCACCTTAAAGCTATGTCCCTTTGTATTTGACTTTTCTACCCTAGGAAAGAGACTCTGACTATCCACTCTGTCATTGCCACTCAATCTTGTAAACCTTGATCAGGTCATCCCTCAACTTCTGTCGTTCCAGTGAGAACAAATGGAGTTTATCCAACCTCTCCTCATAGCTAATACCCTCCAGACCAGGCAAAAGCCTGGTAAACCTCTTCTGTACCCTCTCTGAAGCATCCACATCCTTCTGGTAGTCTGGCGACCAGAACTGTACACAATGTTCTAAATGAGGCCTAACTAAGTTTCTGTACAATTGCAGAATGACCTGTTAGTTTTTATGCTAAATGCCCTGACTGATGAATGCTGTATGCCTTGACTTATCCACCTGTGTTGCCACTTTCAGTGATTGTTGGACTTGTACACCCAGATCCCTCTGCCTGTCAATACTCCTAAGTGTTCTACCATTTACTGTATAATTCCTACATGCATTGGACCTTCCAAAATGCATTATCTCACACTTGTCTGGATTCAACTCCCTCTGCCATTCCTCCGCCCAAGTCTCCAACCGGTCTATATCTTGCTGTATCCTCTGACAATTCTCTTCACTATCTGCAACTCCACAAATTTTTGTGTCGTCTGTGAACTTACTAATTAGACCTCCAAATCATTTATATATACTGCAAACAATAAAATCCCAGAATTGATCCCTGTGGAACACCGCTAGTCATGATGTGATCAGAACTCCCCACTCACCTGATGAAGGGGCAGAGCCCTGAAAGCTAGTGGTGTTTGCTACCAAATAAACCTGATGGACTTTAACCTGGTGTTGTGAGACTTCTTACTGTGGCCAAGCCAGTTCTGTATCCTTCTTGCCACCTCTCTTATCCGGTGTGACTTCACCTTCCGTACCAGTTCACCATGAGGTACCTTGTAAAAGCCTTTGCTGAAGTCCATGTATACAACATCCACTGCGCTTCCCTCATCTATCATCCTCGTCACTGCCTCGAAAAACTCGATCAAGTTAGTGAGGCATGACTTCCCCTTCACAAAACCATGCTGTCTCTCACTAATAAGTCCATTTGTTTCCAAATGTGAGTAAATCCTGTCCCCAAGAATCTTTTCCAATAATTTCCCTCCCACTGACAATAAGGCTCGCCGACCTATAATTTCCTGGATTATCCCTGCTGCCTTTCTTAAACATTGGAACAACATTGGTTATCCTCCAGTCCTCTACTACTTCACCTGTAGCCAATGAGGATACAAAGATTTTGAGGTCAAGGCCCCAGCAATTTCTGCCCTTGCCTCCCTCAATTTGCTGGGGTAGATCCCAACTGGCCCTGGGCACTAATTACTTCAATGCTTTTTAAATGTCCACTACCTCTGCCTCATCTATCAAGTGTAGCATGATAGGTTGTTGCATAAGGTTAAATCTGATCCAAGGTGAGGTAACTAAATGGATACAAAATTAGCTTTATGACAGAAGCCAGGCGGTGGTTGTAGAGAATTGGATACCATGCCCTCTCACCTTCTCAAGAAGTCTTGCATGGGGGACCTTATCAAATGCCTTGCTGAAGTCCATGTAAACCACATCCACCGCTCTTCCTTCGTCAATGTGTTCAGTCACATTTTCAAAGAACTCAGCTAGGCTCGTAAGGCACGACCTGCCCTTGACAAAGCCGTGCTATTTCTGATCATTCTAAACTTCTCCAAATGCTCATAAATCTTGTCCCTCAGTATCCCCTCCATAAACTTACCAACCACTGAGGTCAGAC